>NW_024870841.1:4661562-5280000 GCF_019054845.1 Dipodomys spectabilis | reverse complement strand
TCAGCAGAGAAAATCAACACAAGAAGAGCCTGGAATGATGTATGCCATGCCCTAAAAACAAACATCTATCAACCAAGAATACTGTACCCAGCTAAACTCTCCTTCATAACTGAAGGCCAAATAAAACCTTCCATAGCAAAGAAAAATTGAAACAATACAACTCCACCAAACCAGCACTACAAAAGATTCTTAAAAATGTCCTACACATAGAAAACCAACAAGACCACAATAAAGGCCAAGAAACTGCACCCAAACTGAGAATCCAAGAACCATAGGAAGAACCCAGTTTTCGCAGCCCCCAAGAAGGTGGATAACATGGCAGGAACTCCCAAATACCTCTCAGTCCTATCTCTTAACGTTAACGGACTGAACTCTCCAATTAAGCGACATAGACTGTCTAGTTGGATTAAAAAACAAGACCCTTCTATCTGCTGCCTTCAGGAGTCACATCTTGCCCGTAAAAACAAACATATTTTCAATGTTAAAGTCTGGAACAAAACTACCGAGCAAACGGCCCCCATAAACAGGTGGGAGTTGCAATCCTAATATCAGAAAAAATAGACTTCAAATTAAAATTCGTGAGAAGAGATAAAGAAAGTCGCTACATACTAATTAAGGGATTTTTCCTTCAGGAGGATATTACAATTCTAAATATCTATTCGCCAAACAATGGAGCACCCAAATTTTCAAAGAAACACTACTTTCCCTCCACTAATTCCCCATATAGATCCAAAGACATTAATTGTTGGGGATTTCAACACACCACTCTCCCCACTAGATAGATCAACTCGGCAAAAACTCAACAGAGAAACCGATAATCTAAACAGCTGCATAGATCAACTAGATTTAACAGACATTTACCGAACATTTCACCCAGCAGCATCAGAATACACATTTTTCACAGCAGCACATAGAACATTTTCTAAAAAAGACCACATTTTGGACAACAAAGCAAACTTGTCTAAATTCAGAAACATTGAATTTATACCTTGCATTCTCTCTGACCACAAGGGAATAAAATTAGAACTCAACACTAAAAGCCACCAAAGAAAGTCCGGTATCAGATGCAGGTTGAACAACACACTGCTGAATCACGAGTGGGTCATGGAAGAGATTAGAAAGGAAATTCAAATGTTCATGATATTCAACAAAAATTAGCACACAAATTACCAGCTCCTCTGGGACACAGGAAAAGCAGTACTCAGAGGCAAGTTTATAGCTCTGAGCTCCTACATCAACAAGTTGGAGAGATCTGAAACCAACAATTTAATGACACATCTGAACCTCCTTGAAAAAGAGCAGCAAGATAAACCCAAATACAGTAGACAGAAAGAAATAATTACAATTATATCAGAATTAAATGAATTAGAATCCAAAAGAACTATAGAAAGAATCAACAAAACAAAGAGTTGGTTCTTCGAAAAAATTAACAAAATTGACAGACCCTTAGCAAATCATATCAGAAAAAGAAAAGAACACACCCAAATAAATAAACTCAGAGATGAGAATGGAAACATCACCACGGAAACAACCAAGATTGAGAACATTATAAGAGAATAATTCTCAAAACTTTATTTTAATAAGTTTGAGAACTTGACAGAAATGGACCTTTTCCTAGAAAATATTGACATGCCAAAACTAAACCAAGATGAGTTAAACTATCTTAACAGGCCCATATCAAGCATTGAAATAGAAACAGCAATAAGAGATCTCCCAGCTAAGAAAAGTCCAGGACCAGATGGTTTTACAGGGGAATTTTAAGAGGCCTTCAAAGCAGAGCTCACACCAATACTCCTCCAACTACTCAATGAAATTGAAAGAGAAATTTCACTACCAAACACATGCTATAAAGCCATCATACCTCTCATCCAAAAACCAGGCAGGGACTCATCAAAGAAAGAGAACTATAGACCCATTTATTTGATGAACATTAAGGCAAAACTTCTCAACAAAATTTTGGCCAATCTACTTGAACAACTCATCCAAAAAATCATAAACTACAATCAAACAGGATTCATTTCAGGTATGCAAAGCTGGTTCAATATCACAAATCAATTATTATTATTCATCACATCAACAGAAGCAAGAATAAGAATCACATGATTATCTCAATAGTTACAGAAAAATCATTTGACAATATCCAATACCACTTTATGATGGAGGTTTGGAAAAATTAGGAATCCATGCAACTTTCCTCAATACAATAAAGGCTGCATATGCCAAACCTACAGCCAGCATTATACTTAATGGTGAAAAACTGAAGCCATTTCTCTTAACTCAGGAACAAGGCAAGGATGTCCACTCTCTCCACTTCTCTTCAATCTAGTATTAGAATGCCTAGCTACAGCAATAAGACAAGATACAGACATAAAGGGGATCCAAATAGGGAAAGAAGAAATAAAACTCTCCCTCATTGCAGATGACATGCTCTTATATTTAAAGAATCCCATAGACTCCACCCAAATTACTCAAGCTGATTCAAAACTTTGGCAAAGTAGCAGGGCATAAAATTCACCCCCAAAAATGACTGCCTTTTCTGTATGTCAACAATGAGAAAAGTGTGGCTGAAACTAGGAAAGGAACTCCATTTGTAATAGCACCACAAAAAATAAAATACCTAGGAATTAATTTAACCAAAGAAGTGAAGGACCTCTATGATGAAAACTTTAACATCTTGAAAAAGAAATCAAACAGAATTTAGAAAATGGGAAAACCTCCCATGCTCCTGGATTGGAAAGATTAACATCGTGTAAATTACAATACTTCCCAAGGCCCTCTACAAATTCAACGGTATACCTATCAAAATTCCAAAATTCATGCTTCAAGGAAAGAGAAGAGGCAATCCAAATATTCATATGGAACAGGAAAAGACAACGAATAGCAAAACCACTCCTCAACGGAACGAACACTGCTGGAGGAATTTCAATACCAAATTTCAAACTCTACTTTAAAGGCATAGTAATCAAAACAGCTTGGTATTGGCATAAGAACAGAGCTCAGGACCAATGGAATAGAATTGAAAACCCAGAAATGAACCTACAGACCGATAGCATCTAATCTTCGATAAGGGAGCTAAAAAAATAGAATGGAAGAATGACAACCTCTTCAGTAAATGCTGCTGGCAAAATTGGTTAACTACTTGTAAAAAACTAAAGCTAGATCCTTATATATCACCCTGCACCAGATCAATTCCAAATGAATCAAAAACCTCGAAGTAAAAGCAGACACTCTGAAAGCATTACTGGATGGAATAGGAGAAACCCTAGGTCTCCTTGGCTCAGGCCGAAATTTTCTGAATAGAGACCCGGAAACACAACAAATCAAAGAAAGGTTGGACAAATGGGATTACATGAAGTTTCAGAGCTTCTGCATGGCAAAGGACATAGCTAACAAGATCAATAGAAAGCCCATGGATTGGGAGAAGATCTTCACTAGCCATACAACAGACAAGGGTCTCATATCTAAAATATACTTGGAACTCGAACAATTAAATACCCCAACAACAAATCCTCAAAGAAACAACTACCCAAAAATAAGTGGGCTAAAGACTTAGAGACTTCTCTGAAAAAGAAAGAAGGATGGCCAATAGACACATGAAGAAATGCTCAACATCCCTAGCCATAAAAGAAATGCAAATCAAAACAACATTGACATACCACCTCACTCCAGTTAGAATGGCAAAAATCAAGTACTCCAACAACAAGAGAAGCTGGAGGGGTTGGAGACAGAAGGGAACCTTACTTCATTGTGGGTGGGAATGTAAACTTGTTCAACCACTGTGGAAAGCATTATGGAGGTTCCTCAAAAGACTCCATATAGAGCTCCCCTATGACCCAGCAATCCCACTTTTGGGCATTTACCTAATGTTTACAAATAAGACCACACTAAAGCTACCAGCACAACTATGTTTATTGTAGCATTATTTACCATACCTAAGATATGGAACCAACTCAGATGCCCCTCAGTAGATGAATGGATCAAGAAAATATGGAATTCTCTGCCTCCATCAGAAAGAATGACATTGCCCCATTTGTTAGAAAATGGAAAAACTTGGAAAAAATTATATTAAGTGAAGTAATCCAGGCCCAAAGAAACATAGGTCCCATGGTTTCCCTTATTTGCAATATCTAGTATATGTATGAGTCAAGCCGAAAAGGTCAAATAATGTGATGTTAGGAAAATGAACCCTTAGATATGTATTTTAATGTTTTTTTTCTTTCATACATTTGTTTCTAACGCATTTATAAGATTATCTCTTTGTTGCTTTGTATGTCTATGCCCCACAATATAACCCCTCCTTCACTCTATTTGATGTCATTATAACTTGTGGAGGAGATGGGGGAAAAAAGTCGTTTAAGGATACAGGTGGACCTGTTGCAACAATGAGAAGAACAAGTTGTCACGTCGAAAACCAGCTTCACATCGTTGGTGGGGGGGAGGAGGATTTGGCGGAGGGGTTGGGGGAGGAGCCTGGGAAGGGATGTGAAGGGTAAACAAAGGAGGAGGCTGCAATGGTTGATAAGAAATGTACGCATTATCCTGCCCATGTAATTTTAACCCCTCTGAATAGTATGTTCACAAAAAAAATCATAAAATTAAAGTAAAAACAAAATATAAAACTTTAAGGATTTTAAAACTGTTTGATTGAGCCAACATGGAGAACTCACCCCACAAGCACTATATTATTGCTTAGTTCAGGCCCTCTACCAAGTTCTCTCTCACAAAAAAGTAGGAAAAAAGAGAGTAAGAAAGAGAGAGAGGGAGAGAGATGAAGAAACGAAAATAGACATGAAGGAGGGAGGGAGGGAGAAAAGACAAAAACAATGTATGTCTGTTGATTGTGTATTAAAAGGATATGATATAAAGAGTTCAGGTAGAAATGTCTTCCAGAAAATGTATGTTGTTATTTGGGAATATTTTTCTACTTTCAATTTTTTTTCAGACGTCATGAATCATATTCTTCTGTCTTCCCTCAATCATTATTTGCTTTTACTCTTTGTGACAGGAAGTTTCCATTTTAACTTTAATATCTCCATTTCCTTCCTAGTATCTTCCACTCATGTGTAGTCTTATTTTCCATGAGAGCCTCCTGAACTATCAAGGCTGCATCTCTGAAAAGATGAATTTTAGTTCAGTTTGTTTCTTTCTTTCTTCTTAACTTATATATTCCCCCACATTCTTATACTTGTATCTAGAACATGCTGGAAGGCACATCTGTGTTATTTGTAACTGTTTCATCAATTCCTACCAAATTTTCCTCTATGAAGTTTTCTCAGCTCAATCCTTGTGTCAAAGTAATTTAAAAAATATCTGCGATTTTTATCGTTTAATCTTCATAGTACAGTTATTTACAAGAAAAGCATCGCCAGTGATCAAATAAATGCACATTAAAAATAAAATGACATCACAAAACATGTATGATAATTGCTTCACATAATATAACAATGACCATGTTAAATGCAAGAAACAGACAAACTGGATGCTGGAAGGAATGTCAAATTAGAAACCCACTTCTGAAAATAGTTTGACAGGGTCCTAAAATATGAAATATGCAACCACTGTATACCACAGGAATTGAGGTCTTCAGGCTTTCTGGCATATAAATAAAATGTAACATTTAGCAAAAGGCCAAAACAGGTTTATAAACAGGTTTATATAGCATTATTTCCTCTAGACAAAGAAACGGAAATCAATTCAGCCTTTCTTCAGGTGAATGGGAAGTGAATTGTGCTACATTCCCTAATAACAGAACCAAAAAGCAACTCGTGTTGCCTTAGGCATACAACTGAGAATAATCTATCATAGATTTGAAGACAATCCTAAAAACTTATTTACTGCATGACCTAGAAGTTGGAGAAAAGCTATTGATTTCCAGGATAAAATAAGTTTTAGATGGGACCAAGATAAGAAATGGGTTTAATTATAAAAGGGGAGCATGAGAGAGACTTATTTTTGGGAAAAATAAAATATCTGAAAATATAGAGTTGATACAAAATTATATAGGACTTAATATGTGCAAAAAATAAAACAACTGAAGTCTGCATAGGTACTTGTGAAATATTAATGTCCTCCTTCTGATATCATACTATGAACATTTAAAGAAACTCGAAAATATATTCAAGGGATTTCTCTATGCTCTTCTGCTAACATCAGAAAAATTCAGAGTAACCTCAATAGAATTTAAGGATATCTAGAAAACAGATGTCAATATTGAATGTTTCATTGAAAAATATTCTGGGTCCAAGCTTGAGATGAAATATGCCTTCCTAATTAGAAGGCAGAGATTTAGAAGACTGGGATCCAGGGCCAGTTCTGACCAAAAATAGGGAGAAACTATAACAACAGAGAAAGCTAGATTTAGTGTAATTTCCTGTTATCTCACATTTGTGGAAGCCATAGGTAAGATATTATTAAGGGAGGCTTGACAAAAAAATAAGACCTCATCAGAAAAATAGTCTAAAGTATTCTGAGCCCTAGCAACTTCAAGCACCAGTAATGACAAAGGAAAGAAAGAAAGAAAGAAGGAAACAGAAAAGGAAAAGAAAGAATAGAACAGGCAAACTATTTCCTCTACATTCTGGCAGATTCATGTCATAGGGTACAAGAGTTGATATTATTTTGTTTACTGTTTGAGGATTCAGGCCTCTCTAATATAAAAGCATTTATCCCAAGTAATATTTTTATTTATTCTCACTATTTATTAACTGATTATTTGGCTTTCTTTGGGATTGAACCCATGGCTTTGTACATATTAGATAATTCTACAACTAAGCTTCAGTCCAGCTCTTGGTATAGTTTTGGAAATTGATAATGAATTCTTCAATAGTTAGCAATTCTACCTTTCATCATTTCTCTCCCACAATTTCCTCTAGGTATTTTAGTTCATGTTTTGAAAAATTTCCTCAATTACGTCTATTAAACTTAGAAGTTTGCTTTTGAATTTATATGGAATCTGCTTATTTTCATTAACTCTTTTAAAATTATATATTGATATATGTATTTTACATGTATAATTGATTCTTAGAGTTCATTGCAATAACTATGATTTTATATGGTCATATGCACATAGCTATTGAGCCATTGTGATCCTCTCCTAAGAATAGTTTCCCTTGTTCTCAACATGTGAATGCTTAAAGTTCTGTAGTTAATCATGTCCAATTGTATTTATTTTTATTTTACTAACTATTGGATTAAGTTGTAGATTTATGAGCATATTCTAGTTATTACAAATGAGGAAAACCATGGAGTATATATTTCTTTGGCTGAGCTTATTCAGTTAATATTTTTCTCAAGTGTTTCCATTTCCTCAGGAATGCGGGATTGCCATTCTTTCTGATGGAAGCACAGAATTCTACCCATAAAACAGAACTATAGACGCAGAAATGAATTCACTCCTGTACACATATAATCCTTGAAAAGGGAGCCAAAAACACAGGATGGAAGAAACAGCCTCTTCAAAAATTGTATTGGTGAAATTGGCTTTATGCAGAAAACTGGCATTAGAACCTTAAACATCCCCCTGCACCAGAAAAATCCAAATGGATCAAAGACCTTAATTTCAGCCTTGACAATATTACAGGAATTGTTAGGGGAAGCACGAGGGCTTCCCCTAACATGTTAAAACTTCCCAAAAACCTGAATCACAAAACTCAGAGTAAATCTGGATAAATGGGATTACATCAAACTAAATCAATCAGTGTTTAGACTCTAAAACCATGGAGAAAAAAAAGTGATTGTGTAGCACAGATTTACTAGGGAGTAAACCTACACATGAGAGCCTCGGCCAATGCTACACCTTTACTCGCTTTTATAACTAGGATATTTATAGTGGGTTTACATAAACATAAGAGTTTTCCGGCGGGTATTAGTAAGAAAATAACTGATAGTAAGACATAAATAACATGTGAAATGATTTGAAGCACGAGAAAGGAGAGATTAAGGCAGGGGGTGAAGCTCGAAGCCTTGCTAGGTGCCAGCTAAGGAAAGTATAGTTACACAAGGAAAGGGCAGTAAATCAGGCGTGTTTATCAACAAAAGTATTGGTTTGAAGCCTCAAAATAAGGACCTGTGTCTATGTGCACTGACGAGTCTCCAACATGACGTTTCATTTAAATTAAGAAGCACGGTTTGAGATTTTTGCAGTATGGGATGGTGCATAGTCACAGGCAATATCTGCTATATCAGCTAATTAAATCTACTCATTCATGTGTAACCTAATAGCCAGGTTTCAACAAAAACCAGTACAATGAGATTGTACAAATGAAACACTGACTTTTCCCTCTGATGAATGAAAATTCTGTGAAATAATTTATCTTTCATGTATTTACAAAACATTTCTCATGATCTTTTCTACTATTTTGGCTTGATTACTGATGTTCATAGTACTTTGCTTTGGGGGTGGGGTCCGATTGTGGGGCCTGAACTGCGACTGGGCCATGTCCCTCAGCTCTTCAGCTCAAGGCTAGAGCTCTACCCCTTTAACCATATCGCCACTTCTGGCTTTTTTCTTTCTGCTTATGTGGTGCTGAGAAATCGAACCCAGGGCCTCATGCATGCAAGGCAAGTGCTCTACCACTGAGCCACATTTGTGGGGCTTAAACTCAGTGTTTCATGGTCTCCTTAGATTATTTTGCTAATGAATGATGACACTCTATTCTTTGCGCCATATCCTCACATTCTTCAACTTGAGGGATAATTGGAGATGTTTTCACAATTTTGTCTGTTTAGGCTGACATTGAAACAAAATCTTCAAGTCTTAGCCTCCTGATTTTCTAGGATTCTACACAAGAGACCACTGACATCAAGCTTTGCGTTATTATGTAGTAGAAGAATGTGGACTTATATTTGTGTTAAGTATGTAATTTTCAAAAACAAGTTTGAATCAACTTGTTATAATGTAACTGTTACCAATTTTAACTGTTATACCAATTAATGTTTCACATTCCCACAGAAATATAATTGAAAACAAAAGGTATATTTGTTTTCTTAAAACATGTATTGGACCATGAATTTCTTTCACTCTACATTCATGTTTTATACCTTAATTAGCAGTCTTCAATGAATAAAATAAATATATTAATTTTATACCACAATAAGCATAGTGATTATAGTTAAGAATAGATATTTCAACACAGCCAAAAGACAAGTTTTTTGAGCATTCTCCTAAAAATGTAACGTTACTTAAAGCAACTAATGGATATGATGTAGTTTGATCATTACACAACATATAAATGTATGGGACTACCACTAAATTCTTCATAACTATGTAAAAAATAATTATGTAGCTAAGGGCCATTGGCTAATGCTTGTAAACTTAGCTACTATAGGGGCTCAGTTCTGGAAAGGCCTAGGCTAGAAAGTCCATGAGACTCCTATCTCCAATGAACCACCAAAAAACTGGCAGTGGCTTAAGTGGTAGAGCAGTAGCCTTGAGCTGAAAACCTGAGGGAGAGCATCCAGTCGCAGATTTCAAGCCCCATGACTAAAAAAATAAAAATTAAACAATTAAAAATAAACTAATATTTTGACATGAATGTTAAAATATATATTCTAAAATAATTAAATCCTCACTAGATATACTAGTTTATACAAATATAGAGATGTGTTTTCCGATTTTAGTTGTCAGTGAATTGTGTAAATCAAACAACTCTCACTCAATTCATATTTATATGTTTATATGCCATAAGTATAATTGTTAAGTGATAGGCAGTGCTGTTTTAGGAATCTCCCTTCGCTTTCTAACATTAACACTTCTAAGCTAAAATTGATATATCCTCCAACCTTCACAGGGTTTTCATTCACAGTAGTCACTCATCTCATTGGAGTAGGAAAGTATAAGCCAAAATCATTGTTTGGAACAACTGTCACATTTTACATGCTTTTCAATTCTTTTCAGATCTAAAACATTAAAGTCATCTTAACCATGCCAGTAATAGCAAAATGTCTTCTGAGCCTTTCAATCTCTTAAGAGATGAAACTTTTTAGTTATACATGTATTTTTTACCCTCGCTAACATCCTATTACTTAGGATAATCTTTTTATTTAAGCCATTCCTGATTAGAAGACTGGAGCGAAGGCAATAATGAAAATAGCCAAGGAAATACTTGAAACCAATTGAAAAGCAATCACAGAACCACCTGATTTCACTGACAATATATGGTAAAATATTACCTTTTGGTTATCATTTAAAGAACAACAAATAAACTTTAATTAGCAGTGAAGAAGTGAAAAGAAAATATTTGAAGAAAGTATGACTTTGAAAATTTTAACGTAAGCATACTATATCTATCTGGTTTTTCTAAGTAGTTGCCAACATAATAGAGGTACAACACCCAAAGGGAGGAAAGCACCTAAATCACAGCAGTAAAATTTTCTCTATAAAATAAATGTGAGGGTGTGACTCTTTCAAAGATCAGGCTTACAAAGAGGAAATATGTATTTGCTTTAATGTAAACAACAAAATATAAAAATCATTTATTAATGTTTTACATATCTTGACTAGGATTTCTCATGTTGGAGAAGAGGAAAGATATGAAAAAGTTCAGTATTATTTTTACTATTTCCCAATATCTTTCTTATTTATCAGCTATAGCAACAGAAGTAGTCTTGGTTACTCTTAGTGTCATGCTTGTTTACATCTAGAAACATTATTTGTTGCTTGAGTACAGGGTACAAATACTTACATATAAATAAAGAGTCATTTCCTTAGGAAGGCAAGTTGTGGTGTAAAGAAATCTAAAAAATAAAAGAGAACATACTGGAAACTATTTTCTAGCAATATCAGTCTGTAGGTGTAGATTTTGTTTCCCATTGTTTCAGGGGGCCTATTTTTGTTATCTTCCTTTTCCCCATCTAGTGATCCTATAATATCTAATAACATCTTGGAATTGTTGTATCTTTAGTAGATTCTCTCATTTCTGTTGGAAGGGCCGGAAGGATAAAAAATTGAATTTCTGTTTTGGTTTTACCTTTTTTTTATTATTTTAGGAACTGTCACTCAAAATGATATATAATATCAGCAGACAGATTTCAATTCCATTTTCCTACCCTAGTCTTTGGTACTTAGTGATCCCCAAATGTGAAAATAAAGATAGGGAGCTGCTTATTTAGATATTCTTTAGAATTTCAAGAATTCATTAATGCAAACCTCTTAGTATGTACATCATACATGTGTACAAAACTGGTGGCAATTTTTACTTATTCTCAGAAACTACGATATGTGGTGTCCCTGTAGTTGCATCAGGAAAACTGTGTAGTTGAGTTTAGTTTAATAAAGCAAGACTGCTGTAACAAATTTCTTCTAGTTTAATGGATTGCATTATCCCTATTTATAATTTTACAGTTCTAAAGGACAGATAGCTAAAAGAAGTCTCCCTAGATTAAAATCTAGCCACAAACAGAGCTGAAATATTTTCAGATGATTCTAGGGGAAAAGCCACTTACTTTTTTTTCTTTTTTTTTTAATTGTGAGAATATCATACAGAGGAGTGACCATTACATGGGCAAGATAATGAGGAGATTTCTTATCAAGCATTGTTGCCTCCTCTTTGTTTCCCCTTTCAATTCCTTTCCATACTCTCCCTACGTCCCCACACTCGGTCCTACCCCCGACACCAAAGTTGTAGTTGATATTGGTATAATTTGTGGAGGGAAAGGGCAAAAACAAATCACTTAACTAGGAATACAGGTGGACCGATTGCAACAATGACATGTACAAGTCGTAATGTCGAAAAATACACTTTACAAGGCGTTTACTTTCTGATCCACTTTCCAGAAATTTCACAGTATGGTTGTTGTCTTTTCCTTTATTTTCGATTTCACAATCTGGTTGTTCTCTTTTCCTTCATTTTCTAATGTATCATCTTTACAACTTTCTGATGGTTAGGCCCCAATAATTGCCCTTTCCAACTAAAATTGGGACATTTAAGTACCGATTTGAGTATGGTTCCTCCATGTGATAATTATTCAAATTTGCATTCCTTTGGTAAGTAAATGTGATTATTTTACTGATAACCCAAATCTAGGTTTGAGGGATTACATATTTGGGGATAATAGATGTTTTGGGAAGGTATTTTTCTGCCTACCACAATGAATGTATAGCATTCTTTCTACTATGTCCTGTTATACTTCCATTAGATTGGAACAACGTATTTCTTCAATGAAATCTAACTAAAAAAATTAAAATTATTCCCTGAAAATAATACTGATTAAAATATAGTCACCTCCTAGAAACTTTAAATACCAGAGAGCAGCTCCTGAAACAATTCTGGCACTGTCACTTTTTATACACTGTTTATTTTTTTTTAATTTAATTTAATTTTATTTGTGAACATACTGTACAGAGGGGTTGCAATTACATGGGCAGGATAATGCGTACATTTCTTACCAAGCATTGCAGCCTCCTCCTTTGTTTTACCCTTCACATCCCTTCCCAGCCTCCCCACTCCCCCCAATCCCAATCCTTCTCCTTCCCCCCCTTCCCCCCCCCCCCCGCACCAACGTTGTAAAGCTCGTTTTCCACATGACAACATGTACTTCCCATTTTTGCAACAGGTCCACCTGTATCCTTAAACAACTGTTTTTTCCCCATCTCCTCCACAAGTTATACTGACATCAAATATAGTGCAAGCAGGGGTTATACTGTGGGGGAGGGACATACAAAGCAACAAAGAGATAATCTTATAAATGCGTTAGTAACACATGCATGAAAGAAAAAAACATTAAAATACATATCTAAGGGTTCATTTTCCTGACATCACATTATCTGACCTTTTCTGCTTGACTCACTGTTTAAAAGGTTGCTCTTTTCAAGAGCATTCGACTGCTATTTTTGGTAATAAGGTTTATATTTATTTGACTGCTATTTTTAAAGAATGCATCACCCAATGCTTATTCTCTTTTTCTACCGTTCTTGTGCCTAATCTATTTCTCACAGAAACACAATCATTTGAATTATTTGAATTGCTTATTGAAGTTGAATCAGTATGGAGAGGAAAAGAAAAAATATGTCTCTTTGCATATGTCCCGTTCAAAATGTACCTACAAGCTATTTATCTTAAAATCATCTATCTTTCATTATGTTTAGATTCTGAAAAATTTAGCCTCTCCACACAAAATGTATTGCAACATTATTTCAGGTCCCTCAAAACAGACAAAAAATTCCTATTTATTCCTTTTAAAAACTTAGCCAAAGCAAATGTTTTATTAGATATTTAGAGTCATGTTGAAACACTATGGTGGAAACCAGAGAAGGAAAGAAAATCATGTTTTTATTCTTCTATGAGCCAATGTCATTTACTTAAGCGATTTCTGAAAGAATGAAATTCTTGCATGGATGCCTTTTGCTTAATATCCACAATGAGTCATTCATCCTTTATTAATAGGAGATTTTAGAGAAAGGATGAAAATTCATATTAGAAAAAGGAGAACGTGAATATGAAGGAGAAATGTAGGCATTTTGTTTCTCAATCACAATGTCTGGATAATGATTGTGGATATTAGATATCATGCTCAAGAGTGATTAAACTAATCTATAGAAAAGATAACCCCACATGCAAGTGACCACATGGAGAATGCTTAATGATAGAAAAAATGTAATAGCACCAATCACAAAATGTTATCTATTTGTTTACTTCTTGTTTGGAATTTGCCAAATCTGGTGTTCTATATTCAATTCTTACGAAGGTATACAAGGATGGTATGAAACTAACATGGTAATATTATGTTCTAATATTAACTTAGTTTTTGCTGTGTTATATGAGGCTGCATTTGAGATTTGCCTTTATTTCATGTTTTAGTCTTCCAGAATATAATTAGAAGGAAGACTCCCTCTGGAAATGTGCTACTTTTATTTATTTATTTATTTTTATTTTGGGTGCGGTCGTGGGCCTGAACTATGAGCCTGGGCGCTGCCCCTCAGGTCTACAGCTCAAGGGTAGCACACTACCATTTGACCCACAAAATATGCTACTTTTATAAATATGGGAAAACAATCATCTGTTAGGAACAGACAAGGGGAAAAAATCTTCCTCTAGAAATAGTTTTTCAGTGCTTGCTTCTGGTTCAATTTTGTAAGATGAAGTAAGTCACATGACCTATTTTGACATTCCAGTTTAGAGGGAAATCTCCCTTACAGGAAGCTGATGTAGGTCATACAGTTATTTGCAAGAATATGTAACACTTGAGAAAAAGAGATAAAAGAAGAGTATTATAATACAATCAACAATACTTTCCATCACATGTCTCTGCAGGAAGGAAGCTATTATGTACCTTTATTTATAGAGGAGGCTACAATCCTTGATAAGAAATGTACTCACTATCTTGCTCATGTAATTGTAATCCCTCTGTACAGTATTTTCACAATAACAAAAAATAGTAAGGGGAGAGATTGGTGAAAGGAGTGACATCAATAAAGATGCCTTGTATTCATAAAAAAACTGTTAGAATTTCAAATTATGTTTTCATGACTTGAATGTTACCGGAATTAGAGAATATTGTGATACTGACTTCGTAAAATCTCAAAGAAAACGAGCAATCTTTTCAATACTAGGAGAAGTTTATACTTTGTAATGTAGTATCTTTTCTTTTTATATAAATATATTTTGTTAACTATATGTGACTATCCACAAGAATAAATTTCTACATTTATCTGCGTCTTGTGCAGAGAGCATAGTCAATTAGATAAAAATGGGAGTTAATAAGTAGCACTTTTTAAAATGCGAAATAAGTGGAGAGTAAGCTAATACCCATATTTTTCCACTATCGCCTTCTACCTCCTCCTCCTTCCTTCCAAGGAAACATTCTCAACCTTAAAAAAAGCTTAGGTATTTGGCTCTTGGCCTTAAAAGTGGAAGCAGAATGGTATGGATGTTGGAGCTGACTCTTTATGCTGTTTTACATAATAATGCTCCATGTAACAGTTCTATGAGTCCTGCAGGTGATATGACATTAATGTCAGCCTTACTGGACTTAGTATAGTTTTCTACTTCCTTTTCAGCACCTGGCCAAAATTGTGATACCATGTAATGGAATAAAAATGTAATACTATCTTAAGAAAGTCATTTAGTACTAAGGAAATGTGGCTTCGTGGTACAGTGATTGCCTCGCATGCCAGGAACCCTGAAATCAATTCCTCAGTACCACATAAACAGAAAAAGAAACACTGGAAGTGGTGCTGTGGCTCAAGTGGTAGATTGCTAGCCTTGAGGGGGGAAAAAGCCTTGAATTCAAACCCCAGGACTGGCAGAAAAAGGTTATTTAATTAGTAAATGCAAAATAAAGAACTCATACTTGGAATATATAATTGCTCCAACCATACTGATACCTGACAAGAGTTCCTAATTCATGTGCTTACCTATATTAGGATACTGTGTTGAAAAAAAAGTATTGTTCATTAGGTCATGGCAATTAATGCCAGGAATGTGCTTAGATAATAGGTGAAGATTAATCCTAGAAATCCAAAGATTCCAGGTTTTTGAATGGTCACTCTAATTACAGTGAAAAGGTTAATCCCAGTGAGATTTAGAAATCTTTTTGTTCAGGCACAGCACCAAAAACGCAGAGGGTAGTTAATAGTTATGACAAAAGAGAATGAATAATTCCAGCTGGATGGTATAAATGATAGTAAGTAAGGTATACTAGAAACTGTTCCATGGTGCCATTTTTGGATATTGAAGCATTAGTGTTATTTATCTAGGCTTAGCCCTCATTGCTTTTGGCATTCTAAATTTCTTACGCTAGATCTTAACCTCTGTGTACCAAGTTATATCTCCTTCTATGCTGATCTTTCATACCCGGTTTCCTTATCTTTCTAAAAATCTCAGTCTTTCTCTATTTTTCTATGAACATTTTTTGATATGAAGTCCACCTATGTAGTAGGCAGAGGATGATAATGTAAGGGTCTAATCAGTCATTAAGTTAACACCGAAAAAGAGGACATATTTATTGCTATTTTAATTATTCTGAATAGATGCAATGTCATTATTTGATTCAAATTTCCATGATTTGTTTACATAGTGTCATTAAGTGCACACAAATCCAAATATGAGGTAGGTGCCAGTGACTCATGTCTGTAATCCTAACTAATCAGGAGTGTGAGACCAGAGGATTGAGGTTCAAATTCCCCCTGGGATGGAAAGTCCATGAGAATCTTATCTTCATTTAGGTAAGCACCAGAAAACTGGAAGCAGTGAGGCACATAAAGTGATAGAGCAATCATCTTGAGCTGAAGATTTGAGGGATAATGCTCAGGACCAGAGTTCAAGCCCTAAGACCAAAAATTTAAAAAAGAAAATATGACTTTGGGTATCCCCAAGAGAAACTATGATGTCAATAGTAATCTCCCAAAGCAGAAAAAAATAATTTAGTTCACCTACTTTTGCTGAGTTAAAGCTATGGCTTCTTTGCTGGACATATTCTCTTTCTAAAATTGTCAAATATAGCTTTATAATAAATTTCTACTAATATTTCTCAGTTCAAAATAGAACTTTTGATACAATTGGTGTCACTTGTCTTAGTTATTATCTCATTTGACAGCCAACTCAGGATGGAGAGACTGTCAAATTCATACTTGTAATTAATACCAAAAAACCTTAAGTGGAGTTGTTGCTCAAGCAGTAGAGAACTAACTTTGGGGGCAGGAGGACAGAGAAGTCAACTATTCTGGGACAGGGTCCAGAGTCTGAGTTTAAGCCCCAGAATTAGCACAAACTAAACAATCAAACAAAAACAAAAACAAAAACCCAACAGATATATCTTTGTGACCCTACTTAAAGCAGCACTTGTCTGAGCAGAGTCTCCATTTGCTAATTATATTCACTGGATCCTGCTTTTTTGGAATCCTTGTTGCTTTGGAGAACCCAGGGCCAGACTATAGGAATTAATAACTGATTCCTGCCACAAGACAATCATTTCAGGAGTGAAATATCCACCCAAAGGCACTTTCAAACCTCCATGTTTTTGTTTTTCTGCAGTAGAACACTTTCAAAACAAACTTATTTCCTTTTTTTCCATGTTGGCATTCAATTTGCATAAAGTTTCCTTTTGTAATACTCTCAACTAGAAGTTTACAGACAAGTTTTATATGAGTAATGAACACACTCGAACAAGCCAGGAACAAAGTTTCCTTTAATCCTTTGATTCTTTTCTTGTACAGTAGAAAGGAGAGCACAAATGACCTTGAACTTTGTCATCTACTGTGTTCAATTCCTCTCCTTGATCAGTTTCCACTTCCAGTAACAGTTTCTTCCAGCTACTTCCAATAAAAATCTATGGTGCTGATCTTTTAAAGGTGTTAATATACAATGAATGTTTTCCTGCTTCACTGAAATAGCACAATGATATCTTTGGACATGAGATAACATGTGTTTCAGAGACAACTTAATAAAGAGAAAATATGAAATTTAAATGGCTTATAAAAACATTAATCAGGAATACATTGACTTCAAATTTTGTAAGTGCTCTGTAAAGGCAATTTTAAGTAGGAAGAAGATTCTCAGAAAATTGTGTGTGTGTGTGTGTGTGTTGTGCATTATTTCCCAAGTGTACATGAGTTAACATTAGGGAAACAAGAGGAATAAAAGAAAGAGAAGTACTGTCGTTAAATATAAGGGTTCAATACTATAGAAGGCTCTAAAAATAAGACAACATTGAAACAGTAAAGTCAAGGCCAGTATGTTATTCTACAGGAGTGATGTAGAGAAAGCATTACTAAGTGGAACATGAAGGATGAAGCCACCCTCTTTCATCTCCTGGCTCTAAATCATGGTTGCTAATCACACAAATTGTTAAATAGTAGGAAGGAAGAATAATTCTGGTTCCAAAGAAAGTCAGATATAAGAGCATGAACTTAACTGGAAAAATGCCATATTGAGAAAGCTGGGATTATACTAGCAATGAGTTGGTGGCAAAGATCATATTTCCTTTTCTTTTCTTCTCTTTCCTTTTCTTTTCTTTTGTTGGTTCTGGGGCCTGAAGTCGGGCTTATATGTTTTCCCTCAGCACTGCAGCTCAATGCCAAAGTCCTACCATTTGAGCCACAGTGCCACTTCTAGGTTTCCTTGTGATTAACTGGAGATAACAGTCTCATTCATCTGGGGACCAGTGGTTCACGCCTTTAATCCTAGCTACTTAGGAGGCTGAGAAGTGGGGATCTTGGTCCAAAGCCTGACCGAGCAGGAAAATCTGTGAAACTCTTATATCCAATAAACCACTTAGAAAACCGGAAGTAGCACTGAGGCTCAAGTGGTAGAGTGAGGCCTCAAGCTGAAGAGCTGAGGGGCAGTGCCCAAGCCCAGAGTTCAAGCCACAAGACTGACCAAGGGAAAACAAATAGAAAAACAAAAATAAAAAAACAAACAAACAAAAAAACAAAAAGAAGTCTCAAGGACTTTTCTAACCGAGATGGCTTTGAACTCCAATTCTCAAAACTCAGTCTTTTGCATACATAGGATTACAAGCATGAGCAACTAACACCTGGTTTAAGGTCTCATTTTGAACAGTGTACATTCAGGATATGTAATGTGTATGAACATCTTTATTTGTATGAATTCTGGGGTTTAAAATTAGGGGCTACAACTTACACTTCACACTCACAGTGTAAAAATTGATACTCCTGGAAAAATTAAATCTAAGTATGTATAGGGGTATGGGAAATGCAGTTTGCAGGCAGCGTTTGCAGAAAAGTGTTTGAGACACTACCTATAATTAACCAGTCAAAAGCTGCTTTGGAAGAATGGCTCAAGTGATGGAATACTAGTCATGAGCACGATTGCTTAATAAGAGATTGAGGCTTTTGCTTACGTAATACAAACCTACACATACACACAGAGGGACCTGATATGTGCAAACACACATACACAAATGATACAACTCAGAATGTGTAGAAATGTTAGAGAAAAGCAGGAAATATATCCTGACTAAGACTGGAATCAATTGATAATTTTTAATACTAGAAAGTCCTCACGTGAACTGTCCTCCAAAAAGTTTGAGAATATTACATAGGTAGGGAGCAGAGATAGTCAAAAATTTAAGTAATGGTTATTAAAGGAATCAGATCCATGGATGAATCAATCACAGACCACTGCTAGTACATCTGAAAATATTCATTTGCTGTGTCCAATGTTAGAATATCTTTGAAAATAATACATACAGCCTAAACAGTCATTCTAGTGGATAAGATCATAGGAAAAGTTCAGAATTGCTATTCTGTATCTAGATTAAATAACAACAACAAACTATGGCAGGGCAATGTAATACAAGCCTGGAATTCTAGAAGTCAGTCTGAGACAGGAGATTAGAGATTGGAATTACATAGTGATACCTTCCCTGGAAAAGGTAGTAGAATTTTGTCTCAATAAAAGAAACCAAACAACAAGAAAGGGATACAGAGTTGGAAGGTCGGGTTCATTTTGTCATAATGTTTTGGGAAGTCAAGTTTCCTATTGAAATGCAGTTCATATGTAATCCTCATTTGTGTTTTAAATGCTCTCTTCATTAGCGAATATTTGTAGATGTAATATCGCTCATGGTTACCAACCAAATTGGGAAAACCTAAGCACCCTTCTGTTGTACTTAATTAAATGATGGATTACAGAAGCTGAAGCCTGGAGAAATAGCAAAGTTCATCTAATATAGGACTTTGTAGACCTTCCTAAATTAGAATATAGATTTAAATAAATATTGGGTTTTGTTTGTAATTGGGTATTATATAGGACACTACAAAATTCTTTTTAAGTAGCATATTTAATTTACAAATTCAAAAATGATTCGGGCATGCTGTTTGTCTAGAATATTCTTTCAAGAGAGGAGAAATTAGAACTTAGTTAATAGATAATTTAAATAGTTCATGTAAGAATTGATAATGTAAATAATCTAGACAGAGTTTCAAATACGTGGATATTAATTTATAAATTTAGAAAAAGGGTAATATTTCAGGGATTGTATGAAGGGAGTATTTGTGTGAAATCGTGGTTCTTCTACAAATATGTAACACAGGAAGAAATTTCCTTAAACACATGATGCTATATACAATAAGAAAAATGCTAGGTATGGGGTTGTTTTTATTTTTGTTCTTGTGTTTTGTTTGGTCCTAAGGCTGCAGTTCAGCCTGGACGTTGTCCTTGAGTTTTTTTGTGCTAATTCTAATGATCTACCACTGGAATGGCAGTGGACTTTGGTCTAGCTTTTCCTGAGCAGTTATTGGAGATAAGAGACTCAGAAAACTTCCTTCCTGGGTGGGCTTTGAGCCATAATCTTCAGATCTTAGTCCCCTGACTATCTAAGATATTTAAAACTATAAATATAAATAATATTTTGCAATTGTTCTCATCTCAAGAATACCACAGGGGAAAAATGATGCAGCAAAGTTAGTGCAGTATTTTTTCCATAATTGGACGGTCATCACATTAGCAGAGGTGTAGTATTTTTTAACAATAGTGATAAGCTAGTATTGATGTGAATTAAGGGAATATACAGGTGCAGCTTACAAGTTGGAAATTGTTGAGCTAAAATGAGATTATGGCATAAAAGCTTGGGATTGATTTTCATAGATATAATAGTTTATTCTTTCACTAGCCATACAAGGGACAAGGATCTTATATCTAAAATATACCTGTAATTCAAAAAATTAAATCACCCAACAACAAATCCTCAAAGAAACAACTGCCCAATAAATAAGCGGGCTAAAGACTTAAAGAGAAACTTCTCTGAAGAGGAAAGAAGGATGGCCAATAGACATATGAAGAAATGCTCACCTCTCTAACTATAAAAGAAATGCAAATCAAAACAACATTGAGATATCACCTCACCCCAGTAAGAAATGTCTATAATTAAGAAATCTAATAACAACAGATGCTAGTGGGGATGTGGACAGAAGGGAACCATAATGTATTGTTGGTGGGAATGTAAACTTGTTCAACCACTTTGGAAAATAGTAAGGAGGTTCCTCAAAAATCTCCAGATATAGCTACCCTATAACCCAGCAATTCCACTTGTGGGCATTTACCCAAATGATCACAAACAAGACCATTCTAAAGCTCCCAGCACAACTATGTGTACTATAGTATTATATACCATAGCTAAGATATGGAAACAACCCAGATGCCCCTCAGTAGGTGAATGGATCAAGAAAATATGGTATATAACAAAATGGAATTCTAAGCCTCCATCAGAAAGAATGGCATTACCACATTTGTTAGAAAATGGAAAGACTTGGAAAAAGTTATATTAAGAGAAATGAGCCAGGCCCAAAGTAAGATAGGTTTCATGGTTTCCCTTATTTGCAATTACCAGTGTATGTCTGAGTCAATCAGAAAAGGTCAGATAAGTTGATGTTAGGGAAATGAACCCCAAAATAAGTATTCAATCTTTTTTGTCTCCAACATGTTTTTAAGATTATTTCTTTGTTGCTTTATATGTCCCTCCCCCATTGTATAACCCATGCTTTCACTTTATTTGATGGTGGCATAATTTGTGGAGGGGAAGGGAAAAACAACTCGTTTACATAGGGATACTGGTGGACCTATTGCAACAATGAAATGTGCAAGTCGTTATTTCCAAAAACGAACTTTACAACTTTGGTGGTGGGGATGATCGAGGAGGGTGGCAGAGGCGGGAATAATTGGAAGGGATGGGAAGGAGAAAGAAAGGAGGAGGCAACAATGCTGGATAAGAAATGTACTCATTATTTTTCCCATGTAATTGTATCTCCTATGTATGGTAGTTTCACAATTTAAAAAAAGATAAATAATAGCTTATTCTAATGAACAAGAGCTTACTCTTGAGGAATTATTGCATATGGTTCAGAGTTTTATCCTCTACGAGAATGTGGCTATTTTTCCATTGAATTCTCAATATGTAACACCTGATGGGAAACAGTATCTATTGCAGAATTACATAACATGCAAACAGGTGGTGTTTTGTACCTTTCTGGTATGAAATGTGGAGAATTTGAAAGTAAGTAGTTAGTAGTTAAAGGAATTTTGAAGAAAACATATATTCTGCCCTCTTAACAACTTACCTACTTTTTAAAGTTATGAATTTCTAAAGAATTAAACTGTTTTCTGGTTTACAATGAGACAATACTAAAATAATCATTTTTTTCAAAATAATGTCAAATATGAAAATATTGTATAATTTGATAAATTCAAGTTGAGCCTGTGATAAAGAAGGGGTGATTAATTCAAATTACATGGCAAATAGTATTAATTTTTAATAGGTAATACAATTAGAATAATATTTATTAATCCAATAGATTGAAATTATATTTTATGTACACAATTTTTAACTTTAATTTTATTGTCAAGGTGATGTACAGAGGGGTTACAGTAAGAAATTTTGTGAATACATAACTTTTTAAATTTGTTACCCCATCATCATTTTTCACACTTTTCCTTCACCCTAAGACCCCTCAGAATTTCTACAGTAAATTTCCAACATATTGTCTTCAGAATATTGTTATTGCATTGCTTTCCCCTTTTTCCTTTTCTCACCATTTTGTTGTTCTTCTTCCCTTCTCTAATTAAGATCAATGTACATCCCATACACAGTGCACCAAAATCAAATACTGCAGAGAATAAAGCAAAGGGGGAATGCACACACACACACAAACACATACACACAAACACACACACACACACACACACACACACAATCACCTATTACATAAAAAACAACTGCAAAGAAAAACCTCGGTTAACCTATATTGGAGTTCATTTTGCTCAGAATTATCTTATCGAATCATATATACATAGGTATGGAGCCATTCAGCTCATCTGACAGACTCTCTTAAACATTTCTTAATTAATATAAATAAGGAAAACCATGCAACCTGTTTCTTTGTGTCTTGCTTGTTTTATTCAATGGGATTTTTCCATGTCTTTCCATTTCCTTATGAATGGTGCAATATCATTCTTTCTGATGGAAGCATAGAATTACACTGTGAATATATATACCACATTTTCAAGATTCATCCATTGAGAGGCAGATGAGTTTTAAAGATGGTTCCGTGAAATTATCACTTAGGAACATTCAAAAATTCCAGATGCCAATTTCACAGACATTCTAAAAACATGATTTCTAAGTAAGATAGGATTATGTGTTGGTAGAAGCATTGAGATATCTGAACAATTCTAATGTATATGTTGCACTGAATTACACAAGAAGATATCAAATATAAAATAGGATAAAAATTGAAGTGATAAAATAGTCACTTAAGAAAGTTATGAGCCTGCAAAAAGGGTAAATTTCATATAATATTGAAGAATTTAGAAATGAAAGCTCAACTATGTCTCTTTAAAAAAAATCATGAATATGAAAGGGCAAAAGATGGGAAGGAGCAGAAAATAACGGATAGCAGATAATTTTCCCTAATTAGAGTATAAAAAACAAACAAATATAATTTATAGCTTCCAGGTTAAAAATAGACCAATATAATATATCCCCCTTAATTTAGGTACATGTGAAATATTTACTTGGTTTTCCCAAAATAAATGAATACATATAAATAAAATAAATGAAGACATAAAAATATTTTTTTTCCAAATCTTTCCCTTTCCTAACGAATGGAGCAATGTCATAGAAGTCATTAGAATTCCATTGTGTATATATAACACATTTTCTTGATCCAATCATCTACTGAGGGGCATCTGGGTTGGTTCCATATCTTAGCTCTGGTAAATAAAGCTGAAATAAATATAGTTGTCCTGGTAGATTTAGTGTAGTCTTGTTTGTGAACATTTGGATAAATATCCAAAAGTGGGATTGCTGCATCATAGGGGAGCTCTCTGCGTCTTTTGAGGAAACTCCATACTGCTTTCCAAAGTGGTTGAACAAGTTTACAATCCCACCAACAATGCAGTAAAGTTCCGTTCTCTCCACATCCCTTCCAGCCGCTGTTATGCTTAGAGTTCTTGATTTTAGCCATTCTAACTGGTTTCTGTGATTTGCATTTCTTTTATGGCTAGAGAGGTTGAGCATTTCTTCATGTGTCTATTGGCCATTCATCTTTCCTCTTCAGAGAAGTTTCTCTTTAAGTCTTTAGACCACTTATTTATTGGGCAATTTCTTTGAAGATTTGTAGTTGGGGGGTTTTAATTTTTTGGGTTGCAGGTATATTTTAGATATGAGATCCTTGTTTGTTGTAAGGCTAGTGAAGATCTTTTCCAAATCCGTGGGCTTTCTATTGATCTTGTAAGCTATGTCCTTTGCCATGCAGAAACTCTGTAATTTCATGCAATCCCATTTGGCCAACCTTGCTTTGATTTGCTGTGTTTCTGTTTCACTCTTAAGAAATTTTCAGCCTTTGCCAAGGATACCTAGGGTTTCCCCTCTTCCATTCTGTAATGCTTTCAGAGTGTCTGTTTGACTCCGAGGTCTTTGATCCATTTCGATTTGATTCTGGTGCGGGGTGATATATAAGGATCTAGCTGTAGTTTTCTACAAGTAGTTAACCAATTTTGCCAGCACCATTTACTGAAGAGGCTGTCTTTCTGATATTCTGGGTTTTTTAGCTCCCTTATCGAAGACTAGTTGGCTATAGGTTTGTAGGTTCATTTCTTCGCTTTCAAGAATATTCCATTGGTCCTAAGGTCTATTCTTGTGCCAGTAATAAGCTATTTTGATTACTATGGCTTTGTAGTAGAGTTTGAAATTTGGTATTGATATTCTTCCAGCATAGTTCCTTATGTTGAGGATCGTTTTTGCTATTCAGGGAATTTTATTGTTCCATATTTATTTTTGGATTGCCTCTTCTATTTCCTTGAAGAATGAGGTTGTAAGATTGATTAGTATCGCAGTGAATTTGCAGATAGCCTCCAGAACTATTGCCATTTTCACGATGGTGAGCCTTCCAATGCAGGTGCATGGGAGGTTTTGCCAGTTTCTAAATTCTATTGATTTCCTTTTTCAGGTTTTTAAAGTTTTCATCGTAGAGTTCCTTCATTTCTTTGGTTAAGTTGATTGCTAGGTATTTTATTTTTTGTTGAAAGATTACGAATAGAGTTTCCAGATTTCAGCCATGCTATACTCATTGTTGGTATACAGAAAAGCCACTGATTTTTGAGGGTTAATGTTATATCTTGCCATTTACCAAAGTTTTGAATCAGCTTGAGTAATATGGGAGTGGAGTCCCTGGGATTGTTTAAATGCAAAATCATGTCATCTGCAAAGAGGGAGAGTTTTAGTTCATCTTTCCCTATTTGGAACCCTTTTATGTTCACTTATTTTCTTATTGGTGTAGATAGGCATTCTGATATTAGATTGAAGAGAAATGGAAAGAGAGGACATACTTGTCTTGGTCCTGAGTTAAGAGGAAATTGCGTTAGTTGTTCACCTTGAAGCATAATACTTGCAGCAATTTTGTCATATACAGCTTTTATTTTATTGAGGAATGTTCCCTGGATTCCTAATTTTTCCAGAACCTTCATCATAAAAGGGTGCTGGATCTTGTCAAATGTTTTTTTTTTTTTTTTTTCTGAATCTATTGAGATAACCATGTGATTCTTATCCTTGCTCTTGTTGATGTGATGGATTATATTAATTGATTTGTGTATATTGAACCAGCTTTGCTTCCCTGAAATGAATTCTGTTTTATCGTGGTGTATGATTTTCTCGATGAGTTTTTGAAGTCAATTGGCCAAAATTTTGTTGAAAAGTTTTGCATCAATGTTCATAAAACAAATGGGTCAATATTTCTCTTTCTTTTCTGAGTCCCTGCCTGGATTTGGGTTGAGGGTTATGATGGTGTTATAGAATGTGTTCGGTAGTGAACTTTCTCTTCAATTTCATTGAAGAGTTGGAGGAGTATTGGTTTGAGCTCTGCTTTGAAGGCCTTGTAGAATTCCGCTGTAAAACCATCTGGTCCTGGACTTTTCTTAGCTGGGAAGTCTCCTATTGCTGTTTCTATTTGAATGCTTGATATGGGCCTGTTAAGATGGTTTAACTCATCTTGGTTTAGTTTGGCATGTCAATATATGCTAGGAAAAGGTCCATTTCTGCCAAGTTGCCAAACTTATTAGCATAAAGTTTTCAGAAGTATTTCCTTATAATGTTCTGAATCTTGGTTGTTTCTGTGGTGATGTTTTCATTCTCATCTCTGAGTTTATTTATTTGGGTGTGTTCTCTTCTTTTTCTGATAAGATTTGCTAAGGGTCTGTCAATTTTGTTATTTTTCCAAACAACCAACTCTTGGTTTTGTTGATTCTTTCTGTGTATTTTTTTTAAATTCTAGTTCATGTAATTCTGATTGATTTTTAAATATTTCTTTCCGGGTACAGGCTTGGGGTTTATTTAGCGGCTCTATTTCAAGGAGGTTCAGATGTCTCATTAAGTTGGTGGTTTCAGATCTCTCCAATTTGTTGATGTAGGAACTCAGAGCTACAAACTTGTCTTTGTTGTGTCCCAGAGGAGCTGGTAATTTGTTTGTTCATTTTTATTGAATATCATGAACAGTTGAATTTCTTTCTAATCACTTCTATGACCCACTCTTGATTCAGCAATGTGTTATTAAGCCTCCATATAATACAAGACTTTCTTTGTTGGCTTTTTCTCTTGAGTTCGAACTTTATTTCCTTATGGTGTGAGAGAATACAAGGTATAACTTCAATGTTCCTTAATTTGGACAACATTGCTTTGTGACCTAAAATGTGGTATATTTTGGGAAATGTTCCATGTGCTGTAGAGAAAAACGTGTATTTTGATGCTGCTGGGTGAAATATTCGTTAGAAGTCTGTTAAATCTAGTCGATCTGTGCAGTTGTTTAGATTTGCAGTTTTTCTGTTTAGTTTTTGCTGAGTTGATTTAGCTAGTGGGGATAGTGGTGTGTTAACGTCCCCAACAATTAATGTTTTTTGATGTATGTGAAGTTTGAGGGAACATCGTGTTTCTTGTATAAATCTCAGTGTGCCAGTGTTTGGCAAATAGAAATATAGAATTGTAATATCCTCCTTAAGGACAGATCCCTTAATTATTATGTAGCGACCTTCTTTATCTCTTCTCACTAATTTTAATTTGAAGTCTATTTTATCTGATATTAGGATTGCAACTCCTCCCTGTTTATGGGGGCGATTTGCTTGATTGATTTTTTTTCTTACCTTTCACTTTCAAAATGTGTTTGTTTTTATGGGCAAGGTGTAACTTCTGAATGCAGCAGATAGAAGAATCTGGTTTTTAATCCAACTAGACAGTATATGTCGTTTAATTGGCGTGTTGTCAGTTTATATTGAGAGATAGGACTGAGAGGTATTTGGAAGTTCCAGCCATTTTATCCACCTTCTTGGGGCTGTGGCAACTGGCTTCTTCCTATGGCTCTTGGATTCTCAGTTTGAGTGTGATTTCTTGGCCTTTAGTGTGGTATTGTTGGTTTTCTAAGTGTAGGACATCTGTATATCTTTTGTAGGATGTTTGCTTGAGATACGTGGTTTCACTTTTTCTTTGCTATGGAAGATTTTTATTTTACTTTTGTTTATGAAGGAGAGTTTAGCTGGGTACATTATTCGTTGTTTATAGTTGTTTATCTTTAGGGCATTCTATACATCATTCCAGGCACTTAATTGTCTCTGCTGAGAAATCTGAGGTGATTATAATTGGTTTCCCTTTCTATGTGATTGATGTTTTCCTACTGATATCTTTAAGCATCTTTTCCTTGGTCTGAAGTGATCTTTATAATGTGACAGTGGGATGTCCTCTTTTGGTCTGGTCTCTTTGGATTCCCAAAAGCTTCTTAGATGTGAATAGGCTTATCATTTTGCATGTTTGGGAAGTTCTCTACTAGGATCCTGCTAAACAAACTTCCTAGACAATTGACTTCGGTCTCTAGGTGCTCCCCTACACCAATTATCCTCAGATTATGCCTTCTGATGGTGTCTTTCAAATGTTGAATAGATCTATTATATTTCTTGAATTTGTCTTGGATACCAGTATGTTCTTCCTCTATCTAGACTGTCTTCAATCCCCAAGATTTGATCTTCTGCATGGTCACCTACTGTCAAGACTTTATACTTTGTTTTTTTTTTTTTTTTTATTTCTTTTCCTTCTAATTGGTGATTTTGATGGCTTCTTTTTTTTTGTAACTTTGTTTTAGATCTTGTGTGAACTTCTATACTTCCTTAATTTGGTGTTAAATGTTTATTCTAAAATCACTTAGTTGATTGGTTATGGTTTCCTTGGACTACAATTTCTTCTGTCATGCTCCATTCAGCATTCCCTTTGTGGTCTCCCTGAATTCTTTCGTCTGTCTGTTTATGGATCCCATGAATGCCTCTATTGATCTTTGCCTATTCTCATCCTGCTCTTGCAGATCTTGTATTACTCTTTGATTAGCTTCCTCACGTTCACCCAATTCCTGTAGTTCTCCTTGACTGTTCTCAGTCTGCTCATGCTATTCCTGACTTTCTACATGTTTGTTCTCAGGTGGCTCATATATTTCTGGTCTATCTCTTTGTCTGTTCTCAGACTGCTCATGCAATTCCTTTAGTTCTCTCTGAGTCTTCTTAAACTCCTCACACAATTCCTGTATCAAACTTGGAGAAGCTTCCCTCACACTCATGATATTCCTTTATTGACCTTTGATTTGCCTCCTCTCTCTCCCTATTATGCTCACACTGAGTCCTTTATGGGTTTTCAATCTTTTCATTGACCATGTTTACCATTAGTGTTTGTAGAGCTTTTGGGGAACTCTTCTCTGGGTTATTCATTATCTGTTCTGTCCCCTGATTATCATGCGTTGGAGTTGAGATACCCTTACTTGCCATTTTTCTTGTGTTTTTCCAGCTTGTTCTGTCCAATTGTTATGACACTAACACCAGTTTTTGCTAGCAAACTATTTTAAGGCAAGTTTCAACCAAAGTCCTGTAGTTACACAGATAAAGGGCTGCAGATTAAATAGACTTCAACAGATACCAATCTATTCAACATCAGACAACTATGTATTAATGGGCTAAGAACAACAAAGAAGATTGTAGCAAACTAGAAATTATTAGGTTAGGGAGAAATCAGAAGAATAGGATTAGAGGGATGTGGAAAGGTAAAAGGAGAGTGAAATTAACCAAGCCCTCATCTCAAAGAGGGAAATGGTTTGGACAGAATGATCGAGAGAGAAGCAAAGAAACAAGAAAAAAAATGGAATAATAAAAATTTAAATATAAAAATATGAAACAAAGATTTTCTAATTTTAAAGATGAAATTGAGAGAAGAGCAGGGATTGGATGAGAGTAGGGGAGGGATAAAAGGTGACATTAAAAACTAAAAAAATGGTACTGGGGTCAGTTCTTGTGCCAGTACCAAGCTGTTTTGATTACTGTCTTTACAGTAGAGTTTGAAGTTCGGTATAGATATTCCTCCAGGACTGTTCTTTCTGTTAAGGATAGTTTTTTGCTATTTGGGGACTTTTATTGTTCCATATAAATCCCGTAATGAACCTACAGACCTATAGCCATCTAATCTTCAATAAGGGAGCTAAAAATGTAGAATGGAAGGAAGACAGGCCCTTCAGGAAATGATGCTGGCAAAATTAGTTAACTACTTTTAGAAAACTAAGCTAGATTCTTATGCATCCCCTTGCATCAGAATCAACTCCAAATGGATTAAAAGCTCAGAGTCAAAGCAGAGAATCTGAAAACATTAGAAAATGGAATAGGAGAAACCCTAGGTCTCCTTGACACAGGCCAAATTTTTCTTAATAGAGACCCAGTAATACAACAAATCAAAGAATGTTGGAAAAATGGGATTGCATGAAATTGCAGAGCTTCTGCATGGCAAAAGACATAGCTAGCAAGATCAATAGAAAGCCCACGGATTTGGAGAAGATCTTCACTAGCCATACAACAAGGGTCTCATATCTAAAATATACCTGCAACCCAAAAAATTAAAACCCCCCAACAACAAATCTTCAAAGAAACAACTACCCAATAAATAAGTGGGCTAAAGACTTAAAGAGAAACTTCTCTGCAGAGGAAAGAATGATGGCCAATAGACACATGAAGAAATGCTCAACCTCTCTAGCCATAAAAGAAATGCAAATCAAAACAACAAGTTAGAATGGCTAAAATCAAATAACTCTAACAACAACAGTGGCTGGAGGGGATGTGGAGAGAAGGTAACTTTACTGCATTGTTGGTGGGAATGTAATCTGGTTCAACCACTTTGGAAAGCAGTATGGAGTTTCCTCAGAAGACACAGAGAGCTCCCCTATGATGCAGCAATCACACTTTTGGATATTTATCCAAATGTTCACAAACAAGACCACACTAAATCTACCAGCACAACTATATTTATTTCAGCTTTATTTACCAGAGCTAAGATATGGAACCCACCCAGATGCCCCTCAGTAGATGACTGAATGAACAAAATGTGTTATATATACACAATGGAATTCTAATGACTTCTATGACATTGCTCCATTCGTTAGGAAAGGGAAAGATTTGAAAAAAAATTACTTTTATGTCTTCATTTATTTTTATATTTTATGTATTCATTTATTTTGGGAAAACCAACTAAATATTTCACATTTACCTAAATTAAGGGGGATATATTATATTGGTCTCTATTTTAGCTATAGATTATGTTTATTTGTTTTTTATACTCTAATTAGGGACAATGATCTGCTGTCCATTATTTTCTTCTCCTCCTCCTCTTCTGCCCTTTCATGTACATGATTTTTATTTAAAAAGACATATTTGAGCTTTCATTTCTAAATTCTTCAATATTATATGAAATTTATCCTTCTGGAAGCCTCCTATATCTTTCCCATGTGAATATTTTATCACTTCAATTTTTATCCTATATTGTATTGGATATCTACTTGTGTATTTCAGTGCAACATATACATTAGAATTGTTCAGATATCTCAATGCTTCTACCAACACATAATCCTATCTTACTTAGAAATCATGTTTTTAGAATGTCTGTGAAATTGGCTTCTGTAATTTTTGAATGTTCCTAAGTGATACTTTCACGTAACCATCTGTAAAACTCATCTGCCTCTCAATGGATGAATCGAGAAAATGTGGTATATATATTCACAGTGTAATTCTATGCTTCCATCAGAAATAATGATATCGCACCATTCATAAGGAAATGGAAAGACATGGAAAAATCCTATTGAATAAAACAAGCAAGACACAAAGAAACAGATTGTATGGTTTTCCACATTTGTATTAATTGGGAAAAGTCTAAGAGAGTCTCGGAAATGACTCCATACCTATGTTTATATGATGCAATAAGTTGATGCTCAGCAAAACGAACTCCAAGATAGGTTAACTGAGGTTTTTCTTTGCAGTTTTTTTGATGTAATATGTGATTGCGTGTGTATGTGTGTGTGTCTGTGTGTGTGTGTGTGGGTGTGTTTTCCCCATTTGCTTTATCCTCTGCTGTATTTGATTTTGGTACACTGTGTATGGTATATGCATTGATCTTAATTATAGAGTGGAAAAACAACAACAAAACCGTGAGAAAAGGAAAAAGGAGAAAGCAATGCAATAATAATAGTCAGAAGACAACATGTTGGAAATTTACTATCGAAATTCTGAGGATGAAGGAAAAGTGTGAAAAATGAGGATGGGGGAAACAAATTTAAAAAGTTATGTATTCACAAACTTTCTTACTGTAACCCCTCTGTAATCACCTTGAAAATAAAATTAAAGTTAAAAAATTAGGTACATAAAATATAATTTCACTCTTTTGGTTTAGTAAATATTATTCTAAGTGTATTATTATTAAAAATCAATACTATTTGCCATATAATTTGAAGTACTCACCCCTTCTTTATCAGAGACTCATCAAATTGAATTGTATCAAACTATACAATATTTTCACATTTGACATTATTTTGAAAAAAAAAAACGATTATTTTAGTATTGTCTCATTGTAAACCAGAAAACAGTTTAATTCTTTGGAAATTCATCTTTAAAATGTAGAGAAGTTGTTAAGAGGACAGAATACATGTTTTCTTCAAAATTCCTTTAACTACTAAATACTTATTTTCAAATTCTCCACATTCCATACCAGAAAGATACAAAACATCAACTGTTTGAATGTTATGTAATTCTGCAACAGATGCTGTTTCCCATCAGATGTTATATATTGAGAATTCGATCGAAAAATAGCCACAATCTGGTAGAGTTTAAAACTCTGAAACATCTGTAATAATTCCTCAAGAGTAAACTCTTGTTCATTAGAATAAGCTATTATTTATCTTTTTAATTGTGAAAATACCATACATAGGAGTTACAATTACATGGGAAAAATAATGAGTACATTTCTTATCCAGCATTGTTGCCTCCTACTTTGTTTCTCCTTCCCATCTCTTCCCATTATCCCCGCCCCCCCAACCTCCTACTAGATCATCCCCCCCACCAAAGTTGTAAAGTTCATTTTTCGAAATAACGACTTGTACATTTCATTGTTGCAATAGGTCCACCAGTATCCCTATGTAAACGAATTGTTTTTTCCTGTCACCTCCACAAATTATGTCAACATCAAATAAAGTGAAAGCAGGGGTTATACCATGGAGGAGGGACACACAAAGCAACCAAGAAATCATCTTAAAAACATGTTAGAGACAATTGGATGAAAGAAAAGACATTGAATATTTATTTTGGGGTTCATTTCCCTAACATCAACTTATCTAACCTTTTCTGCTTAATTCAGACATACACTGGTTATTGCAAATAAGGGAAAACATGAGACCTATCTTTTTTTGGGCCTGGCTCACTTCTCTTAACATAATATTTTCCAAGTCTTTCCATTTCCTAACAAATGATGTAATGCCATTCTTCCTGATGGAGGTTTAGAATTCCATTGTATGTGTGTGTGTGTGCGTGCATATATATATATATATATATATATATATATATATATACATATACACATGTATATATAGTATGTATACATATATAGTGTATATATATATATATAATGGAATTCTATATATACGGTGTATATATATATATATATATATATATATTGAGCCATTCACCTACTGAGGGGCTGGTTCCATATCTTAGCTAAGGTATATATATAATGCTACAATAAACATAGTTGTGCTGGGAGGTTTAGTATGGTCTTGTTTGTGATCATTTGAGTAAATGCCCACTAGTGGGAATGCTGGGTCATAGGGGAGCTCTATGTGGAGATTTTTGAGGCACCTCCTTACTACTTTCCAAAGTGGTTGAACAAGTTTACACTCCCACAAACAATGCACTATGGTTCCATTCTGTCCACATCCCCACTATCATCACTTGTTATTAGATTTCTTAATTATAGACATTCTTACTGGGGTGAGGTGATATCTCAATGTTGTTTTGATTTGCATTTCTTTTATAGTTAGAGAGGTGAGCATTTCTTCATATGTCTATTGGCCATCCTTCTTTCTTCTTCAGATAAGTTTCTCTTTAAGTCTTTTGCCCGCTTATTTATTGTGCAGTTGTTTCTTTGAGGACTTGTTGTTGGTCGATTTAATTTTTTTGAGTTACAGGTATATATTAGATATAAGATCCTTGCCTGTTTTATGGCTAGTGAAAAAATGCTATTATTTCTATGAAAATCAATCTCATGCTTTTATACCATAATCTCATCTTAGCTCATCAATTTCCAACTTGTAAGCTACACCTTTAAATTCCCTTAATTCACATCATTACTAGCTTATCACTATTGTTAAAAAATACTACATCTCTGCTAATGTGATGATCTTACAATTATGGAAAGAAAACTGCACTAACTTTGTTGCATCATTTTTCCCCTGTGGTATTCTTGAGATGAGAACAATTGCAAAATATTATTTATATTTATAGTTTTAAATATCTTAGGTATTCTGGGGTCCAAGATCTGAATATTATGGTTCGAAGCCTACCCAGGAAGGAAGTTTTCTGAGATTATCTCCAATAACTGCTCAGAAAAAGCTAGACCAAAGTGGCACTGCCATTCCAGTGGTAGATCATTAGAATTGAGCAGAAAAAGACTTAAGGGTATCGTCCTGGCCGTGCCCAAGCCTTAGCACCAAACAAAACACAAAAACAAAAAAACAAACAAACCCCATACCTAGCACATTTCTAATTGTATATAGAGTCACGTTATTAAGTAAATTTCTTCCTGTGTTACAAATTGATAGAAGAACCACAATTTCACACAAATACTCCCTTTATACCATGTTATAACAAACCCTGAAATATTACCCTTTTTCTAAATTTATAAATTAATATCCATGTGTTGGAAACTCTGTCTAGATTCTTCACATTATCAATTCTTACATGAAGTATTTAAATTATCTACTAAGTTCTAATTTCTCCTCTCTTGAAAGAATATGCTAGGCAAACAGCATGCCAGAATAATTTTTGAATTTGTAAATTGAATCTGCTACTTAAAAGAATTTTGTAGTGTCCTATATAATACCCAATTACAAATAAAATCAAAATATTTATTTAAATCTAAATTCTAATTCAGGAAAGTCTACAAAGTACTACATTAGATAAATTTTGCCATTTTTCCAGGCTTCAGCTTCTGTAATCCATCATTTATTTAAATACAACAAAAAAGTGCTTAGGTTTTCCCAATTTGGTTGGTAACCACGAGCGATATTACATCTACAAATATTCTCTAATGAAGCGAGCATTTAAAACAGAAATGAGGATTACATATGAATTGCATTTCAATAGGAAACTTGACTTCCCAAAACATAATGATAACATTACCCCAAACTTCCAACTCTTTATCCCTTTTTTGTTGTTTGGTTTATTTTATTGAGACAAAATTATACTACCCTTTCAAGCGAAGGTAACACTATGTAATTCCAATCTCTAATCTCCTGTCTGAGACCGACTGCTAGAATTCCATGTTGTATTGAATTGCCCTGCCATAGTTTGTTGGTTTATTTAATCTAGATACAGAGTTGTAATTCTGAACTTCTCCTATGATCTATCCAGTAGAATGATTTTTCAGGCTATATGTATTATTTTCAAAGATATTCTAACATTGGACACAGCATATGAATATTTTCAGATGCACCAGCAGTGGTCTCTGATTAATTCCTCCATGGATCTGATACCCTTAATAACCATTACTCGAATTTCTGACTATCTCTGCTCTCTACCAATGTAATATTCTCAAACTTTTTGGAGGACAGTTCACATGAGGACTTTCTAGTATTAAAAATTATCAATTGATTCTAGTCTTACTGGGAACATATTTCCTACTGTTTTCTAACATGTCTACACATTCTGAGTTATATTATTTGTGTATGTGTGTTTGCACATATCAGGTCCCTCTGTGTGTATGTGTAGGTTTGCATGTACGTAAACAAAAGCCTCAAGCTCTTATTAAGCAATTTTGCTCATGACTAGTATTCCATCACTTGAGCCATTCTTCCAAAGTAGCTTTTGACTGGTTAATTATAGGTAGTGTCTCAAAGTCTGTTCTGCCAACGCTGCCTGCACACTGCATTTCCCACCCCCCTATACATACTTAGGTTTAATTTTCCCAGGAGTGTCAATTTTTAAACTGTGAGTGTGAAGTGTAAGTTGTAACCCCTAATTTTAAACCCCAGAATTCATACAAATAAAGATAATCATACACATTACATATCTTGAGTGTACACTGTTCAAAATGAGTTATTATACTGGGTGTCAGTGGCTCATGCTTGTAAGCCTATCTACACAAAAGATTGAGTTCAAAGCCATCTCGGATAGAAAAGTCCTTGAGACTTGTTTTTGTTTTTTTTAATTTTTTTATTTTTGTTTTTGTTTTTGTTTTCCCTTGGTCAGTCGTGGGGCTTGAACTCTGGGCTTGGGCACTGCCCCTCAGCTCTTCAGCTTGAGGCATCACTCTACCACTTGAGCCTCAGTGCTACTTCCGGTTTGTCTAAGTGGTTTATTGGAGGTAAGAGTTTCACAGACTTTCTTGCAGAGGCAGGCTTTGGACCGAGGTCCTCACTTCTCAGCCTCCTAATTAGCTAGGATTAAAGGCATGAGCCACCGGTGCCCAGCTCAATGAGACTGTTATACAATTAATCAAAAGAAATCTGTAAGTGGCACTATGGCCCAAATGGTTGGACCTTGGCCTTGAGCTGCAGATCTGAGGGACAACATCTAAGCCCAGACTTCAGGCCCCAGAACCAACAAAAGGAAAGGAAAGAAAGGAAAGGAAAGAAAATGTGATCTTTGCCACCAACTCATTGCTAGTATAATCCCTGCTTTCTCAATATGGCCTTTTTTCCATGCTTAATTGCATGCTCTTATATCTGACTTGCTTTCGAACCAGAAATATTCTTCCTTTTTACTTTTTACTAATTTGTGTGATTAGCAACCATGATTTAGAGCCAAGAGATGAAAGAGGGTGGCTTCATCCTTCATGTTCCACTTAGTAATGCTTTCTCTATATCACCCCCATAGATGAACATGCTGGCCCTTGCTTTATTGTTTCAATATATTCTTATTTATAGAGCCTTCTATAGTGTATTGAACTCTTATACTTAAAGACAGTACTTCTCTTTCTTTTATTCCTCTTGTTCCCCTACTATTAACTCATGTACACTTGGGAAATAATGCACAACACACAAACTCACACACACACACACACACACACACACACACACACACACACACACAATTTTCTGAGAATCTTCTTCCTACTTATGGAGCACTTACAAAATTTGAAATCAATGTACTCCTGGTTAATGTTTTATAAGCCATTTAAATTTCATATTTTCTCTTTATTAGGTTGTCTCTGAAACACATGTTATCTCATGTCCAAAGATATCCTTGTGCTATTTCAGTGAAGCAAGAAAACATTCGTTGTACATTAACACCTTTAAAAGAGCAGCACCATAGATTCTTATTGGAAGTATCTGGAAGGAACTGTTACTGGAAGTGGAAACTGATCAAAGAGAGGAATTGAACATAGAGGATGACAAAGTTCAAGGAAATGTCTGCTCTCCTTTTTACTGTACAAGAAAAGAATCAAAGGCTTAAAGGAAACTTTGTTCCTGACTTGTTCGAGTGTGTTCATTACTTGTCTGTAAACTTCTAGTTGAGAGTATTACAAAGGGAAACATTATGCAATTTGAAGGCCAACATCAAAAAAAAGGAAATTACTTTGTTTTCAAAGTGTTCTACTGCATAGAAACAAAAACATGGATCCTTTAAAGTGCCTTCTGTATTCTAGATATAATTAAATTCTATTGAGGTTAATCTGTATTTTTCTGATGTTAGCAGAAGAGCATATAGAAATGCCTTGAATATTTTTTCCAGTTTCTTTAAATGTTTATAGTATGATATCAGGAGGAGGACATTAATATTTCACAAGTACCTATGCAGACTTCAGTTGTTTTATTTTGTGCACATATTAATTCCTATATAATTTTGTATCAGCTCCATATTTTCAGATACTTTATTTTTCCCAAAAACATGTCTCTCTCATGCTCCCCTTTTATAATTAAACCCATTTCTTCTCTTGGTCCCTTCTAAAACTTATTTCGTCCTGGCAACCGATAGCTTTTCTCCAACTTCTAGGTCATGCAGTAAATAAGTTTTTAGGATTGCCTTCAAATCCATGATAGATTATTCTCAGTTTTATGCCTTAAGGCAACTCGAGTTGCTTTTTGGTTCTGTTATTAGGGAATGTAGCACAATTCACTTCCCATTCACCTGAAGAAAGCCTGAATTGACTTCCATTTCTTTGTCTAGAGGAAATAATGCTCTATAAACCTGTTTATAAACCTGTTTTTGGCCTTTTGCTGAATGTTACATTTTATTTATATGAGAGAAAGCCTGAAGAGCTCAATTCCTGTGGTATGCAGCGGTTGCATATTTCATATTCTAGAACTCTGTCAAACTGTTTTCAGAAGTGGGTTTTCTATTTGACATTCCTGCTAGCATCCAGTTTGTCTGTTTCTTGCATTTAACATGGTCAGTGTTATATTATGTGAAGTAATTATCATACAGGTTTTGTGATGTCATTTTATTTTTAATGTGCATTTATTTGATCACTGGCGATGCTTTTCTTGTAAATAACTGTACTATGAAGATTAAACGATAAAAATCGCAGATATTTTTTAAATTACTTTGACACAGGGATTGAGCTGAGAGAACTTCATGGAGGTAAATTTGGTAGGAATTGATGAAACAGTTACAAATAACACAGATGTGCCTTCCAGCAAGTTGTAGATACAAGTGTGAGAATGTGAGGGAATATCTAATTTGAGAAGAAAGGAAAAAACAAACTAAACTAAAATTCATCCTTTCAGAGATGCAGCCTTGATAATTCAGGAGGCTATCATGGAAAATAAGACTACACATGAGTGGAAGCTGCTAGGAAGGAAATGGAGGTATTAGAGTTAAAATGGAAACTGCCTGTCACAAAGAGTAAAAGCAAATAATGATTGAGGGAAGACAGAAGAATATGATTCATGAAGTCTGTAGAAAAATTGAAAGTAGAAAAATATTCCCAAATAACAACATACATTTTCTGGAAGACATTTCCATCTGAACTATTTATATCATATCTTTTTAATACACAATCAACAGAGATACGTTGTTTTTGTCTTTTCTCCCTCCCTCCCTCCTTCCTATTTTCATTTCTTCACCTTTCTCTCTCTCTCTCTTTCTTTCTCTCTTTTTCCCTTCCTTTTTGTGTCTAAGGAGAACATGGTAGAAGGCCTGAACTAAGCTATACTATAGTGCTTGCGGGGTAAGTTCTTTATGGTGGCTGAATCAAACAGTTTTAAAATACTTAAAGTTTCATATTTTTTACATTGTCTTATTTCTTTTCAATAAAAGCATAACTAAGACAATTTTTAATATAAACTCGTGATTTTGATATTTTACATAATACATTTACCATGACTTGACATTCCCATTCAGAGTACGGAAATAGTAAGAAATAAGTGACCTGCCTTTCTGGCATCTCACAACTTTCCCTCATGCATCTCTACTAACCAGAAGATGCTTTTAAGTACTGACTCCAATGGTAAGGATGTTTGGTGCCAGACTCCTTCGGACATGAGTTTGAATTAGCCAGTGTTGATTTCCAATGCATGATATCCCAGCTAGTGATTTCTTTCCCTCATTTTTAGATTGACTGGGCTTCCTAATTTTTCATTTGCTGAATCACATATAATGACTGAATGCCTATTCCTTCTTAGAAACTTTCATACAGTGAGAAAACTGAGAAGCCATATTTTGAGATGTTAAACCTCAGTCTCTATTAAAAGGCCAGTGATTGAATGGTGGACTAATGTCTCAAAGACAAGCAGGAAGCAAATGTACTTAACACTGAGCCTTGAAGGAAGGAGAGGAACAAAAAAACAAAAACAATACCATCAAACCAATTCAGGATCCAATTGGGAACTGATTTCGGACTCCAGGGTGACCAGAGAATGCACGGAGCCATTAACCAGGACACAGAACACAAACACTGAAGCACATGGAATGACATAAAGGCACCTGAGCTGGTCCAGGTCAAGGAGCAGAGTCACAGGAGACTCCCAGTTCCAGGGACTGGGCCTAAAAGGTTTGGTAAAATATCATTCAGATCCCAGCCCCTGCCTCCAGGAATTCAAGATTGCACATCATCTAGGAGGTAGGGGGTACTCCTTCCTTCACCATGAAGACGAGAATCCAGACCCTCCCATCCACCACGTGGCCAAGATGTCTCTGACCAGACCTACTCTCTCCACTTCAGAATGAATTAATAAATTTGCATCTTTCTCCTCAATCATACTACTTGAGGTAATATTTAGTAAGCTTTTGGTAACTTTATGTGAGGTAAACAAAAGCCATATTTGACTGATCTTTTCTGTGTTTATCACAGTAGTGTTTAAGTATGTCAATGTATCACATACTATCCCACAGTTCATAATAAAACATTGTTGATATACTAAATGCATTATAATACTGGCACCCTCATTTACCATCTTCCATATTACTTTTAAAAAGCTTGCTGGCTATGGAAAATGTTTTAAAAATGTACAGTTTCATGGTGTATATTTGTAAAATGCATTAAAAAAATACAAAGTTATTTGTGACAAAAACAGATTACATTAATTGAAGCCTGAGTGTGATTAGTTTGTTGACAAAAGCATCTTATGGTGATTTACAGTAGAGATTTTGAAATTAAATCTTCAAATTCTGAATCCTACCACTTACTATCTGGTATAAATTAGTCTACATGTCTGGATATCAATTTAGGTTTTCTGGAAAATGGTGCTCATAATTTTAGCTGCTCATTGCTGGTTTGTTATAGGATCTGGAGGGTTTGGATTTCCAAAAGCAATATTTTCTTAGCTTTATAAAATTGTCAGAGTGAACATAGATTATTATCTTTCAATAGTAATCCTAAATTTGAATTGAACAATTTCTAATTTTCCCCAAAATATTAGAGTCTCTCTACCTCTCCTTCTCAATTCTTTTCTCACTATCATCTGTGTCAATTTGTCCTCGATTATCTCCCTTTCCTCTGTCTTTCTCTCTATCTCTGTCTTTTTCCATACCCCTTTGATCCATAACAGATTCAAAACAATAATCAGTTTATGGGATTTCTTAATAACTGTAAAGTCTGTGAAAGCCCAGACTAATTTGTGATTAATTTTATTTTCAGGAACACAGAAAGTCTGGTACAACCTGGATTTATAATAAAGGGTTACATTGACATAAATAATATTCTCTCTTATATCTAAAACATGTCCATTCCTGTTTTTGGTTTATGTCTTGAGTATGTCATAGCATAATTTCCCATTCTGGATTTTTTTATTGTGTTGTTTCTTTTAGATAACCAGAGGTCCTTAACCTATTAAGGGCTTTTTGGTAAATATATGAATGGAAATATCAAATTTGTAACCAATATAATTTTAATATCTTATGTTTACGTCTTTCAATTTCCAAATTTTGTGAATTTGGGCAGTATTGGAACTAATGAAATTAAGAGAAGAAAGGTCAGACATTAATTAAGCTTCCCCATTTAAGAATAAGCAAAGTTTTTGAAAACTTGATTCAGCATTTTCCCATCAACCAATTTCCCTCTTTGTGTCTAAATTTTTCTAGAGGAATTTCTGAGTTATTTTAGGCAGGGAAGGCAACAGCAGCAAGCTTACCAATAATTTTAAATGTGGTTTATATTAGGTGTCAGCAATAACCAATTAATTGTTTATCCATGCTAAGAAGCGTGTTAAGAAATAATATAGGTGTGCAAAGTTAGAACAGGGGGTAGCATGTTTTACTTACAAAGTAGCTAGTATACTTTAAATAGGAAAGTGAATGAATTTTGACTAATTGTGAAGTTATTTCAAAAGTCATAATTTTTTGAATTATGTGAAAAAGATTTAAGCAAAGACTTGATCTATTCTGGACTTCTGTTAGTGAAGGTTCAAAGCGAAAACTCAAGTAATTATATACATAGAGACAAGAACCTACGTCAAGTGGTTATTCTGGAATTGCATGATGTGAAAAGAGAAGAGCACAGAGTGCAGAGACAATGAACATTTTATAGAGGATGCAGACTGTAAAAAATCTAGGGATGGCAGGCCACATAGTCTCTTACCTGCACCTCAGTCTCGAACATTGTGGTGCTAAATCAGCTACAGACAACCTGAAAGAGGATAAAGCTGGGCATGGTAAAATGTATTAAAAGATACAGATTCCCTATAGTTTACAATGATTAGTACTTTCGGTTATTTGTCCTTATTTCCATCACTTAAAACAGTAGAAAAATATTCTTAGCTCCAGATCAAAGCACGATATAAAGATCATAGATTAGTATTTGCAGATTCCTGGTCAAGAAAATTAACCTCTGAATAAAAGAATCCAAACAGGAAATGACAGGTGTTGTTTCTGAAAGAGGAAAAAGAATATTCAGAGCTTTGCATAAAAAGTCATATAATTTGAGTGGGCTGGGAAGGTGGCTCAGTGGTAAATGCTTGCCTTGCATGCCTGAGGCCCTGGGTTCGATTCCTCAGCACCACATGAGCAAAAAAGAAAAAAGCCGGGAGTGGTGCTGTGGCTCAAGTGGTAGAGTGCTAGCCTTGAGCTGAAGAGCTGAGTGACAGTGCCCAGGCCCAGAGTTCAGGCCCCACGACTGGACCAAAAAAAAAAAGTCATATAATTTGAGCAAATTATCTCTGACATTCATGGGAGCTGGCTGCCAAGAGTTAAAAATCTATACTGATTGAGATGTATAAGGTTTTATGAAACATAGCCCTTTCATTATTATACAAGCAATAGAATTTAGAGTTGCTTAAAAAAAGAAGCCACCTCTTTCTACCAATGATTCTTACACTTGCCCACCCCTCCCAACGTAATATCTTGATTTTAGTGGTTCTACAAACCTAAGTTCTATTCTTGGCCCTCTCATGATTGCCAGTTTACTAGCTTTTTCCATCTCAGTTTAATCTTCCATGAAATAAAGGAATCTTGGTGGATCAAGAAAGATGTGAGAAAGAAAGTCTTTATATGAAAGCATTTAGCAGAATATGCATCTATTCAAATACTTTTTAAATTTCTCTCCTCAAAATGATTGCAATTTGATGTTCTATGTGGATTTCTGATAGTTGTCAATGGTATTATGTGTTTCCTAATTCCAGATTTGGTGATATACAATACTATACAATACCACTATCAATGAGTATTTTCTGATAGGAGTATTGCTTGAGCTTTTATAAATATGCTTATATTGCATGGATTGTTGATGATCTGCAAATATGTCTGAAAATTACCATGTATATCTCACTTGAATGCAAGGATGGGTGATACTTTCATTGGACTCTCTTTCCATCTGCTGGGTTTCATTCAAAATACCTTTTCTGGTTTCGGATTCTTCCAGATTTCTGATTGTGAACACCATGAATGCGCAATTAATTTGCATTTATTCCCATCCCACCTGAACAATTCCTCAATTAATCTTTGATTAGCCTCATCATGCTCATGAATTTTCCTATCACACTCACGCCTTTTCTTACCACCTTTATACAGTCTTTTGCAGGTGTTCAATCTTTTTATTTAGCATTTTAATTAGTTTTTATCAGTGTTGTAGAACATTTTTGGAACTCCCCTTGAATTATTAATTGCTCTATTGGCTGAATAACATGAGTGGGAGTTTCTCTAGTGGCATAGATTTTTTGAAACAGTCAAAATGAATACATGTATATTCAAGTTCAGTAGATACGTCTAGTTCAACAACAAATAACTAGGGACTAAGAAAATCAAAGAATATGTCAGCAGACCAGAAATGGATAGGTTTAGGGAGAATTGTGTGAAGAAAATGAGATTAGACGAATGTGAAGATGGAATGGGAGACAACCAAGATATATGGAGAGAAAGGCAAAGGATACAAAGAAAGCAGAGAGATACAGACAAAGGAAAATGAAAAATAAAATATTTAAAAGTGAAACAAAAAATTATATAAATTGTTAAACAAAAGCAAGAAAAGAAAACATATGAATCCTTACCTTGTTCATGTAATTGTAACCACTCTGTACTTTCACAATTACAAAAATCTTACTAATAAAAAAATAACGACATTGGAACATGAAAAAAATTATATAAGCATAAGGAAATAATACTACAGTTAAAGGAGTCATGGCTGAGGGTTTGTGAATTGAATAATTGAGATCTGAATTAAGCATGCATAGACAATGAAGGAAATGGTCTTATATAAGATGTGTGTGTACTTGGGAATGAATAGAACAGCAATTATATAAAGCCAAAAAATACAAAGTACCAATAGTAAATAAAGAAAAAGAATTCAAAAGTTCAATAAAAATGATGAAAAAATTTGAAAGCAATTTAATTTTAAAAAATCACATAGATCTTTTTGGGGACATATTGTGTCTCTAAGAGATCATAACAGGTTTCGGATGTCACCATGTGCTTCTGATATAACAATGGCAATGTGATCACACAATGGGTTTGTCATACCACAGTGATGATGCACTGACAATAGCTGTGAGGTCACAATGCATTTGTACTATCAATAAGTATATGAATTCACAAAGGGACCATGATGTCTTAAAATACATGTGTTGTCACAACTATGATGAAGTCCTGTGAGGTTTGTGATGTCACCATGTGATACAATGGTCATGAAATCTGGCAGTGTAATGTCAGTGTGGTCAAGACATCTCAGTGGATTTCTGATATCACATAGGCAGTATGTCATAAAAGTTATGAGGAGAGACAGGTTTGTGATGTCACAGTGTGTTAGTTGTAACATATTTGCACTGTGATATCACAATAGTTGTGATGTCACACTGCATTTCTGATATCAAAATATATGCCACATTTGAAATAGAATGAAATCACAGAATAGGCATGCTCAATGTGTCTATGGCATCATAATGACACTGCGATGTGAGAATGCAATGATGTCACTGTAGTTTTTTGATGTCCCAGTGAGCTGATTTTGTCATAACTAAAATGTGATGTTATACTGGTGATGATGACACAAATGGGTTGTGATGTTACCATGGCATGACATGACATCTCAATTATCATTAGATCACAAAGAGGATAATGGTAAAGATAGGGATTGTGATGTTACAAAGGCAATGTGTTTTTTCAAAGAAGCTAACAGTTCATAGTAAGTTTGCAATGTCACAATGTGATTGTGAAAGCACAATGGCAATGTGATTTCACATTGTGTTTGAAATGTTACAGCGCTGATGCAATGGGGATATCAAAAAGAAATTGTGATGTGACAATGATTATGGGGACACAATGCGTTTCTGCTATCAACCCACATGGAAATGTGAAATGGAATGAAATCACAGAATATGCATTCACAATGTGCCTATCACATCCCAACAAAAATATGATGTGATAATGCTGTCACAATAGTTCAGTGATTCACAATGACCTGTTGATAGCATATTAATAATTTGATGTCACTCTGAAGATGATGTCAAAATGTCATCACATTGTGATGATACCTTTAAAAATGTGATCTTAAGTCCGGTCAAAATGAAGATATGGATACACAGACCATGAAGTCACAAAAACCATGTGTTTTTTCAAAACTGCTAGGGGGTCAAAATAAGTTTGATGTGTCACAATGTGATCATGATGTCACAATGTCAGTGTGATTTCACAGTGGGTTTGTGAATGACAGTGAGCTCACATTGGGTTTGTAATATCACATGAGTTTGTAATATCACAATGACATTTCCAATATCAATATCACAAGCAATGTTATAACTGAAACATTATAAGGTGTAAAACAGATAATCAGATTATGAGCTTACAAAAGTCCTAAGATATCACAGTGATGGCTTCTCATGGAAGCTCCAAATGACCTCCTGAGGAGGTCAGAGATAAAATAACAGCCAAATTCTCCAGGAGGACCCCGATCACTTCCCAAGGAAGCCCAAATGACCTCTCGATGAGGTCATAGATGACATCTCAAGAAAGCCCCAAATGACCTCCAGAAAAGGTCCGCAAAACAGGCTATCATGCTTACCAAGACCCAACACTAGAGTATTTCTAAATGAGTCTCAACTTTGTTGGTCCTTGGCAAACAAACACTAAAGGGAGACTTTCAGTTCTGAGGCCTGAGAAACTTACCTAAGAGGGGTTTCCTTGAGTACAGCCCAAGGCCATCTCACTGGAGCCTCCAAAAAATTATAACCTCTAAATCAAAAAACAGTGCATAGAGGCACTTTGAAGAGAATAAACAAATTTATTTACACAAAAAGGGCCTGAGAATGCCTGATTGTGTGCTGGATATCCAGAAACAAAAGCATCCTTGACCACCAAACCTCTGACCTCCAATGGGCAGTCCCACCCTTTGTTAATTGGTCGGCAAATCACCCCCCCCCCCCCACAATTATGATCTCCAAATCTCCATACTTCAAAAGGCAAGGCTTTTTACTTTTATCTGCCTCCCTTCCTCTCTACTGAATTGTCCTTCCTTGCAAGGTCTTTCTCTTTTTCCTATCTTCTTTTTAGGACTTTCCACATTCCACAGGATTGCCTTGTTGCCCCAGTGGCCAGTTGCCTCTTTTGCCCTACGGCTTTCCTTCAATTCCTCTCATCCCAGGTCTTTCCCCTCCTGCTGTCTCCTCATGTCCTTCCTTCCAGGTATTTCCCCACATTTACTCCTATTCAGTTGCTCAGAACACATAGCCTGTACCCCTACCCAACACCAACCAGTCTCTTTTCCAAGATATGCCAAGGTCACTTCCCAAACTGACCACTGCCCAATCACTACTTGATTGCTAAACATGTGGAGCTTGATATCCCACCCCCTCCAGCAGAATGCCTATCTGCCTATAGCAACATGTCCTGGCAGCTAGAACAAAGGGCCATGATGATTTTCAGTTTCTGCAGAAGTGAGATACTCCCTTGGTTATCATTGTGGCCTCATTTTGAACTAGAACGTATTGAATTTGGAAATGTCATTGTGATATTACTAACTTGCCATAAAAAGTTTATAATATCACTAGTTGTGACTAACCCATTAACACCTCAGCAAAACTGACCTCATAAACACATTTTGAAATCACATTGCCTTTGTGACACCACGACTAAATTGTGACAATCCAAACTTTATATGACTTCTTAGCAACTTTGAAAAAAACACATGTTCTTTGTGATATCTTAGTTAATTTGTTTACCCACATATTCATGGTGAAGTAAGGACATGCCATTGTAATATCACAAAACTTTTGTGACATCATTATCAGTGCCAAATTGCATTGTCATTATGACACCATCAACTCATTGTGACATCGCCCAATGTAATGAGATCATACCATTATGACATCTAGTTGTCATTGTGAGATCATAGACTAACTGTGAATACCTGTTCTGTAAGTTCATTCTGTTTTAAATGTAATGCATATTTGGTTGATATTAGAAACCCATTGTGACCTCATAACCATTGTGACATCAAAATCTCTTTGTGATATTACAAGCCATTGTGATATCACTAACACACTGTGATGTCATAAACCTGTCCTGTCCACATATCTTTTTTGACATGGTTCCATTATGATATCTTAGGCCTTTTTGAGCTCCTAATCTGTTTTCAGCCTCATAACATTCTGATATGCTATGTGATTTCAGAAATCCACTGTAACATCATGCCCACTGTGACTCCACACTGTCAGACATTATCACTGTGCCACTTAGTGCATCACACACTTGTTAGGACTTCATCACATCTGTAAAAAACATGTCTTTAGAGATATCAGAGTCCATTTTTGAACCCATGCACTCATTGTAAATTAATGAAAATTGAGATCCAGAATGCCATTTTGACATCAACACATTGTTACTTCACAAACCTATTGTAACTTCATCACCATTAGGGCATTACTAACTCATTATGACATAAAAACATTATTATAAAATGATATTTTGACAACTTGCCATCATGATATCACTGTCCCTTTGTGATTTCATGAATTATGAACTTATAATCTTATAGAAAATTCGCCATTGGGACTTCAAGGTCCTTTTGTGAACTTGTATCCTCATAGCAATTGAATTTGGACATGTAATTGTGATATTTCAAAGTTATTTGTGACATCACAAAACCATTGTGACATCCCATTGCTGTTATCACATCATGGACCCATTGTGATATCCTAAACCTATTATGACCTATTAGCACCTGTAAATACACAAATATCCTTTGTGACATCACAGTCCCTTTGCATTCCATTGTAAGCTCACCTTTCCTTTGTGACAGCACCATTTTGAGATCATAGTGTCATTTTTGCACCATCAACTCATAGTTACATCACTAAACTAAAATGACATCATACATTAGGAATTCCTATTCTCTGAGTTCATTCCATTTCAAATGTGGCATGTGTGTTGAAATGAGAAACCCATTATGAGTTCATAACCATTGTGAAATTACAATGCTTTCTGACATCATTTTGCCATTATGATATCACTGTGATATCACAAACCTGCCTTGTCCTCAAAACTTATATGACATGCTGCCATTGTGATTTCTTATGCCATTTTTGAACTCATGATCTGTTTTGACCTTATCATATGTTAGATATGACATGATAGGAGAAATCCCCAGTGACAATATGACCAATATGATATCACACTGCCAGACATTATGACCATTTTGTCATATTGTGACATCACAAACCTGTTAGGACTTCCTCCCATTTGTAACATCACATGACTTTGGGACATAACCTTCCCTTTTTGAACACATGTACTCATTTAGAGTTAAGGATAATTGATATACACCATGCCATAGTGACATCACCAACTCATTGTGATCTCCCAAAATTATTGTGACAGTATCTTCATTATGGATCACCAACTGTGTCATCAAAATATTTCTATGACATGATTTTGTGACATCACATTTCCATTAGGATATTATTGTCCTAATGTGTTTTCACAATTCTATTTTGACTTCATAACATTTTACAAAATCCATGGTCCTTGGACTTCAAGCTCTTTCTATGAACTAGTATCCTCATTGTAAAACATTCTCAAATGATATCGGACTTGAGATGATCATATTCCAAACTCATGGTGACATCACTTTCACATCATGAACTCATTACCACTGTGACATTACAAACCCACTGTGACATCACATTGCCATTGTGATATCACTATGATGTTGTGATATCCCAAACCTTGTTTTACCTCTTAGCACCTTTGACACAACTCAGAGCCTTTGTGACATCACAGTCCCTTTGTGTACCATATCCTGGTGTGATCCTAGGACAATTTATATCAGACATGCCTTTTAACATAACATACACTCTGGGTCATCACTAGTGAGACATCACATTGTCATTATGAAACTATCAGCTTACAGTGATATCACCAAACTATAATGAATTCATAGCATCTTGACATCACATTATCATATTGATACCCATATTTCAGGCTTTACCTCTATGAATCCACTTCTCCAAATTAACCATGTGAGGTGACTTGCATAAACACTCTCTCCATGAGTTCAAGTTTTCCAGCATTTACCTCTTGGGAAATTTCTACGTACATTACATATGCTTGTAAGGCTGAGGACCAACTGTTTTAGGCATTGGCCTGGAACAATTTACCAGAGAGCCTGATAACCAGATATAAACAGATAGAAGGCTTGAGCCTATAACCATTTTACAGAAATTGTGTCCACACTTGCACACTTGATATCACTATTTTTCCTCCTTCTTTCAATCATAATGATCAGTAGCTGGCTGTAGACACTTCACTGTGTTTAGAGTGGTCTCCCGAGCTACCTGATAATCTCAGTTGTTTCTCTGAACCTCAGGGATCTCTATTTTCTTTAACTCCTATTTAGTACTCTGACCTCAGTCTGGGATTGGAATCCTCTTCCCTTGTATCCTCCTCCTTTTCTTTGAAGCTAGCTTTCATGATCCCAATCTCCATGTCAAAGTCCTCGTTATGCTGCAAGTGTTCTTCCAGGAGCACACAATTCCTTCCACTCTCCAACTGCTGCTCCTTATAACACCTCTAACTAGTCTTCAGCTCCTCCTTTAAGTTTGAAATGGTGCTATTAAGAGGCTTTTTTTCCACCTCCCAAAATTCCATTGACACCTGCTACTTCTGCATTATATTTTTGGTGAGATCTCAAAAGTCTCTTTGGCCTTTTCCTCTAATAGCTTCTATTTCTTTTCTCTTTAGTGTATTTTGTGACAGACCTTTTAACTGTTTAACTGTTCTGTTTTTCTGCCTAATGCTCTTTCCCTTTCCTGGGCATTCCCCATCAGAGAATGCCTGTCCTTTATCTTTTTCTGAAGAATAACAATCTCTTTCTTGATTCTTATATTTTGCTGTTCAGTTTTCATGGCCTCTTCTTCTATGACATGGCACCTCTAGTCAGCCCCATCAGCTGCTCTTTCTATTCTTTGTGGAATTTCAGCTCATACGCTTCATAGCTTATAATTACTATGCACTTCATCCTAATACATTTTTGCATCATGTTCAGCTCCTTTCTCTGGGCCTTGATATCCATGTAGAGTGTCAGGATATTCTCCTGCCCTATTTGTAGTCAGCAAGGATGGCAGCATTGCATCCTGTGCGTTCTTCAACCTCTGATATGTGGTCCCCCTTTATTCCTAAACTTGGGAAAGCTATATCAACAGTAATGTCTAACCACAATCTGTACAGTCTCTGCAATCTTTGCAACATGTGTTTTGCTTATCCGCTGGCCTCCTTAGGAAATCTCCACCACTCTTTCTTTCCTGGAGAGCTGGTCTGGTTAAAAAGGCATCATGCTTCTAAACTTGAGCCCATTTGGAAAGAAACTTACTTGGTGTTGCTAATTACATCATCGGCTATTAATGCTGCAGGAAAAGAACCACACTGGATCCATCATTCTCAAGTGGAACAATATCCAGAGAAGGCTGCACAATGTACAGTTCAGAGAAATTCAAAGAATCCATTCGGGAAAAATTTACCAAGTGTTAGTTAGTGCTAACTATTGTGTTTTTATGGTTTACTCCTTATTATTTGTTATAATTGTATTTTAAATCTTTTGAGGGCAGGGGAGAGAAGGGAAAGTTTAGGATTTTTTCCAGAAGGAATCAATGATTGGATTGTACATGAAAACCAATGGGGAATATACTAACCAGTGGGGCCCCAATGGTCACCACGGCCCAATAATCAGTGTAGCCCCTTGGCTTGATATGCTGGAGTGGACAAGGCTTTCCACCAAATGGGACAGAGCATGCTGCTGGAGGGGATAGTGTGTCAAGCCCGACATGGTGACCTGTCACATAGTGACTGGGCAGTGTGCAGTTTGTGATTGTTTAAAATTGTATGGCAGGAGAGCCATTGATGTGACAGAGGGGTACAACCTATCTATAGGCTGTGTGTTCAGAACCATAGACCAGGAGAGAAAGAGGAGAAAGTCCTGGAAGGAAGATAGTGGTGAGACAGTAGGATGGAAAAGCCCTGGGAGGAGACGGAGTTGAGAAAGAGTAGGAGGGGAAGCATGACAATTGGCCACTAGGGTAGAGCAGGTCAATCGTGTGGAGGGTGGAGGAGCCTGAAGAGAAGGCTGTGGTGGAAGGGGAAAGGAGAAGAACCTGGAAGATAGGAGAGGTGTGCAGAAAAGGTGGGAGGAAGGCAAAAGTAAAAAAGCTTGCCCTTTGAAGTTTGGGGCTTTGGAGATTTTAATTTGGGGGGTCTTGTTTTGCTGACCAATTAATAAAGGACAGGCCTGACCATTAGTGGTCTAGGTGGTCGAGGCTGCTCATGTCTCTGGGTATGTAGTCCAGTACAAGGTAGCTGCAGGTCCTTTTCTATTGTAAATAAATTTGTTTGTTACCTTAAATGTGTCTCGATGGATTGTCTTGATTTTATGGATCATAATATGCAAGTTCATATGGAGCTTAAAGTCCCAAAGCCTATGAATTTTCTAAAATGTTATAAAGTCATTAGGTTTGTGAAAACCCAATGGAACAGAAATATCACAATGGCAATATGTTATGTCATGATTATGTAATGTTGTCACAATTATTTGTTGATGTCATAATGTTGACGATGTCACAAGAATTTTGTGATGTCCCTATGGGTTGTCTAACTGTCAATGATTATATGAGCTCAGAAAGGGATTGTGAGCTCTCCACAGTCATATGTTGGCAGGAATTTGATGAATTCCTAACAAGATTATGATGGTCAAAATGTGGCAAAGTGGCCATGACTACTGACAATGTTTTGTCACAATTTTCATGATGTCACAATGTTTTTATAATATCACATGTCATAAATATTATGTGCTTGAAAAGAGAATATGAGTTCACAAAGGGCCTAAGTTTCACACTGGCAGCATTTCAAATGTTATGATGAGGGGACAAGCTTGTGATGTCATACTGATGATGAGGTAACTATAGGTTTCTGATGTTGCAATGGATGGTGTGTTGACCTTAATCCACAATGAGGATATAAGTAAATAAAGGGATTTTTGATATCACAAAGGCGGTCTTGTGTTATTTTCAATGGTTCTGAGAGGTCATAACAGGTTGGAATGTCTCAATGTGATAATCTTGTCACAACAGCAATGTGATATCACAATGTTTTTGTGGTGTCACAGTGGTTATGACATCAGCAATAGTATAATGATGTGACCACACTTGTAATATTTCAATCATAGGTCTGATTTCAATTGCTACTGTTTTACAATGAGGATCTGCTTTCAAGGAAGGAGTTAGAATGTTTTGATGTCATAAATAGTTTTTAATGCCATAATTGTGATGAGGTCACGGTAGGCTTCTGAGGTCACAATGGGATGCTAAATTCAAAATGTCATGGTAGATTCCTATTGTCATTTATTCTAAATAAATGCATAAGTTAAAAAAGGGATTGGGATATCTCCAAATGCAGGTCTCAACACAAATGCGAGAAAGTTCAAAGAGGTTTGTGATGTCGCTATGTAACACAATATTCATGACATCTGGCAGTGTGATGTTACAGCAGTCATGTGGTCACAGTGGTTTTCTATGACAGGTTATACATGAATTATTAGTAAGTTGAAAACAGATAATGAGCTCACAAATGGCCAAAGATATCACAAAGGTAACATTTTACCAAAATTATGAGAACAGGAGTTTGTGATGTCACATTGGATTATTGAAACCACAACGGTTATGCAGTCACAATGGATTTCTGATAACAAGACACATGTCACATTTGAAATAAAAGGATTTCATATGATACACATCCATATTGGATGTTTGATGTAACAATGCATATGTAATATCTTAATACTATTATGAAATTGTAGTATTGTGTGGCCAAAATGAGCTGATGGTGTCATACCAGGAATGTGATGTGCAAATAGTGACGATGTAACCAGAGGTTTGTGATATTACCATGGCATATCTGATCTCAATTGTCACTAGTTCACAATGAGAATATGGGTAGAAAAAGGGATTGTGATGTCACAATGGACTTGTGTTTATTTCAAGGAGCTAAGAAATATTTATATCCTAAGAAGTAATCATGACATGATATTGTGACATCACATTGTCAGGGTGATATTCCTGTCCCATGGGGTTTTCACAAATCTATAATCGTCACAATGTGATCATGATTTCAAAATGGCAATATAACATCATAATGGGTTTGTTATATTAGAGGGGTGATTAGGTCAAATTGTGTTTTCGATTTAAAAAAAGGGAGATTGAAATAACACACGTACTTCTTCAATTTTATTTGCTCCTAGTACAGGAGTACAGGAGTTCAAGGAAGAGCTGGTAGTCTCAAAGGCCAAGGATTTTCTAAAATATTATGAGAAATACTAGGTGTGTGAAAACACAATTGGCAATTATATCATAATGGCAATGTCATGTAAAGATAGGATGTAATAATGTTTTAATGTCACAATTAGTTGGTGGTGCCACAAGCATGTTGAAATCACTATACATTTGTGAAGCCACAATTGTTTGGTGATGTCACAATGGAATGCCAAAACTCAATTGTCATTAATGCACAAATGTTCACAAAAGAGCTGTGATGTCTCCAAAGTCATGGGTTGTAAGCAAAGTTATCAAGTCCTAAGTTATTTCTTATATACTTCATTGTTAAGGTACAGTCCTAAGAGATTTATTCTATTTTATTTATTTATTTATTTATTTATTTTTACTGTGACAATTCTGTACACAGGAGTTACAATTACATGGGCAAGGTAATGAGTATCTTTCTTATCAAGCATTGTTGCTTCCTCCTTTGTTTCAACTTCCCATCCCTTCCCACTTCTCATCCCCACTCCCTGACTCAGCTCTCCTGCCTAGCTGACCCCTTCTCCACCACCACCCTTACCCCCACGCCTGGCCAAAGTCATAAAATTCATTTTTTTCCACATAACATCTTGCACATCTCATTGCAATGGTTCCACCTGTAATCCTATTTAAACACTTTTTCCTTTCTCCTCAAAAAATAGCAACAACAAATACAATGAAAACAGGGGTGATGTCATGGGGGAGGGACATACAAAACAAAAAAATCATCTTATAAATGTGTTAGAAACAATTGCAAAAAAGAAAAAAAAAAACATTTGGGTCCTTATCTTGCACTTCATTTCACCTAACATCAACTTATTTGACCATTTCTGTTTCTCTTAGAAATGTACTAGTTATTACACATAAGGGAAACCATGGGACCTACGTTTTTTGGCCCTGGCTTACTTCACTTTATATAATTTATTCTCTCTTTCTATTTCGTAACAAATGGGGCATTGACATTCTTTCTAGACCCCAAAAAACAATAAACCAAAGATGTTGGAGTTACATGAATAAAATAATGAGTACACTGTCTCTTAAGAATTATTATTACAATATATAATGTGTGCATATATATGAAATGTATATTATATGTAAACATATATATATAACATATATATAAACATATATATTATATGTTTATAAAACTATATAATAAATATTTTATATATATATATATATATCCCTACATATATATAGGTATATACATGTATGTACCTATATGATAAGTATTGTAAAGGTATATATGTAATTTATTAAATAAAATTCATAAATATGTAATGTAATTTATGAAATATATAATATATATAACATGTATATATAGATATATACATAATATGAATACATATAATATGTATATATACATATATTACATATGTCATATATAGTATATGGGTATATATAGAGACATATACATATAAAAATTTGGCATATATGTTAATATAAAGGAATATATACAAATGTATAATTATACAATTTAGCTATATATAGGCAGATATATATACGTATATATGGTAAATAAATGTACAGAATATATTACATATTATATATTAAATAAAATATATAATATAAAAATATATAACTATATGACACATTTATATTTATTATATATACTTACAAATACATAACATACATATTATATATAATATATATGCTTATATATTATATGTGTATATCCATATATATACCTATGTATTATATTATATATTACATATTATATATTACATGTATTTATATATATAAATATGCATATATAAATGATAATATGTTTATTATGTATTTTGTATGATATATTTGATATATTTTATGTTATAATATTATTTTTAATAACATAATATATATTACTTATTGTATATATAAATATATGTATATATATGAATATTGTATATATCATATATACAAATATAAAGAAATATATATTATACATATTATATATACTTATATACTAAATATACAATGTATACAGTATATGAATATATATATCTATATACTATAAATAATGTATTTAATACATATATGCATATATATACATACATATATGCATACACACACATATACATATATGTGTGTGTATGCATATATGTATGTATATGAATATATGTATAAACATGTATGTATGTGTATACATACATGTTTATACATTCGAACCATATATTCAATAAAATATATTCTCCTGCTCTCTTTATCTGTCACATTTTTTTGATCAGTTCATCTACTGAGGTTTTGGGGATGAATAATGGTGTGATAAACATTCTTATGCTGATTGCTGTTTTATGGCCTTGTTTGTGATCATGTGTGCCAATGGCCAAACATAGGATTGCTGGATGATGCATGAGGTCTGTGCATTGTCCTTTGAGTAGCTAACATACTCCTTTCAAAAGTGTTTGAACAAGTTAATGCTCCCACCAAAAATGAACTATGGTATACATTTGACCACATGCATTCCAGGATCTTTTATTAGATTTCTTGATCATTTTAACTGAGGTGATGTGGAATCTCAATGTTGTGTTGATTTGCATGTCTTTTGTGGCTAGAGAAGTTGAGCATTTCTTCATGTGTCTGTTGGCCATTCTTATTTCCTCTTCAGAGATGTCTCTCTTGAAGTCTTTTTAAATAAGTTTTTTATTGTAAGAATACTGTATATATCTTAGCTATGGTAAATAATGCTGCAGTATACATAGTTGTACTGGTAGATTTAGTATTGTCTTGATTGTGATAATTTGGGAAAATGCCCAAAAGTGGGATTGCTGGGTCATAGAGGAGTTCTACATGAAGTCTTTTGAGGAACCTCCATACTGTATTCCAAAGTAGATGCTTCTCAGTAGATGAATGGATCAAGAAAATGTGGTATATATATATATATATATATATATATATATATATATATATATACACATAAATGTATATATACATATACATAATATATGTATATGTATATATGTATATGTATATATATGTGTGTGTGTGTGTGTGTGTGTGTGTATATATATACAATGGAATTCAATGCCTCCATCAGAAAAGCTGACATTGTCCCATTTGCTAGGAAATGCAAAGACTTGGAAAAAAATTATATTAAGTGAAGTAAGCCAGGCCCCAAAAAAGTAGGTCCCATTGTTTCCCATATTTGTCGGACCTAGTATATCTGAAACAAGCAGAAACGTTAAGTGAAGTTGATGTTAGGCGAAATGAACCCCAAGATAAGGACATAAATGTTTTTTTTTCTTGCTTGCTATTGTTTCTAACGTTTTTTTTTTATAGATATTACTTTGTTGTTTTGTTGTTACCATGCAGACGGTATCACCCCTGTTTTCACTGTATTTGATGTTAGTATAATTTGTGGAGGGAAAGAGAAAAACAAATTGTTTAAATTGGAATACACGTGGACCCATTGCAACAACGAGATGTACAAGATATTTGGTCGGAAAACGAACTTTTCAACTTTGTCAAGGGGATATGCAGGGTATTGTGGGAGGAAATGTGAAGGGGTAGTAAAGGGAAACAAACAAGAATGCAACAATGCTTAAGTAGAAATGCACCCATTTCATTGCCCATGTAATTGTTATCCCTCTGTACAGTATTTAAACAATTAAAAAAAAATTGTACAGAGGGGTAACAGTTACCAGAGCAAGGTAATGAGTACATTTCCTATCAAGCATTGCCTCTTCCATTGATTTTCCCCTACCATCCCTTCCGCTTCCACAACTACATTCTCCCCCCGCCACACACACACCTATTGTAAAGTTCCTTTTTCAACAAATTGTCTTGTAGATGTCATTGTTACAATGGGCAACCTGTATCCCTATATAAACCTTTTTTTCTCTTTCTCTCCCCAAATTAGAGAAGTGTATATACAAGAGGCAAGGCACTGACATTATATACAGTGAAAACAGGAGTTATACTGTAGGGGAGGAACATACAAAGCAAAAAAAAAAAAGTTATTTGCTTTGACTAGTATATGTCTGCACAAGCAGAAAAAGTCAAATGCTATGTACATATTGACCAGATAAGATAATGTTAAGTGAAAACAACACCAAGGTAGCAAAACAAATGGTTTTTTTCTTTCTTGCTATGGTTTCTCTGCAAGTCTTTAACCCATTTATTAGTGGGGCGGCTGTTTCTTTGAGAATTTGTTGGTGTTGGGTTCAATTTTGTAAGTTCTAATTATAGTTTAGGTAAGAGACTCTTGTCTGTTGGATGGGTAATGAAGATTTGTTCCCAATCTCTGGGCTTTCCTTTGATCTTGGTAGCTATGACTTTCCCCTGCAGAAGTATGCTGTTTCACGAAATCCCTTTTGTCCAAACTTTTCTTTGAGTTTTTGTGTTTTTAGGTCTTTCTTCAGAAAAATTTGTCCATTGTCAATGAACCCTAGAATAATTCCTATTCCTTCCTGTAATGTTCCATGTGTCTGCTTTCATAGTGAAGTCATTGATCCATTTGGAGTTGATTCTGGTACAGGGTGATATATAAGAATTTAGGTTCAGTTTTTTTTGTTTACTAAATTTGGAAAGCTGCATTTACAGAAGAGGCTGTCTTTCGTCCATTCTATTGTTTTAGCTCCCTAATATAAGTTTAGGCAGCTACAGGTCTGTGGGTTCATTTCTGGATCTTCAGTTCAATCCCATTGTACCTCAGGTCTATTCTTGTGCCAGGAAAAAGCTGCTTTGATTACTATAGCTTTGTATTGGAGTTTGAAATTTTGTATTGATATTCTACCAGCACTGGTCTTTCTGCTAAATATTGCTTTTGTTATTCAGTGTTGCATGTGAATTTGGGAGTTGCTTCTTCTATTTCATTGATGAATGAGGTTGAAATGTTCATAGGTATTGCATTAACTTTGTAGATAGCCCTTGGCAGAATTGTCAAATTATTGATTTTCAAATATCTCATATTTGTTGGTATATGGACTCAGCTATAAACTTGCATCTGAGTACTACCTTTTTCTGTGTCCCAGAGGAGCTGGTAATTTGTGTGTTAATTTTTGTTAAATATCATGAGCATTTGAATGTCCATTCTAATGTGTTCCATGACCCACTGGTGGTTCAACAAGGTGTTGTTCGGCCTCCATGTGTTACAGGATTTTCTTGGGTGGCTTTTGGTGTTGAATTGTCCTTTTATTCCCTTGTGGTTTGAAAGAATGCAGGGGATAATTTTAATGGCTCTGAATTTGGGCAAATTTTCTTTGTGACCTAAAATGTGATCTATTTTGGAGAATGTTCCATGAGCTGCTGAGAAGAATATGTATTCAGATGCTGATGGGTGTTATATTCTGTACATGTCTGTTAAGTCTAGTTGATCTATGTAGTTCTTTGTATCTGAGGTTTCTCTCTTGAGTTTCGTTGTGTTGTTCTATCCAGCTAGGATAGTGGTGATTTAAAGTCCCCAACAGTTAATGTCTTTCGATCTGTATGAGATTTTAGGGCAAGTAGTGTTCCTTGGGTTAATTTGGGTCCTCTGATTTTTTGGTGAACAGATATTTAAAATTGTAATATACTTCTGAAAGAGAAATCCCTTAATGAAGATGTAATGATATTCTTTATCTCTTCTTGCTAATTTTAACTTGAAGTCAATTTTACCTGACATTTGGATTTCAACTCCCACCTATTTATGGTGGCTGTTCGTTTGCTAGACTTTATTCCATCCTTCCATTTTCACAAGACGTTTGTTTTTGTGGACAAGGTATGTTTCTTGAAGGCAGATTTTTTTTTATCCAAGTAGACAATCTATGTCGCTTAATTGGAGAGTTGACTCCATTTAAAACTGAGAATTAGGACTGAGGTGTTTGGTAATTGCTGCCATGGTATCCATCTTGTTTGGGGTTGTGACCACTGGATTCTTCCTATGATTCTTAGACTCTCTGTTCGTGGGCTGATTCTTGACTTTTATTGTGCTCTTGCTTGTTTTCTATGTGTAGGATACATTTTCATGTCTTTTATAATGCTATTTGTTGGAGATATATGGTTTCAATGTTTGTTTTTTCTGAAAGATTTTTATTTTTCCTGATGTTATGAATGAGAATTTATCTGAGTGGTGTATACTTAGTTGATAGTTATTTGTCTTTAGGATGTGGCATGCATCATTCCAGGCCCTTTATTTTTTTGGAGGGGGGGCAGTCGTGGGTCCTGAACTCTGTGCCTGAGCGCTGTCCCTCAGCTCTTCAGCACAAGGCTAGCGCTCTACCACTTGAGCCACAGAGCCACTTCCGGCTTTTTTCTTTTTGCTTATGTGGTGCTGAGGAATCAAACCCAGGACCTGAGCCATCTTCCCTGCCCATTCCAGGCCCTTTTACTTTCATAGACTCTGCTGAGAATTCTGAAATTATTCCGATTGGTTTCTCCCTGAAAGCTTTAATCAGCCTTTGCTTTGTCTCAATTGATCCTGTGTGGATTACAATGTGACAATGAGATGATCCATTCTGGTCTGTTCTATCTGGTGTTCTAAAGTCTTCTTGTGTCTGAATGGACCTATCATTTTGCATGTTTGGGAAGTTATCTGCTAGGATCCTGTTAAATAAATATCCTAGATGTTTCACTTCTATTAGCCTTCCTCTACAACCATTAGCCATAAATTAGGCCTTTTGTTGGTCTCTTCTAACTATTGAATAGATCTATCATATTACTTAGATTTGTACTTTTTTTTATAGTGTCAAGGCTGTCTTCAGTCCCAGAGATTGGATCCCTTGCACAGACTAACCTACTTCCAAGGCTTTCTATTGCGTTCTTACTTCCTTTGCTTCTGATTGATCAGATTTGATGGCTTCAGATTCTTTGTTGGAGCTTTATTTTATGTCTTGGATGGACTTCTTTACCTTCTTAATTTGGTTTTAAGTATGCATTCTAAAATCTCTTGATTGATTATAAGTTAATTGGACAAACTTTCCTTTCATTGGGCTTCACCCAGCATTTCCTTTGTAACCTCGAGGGATTGCCCAAGTTTTCTGTTTATGGATTCCATTAATGCATCTATTAATCATTTTTTTCTCATCTTGCTTATGCAATTCCTCAATTACTCTTTGATCAGCTTCTTAGGCTCATTAATTCCTGTATTAATCTATCCTTGGCCTGATCATGCTCTTGCATTTCCCTATCACGTTGACACAGGGTCTTATGCAGGATTTCAAACTTTTCATTCAACATATGTACCAGTAGTGTTTGTAGAGGATTTTGGGAACTCTCCTCTGGATTATTATATTTATTTATTATATTATTTTTATTGTGAAAATATTATACAGAGGGGTTACAATTACATAAGCAATTAATGACTATATTTCTTATCAATCATTATTGCCTCCTCCTTTTTTTCATCTTCCCATATCTTCCCATCCCACCAACACTTCTGCACTAATGTAAAATTCATTTTCCGACATTAGGTCTTGTACATCTCATTGTTGCAATGGGTCCACCTGTATCCCTATTTAAACAATTGGTTTTTCCCTTCCCTTGCACAAATACAATAAAAACAGGGGTTATTCCTTGGGGGGGGGGCATGCAAATCAACAAAAAATAATCATAAATATGATAGAAAAAATATTTGAAACCTTGTCTTGTAAATTTGTTCAACAAACTTGGAAAGTAGTATTGGAGGTTCCTCAAAAGACTCCATATAGACCTCCCCTTGACCCAGCAATCCCACTTTTGGGCATTTACCTGAACAATCACAAACAAGACCAAGACCATATTACAGCTACCAGCACAACTATTTTTATTACAGCATTATTTATGATATCTAAGATATAGAACCACCTCAGATGCCCCTTAATAGATGAATGGATCAAGAAAATGTGGTATATAGACACAATGGAATTCTCTGCCTCCCTCAGAAAGAATGGCATTGCCCCATTTGTTAGGAAATGGAAGAACTTGGAAAAAAATTATATTAAGTGAAGCAAGCCAGGCTCAGAGAAAAATAGGTCTCATGGTTTTCCTTATTTGCAATAACTAGTATATGTCTGAAACAAGCAGAAACAGTCAGATAAGTTGAAATTAGGTGAAATGAACCCCAAGATAAGGACTCTCACTCATTGTTAGTGGGAGTAAAGATACCTGGCCATACCATTTTTCTTGTCTTTCTCCACCGGGTTCTGCCAATTTTTGTATGAAGGCAAAACCAATACTGTGCTAGCACACTGTTTTAGGAAATCATCAACCTAAGCTCTGTAGTTGCACAAATTATTTAACACAGTCAAAATATGTACATATACAATCCAGTTCATTAGATACAATCTAGTTCAACAACAAACAACTAGGGATACATAGACTAAGAAAATCAAACATGAAGTCAGAAGACCAGAAATTAGTAAGTTCAGGGACAATTGTGAGGAGAAAATAAAATTAGAGATTTATGGGGATGGAAAGGGAGAGAGATAACATAATACATAAATGCTGAGAGAGGTAATGGATAGAAAGAAAGGAGAAGGGAGATACAGAAAAAGGAAAAAGGAAACATTTTTACATGAAACACTTAAAAATGTATAAAGGAATAATACAACTAAGGGAGTTAATGATGAGTGTTTGTGAATTAAGTAATCAATACACTAATTAGCATGTGCACAATTATGAATAAGGTCAAATAATTGAATATGAATATATATCGGGAGATGAATTGAATGGCTATTAAATATTGCAAAGGAAGCACAAAAGTACCAAGAGATAAAAGCAAAAACAAAAAACTAAAATAAAAATGATGAAAAAGTAGAAAAAAAAAAACAACACATAGACAAAAGTGTTCTTCCATTTTTTTTCAGGCAGGATCATCTATCTCCCCTGAGACCTTAACCAGTTCATTGGTGCTCTGGTTTGCTTAGAGTGTTTGATATTCCTGTGGCTTCATTGATTTCTTAAATCAGTTTGTTTCAGCAGGCAGAACAACGCTCTTCCTTACTAGAGATTTTATAACACCTTCCCAGGTTAATTCAATGGGATGGTGATTTCCTTTGAGTATCACAAAAGAGAGAGATGGCTGTTTCTTCTATCTTGGAGTTTCTCTGATGGGGCTAGGCTCAGGATAATGTTGAGGCCTGTGAAAATGTGCAGCTTTTCCATGAGGGGCTAGCTCCTGACACACTAATATAGCCCAGCATGGAGCCATTGTCAGGATTTATATTTATTGAGTTTCCAATTTTTTTTCTTTTACTCTCAGGCAGCTAGGTCTGCTGATTGTGCTACATTGTGGTGAGGTAGCCTCTTACCCAGTGATGAAAGTCAGTCATCTACAGGCAGAGATTCCTCTGCCTGGAAAGTAAAACTTTCTCCTTGCCTGGATCTGAACCGGGTATGTCAGTTTCCTTTGATCTGTTAAATGGCTCATACTGGTTTCTTCAAAGGTATTAGTATGGGGTGTTCTGCTATGTCTTTCTCAGTATCAAGGATGGAGTTCTCCTCTTGTGGTTGGGGAGTATCTACTTTCCCACTCTTGCTCTGTGGAAAGGATTAACAAAGTCTTGCTTGTGTGGTACTCACGCCTTTCCATGGGTTTCCAGGCCATCTATGGTCTGCAAATGTCTGTGCTGAGCAGGATGAAGATGTTTGTTCCTTGTCAGTTTTTGCTGGTGGTGACTATAATCTGCTCAAACATCACTTCTGGTGACTGTGTTCTGGGCTGTATTCGTTGCTGAGGTGGCAATGGTAGCAGATGCTGTAGCTACTGCTAAGGACAATTTTGAGAGCACAAGTCTGTCTCCATAACCAAGCTGCATGTATTTTTCCCATCTGACCAAGCTCTCTTTACTATTATGGCACGTCATGTGAGTCTAAAGTCTTGGACTTTGCACTGGAACAATAAAACTGGTTTATATGAGAGATGTTGATTAAAACTATTAGGACCGCTAAAGCACTTTTAAAAAACACATGTCCTTTGTGACACAATAGTCTCTAGTATACCCATACATACATTGTGAATTACAGACAATTGAGATTCAACCTGCCATTGTAACATCAAAACCTTTTGTGACACCAACTCTGTCACATTGTCCTTATGATAGCATCAGATCATTGTGATATCACAAAACTTACAATCATATCATACTCTATGATATCACATTGCATTGTGACATCATAGATACAATGTAAATGCCTATTCTGCAATGTCATCCTATTTCAAATGTGGCATGTGTGTTATCAGAAACCCATTGTGAACTAATCACCATTGTGACATCACATTGCCATAATGATACCAGTAACCCACTGTGCCAGAACAAACCTGTCTTCTCCACAAACTTTCTTTGCCATATGATACTTTAGGCTAATAATTTGTTTTCAATTTGTGAACTAATAATTTGTTTTCAAACATAATATTTCAGATATGACATGTTATAAGAGACATCTTCTGTGATATCAAGGCCACTCTGACATCACACTGCCAGATGTCATGACCATTCTGCAACATAGTGAAATCAGAAACCTGCTAGCACTTCATCACATTTTTTCACAATGCATACTTTAGAGACATCACAGTTGTTCTATGTACTCATATATTCATTATGAGTTAGTGAAAATTCTGATCCTGTATACCATTTTGCTATCCATACCTCTTTGTGACATCTCAAACCTACTGTGATCTTATCACAGTAGGCATCAACAGCTAATGGTGACTTCAAACATTATTATCATATGATATTTCGACCATATTTTCATTGTGATATCACTGTCCCATAGTGTTTTCAGAACACTTTAATTGCTGTAAGGGAAATCATCCCAGAAACCTCATTTTGAAATATAGTATATTGTAATATTTATAATAGAGTTTACAGGTTGAAGGTAGGCAATTGTTACAAAGACCTACAGCAAACAAATAAAAGTAACACAGCTAGGAAACATACTAAAGAGGAACAAAAACAAAAACCATGCCAACAATGCTATGGATAGCTTATTTGGACTGCAATGATGATCGAAGCTGAGCCAGGAGACAGGACACAGGATATGATCAGTGAGACAATTGGCATGACATAATGATGTCTAAGCTGGTTCAGACCTAAGTAGGTCGGTGCAGAGGTCAGATCATCAGGAAATTCCCAGTCCAAGCAAATTCAGTTACCTATCAGCCAAGAACCCACACCTGTCTCCAGGGATATGGTCATGCACATTACCTTGGAGTTAGGTGATAGGCAGGGGGTTTTCTTCAGCCAGCATGAAAGCAAGATGCTAGACCCCACAAAGAACTATGTGGCCAATAAGATGATGGCCAGAACTGACCTCCATACTTCATCATGACCTCATAACATTTTAGATATAAAGCTCCTTCGTTGAACATTGTGAACATTGAATTCATTGTGAACTAGTAGCAACTGAAGTCAGACATATCATTGTGATATTATAAGCTCATTGTGACATCCCAAATCCATTGGGACCTCATCAGCACTGTGATATCTAATTGCTGATGTGACATCATGATCGTATTGTGACTTGAAGTTCCTTCTGATAACTACATGTTGGAGCTTTCCAGAATTTACCTCTTGGCAACTTTTCATATACAAGTTTGTCAGGAAGCGGCCCCAATGGTTTTCAAGATAGTCCTGGCAGTGGCTGGTGGCAAATTACCAGCACGTCAAATAACCAGATACAGAGAGAAGGTTTGAGAATGTAATTCTTTTCACAAGATCAGTATCCACGTTTACACAGTTGTTACCACTCTTTTTTGCTCCATTCTTTAATCTTAACGACTAGTAGTTCTAGAAACACCACTGATTTTAGAGTCGTCTCCTGAGCTACCTGATCAGCTCAGTTGTTTCCCTGCACCTACGTGTTCTCTAGTTTCTTTAACTCCTTTTTATTATTCTGAACCTGTTTGGAGATTGGAGACTTCTACCATTTATCCTCCTCCATTTCACTCTTTAAATCTTGCTTTTATGATCCCAATCCCTTTTTAAACTCCTCCTGACTTTGTAGGTGTTCTGCCAGGGTCACAGGAAAATTCCTTTGAATGTTCAACTGCTGCTCTTTCAGCAGCACCTTTGCTTGCTCCTCATCTCCTCCATTCAATTCTCAGTGATGCTATTGAGAGAGTTTTTTTTTCACCTTCCTCTGTTTCACTGGGACATGCTACTTCTGCATTACATTTATGGTGATGATCTTGTCATTGTCTTTGGGTTTTCCTCTAGTAGCTCCTCTTTCTTGTTTTACACTTCCTTGCATTTTTATGACAAGTCTTTCAACTGTTTAACTCTTGTTTTTTTTTGTGCCTAATGCTGTATTTCCCGAGTATTCCTCATCAAAATATGAGTGTCCTTGACTCTTTCTAAAGAGTAACAATCCGTATTTTGACCCATTTATTATTCTGCTCACTTTTCTTGGCCTCTTCTTCAATGACACAGGAATTTTGGGTCTATTCTTCTAACTGGCCTTTCAGTTCTCCCTCTGGTGGTTTGAATTTTTGCTCACACCCTTCAAAGGTAAAAGCTTAATGCACTCTTGTATCATGACCAGCTCCTTTTACCTGGCCTTGATTTCACGTACAGTGTCAGGATCTTCTCCCTGCTTTGCTTGTAGTCAGCAAGGATGGAAGCATTGGTGTCCTTGTCCTCCTCAGCCTGTGACTGATGGGCTCCAACTTTGCATCAGGATCACCTTTTCTGATGTACTTGGATTTCATTTGATTCTGTGTTTTTCTCAGTTTCATTTTGTGAATTTTTGTTATTTTTGACTCTCACAATTTTATGATTTATGTCTTCAAATCTTTTCTTCACATCTGATAATACTTTCTTTTCTCCACTGTACTGTTTAATGCACTTTTAACCTATTGTGGGTTTTGATTGGCATATATTTGAGATTTAGAATATTTTTTAGCCTCTGTTTTCAAATGTGTGAAATTTTTCATCACCACATGTTTTCTTAAATTCAATGGGCTGATTTTTAAGTTTACCACAGTTGGATTTCAGACTCCCGTGCTCGTTTGCCATGTTCTCTGGAGATATAATCACAGTTTCCTAGTGACAACCGCCTACTTAACATGTCATTTTTAATCCTTCTCTTCCTTGGAAATTCCTTTTTCCCTTGCTGTTTACTTCCAGTAAGCACACAGATCTAGTCCTAGAGGTTCCCTATTGATATTTGCAAGTGAATTAAACTGTCTTCACCCTGAGTCTCTTGATCCCTGTCCTGGTGCTGCTATGTGAAACCCCTTCTTGGACTGTTTTTTCTTCCACTGTATAACTGTTATGAAACACCTGTTGGGCAACTGCTAACAACTCAGATAATACCTTTTGTCAAATCCTTCTAAATTGTGAATCTTTTTTCCTAATATCTGGGTTGACGGTGTAGTGAAAGCCATATTTAGGGCTCTTCAATTATCCTGGGCCTCAGGATGTATAGGCATGTAGTTCCTATAGGCCTCTTGGAGGCTTTCTAGAAAAGCATTAGGGGATTCATTGGGGAACTATAGTGTCATTCATCTTAATTAAATTAGTTGTCTTCCTAACCCTTACCCTTACCTGCTAACAGGCGTGCAATATGCTAAGCACATCCTTACCTTGATTGATGTTCTACTCCCAGCTTGGTTGAGTCTGGGGAAAGACTTGCTCCAATACGAATAGGTCTTCACTGGGGGAATGATCTGGTCCAAGGACCAACTTCAAGCCACTGTGCCGGATTGTCTCCTTTCCTCCGAGGTGGAAAGCAGGTGTAAAAGTTGCCCTCAGTCATCCCAGATGGGCTGATGTAAAGAGATGTGGCCCTGGGATTTTTCAGAAAAGGACGGATTTTGCTATTTCCCCTTATACATGACACTAATGGTAAAAGGTACATTCATTAGAAAGTTGGTTTGCCCACCATCTCCCCAATGTGCCTGTTGTGTACCACTTCAGGCTGGTTCAAGAAACTAATTCTGTTATGGAGGGACTGAACATCCGAGATGCTGATGGCACAGATTAGGAGGATGTGTCTTCTTCTGGGGGATCCTGTAACACCAGAAGGAAGATATTTCAGTTACAGGAACTTTAACATATCGTACACCCGTCCTGGCAATAAAGGAGTAAGCAGAGGTTTATACAGGAAACAGAACTATCAGCACACACAAATAGCCCTAAACCCTAAACCCACATGTCCCATATCCCTCAGTGGTGTCCACTTGAAGTGGTATGAGATGACCTCTGGAGGAGATCCCATAAGGGCTACTAGATGACCTCTGGAGAAGGTCCCAGATGGCCTTTCAAGGAGGCTACAAAAGACCACTCAAGGAGGTCTCTGATGACTTTAAAGGACCCACCAGATGACATCTTGAAGTCTCCAGGTGACCTCCAGAGGAGATCCCATATGGCCTCATGATGAGGTGCCAATTAATTTACTGAGGACATCTGAGATGACCTGTTGAGAAGGCCTGACATGACCATTGGAGAGGTCCCATTTCCCTTCTCACTTTAGTGCCCAGATGACCTGTGGAGGAATACCCAAATGGCCTCTTCAGGGACCCCAAATGATCTCTAGATGAATTCCAAGGTAAACTATAGAAGAGTTCCCACACAGCCTCTCGAAGAAGTCCCAAATTTCCACTGGAGTCAGTCCCAGATGTCCTACCAATAAAACCCCAGATGATTGGAGGAAGACCTAGATGAGCATCTCGAGGAGGGCTAAGATAACCTCCAAATTAGGTCACAGATGGCTTCTAAAGGAAGCCCAAGTTGAACTCTCAGGAAGGCCCCAGATTGCCTTCAAAGGATGGCCTCTTGAGATTACCCAAAATATCCTTCAAAGGAGGTCCAAATGGCCTCTTGAGAATGCCACAGATGAGCTCCAGTAGAGGTTTCAAAATCAGGCTTACAGGTTTGCTGAGACAATCACTATTAAATGGGTCTGAAATAACTCTTGTGTTTTGTTTTTTGGTGTTTTTTTTTTTTTTTTTGGCTGGTCATGGGGCCTGAACTCTGGACCTGGGCCCTGTCCCTCAGCTCATGTGCTCAAGGCGAGCACTCTACCACTTGAGCCACAGGGCCACTTCTAGCTTTTTCTGCTTATGTGGTTTTGAGGAATGGAACCCAGGGCCTCAGGAAGCAAGCACTCTATCACTGACCTACCTTCCTAGCCCTGAAATGACTCTTATCCCTGTTGGTCCACAGGAAACAACAACTCTAGGGAGGCTTTCACCCCTGAGGAATGAGAAACTCACATACAAGGAGGTTTTCCCTGAGGCCAAGGCCCAGTTCCATCCATATGGATTATCTCTATGGGGCCTCCAAAATTTAAGTCCTATAAAGCATGAAATAATCCATCAAGGTATGATTAAGATAATAAAATTATTTACACTACAAAGGGGCCTGTGTTTGTCTTGTCCTGGGCTGGATATTCAGTCCAAGAGCAGCATTGAACACCAAACCTCAGACATCGAATGGGCAGCAATGCCCTTTGTTAATTCATCTGCAAACCACCAATACCAAAATTATGATCTCCAAAGCTCCAAATTTCAAAAGACAAGGTTGTTCTTTTCCGTTCCTCACTCCTCTACAGATCTGTCCTTTCTTCTAGGTTTCCCCTATTCCCGTTGCACCAGTTCCTTCTTCTTTTTAGGCCTCTCTATTCTGCACAGGGCTGTGCCCCATTGGTGAGTTGCCATCCTTACCCTCCTGCTCTCACTCAACTTCCTCTTGTCAGGTCTTGCCCTCCTGCTGTCTCACCGCTTTCTTCCCTCCAGTTATTTCCCCTCTTTCTCTCCCCTTCGTTTGGTAAGAACACAGCCTATATAAGGGCTGTACATTTCCAGTACTCCAACAGATCTCTTGCCTAAGTTTTCAATTGTCACTTCTCAAACTGCACAATGCCCAATCCCTTCTTGACATATCTCCGTGTGTTATATGACAGCTCAAACCCTTCAGAAGCATAAACCACCATCTCCTATAAGCCAGGCCATAGGGGCAAGATGATGATTAGGTCGCACAAATGATTGGGGCCCAGGTGCATATTCCAGCATCCTCATTGATAACAAGTATCAATTGAAATTGATATTACAAACTCATTATGACAGCACCAAACAATTGTGACCTCATCATCAATATGACATCACTCATGCATTTAGCCACGATCACATTGTGACATCTCAAAACTATTATGACCTCTTACAATCATTGAAAAACACATGGCCTTTGTGACATCACAGTCCCTTTGTGTACCTCTATCCTCATTGTGTACTATGACAATTGAGATCAGACATGCCATTGTATCATCACAAATCCTTTCTGAGATCATCATCAGTGTAACTTCATATTGCTCATTGTGATATCACCAACCTACCTTGTCACCATGCCATTATTACTTCACATTGTCATTGTGAGGTCATAGGCAGATTGTGAATGCCTATTCTCTTATTTCATTCTATTTCAAATGTGGACTCTGGGTTGATAGCAGAAATCCTTATGATGCAGTAACCAGTGAGACAGCATATCATATTTGGTATATAACTCCCATTGTGTTTTTGAAAAACTAATATAACTTCATTACATTTTTCAAAATCATGGCCTTTGTGACTTCAAGCTCCTTTTGTGAACCCCTATCCTTATTTCTAAGAGCAATTGAAATGGAATATGTAATCGATATTACTAATATTATGAAATGACCTCATTACATCTGTAAAAGCACAGTCCTATAGTGACATCACATTGCTGTTGTGACATCAAAATCAAATTGTGATACCTCAAACCTATTATGGCCTCTGAGCATCTTTGAAAAAACACATTATTTTTGTGATATCACAGTCCCATTTTTTTTAATCCATATCTTCATTGTGAACTAATGACTACTGCAACAGATAGGCCAGTGTAATACCACAAACCATTATGACACCATAATTGTCATTTTGATATCATCACGTTATTTTGATATCACCAAAGTACAATGACATTAACTATTACTACACCAAAGTACAATGACATTAACTATTACTACATCATATAGCTAATGTGAAATTATAGACACATTGTGAATGCCTATGTTGTGATTTCTTTGTGAGGCGTGTGGTTGATATCAGAAACCCATTTTGACTTCATAACCATTGTGACATGACAATCCCTTTGTGACCTCACATTGACATTTTGATATCATTAACCCATTATGACATCACAAATTGGTCCTGTCCTATTAATTTTTGTGACACGTTGCCATTTTGACATCTTAGATTCTAGGTAAGTTCATAATCTGTTTTTCACATAATAATATTTCAGGAATGAGGGTTCCGGGAAGATGGCAGAGAAGTTGGAAGCTAAACAAGCTCTCGCATAGAAAGCAGTTTTAGAGTTCCAGTGAACAATCCTAAGCCAGATAATCACAACAAGTGTGCCATCAGAGGACAGAGAGGTCAGAGAGGGAATATCCAGGCAAGGAGACAGATCTGAGCTCTTGCCAGCAGCTGCCGCTGCAGCAGCAGCAATGGTGGGGGTGGCCGTACTGCCATACCTGAAACAGAGTGAGTCCGGGAAGAAGGAGCCAGATGTGGCAGGAGAGCGGATTCTACTCAAGACCAAGAACTGACAATGAGTGGACATCTAAATCCGGCAGTTCACAGACCAGACACGACCTAGGAACCAAGACTCAGCGTGAGTAGAAGCCTGACATCCTCACTCTTTCACAGGGAGCAGAGCAGGGAAGGTCACCCCTACTCCCCCAGTACCGGAGATCTCCATCTTAGATCCCGACAAAGCTCAGGGGAACTGCTAACTCCAACTCAGGCCTTGGGATAAAAATACAGTCATGTAGCAGATCACAAGAGCCTAACCTGACCTGCCAGACTCAGCTCTACCCAGGGAAAATCACCCAGCTCAGGCGCCAGGCCCAGGAATGGCTTTCTTCACAGGGTAATCAGACCAGAGGCTGCCCCTCCCTTTAGCAGCCTTGACAATCAATTGAAATTCAGTAAACAGAAACCCTGAGAGTGGCTCCAGGCTGGGCTCTGTGAGTTTCTCACAAACTAGCCCCCGGGAAAAGCTACTGTTTGCTGAAAGGCCTCAACTTTACCCAGAACCTAGCCTCATCACATCATCTCCAAACTTGAGGAAAAAGCCATCTCCCTCTTTTGTGATACTCAAAGCAGACTTCCCTCCCATTCAACTAGCCTGGTAGGAGGATCCCAAAATCCTGGGTAAAGCAGAGCATTTTTCTGGCTGTTTGAACAAACTGAATTAAGAAACCAACCAAGGCACAGGACCACAAGCAGACGAGAGACTCCAACAAGAGGCTGGTTACAGACACTAGGGAGATACAAGATTTTTCCCACTCCTCCAGAAAAAATTAAAGAACTTCTTCTTCTTCTTCTTCTTCTTTCTTCTTCTTCTTCTTCTTCTTCTTCTTCTTCTTCTTCTTCTTCTTCTTCTTCTTCTTCTTCTTCTTCTTCTTCTTCTTCTCCTCCTCCTTCTTCTTCTTCTTCTTCTTCTTCTTCTTCTTCTTCTTCTTCTGTCTTCGTCTTCGTCTTCGTCTTCGTCTTCTTCTTCTTCTTTCTTCTCTTCTTCTTCTTCTTTCTTCTTCTTCTTCTTCTTCTTCTTCTTCTTCTTCTTCTTCTTCTTCTTCTTCTTCTTCTTCTTCTTCTTCTTCTTCTTCTTCTTCTTCTTCTTCTTCTTCTTCTTCTTTCTTTCTTCTTCTTCTTCTTCTTCTTCTTTTTGGTACATTTTATAATTTTTTTTTCCTTTTCTAAAACTTTTTTTAATTTTTACCTTTTTTGAAAAAAATTGTTTTCTAGTAACTTTGTTTTCCTCTTATACTTTTTATTTTAGGGATGCATGTGTGTGTGCTTTTTTCTTTCTTTTTTTTGTAAAATTTTTTTTGTTGTTGTTTTTTTAGCTGTACTGAACTTCTGATCTTTTTCTTCCATTCTTATCCTTTTTGTCTTTTCTTCAATTTCGTTCTTCTTTAAGTGACATAATTGTTGTCCTGCACATCCTCAGATAAACCTGTAGTTGAATATTAGACTCTGTCCCCCAATGTGTACAAACTTAATCCAACTCAAAATCTCTGAGACTTAAATTCCTTAATAGGAGTACTACCTCTTTATACCTATATAATATTTTAAGGATTTTTATTTTTAAATTTTTCAGTTCTTTATATACCTCCACTTCTCTCATTATATTCACATTCTTCTCTGAATAGCTGGTTTTCGATTGCATATTATTAATTTTTACTTTTCTAGTTTTTCTCTTTTCTTTTCCCTTTCTTTTTCTTCTTTTTTTCTCTCTCTCTGCTTTCATCCTATCCAACCTATTTCCTGCTTTGAGATTAGGACTAGTTAAGTAACCTCTCCCAGTGCCTTCCTACATTACTCTATTCCTATTTTTTACCCACATCTCTCCCTAACCCTAATAATTTCTGGTTTTCCAAATTCTTCTTTGTGGTCCGTAGCCCATTAATATATAGTTGTTTGATGTTGAATAGATGTATCTGTTGAACTAGATTGTATCTGCAGACAATTGACTGTGTAAATTCAGACTTTGGTTGATGCTTGCCTTAAGTTAGTGTTCTAGCACAAAACTGGTGTTATTTTCATCCCAAATGGGCAGAGTAAGCCGGAAAAACACGAGAAAAATGGCAAGTCTGGGTATTTCAACTCCCACTCCACAAAATCAAGGGACAGAACAGATAATGAGTAATCCAGAGGAGAGTTCCCAAATAGCTCTACAAACACTGCTGGCAAACACGATAAATGAAAAGATTGAAAACATACAAAAGATTCTGTATGAATGTGATGGGGAGAGAGAGGAGGCAATCCAAAAGTTTATGCAGGAATATCATGAGCTTGAGGAAGCTACTCAAAAACTGATACAGGATTTGCGTGAGCAGCTTGAGAATACTCAAAGAGAAAGGCAGGAATGACGTGAACAGGCTGAGAACACTCAAAGAGAACTACAGGAATGGCATGAACAGGAGCGGGAAGAAGCTAAGCAAAGAGTAATACAGGAATTGAGAGAGCAGGATGAGAATACACAAAGATCACTAAAGGCATTCATGGAATCCATTAGCAAAGACCTGAAGGAACTCAGGGAAACTACAAAGGGAATGCCTAATGGAACCCAACAGAAGGAATGGGAGTCCAAGGAAACCATAACCAATTAACTAACTGATTTGAGAATAAACACTGAACACCAAATTAAGGAAGTAAAGAAGTTCATACAAGATCTAAAACAAAGCTTCAACAAAGAATTTGAAGCCATCAAAGCTGACCAATTTGAAGGAAAAGAAATAAAAAACAAAGTAGAGAGTCTTGACAACAGGTTAGACCATGCAGAAGATCGAATTTCGGGAATTGAAGACAGCATAGATATTATAGAGAAAGAACATACAACCATCCAAGACAAGTCTATGAAATATGGTAGATTTATTGAACACTTGGAAGACACCAGCTGAAGGCCTAATCTGAGGATAATGGGTGTAGAGGAGCACCTAGAAACAGAAGTTAATGGTCTAGGAAATTGGTTCAACAGGATCCTAGCAGAGAACTTCCCAAACAGGCAAATAGACAGGCCTATTCAGATATAAGAATTACTATGCACTTTATCCTAGTACATTTTTGCATCATGTCCAGCTCCGTTCTCTGGGCCTTGATTTCCATGTAGAATGTCACGATATTCTCCTGCCCTATTTGTAGCCAGCAAGGATGGCAGCATTGCATCCTTTGCCTTTTTCAGCCTCTGATCTTTGTTCCTAAACTTGGGAAAGCTATATCAACAGAAATGTCTAACCACAATCTGTACAGTCTCTGCAGTCTTTGCAACATGTTCTTTGGCTTATCCGCTGGCCTCCTTGAGAAAAACTCCACCCACTCTTTCTTGCCTGGGGAGCGGGTCTGGATGATTACGAATCGGGCTCCTAAATTTGAGCCCATTTGGAAAGAAACTTACTTGGTGTTGCTAATTACATCATCGGCTATTGATGCTGCAGGAAAACAGCACTGTATCCATCATTCTCAAGTGGAACAACATCCAGAGAAGGCTGCACGATGTACAGTTCAGAGAAACTCAAAGAATCCATTCGGGAAAGATTTACCAAGTTTTAGTTAGTGCTAACTAGTGTGTTTTTATGGTTTACTCCTTATTATTTATGATTGTATTTTAGATCTGTTGAGGGGAGGGGAGAGAACGGGAAGTTTAGGATTTGTTCCAGAAGGAATCAATGATTTGATTGTACACGAAAACCAAATGGGACAGAGCACGCTGTTGGAGGGGATAGTGTGTCAAGCCCGACATGGTGAGCTATCACATAGTGACTGGGCAGTGTGCAATTTGAGATGGTTTAAAATGTACGGCAGGAGAGCCATTGATGTGACAGAGAGGTACAACCCATCTATAGGCTATGTGTTCAGAACAATAGACCAGGAGAGAAAGTCCTGGTAGGAAGATAGTCGTGAGACAGTAGGATGGGAAAACCCTGGGAGGAGAAGGAGTTGAGAGAGAGTAGGAGGGGAAGCATGACAATTGGCCACTAGGGTAGAGCAGGTCAATCGTGTGGAGGGTGGAGGGGCCTGAAGAGAAGGCTGTGGTGGAAGGGGAAAGGAGAAGAACCAGGAAGATAGGAGAGGTGTGTAGAAAAGGTAGGAGGAAGGGAAAAGAAAAAAAGCCTTGCCCTTTGAAGTTTGGAGCTTTGGAGATTTTAATTTGGGGGACTCTTGTTTTGCAGACCAATTAATGAAGGACAGGGCTGCCCATTGTTGGTCTGAGGTGGTCGAGGCTGCTCATGTCTCTGGGTATCTAGTCCAGTACAAGGTAGCTGCAGGTCCTTTTCTATTGTAAAGAAATTTGTTTGTTATCTTAAATGTCTCACGGATTGTCTTGATTTTATAGGTAATAATATACAAGTTCATATGGAGCTTAAAGTCCCAAAACCTATGAATTTTTTAAAATGTTATAAAGTCATAATGTTTGTGAAAACCCAATGGAACAGAAATATCACAATGGCAATATGATATGTCATGATAATATAATGTTGCCACAATTATTTGTTGATGTCATAATGTTGACGATGTCACAAGAATTTTGTATGTCCCTATGGGTTGTATAACACCAATGACTATATGAGTTCAGAAAGGGATTTTGAGGTCTCCATAGGCATGTGTTGGCAGGAATGTGATGAATTCCTAACAAGCTTATGATAGTCAAAATGTGGCAAACTGGTCATGACCTCTGACAATGTTATTTCACACTGTTCATGATGTCACAGTGTTTTTATAATATCACATGTCATAAATATTATGTGCTTGAAAACAGAATATGAGCTCACAAAGGGCCTAAGTATCTCACTGGCAGCATTTCAAAAGTTATGATGAGGGGACAAGCTTGTGATGTCATACTGGAAATGAGGTCACTATAGGTTTCTGATGTTGCAATGGAAGGTGTGTTGTCCTTAATCCAAAATGAGGATATCAGCAAATAAAGGGATTTTTATGTCACAAAGAGGCCTTCTGTTTTTTTAATGGTTCTGAGAGGTCATGACAGGTTGGGATGTCTCAATGTGATAATTATGTCACAACAGCAATGTGATGTCACTGTGTTTTTGTGTTGTCACAGTGGTTATGACATCAGCAATAGGATAATGATGTGACCACACTTGTAATATTTCAATAGCAGGTCTGATTTCAATTACTACTGTTTTACAATGAGGATCTGGTTTCAAGGAAGGAGATAGAAGTCCCAAAGCACATGTTTTCTAACATGTGATGGAGTTAAAATGTTTGTGAAAACAAAATGGGACAATTATATCACAAAGAAAATGTGATGTCACCATTCCATGACATAATGATTTGATATCATAAATAGTTGATGTCATAATTGTGATGAGGTCACAGCAGGTTTCTGAGATCACAATAGGATGCTGAAATCAAAATGTAATGGTAGGTCTTTATTGTCATTTATTCTAAATAAATACACAAGTTCAAAAAGGGATTGGGATATCTCCAAATGCAGGTCTCAACACAAATGCGAGAAAGTCCAAAGAGGTTTGTGATGTGGCTATGTGACACATGTTCATGACATCTGGCAGAGTGATGTTACAGCAGTCATGCTGTCACAGTGGTTTTCTATGACATGTCATACATGAAATATTAGGAAGTCGAAAATAGATAATGAGCTCACAAATGGCCTAAGATATCACAAAGGTAATATTTTACCAAAATTATGAGAACAGGAGTTTGTGATATCACAATGGATTATTGATACCACAATGGTTATGCAGTCACAATGGGTTTCTGATAACAAGACACATGTCATATTTGAAATAAAAGGATTTCATCTGATAAACATCCATATTGGATGTATGATGTAACAATGCATATGTAATATCATAATACTATTATGAAATTGTAGTATTGTGAGGCCAACATGAGCTGATGGTGTCATACCAGGAATGTGATGTCCAAATAGTGATGATGTAACAAGGTGTTTGTGATATTACCATGGCATATCTGATCTCAATTGTCACTAGTTCACAATGATAATATGGGTAGAAAAAGGGATTGTGATGTCACAATGGACTTGTGTTTATTCCAAGGAGCTAAGAAATATTCATATGCTAAGAAGTAATCATGACATGATATTGTGACATCACATTGTCAGGGTGATATTACTGTCCCATGGGGTTTTCACAAACCTATAATCGTCACAATGTGATCATGATTTTAAAATGGCAATGTAACATCATAATGAGTTTGTTATAGGAGAGGGGTGATTAGGTCAAATTGTGTTTGTGATTTAAAAAAGTGAGATTGAAATAACATAAGCACTTCTTCAATTTTATTTGCTCCTAGTACAAGAGTACAGGAGTTCAAGGAAAGAGCTGGGAGTCCCAAAGGCCAGGAATTTTCTAAAATATTATGAGAACATACTAGGTTTGTGAGAAACACAATGGGCAGTTATATCATAATGGCAATGTGATGTAAAAATATAATGTAATAATGTTTTAATGTCACAAATATTTGGTGGTGCCACAAGCATGTTGAAATCACAATACATTTGTGAAGCCACAATTGGTTGGTGATGTCACAATGGAATACCAAAACTCAATTGTTTTTAATGTACAAATGTTCACAGAAGGTCTATGATGTCTCCAAGTCATGGGTTGTAAGCAAAGTTATGAAGTCCTAACTTATTTCATTATATACCTCATTGTAAAGATACTGTGCAAAGAGATTTATTCCATTTATTTATTTATTTATTTATTTTTACTGTGAACATTCTCTACACAGGAGTTACAATTACTTGGGCAAGGTAACGAGTACCTTTCTTATCAAGAATTGTTGCTTCCTTCTTTGCTTCAACTTCCCATCCCTTCCTACTTCTCATCCCCATTCCCTGACTCCACTCTCCTGCCGCGCTTACCACTTCCCCACCCCCACCCTCACCTTACTCCTGGCCAAAGTTGTAAAGTTCATTTTCGACATAAAATTTTGCATATTTCATTGCAATGGTTCCACCTTTATTCCTATTTAAGCATTTTTTTCCTTTCTCCTCTACAAAAACAAATACAATGAAAAGAGTTGTAATGTCATGGGGAAGGGACATTCAAAGCAAAAAAAAAAAATCATCTTATAAATGTGTTAGAAACAACCGCAAAAAAGAAAAAAATATATTTGAGTGCTTATCTTGCACTTGATTTCACCTAACATCAATTTATTTGACCTTTTCAGCTTCTCTTAGAAATATACTAGTTATTGCACTTAAGGGAACCATGGGACCTATGTTTTATGGACCTGGCTTACTTTATTTTATATAATTTATTCTAAGTCTTTCTATTTCCTAACAAATGGGGTATTGACATTCTTTCAGGACCCAAAAAACAATAAACCAAAGATGTTTGAGTTACATGAGTAAAATAATGAGTACATTGTCTATTAAGAATTATTAATATCATATATAATATATACATATATATTATATGTATATAAACATATATCATTAATATATATAAATATATATACCTACATATATATAGGTATATACATGTATGTACCTATATAAGTATTATATAGGTATATGTATTATATAAAATTCATAAATATGTAATGTAAAATGTGAAATATATAATATATGACATGTATATATAGATATATATATACATAATATGAACACATCTAATATGTATTTATACATATATTGCATATGTCATATATAATATATAGTTATATATACAGATATATATATGTAACATTTAGGTATATATGTTAATATAAAGGAATATATACAGATATATACCAATAAAATTTAGGTATATATAGGCAGATACATATATATAGGTATATGTATTATATATAATTACACAGAATGTTACATATTTTATATTAAATATTGTATATTATATAAATATATGACATATTTATATTTAATATAAATACCTACAAATACATAACATACATATATATAATATATATGCTTATATATTATATGTATATATCCAAATATATACCTATATATTATATTACATATTCCATATTATATATTACATATATTTATATCTATAGATATTTATATATAAATGATAATATTTCTTATGCATTGTATATAATATATTTGATATATTTTATGTTATAATATTATTTATAATAATATAATATATACTACATATTGTATATATAAATATATGTATATATATGAATATTGTACATATTACATATACAAATATATAGAAATATATATTATATATACCATAATACTTATATAATACATATGAAATATATACAATATATGAACATATATGTGTAATACATAAATAATATATTTAATATACATATACATGCATCTATATACATAAATATACATATATTCATATATATGAATATGTGTATATTCATGTATATATATATATATATACATGATTATACATGTATATATTATATATATTATACATATATCCTATATATTACATATATTACATATATATTTGTAGCATATGTATATTTGTAGTACCTATAATATATATATTATATGTATATATATTATATATTACATGTATATATATACATGTTTATACATTTGAACTATATATTCAATAAAATATATTCTCTCTATCTCCATATCTATCTACCTATCACATTTTTTTGATCAGTTCATCTACTGAGGTTTTGAGGGTGAATAATGCTGTGATAAACATTCTTATGCTGATAGCTGTTTTATGGCCTTGTTTATGATCATTTGTGTCAATGGCCAAACATGGGATTGCTGGATGATGCATGAGCTCTATGCATTGTCCTTTGGTGAGCTTCCATACTCCTGTCAAAGGTGGTTGAACATGTTAATGCTCCCACCAAAAATGAACTAGGGTATACATTTAACCATATCTATTCCAGGATCTTTTATTAGATTACTTGATCATAGTCATTTTAACTGAGGAGATGTGAAATCTCAATATTGTGTTGATTAGCAAGTCTTTTGTGGCTAGAGAAGTTGAGCATTTCTTCATGTGTCTGTTGGCCATTCTTATTTCCTCTTCAGAGAAGTCTCTCTTGAAGTCTTTCTAAATAAGTTTCTTTTTTTATTGTAAGAATACTGTATATATGTTAGCTATGGTAAATAATGCTGCAGTAAACACAGTTGTGCTGATAGATTTAGTATTGTCTTGATTGTGATCATTTGGGTAATGCCCAAAAGTGGGTTTGCTTGGTCATAGAGGAATTCTACGTGGAGTCTTTTGAGGAACCTCCATACTGTATTCCAAAGTAGATGCTCCTCAGTAGATGAATGGATCAAGAAAATGTGGTATATATATACAATGGAATTCAATGCCTCCATCAGAAAAACTGACATTGCCCCATTTGCTAGGAAATGCAAAGACTTGGAAAAAAATTATATTAATTGAAGTAAGCCAGGCCCAAAGAAAAATAGGTCCCATTGTTTCCCATATTTGTAGTACCTAGTATATCGGAAACAAGCAGAAACCTTAAGACAAGTTGATGTTAGGCAAAATGAACCCGAAGATAAGGACCAAATGTTTTTTTTTTCTTGCTTGTTATTGTTTCTAACATATTTTATAGGTATTTCTTTGTTGTTTTGTTGGACCCTTGCAGACGGTATCACCCCTGTTTTCACTGTATTTGATGTTAGTATAATTTGTGGAGGGGAAGGGAAAAACATATTTTTTAAATTGGAATACACGTGGACCCATTGCAACGACGAGATGTACAAGATATTATGTCAAAAAACGAACTTTTTAACTTTGTCAGTGGGTTATGCGGGGTGAATGGGTATAGTGAGAGGAAATGGGAAGGGACAGTAAGGGGAAACAAAGAAGGATGCAAAAATGCTTAAGTATAAATGTACTCATTTCATTTTTCATGTAATTTTAACCCCTCTGTACGGTATTTTCACAATAAAAAAGAATACTGTACAGAGGGGTAACAGTTACCTGAGCAAGGTAATGAGTACTTTTCGTATCAAGCATTGCCTCTTCCTTTGTTTTACCCCTACCATCCTTTCTGCCTCCACAACTACATTCTCCCCTCCCAACACATATCGTAAAGTTCCTTTTTCAACAAAGTGTCTTGTAGATGTCATTGTTACAATGGGCAACCTGTATCCCTATATAAACATTTTTTTTCTCTTTCTCTCCTCAAATTAGAGAAGTGTATATACAAGTTGCAAGGCACCGACATTATATACAGTGAACTGGGGTTATACTGTAGGGGAGGAACATACAAAGCAAAAAAAAAAAAAAGGAAACAAGTTATTTGCTATAACTAGTATGTCTGGGCAAGCAGAAAAGTCAAATGCTATGTACATATTGACCAGATAAGATGATGTTAAGTGAAATCAACATCAAGGTAGCGAAACAAGTGGTTTGTTCTTTCTTGCTATTGTTTCTCTGCAAGTCTTTAACCCATTTATTAGTGGGGTGGCTGTTTCTTTGAGAATTTGTTGGTGTTGGGTTCAATTTTGTGAGTTCTAATTATATTTTAGGTATGAGACCCTTGTGTGTTGGATGGGTAATGAAGATTTTTTCCCAGTCTCTGGGCTTTCCTTTGATATTGGTAGCTATGTACTTTCCCCTGCAGAAGTATGCTGTTTCACGAAATCCCTTTTGTCCAAACTTTTCTTTGAGTTTTTGTGTTTCTGGGTCTTTCTTCAGAAAAATTTGTCCATTGTCAAGGAACCCTAGAATAACTCCTATTCCTTCCTCTAATGTTTCCATGTGTCTGCTTTCATAGTGAAGTCTTTGATCCATTTGGAGTTGATTCTGGTACAGGGTGATATATAAGAATTTAGGTTCAGTTTTTTTTGTTTACTAAATTTGGAAAGCAGCATTTACAGAAGAGGCTGTCTTTCATCCATTCCATCGTTTTAGCTCCCTAATATATGTTTAGACAGCTACTGGTCTGTGGGTTCATTTCTGGGTCTTCAGTTCAATTCCACTGTACCTCAGGTCTATTCTTGTGCCAGGAAAAAGCTGCTTTGATTACTATAGCTTTGTATTGGAGTTTGAAGTTCTGTATTGATATTCTCCCAGCACTGTTCTTTCTGCTAAAGATTGCTTTTGTTATTCAGTGTTGCATGTGAATTTGGGGGTTGTTTCTTCTATTTCTTTGATGAATGAGGTTGAAATTTTGATAGGTATTGCATTAAATTTGTAGATAGCCCTTGGCAGATTTGTCAAATTATTTTTTTTCAAATCTCTCCAATTTGTTGGTATATGGACTCAGCTATAAACTTGCATCTGAGTACTAGATTTGCTGTGTCCTGGAGGAGCTGGTAATATGTGTGTTCATTATTGTTAAATATCATGTGCATTTGAATGTCCATTCTAATGTGTTCCATGACCCACTGGTGGTTCAAAAAGTTGATATTCAGCCTCCATGTGTTACAGGATTTTCTTGGTTGGCTTTTGGTGTTGAATTCTCCTTTTATTCCCTTATGGTTTGAGAGAATGCAGGGGATAATTTCAATGTCTCTGAATTTCTACAAATTCTCTTTGTGACCTAAAATGTGATCTATTTTGGAGAATAATCCATGAGCTGCTGAGACGAATATGTATTCAGATGCTGATGGGTGTTATATTCTGTAAATGTCTGTTAATTCTAGTTGATCTATGCAGTTCTTCATATCTGAGATTTTTCTCGAGTTATGCTGTGTTGGTCAATCCAGCTAGGATAGTGGTGATTTAAAATCCCCAAAAATTAAGGTCTTTCAATCTGTATGAGATTTTAGGGCTAATAATGTTCCTTGGATTAATTTGGGTCCTCTGTTTTTGGTGAACAGATATTTAAAATTGTAATATACTTCTGAAGGAGAGATCCCTTAATGAATATGTAATGATATTCTTTATCTCTTCTTGCTAATTTTAACTTGAAGTCCATTGTACCTGACATTTGGATTTCAACTCCCACCTATTTATGGAGGCTGTTCGTTTGCTAGACTTTACTCCATCCTTCCATTTTCACAAGACGTTTGTTTTTGTGGACAAGGTATGTTTCTTGAAGGCAGATGTTTTTATCCAAGTAGACAATCTATTTCACTTAATTGGAGAGTTGATTCCATTAAAAACTGAGAATTAGGACTAAGGTGTTTGGTAATTGCTGCCATGGTATCCATCTTGTTTGGGACTGTGCCCACTGGATTCTTCCTATGATTCTTAGACTCTCTGTTCGGGGGCTGGTTCTTGGCATTTACTGTGCTCTTGCTGGTTTTCTATGTGTAGGATACATTTACTTGTCTTTTATAGTGCTATTTGGTGGAGATATATGGTTTCAGTGTTTGTTTTTTCTGAAAGATTTTTATTTGTCCTGATGTTATGAAGGAGAATTTATCTGAGTGGAGTATTCTTAGTTGATAGTTGTTTGTCTTTAGGATGTTTCATGCATCATGTCAGGCCCTTTTTGAGGGGGGGGTTCATTTGTGGGGCCTGAATCCTGGGACTGGGCGCTGTCCCTCAGCTGTTCATCTCAAGGCTAGCGTTCTACCACTTGAGCCACAGAGCCACTTCCGGCTTTTTTCTTTTTGCTTATGTGGTGCTGAGGAGTCAAACCCAGGGTCTGAGCCACCTTCCCATCCCATTCCAGGCCCTTTTTCTTTCATTGATTCTGCTGAGAATTCTGAAATTATTCTGATTGCTTTCCCTTTATAGGTGATTAATTTTTCTCCTTGAAAGCTTTAATCAGCCTTTCCTTTGTCTCAATTGCTCCTGTGTGGATTACAATGTGACAGTTAGTTGTTCTATTCTGGTCTGTTCTATCTGGTGTTCTAAAATCTTCTTGTGTCGGAATGGACCTATCATTTTGCATGTTTGGGAAGTTCTCTGCTAGGATCCTGTTAAATAAATGTCCTAGATGTTTCACTTCTCTTAGATTTCTTCTACAACCATTATCCTTAAATTAGGCCTTTTGGTGGTCCCTTCTAACTATTGAATAGATCTATCATATTTCTTAGATTTGTACTTTTTTTATAGTGTCAAGGCTGTCTTCAGTCGTAGAGACTGGATCCCCTGCACAGACTAACCTACTCTCAAGACTTGCTTTTGTGTTCTTATTTCCTTTCCTTCTAATTGGTTAGTTTTGATGGCTTCAGATTCTTTGTTGGAGGTTTGTTTTACGTCTTGTGTGGACTTCTTTACCTTCTTAATATGGTTTTCAGTATGTATTCTAAAATCTCTTAATTGTTTATGTTAATTGGACAATCTTTCCTTTCATTGTGTTTCACCCAGCATTTTCTTTGTAGCCTCTAAGGATTGCCCAAGCTTTCTGTTTGTGAATTATATTAATGCATCTATGAATCATTTTTTCTCATCTTGCTCATACAATTCCTCAATTACTCTTTGATCAGCCTCTCAGGCTCATTAATTCCTGTATTAATATTTTCTTGGCCTCATCAGGCTCTTGCATTTCCCTATCATATTCACACAGAGTCTTTTTCAGGCTTTCAAACTTTTCATTCAACATAAGTACCATTAATGTTTGTAGAGGATTTTGGGAACTCTCCTCTGGATTATTATATTATTTATTATATTATTTTTATTCTGAAAACACTATACAGAGGGGTTACAATTACATAAGCAATTAATGAGTAAATTTCTTATCAATCATTATTGCCTCCTCCTTTGTTTCATCTTCCCATATCTTCCCATCCCACCACCACTTCTGCACTAATGTTGTAAAGTTCATTTTTCGACATTAGGTCTTGTACATCTCATTGTTGCAATGGGTCCCCCTGTATCCCTATTTAAACAATTGGTTTATCCCTTTCCCTGAACAAATAAAACAAAAAAGGTTGTTCCTTGGGGGGGGGCATGTAAATCAACCAAAAAATCATAAATATGTTAGAAAAAAATGTTTGAGAACTTGTCTTGTAAATTTGTTCAACCAATTAGGAAAGTAGTATTGGAGGTTCCTCAAAAGACTCCATATAGACCTCCCCTTGACCCAGCAATCCCACTTTTGGGCATTTTCCTGAATAATCACAAACAAGACCAAGACCATATTAAATCTACCAGCACAACTATTTTTATTACAGCATTATTTATGATAACTAAGATATGGAACCACTTCAGATGCCCCTTAATAGATGAATGGATCAAGAAAATGTGGTATATAGACACAGTGGAATTCTCTGCCTCCCTCAGAAAGAATGGGATTGTCCCATTTGTTAGGAAATAGAAGAACTTGGAAAAAATTATATTAAGTGAAGCAAGCCAGGCTCAAAGAAAAATAGGTCTTATGGTTTCCCTTATTTGCAATAACTAGTATATGTCTGAAACAAGCAGAAACAGTCAGATAAGTTGATGTTAGGCGAAATGAACCCCATGCTAAGGACTCCCACTCATTGTTAGTGGGAGTAGAGTTACCTGGCCATACCATTTTTCTTGTCTTTCTCCACCGTGTTCTGCCAATTTTTGTATGAAGGCAAAACAAATACTGTGCTAGCACACTGTTTTAGGAAATCATCAACCTAAGCTCTGTAGTTGCACTAATTGTTTAACACAGTCAAAATAAGTACATATGCAATCCAGTTCATTAGATACAATCTAGTTCAACAACAAACAATTAGGGGTACCTAGACTAAGGAAATCATAGAAGAAGTCAGAAAACCAGAAATTAGTAAGTTCAGGGAGAATAGTGAGGAGAAAATAAAATTAGAGGCATAGGGGAATGGAAAGGGAGAGAGATAAAATAATACCTAAATGCTGAGTGAGGTAATGGATAGAAGAAAAGGAGAAGGGAGATACAGAAAGAAGGAAAAAATAAAAAGGAAACATTCTTAAATGAAACATTTAAAAATGTATAAAGGAATAATACAACTAAGGGATTTAATGATGAGTGTTTGTGAATGAAATAATCAATATATTAATCAGTATGTGCACAATTAAGAATAAGGTCAAATAATTGAATCCGGATATTATCTGAAGATGCATTGAACAGCTATTATATACAGCAAAGGAAGCACAAAAGGACCAAGAGAAAATTGAAAAAAAAATAAAAACATATAAAAATGATGAAAAATTAGAAAACAATTTTTTTTTTTTAATCCAAAAACAGATAGACAAAAGTGTTCTTCCATTTTTTTTCAGGCAGGATCTTCTATCTCCCCTGAGACCTTAACCAGTTTATTGATGCTCTGGGTTGCTTACAGTGTTTGATTTTCCTGTGGTTTCATTAGTTTCTTAAATAAGTGTGTTTCAGCAGGCAGAACAACGCTCTTCCTTACTAGAGACTATATAACACCTTCCCCGATTAATTCAATGCGATGGTGATTTCCTTTCAGTATCACAAAAGAGAGAGATGGGTGTTTCTTCAATCTTGGAGTTTCTTTGATGGGGTAGGCTCAGGGTAATGTGGAGGCCTGTCAGAATGTGTAGCTTTACCCTGAGGGGCTAGCTCCTGAGACACTCATATAGTTCAGCCTGGAGCGATTGTCAGGATTTATATTTACTGAGTTTCCATTTTTTTTTTTTTACTCTCACGCAGCTAGGTCTGCTGACTGTGCTACATTGTGGTGGGATAGCCTCTTGCCCAGTGATGAAAGTCAGTCATCTGTGGGCAGAGATTCCTCTGCCTGGAAAGTAAAACTTTCTCCTAGCCTGGATCTGAACCTGGCATGTCAGGTTCCTTTGATCTGTTAAATGGCTCATTCTGGTTTCTTCAAAGGTCTTAGTATGGGGTGTTCTGCCATGTCTTTGTCAGTATCAAGGATGGAGTTCTCCTCTTGTGGTTGCGGAGTATCTATTTTCCTACTCTTGCTCTATGGAAAGGATTAAGTCTTGCTTGTGTGGTACTCATGCCTTCCCATGGGTTTCCAGGCCATCTACTGCCTGCAAATATCTGTGGTGAGCAGCATGAAGATGTTTGCTCCTTGTCAGTTTTTGCTGGTGGTGACTATAATCTTCTCACAAGCCACATCTGGTGACTGTGTTCTGGGCTGTATTTGTTGATGAAGTGGCAATGGTAGCAGCTGCTGTAGCTACTGCTAAGGACAACTTTGAGAGCGCAAGTCTGTCTCCATAACCTAGCTGCATGTATTTTTCGCATCTGACCAAGCTCACTTTACTATTGTGGTACCTCATATGAGTTTAAAGTCTTGGAATTTGCACTGAAACAATAAAACTGGTTTCTATGAGAGATATTGATTAAAACTATTAGGACCGCTAAGCACTTTTAAAAAACACATGTCCTTTGTGACACAATAGTCTCCAGTATACCGATATATTCATTGTGAATTACAGACAATTGAGATTCAACCTGCCATTGTAACATCAAAACCTTTTGTGACACCAACTGTGTCACATTGTCCTTATGATAGCATCAGATCATTGTGATATCACAAAACTTACAATCATATCATACCCTTTGACATCACATTGCATTGTGACATCATAGACACATTGTGAATGCCTATTCTGCAATGTCATCCTATTTCAAATGTGGCATGTGTGTTATCAGAAACCCATTGTGAACTAATCACCATTGTGACATCACATTGCCATAATGATATCAGTAACCCACTGTGCCATCACAAACGTCTTCTCCACAAACTCTCTTTGCCATGTGATACTTTAGGCTAATGATTTGTTTTCAATTTTTGAGCTAATAATTTGTTTTCGAACTGATAATATTTCAGATATGACATGTTTTAAAAGACATCTTCTGTGTTATCAAGGCCACTCTGACATCACACAGCCAGATGTCATGACCATTCTGCAACATAGTGAAATCAGAATCTTGCTAGCACTTCATCACATTGTTCACAATACATACTTTAGAGACATCACAGTTCTTCTGTGAACTCATATATTCATTATGAGTTAGTGAAAATTGTGATCCTGCATACCACTTTGCTATCCATACCTCTTTGTGACATCTCAAACCTACTGTTATCTCATCACAGTAGGCATCAACAGCTAATGGTGACTTCAAACATTATTATGACACGATATTTCGACCACACTTTCACTGTCTCATAGTGTTTTGAGAACACTTTAATTGCTGTAAGGGAAATCACCCGAGAAGCCTCATTTTGAAATATAGTATATTGTAATATTTATAATCGAGTTTACAGGTTGCAGGTAGCCAATTGTTACAAAGACCTACAGCAAGCAAATAAAAGTAACACAGCTAGAAAACATGCTAAAGAGAAACAAAAAACAAAAACCATGCCAACAATGGTATGGATAGCTTAATTGGGCTACAATGATGACCGAAACTTAGCCAGGAGACAGGACACAGGACATGATGAGTGAGATAATTGGTATGCCATAATGATGTCTAAGCTGGTTCAGACCTATGTAGCTCACTGCAGAGGTCAGATCATCAGGAAATTCCCAGACCAATCAAATTCAGTTACCTATCAGCCAAGTACCCACACCTTTCTCCAGGGATATGGTCATGCTCATTACCTTGGAGTAAGGTGATATGCAAGGGGTTTCCTTCCCCCAGCATGAAAGCAAGATGCTAGGCCCCACAATCAACCATGTGGCCAATAAGGTGATGGCCAGAACTGACCTCCATAATTCATCATGACCTCATAACATTTTAGATATTAAGCTCCTTCCTTGAACATTGTGAACATTGAATTGATTGTGAACTAATAGCAACTGAAGTCGTACATATCATTGTGATATTACAAGCTCATTGTGACAACCCAAATCCATTGGGACCTCATCAGCACTGTGATATCTAATTGCTGATGTGACATCATGATCATATTGTGACTTGAAGTTCCTTCTGAGAACTACAAGTTGGAGCTTTCCAGAATTTACCTGTTCTACCAGGGTCACAGGAATGTTCCTTTGACTGTTGAATTGCTACTCTTTCATCAGTACCTTTGCCTGCTCTTCATCTCCTCCGTTCAATTCTCAGTGGTGCTATTGAGAGGTTTTTTTTTCACCTTCCTCTGTTTCATTTGGACATGCTACTTCTGCATTACATTTATGGTGATGATCTTGTCATTGTCTTTGGGTTTTCCTCTAGTAGCTCCTTTTTCTTGTTTTACACTTCTTTGTATTTTTATGACAAGTCTTTCAACTATTTAACTCTTGTATTTTTGTGCCTAATGCTGTTTTTCCCGGGTATTCCCCATCAAAATATGAGTGTCCTTGACTCTTTCTAAAGAGTAACAATCCGTATTTTGACCATTTATTATTATGCTCACTTTTGTTGGCCTCTTCTTCAATGACACTGGAATTTGCGTTGAATTTTTGCTCACACCCTTCAAATGTAAAAGCTTAATGCACTCTTGTATCATAACCAGCTCCTTTTACCTGGCCTTGATTTCATGTAGAGTGTCAAGATCTTCTCCCTGCCTTGCTTGTAGTCAGCAAGAATGGAAGCAATGGTGTCCTTGTCCTCCTCAGCCTGTGACCTGTGGGCTCTACCTTTGCATCAGGCACACCTTTTCTGATGTACTATGATTTCATTTGATTCTGCATTTTTCTGATTTCATTTTGTGAATTTTTGTTCTTATTTTTGACACTCACAATTTTATGATTTATGTCTTCAACTCTTTTCTTCATATCTGATAATTGTTTCTTTTCTCCACTGTGCTGTTTAATGCACTTTTAACCTATTGGTGGGTTTTGATTGGCATGTATTTGATATTTACAATATATTTTAGCCTGTGTTTTCAAATAGAAATGTGTGAAATTTTTCACCACCACATTTTTTCTTAAGTTCAGTGGGCTGATTTTTAAGTTTGCGACAGTTGGATTTCAGACTCCCGAGCTCATTTGCCTTGTACTCAGGAGATATAATCACAGTTTCCCATATCATTTTTAATCCTTCTCTTCCTTGGAAATTTCTTTTTCCATTGCTGCTTACTTCCCGTAAGCACACAGATCTAGTCCTAGAGGTTCCCTATTGATATTTACAAAGGAATTAAACTGTCTTCAACCTGAGTCTCTTGATCCCGGTCCTGGCGCTGCTATGTGAAACCCCTTCTTAGATTGTTTTTTCTTTCACTGTATAAATGTATGAAACACCTGTTGGGCAATCGCTACCAACTCAGATAATACCTTTTCTCTAATCCTTCTAAATTGTGAAGCTTTTTTCCAATTATCTGGGCCGACGGTGTTGTGAAAGCCATATTTACATCTCTTCAATTATCCTGGGCCTCAGGATCTATAGGCATATTGTTCCTATAGGCCTCTTGGAGGCTTGCTAGAAAAACATTAGGGAATTCATTGGGGATCTATAGTCTCATTCATCTTAATTAAATTAGTTGGCTTCCTAGCCGCTGCCCTTACCCTGTTAACAGGCTTGCAATATTGCTAAGCACATCCTTACCTTGATTGCTGTTCTACTCCCTGCTTGGTTGAGTCTGGGGAAAGACTTGCTCCAATAGGAATGGGTCTTCAGTGGGGGAATGATCTGGTCCAAGGACCACCTTCAAACCACTGTGCCGGATTCACTCCCTTCCTCCCAGGTGGAAAGCAGATGTAAAAGTTGCCCTCACTCATCACAGATGGGCTGATGTAAAGAGATCAGGCCCTGGGCTTTTTCAGAAAAGGACGGATTTTGCTATTTCCCCTTATACATGACACTAATTGTAAATGGAACATGTATTACAAGGTTTGTTTGCCCACCATCTCCCCAATGTGCCTGTTGTGTACCACCAGAGACTGGTTCAAGAAACTAATTCTGGTATGGAGGGACTGAACATCACAGATGCTAATGGCACAGATTAGGAGGACATGTCTTCTTCTGGAGGATCCTGTAAAACCAGAAGGAAGATATTTCAGTTACAGGAACTTTAACACATTATACTCCCGTCCTAGAAAAAAAAGGAGTAAGCAGAGGTTTATACAGGAAACAGAACTATCAGCACACACAAATAGTCATAAACCCTAAACCCACATGTCTCATATCTCTCAGTGATGCCCTCTTGAGGAGGTATGAGATGACCTCTGGAGGAGATCCAATAAGGGCTACTGAGGGGATCCTAGATGATCTCTGGAGAAGGTCCCAGATGGCCTTTCAGGGAGGCTACAAAAGACCACTCAAGGTGGTCTAAAATGGCTTTAAAGGATCCTCCAGATGACCTCTTGAAGTCTCCAGTTGACCTCCAGAGGAGGTCCCAGATGGCCTCATGATGAGGTTCCAATTAATGTACTGAGGACATCTGAAATAACTTGTTGAGAAGGCCTAACCTGACCCCTGGAAGAGGTCCCAGATGCTTTCTCACTTAAGTGCCCAGATGACCAGTGAAGGAATTCCCAATTGGCCTCTTCAGGGACCCCAAATGACCTCCCGAAAAATGCCTAGGTAAACTATGGAAGAGATCCTAAATAGCCTCTCGAAGAAGTCCCAAATTTCCACTGGAGTCAGTCCCAGATGTCCTACCAATAAAACCCCTGATGATTGGAGGAAGACCTAGATGAGGATCTCGAGGACAACTAAGATAACATCCAGATTAGGTCTCAGATGACTTCTAAAGGAAGCCCAAGATTAACTCTCAAGAAGGTCCCAGATGGCCTCTCAAGGATGTCCTCTTGAGATTACTCAAAATATCCTTCAGAGAAGGTCCAAATGGCCTCTTGAGAATGCCACAGATGTGCTCCAGAAGAGGTTTCAAAATCAGGCTCACAAGTTTGCCGAGACTCTCACTCCTACATGGGTCTGAAATAACTCTTGTTTTCTGGTTTTTTTTTTTTTTTTTGGCTGGTCATGGGGCCTGAACTCTGTGTCTGGGCCCTGTCCCTCAGCTCATCTGCTCAACGCTAGCACTCTAAGACTTGAGCCACAGTGCCACTTCTAGCTTTATCTGCTTATGTGGTTTTGAGGAATGGAACCCAGTGTCTCAGGCATGCAAGGCAAGCACTCTACCACTGAGTACTTTCCTAGCCCTGAAATGACTCCTATCCTTGTTGGTCCACAGGAAACAACAACTCTAGGGAGGCTTTTACCTCTGAGGGATGAGAAACTCACATACAAGGAGGTTTTCCCACAGGCCAAGGCCCAGTTCCATCTATATGGGTTATCTCTATGGGGCTTCCAAAATTTAAGTCCTGTAAAGCATGAAATAATACATCAAGGTACGATTAAGATAATAAAATTATTACACTACAATGGGGCCTGTGTTTATCTTGTCCTGGGCTGGATATTCAGGCAAAGAGCAGCATTGAACACCAAACCTCAGACATCCAATGGGCAGCAATGCCCTTTGTTAATTCATCTGCAAACCACCAATACCAAAATTATGATCTCCAAAGCTCCAAACTTAAAAAGACAAGGTTTCTCTTTTCCCTTTCTTACTCCTGTACAGATCTGTCCTTTCTTCCAGGTTTTCCCTATTCTCTTTCCACCAGTTCCTTCTTCTTTTTAGGCCCTTACTTTCCACAGGACTGTGCCCCATTGATGAGTTGCCATCCTTACCCTCCTGCTCTCACTCAATTTCCTCTCTTGTCAGGTCTTGCTCTCCTGCTGTCTCACCACTTTCTTCCCTCCAGTTATTTCCCCTCTTTCTCTCCTCTTCATTTGATATGAGCACAGCCTATATAAGGGCTGTACATTTCCAGCACTCCAACAGATCTCTTGCCTAAATTTTCAATTGTCAGTTCTCAAACTGCACAATGTCAAATCCCTTCTTGACATATCTCCGTGTGTTACATGACAGCTCAACCCCTTCAGAAGCATAAACCACCCTCTCCCATAGGCCAGGTCATAGGGGCAAGGTGATGATTGGGTTGCACAAATGATTGGGGCCCAGGTGTTTATTCCGGCATCCTCATTGATAACAAGTACCAATTGAAATTAATATTACAAACTCATTAGGACAGCACCAAACAATTGTGACCTCATCATCAATATGACATCACTCATGCATTTAGCCAAGATCACATTGTGACATCACAAATCTATTATGACCTCTTACAATCATTGAAAAAACACATGGCCTTTGTGACATCAAAGTCCCTTTGTGTGCCCCTATAGTCATTGTGTACTATGACAATGGAGATCAGATATGCCATTGTATCATCACAAAGCCTTTCTGACAACATCACCAGTGTAATATCATATTGCTCATTGTGACATCATCAACCTACCAAGTCACCATAGCATTATTACTTCATATTGTCATTGTGATGTCATAGGCAGATTGTGAATGCCTATTTTCTTATTTCATTCTATTTAAAATGTAGACTCTGCATTGATAGCAGAAACCCTTATGATGCAGTAAACAGTGTGACAGCATATCATATTTGGTATATAACTCCCATTGTGTTTTCAAAAAACTAATATGACTTCAAGCTCCTTCTGTGAACCCCTATCTTTATTTCTAACTAGGAGAAAATGAAATAGAATATGTAATCGATATTGCTAATATTATGAAATCACCTCATTACATCTGTGACAGCACAGTCCTATAGTGACATCACATTGCTGTTGTGACATCAAAATCAAATTGTGACATCTCAAACCTATTATGGCCTCTGAGCACCTCTGAAAAAACACATCATTTTTGTGATATCACATTCCCATTTTTTATCCATATTTTCATTGTGAACTAATGACTACTGCAAGAGATAGGCCAGTGTAATAACACAAACCATTATGACACCATTATTGTCATTTTGACACCATCACCTTATTTTGATATCATCAAAGTAAAATGACATTAACTATTACGGCATCATATAGCCACTGTGAAATTATACACATTGTGAATGCCTATATTGTGATTTCTTTCTATTAAATACATGTGGTTCATATCAGAAACTCATTTTGACTTCATAAACATTGTTATATGACAATATTTTTGTGACCTCACATTGCCATTGTGATATCATTAACTCATTATGACATCACAAATTGGTCCTGTCCTATTAATTTTTGTGACATGTGTCCATTTCGACATCTTAGATTCTAGGTAAATTCATAATCTGTTTTTCACATGATTATATTTCAAGAATGTATGGTATCAGATATCCACTCTGACATCGTGGCTACCGTGACATCACACAGCTAGATGCCAATGACCACTGTGTTACATTGTGATATCACAAGCCTGTCAGCTATAGTGACAACACATAACTTTGGAGACATCACAGTCCTTTGAGAACTCATAATCATTGTAAGTTAATGACAATTGAGATCCACCATGCCATTGTGATATCATCAACCCATAGTGACATTACAAATTTATTGTGGGCTCCTCAACACTTTGGTATAACCAACTCATTTTTACATCAAATATAATCATGGAAAGAGGGACCATGATGGTGCCAAAACAGTAGGGAAACACCACAGTTGTCTCCAAACAAACAGAGAGAGTTCCAAAGCTCAAATTCCCCAAAATTCCCATGATTGAAAAGATAACCACCCAGATAAAAATAGGTGCAATAAAAAGTAAAGGAAAAAATTACAATGGGAAAAACACGAAGACCCTTCCCCAACCATTGATGTCCTTGTAAAAATGTGCCAAACCAAAGCCCAGGCCAGAGCCCCCAGAACTACAGTAGGCTGTCTGAAGAATGCCCACGAAGAACATACCAAAAATGTTGGTGCTAGAATCAGTGATTGTTAAAAGAGGAACCTCAGAACTTGGAACCTTCACAAAGAGCTTTCACCAACCGCTCATTGGTAGAGCAACCTTGCATAATCCTACAAAATTCCTCACAACAGCCAAGAACTTCAGGGATCCATCCACAGAGGGCCAGTGCAGGAGACTCCCAAGTGCCTGTATTGATATGGACATTGCAAATAGAGACAAAAACATCGGAGCTCAGAGCATGCAGAAAGATCCTATTGGAACCCTCACTGGCAAAGTAGTTCGATGCCATCCTGCCAAAACTCCTGGGCCCCCAGAACCACAGTGATCCATAGGAAGCCAATGCAAAAAACTCCCATGGTGCTTACCAGGACAGCATAAACAGAGTCAGAAGTGGTGTAAAACACAGGCCCTGAGCCACCACCATCACCCAGCCCAGCCCACAATCATCTCAATACAATGCTAACACTGGTAGCAACCTGCAATCTACAGTGCACAGACACAATGATCCGTGCCAGCACCATTCGACAGCTCTCAACTTGTTCGAGCTAAGTACCCCAACAGGAACACTCTTACCCCTTTCCAAGAGAGACCAGTGCTGGCAGTATCCTCCAAAGCTTGACCAATACCCTTCCCCCTACAACCTGGACTACAGGTTCCAGTAAAAGTGTGCAAGGACCCCATCAGCCTTTGGAGCACACCTAGCCAACCAGGCATGAAAAAAGGCTACCCAGAAAGGGAGCTTAAACGCTCAAGCTGGGAAGAGCACCAACGGGCCACAGGAGCCAGCAGCAGAAGAATTCCAAACTGTGTACCGTGCATGGGAAACCCAGCAGCACAGGTCCCACCTAAGCCCAAAGCGTGTGTTCCAGGATGGTGAAAGAAAGACATGACCAGGCAGGGGGATGGGTGACTGAGCTACATAAAAGACCTCTCCTGATTGAAGTCAGAGGCTGAGCACAGGTTTCAGAAGAGGCTGGAAAGAAAGGCACAGAAGCCCTCAGGAATCAACCAATGACAACAAAAGATCTGTGTGCCCAACACCAGAGCCTAACTTTTGTATCCCAGACTGGTTATTGAACAATTCACGCCACCAGCACCTAATTATAGTCAGGAATCGATGGAAAGATGGCTCAGTGGTAAAGTGCATGCCTTGCATGCATGAGGACCTGGTTCAATTCCTCAGCACCACATAAGCAGAAAAAACCAGATGTGGAAATATGGCTCAATTGGTAGAGTGCTATCCTTGATCTGAAGATCTGAGGGACAACAAAAAGGCCCACAGTTTATGCCCTACAACAGACAAAAGAAAAGAATCACATGATTATCTCCATTGATGTGGAAAAGGGTTTTGATAAAATACAAATTTATTTATGATAACGTGTCTTAAGAGAATAGTAGATGAATTATCTATTTTTTTCACTCATTTGGACTTTATTTGGATTTCGGAAACTTCCAATAAATGTAGAGCAACAGCATAATTAGGTATACCCCCTTCCTGTTAGATTAACAACTGCCCTAAAATATCTTATACACCAAAAAATGTAATTTCTATCTTAAAATACTGTTTTTATTTTCAAGGTGAAGTACAGAGGGGTTATAGTTACATAATTAAGGTAATACGTACATTTCTTGTTAAATTTGTTCACCCCTTCGCTTAGAGGAATTTTCTTAAATCTCTGTAAGCCATATATGGGAGATCAATAGCGAATATTATTCTTAATGGGGAGATACTACAACAAATTCTCCTAAAATTAATAACAAGGCAAATATGCCCAATCTAACAACTCCTGTTCAATATAGTCCTGGAATGCTTAGCCAGAATAATACGGCAAGAGAAAGACTTTAAAGCGATCTGCATTGGGAAGGAAGAAGTTAAACTATCCTTTTTTGCAGATGAAATGATATTATACCTCAATGATCATAAAACTTTACTCCAGCCCAAAACAGTTTATAAACCACTTTGGCAAAGTAGCAGCATACAAAACACAAAAAATCAGTTCTCTGTAATGTATACCAACAACAAATAATCTGAAAAGAAAATCAAGGAAATAACACCATTCACACAACGACCTGAAAAAATAAAATATTTTGGAATTAACGCAACCAAAGAAAAGTTTAAAAACAAAATATCAGGACACCAGGAAGTGGTGCCAAAACAATTCTAGGCAAAAAGAAGGGAGGGTTCTCTATGCTAGACTTCAACCTCTACTGTAGAGCCATAAAAACAAAGACAATTAGTATTGCATAAAAGAAAAAAAAATGGAGGAGCTGGGAAGATGGCTCAGTGGTAGAGTGCTTGCCTTGCATGCATGAGACGCTGGGTTCCTATTCCTCAGCACCACATAAGCAGAAAAAGCTGGAAGTGGTGCTTGGCTTGAGTGGTAGGGTGCGAGCCTTAAGCTGAAGAGCTGAGGAACAGTGCCCAGGCCCAGAGTTCAGGCCCCATGACTGGAAAAAAAAATGGAATAGATTAGAAGATCCAGAAATAAAACCACATGCTTACAATCATCTGATATTTGGCAACTCAAAATGGATAAAAGACCAGACATCAATCCCGAAAATCTGAATCCACTCCAGCACAGACTAAGAGAGACACTTGAATTTATAGGCACAGGCAGGAACTTCTTTAGCAGAGTCCCAGGGTCACAAAAAATTGGGAAGAGATTCAACAAATGGGATTATTTAAAACTAAACGATTCTGCAGATCTAAAGACATAGCAACCAAACTAGAAAGAACCAATTGGGAAAAATATTTACCAGCAATATATCAGACAAAGGTCTATATCCATTATATACACTAATCCCTCCCAAACCTAATGAGCCAATTACTAAATGGTCAAAGGAACTAAAAAGAGACTTCTCAGAAGAGATAAAAATGGCAAAGAAGCACATGAGAAAATGATATTCATCCGTGGCTGTAAAGGAAATGCAAATAAAAACAATCCTGAGATATCACCTTATTCCATTCAGCATGGTCTGCATCCTAAGGTCAGACAAAAACAAAGGCTGGAGGGATCCATTGACAAATGCAGAGAAAGGAACTCCATTGCTTTGCTGCGGGGAATGGACACTAACACAACCACTTTGGAAAGCAGTCTAGAGGTACCTCAGAAAACTAAACATAGATCTTCCCAATGACCCAGCCATACCACTCCTAGGCATCTATGCTGAACAACAGGAACCAGGATACAAGTACACATGCACTTCCATGTTTATTGCAGCACTGCTCACAATAGTCAAGATATGGAAACAACCCAGATGTCCTACTGGATGATCCTAATGGATAAATAAATCCAAAAATGGTGGTAACAATATACAATGGAATATTATGCAGCCATTAGAAAAGACAAAATAATGGAATTTGCAGGGATATGGATGGAACTAGAAAAATAATTTTGAGTGTGGTAAGCCAGAAGAGACAAATGGAAAACGATCTCCTTGTTATGTGGATATTAAATGCAACATGTAAAGAGATACAACAAATTAAACAGGACTCGACAAATGAACTTCCAGTAATCTTGTTTCATTACAAAATAACCCAAAGCTACTGACCACATTTAAGGTATATATGCACACATCTGGGGGAAACTAAGAAGAGGACACAGAATCAGAGATAGATAGAGGAAAACACACCAGAAGGATGCATCAGCTGCATTGGACATTAATGAAAATTAACTAAGCAACTCAAGAGCAGTGATGGGAGGGAGGCAATGAGGGAGATAGAGGGAAAAGCTGACAGTAAGCAAAAGGAAAGAAATGTTCATATCACTTGTTATGGAAGGAATAGATTTATTGTCTATGCTGATATAATTCCCAAACTATGGACCACAATTTCCTTCATGAATGTTAGAATGTGCTTGAGAATTTAACGATCACTATCTCACAATTCTATGAAATTTGTGAAATTTAGGTCAATCACAATAAATATTTTAAAGAAAATTATATACATGATATGGTGGCATCACATGGCCATTGTGATAACACTGTCATATTGTGCTTTCACAAATGTGGCATTATCTCATATTTTAGAAAATTCATGGTCTTTGAGATTCCAGTCTCTTCCTGTCAACTTACATCCTCATTGTAAATTAGTCACAATAGAACTTGGACATGTTATTGTGATATTGCAAACTGACATTGCAAACCCATTGTGGCCTCATTACCATTGTGACATCAAAAACCTATTGTGCTATCACCATCACATTGTATCATCCCAAACCTGCTATGACCGATTAGCATATTTGACAATACACTTGGCTTTTCTGACATCACAGAAATTTTGTTTACCCATACTTTTTTTTTTCTGGTCATGGGGTTTGAACTTTGGGCCTGGCTGCTGTCCTTGAAATCTTCAGCTCAATGCAAGTGCTCTACTACTTGAGCTACAACACCAATTCCACATTTCTGGTGGCTGATTGGAGATAAGAGACTCGCGGACTTTGCTGCCCAGGCTGGCTTTGAGCCGCGATCCCAGATCTTAGCCTCCTGAGTAGCTAGGATTACAGGTGTAAGCCAAAAGCACGCAGCTCCTTCCCATACCTTATAGTGACCAAACGACACTGCAGATCAGATATGCAATTGTAACGTAACAAAGTCTTTTTAACATCCTCCAAAGTGTGATATCCCATTGTCCTTATGGCAGCATCAACTCATTGTGACATCACAAATCTGCAATGGCATTATAGCATTATGAGAACACATTGTCATTGTGAACTCATAGACACTTTCTGAATGCCTATTCTGTGATTTCATTCTATTTCAATAAGGCATGTAATTTCATATTAGAAACCCATTGCAACCTCATAACAATTGTGAAATCACCTTGCCATTTTGATATAAACCCATTGTGCTATCACAAACCTGTCTTCTCCTCATAACCTTTGTGATATGCTGCCATTGTGATATATTAGGCCCTTTGTGAGCTCATAATCTGTTTTTGACTTCATCATATTTCACATATAATATCTGACATAAGAAATACACTGTGATCTCATGACCATTGTGACATCACCTTTTCAAATACCATGACCATATGTTCACATTGTAACATCAGAAACCTGTTTGGAATCTTCATGCTTGTTATAACTTATGCCTTCAGAGACAACACAGTGTCTTTGTGAGCTCATCTACTCATTATGGATTAATGAAAATTGAAATCTAAAATGCCATTTTGATATTTTCAATTCATTGTGATATTGCAAACTTATTATGACCCCATTAGCACAATGGCATCAACAACTACATGTGACATCAAAATATTATCATGATTTGCTATAGTGACATCATATTGCCATTATGATATTATTGTTCCATTGTGTTTTCACAAACCTAATAAGACCAGAAATCTTTTGAGAGAATTGATGGCCTTTGGGACTTCAAACTCCTTCTGTGAACTTGTATACTCATTGTGAACTAGTAGCACTTCTCATTGGATATGTCATGTGATATTTCAAACACATGACATCACTAACCAGTTTTGACCTCATCACATCTGTGATATCACAAAACCATTGTGACATCCCACAGTGATTATGGTCTCTTTAGCCCCTTTGAAAAAACACATGACCTCTTTGACATCACAATCCCTTTGTGTACCAATATTCTCATTATGAACTAAGGGTAGGATGTTTGTGATGTCACAGTGTGTTAGTGATATTACAATGGCAATATTGGGTCACAAATGGATTGTGATATAACAATGCTTGTGAGGACACGCCACATTTGAAATAGAATGAAATGATGGAATACACATTCACAATGTCTCTATGATGTCACAATGACATGACATTGTGATGTCACACTGGTGTTTATATCAGAGATTTTGTGATATGGAATGGCATGTCTGATATCAATTGTCATTTGTTGACAATGAGGAGATGGATACACAAAGGGACTGTAAGCTCAAAAGGGCCATGTTTTTTCAAAAGTATTATGAAATCATAATGGCTTTGGAATGTCATGATGTTATCATGATGTCTCAATGGCAATGTGATGACACAATGAATTTTTGATGTCACAGGTGATGAGATCACAGAGTTTATGATGTCAAGATTATGTAATATCACAATCACATGTACAATTTCAATTAATATTCATTCACACTGATTTACAATTTCACAGAAGGACCCCCAATTCCTATAGGCCATGAATTTTTCTGGCTTTCTGAAAACAAATTGGCACAGTGAAATCACAATGTGATGTCAAAATATCATGTCGTAATAATGTTGTGATGTCACAATTTGTTGGTGATGCCATAATTTTGATGAAGTCACAATAGGTTTATGATGTCACAATGGCAAACCGGATCTCAATTATCATTAACACAAAACGAGTTATGTGTTCACAATGGGATTGTGATGTCTTCAAAGGCATGTGTTGTCATAAATTTCTACATTCCTAACAAGTTTGTGATGTTATCATGTGACACAATGGTCATAACATCTGCCAGTCTGATGTCACCATGTTTCGGATGTTCCACTGAATATCTTATACAGTAAGTCATACTTGAAGAATTATGATTTTGAAAAGAGATTATGAGCTCACATAGAGCCTTAACTATCACAAAACCAGCATGTCACAAACGTACAGGGTAAGTTTATGATGTTAAAGTGTGGTAGCTACGTGAAGTAATGTAACAATGTGATTGTAATGTAATAATGGTTATGAAGTCATAATTTGTTTCTGATATCACATTTAAAATAGAGTGCAATCCCATAAAAGAATTCACAATGTGTCTATGATGTCACAATGACAATGTGATATCATAACGCTATGATGATATTGTCATTTTCTGATGTCACAGTGAACTGTGGTACTATAGAAACAATGTGATGTCACACTGTTGCTGATGTCCCAAAGGGTTTTTGATGTTACATGGTAATGAGTACACATGCTTTTCTGATTCAAAACGCATGCCAGCTTTTAAATGGAATAGAATCACAAAATATGCACTCACAATGCATCTATGATGGCATAATAACAATGTTATGCTATAAGGGTATGTTGTCATTGTAGTTGTGTGATGTCACAATGAGCTGATGTCATAACAACAATGTGATATCACACTGGTGAAATTGGCACAAAAACTGTGATATTCAATGACATGTCTAATCTCAGCTGTCAGTTCACAATGATATGGGCACACAAAACGTCTGTGGTGTTACAAAGGTCATGTGCTATTTCAAAGGTGCTAAGAGTATATAGTAGGTTTTGAATGTCACAATGTGATCATGATGTGTCAATGGAAATATGATATTACAATAGGTTTTTGATATCACAGTGGTACTGAAGTCAAAATGGGTGTGTGATGTTACAAAGAGCTTGCAATAGCAAAGCCATGGGTCCAATTTGAATTGCTAGTATTTCACATTGAGGATAGAGATTCACAAAAGGAACATTACTCTCCAGTCCATGAATTATCTAAAGTGTTATGAGGTTGCAATTAGTTTATGAAAACATAAAGTAAGAGTGATATTACAAGGGCAACATAATGTCACAATATCATATACTAATAATGTTTTGATGTCAAAATAGATTGGTAATACCATACTAGTGATGAGATCACAATAGGGTTGTGATCTGATAATAGATTGGTGATATTATAGTTGCATGCCAGATTTCAAATATCATTTATTAACAATGAGAGGGTGTTCACAAAGGGAGTGTGATGGTTCCAAATGCATGTATTGTCACAGATGTGATGAACTCCTAACAGGCTTGTGATATCACATGAGTGCAAATTCTCATAATGTCTGGAAGTGTGATGCCAGAGTCCTCATGATGTCACAGTGCATTTTTAATATCACATGTTTCATCTGAAATATGAGCTTAGAAGGGACCTAAGATATCAGAATGCATATCATAAAATTTATGACAGGACACTTTGAATATCACAGTGGGTTAGAAATACCACAATAGCAATGTGACATCTGATATGAACCCACATGGCATATTTGAAATATATTGAAATAACAGGATAGGCCTTTCACAATGGGTCAGTGATGTCACAATAATAATTTGATGTAATAATATTTTGATGTCATTGCAGATTTGTGATGTCACAGTGATCTGATGGTGTCATAATGACAATGTTCTGTCACACTGGTGACAAAATCACAAGGTATTTGTGATGTTACAATGTCATGTCTGATCTCAATTGTCATTAGTTACAATAAGGATATGGTTCACAAAGGGACTGTGATATCATAAAGACCATGATATTTAAAAATAGGTCTGGGATGTCACAATGTGATCATGATGTCAAAACTGCAATGTGAAATCTCATTATGTTTGCACTGCCACAGGGTGATAAGGTAACAATAGGTTAGTGATGCGACATCGAGTTTGTATTATCATGGTAATGTCCAATTTCAATTTCTACTAATTCACAGTGAGGATAGATGTTCACAGAGAGAGCTTAAAAGGCAAGGAATTTTCTTAAGCATTATGAGGTCATACTAGGTTAGTGAAAACACTATAAAACAGTGCTAACACAATGGCAATGTGATTTCACAATATCTTGTCATAATAATGTAATGGTGTCACAAATATTTGATGATTCCATCATGGTGAGGTGGTGACAATAGATTTATGTTGTCCCAATGCATTTATGATGTCACAATTTGACACAATGGTCACAAAGTCTGGCAGTGATATTACCATGGTCTTGTTTTCCCAAAGTTTTTCTTGTATCACATGTCATCTCTGCAATACTATGAGGTTGAAAACAAATTATGAGCTCACAAAGGACCTGAAGTATTGCAATGATTATATTTCACCAAATTTATTAGGACATAATGACTTGTACATCTTATTGTTGCAATGAGTCCACTTGTATCCCAATTTAAACAATTTGTTTTTTTCCCTTCCCCTCCACAAATTATACCAACATCAAATACAGTGAAAGCAGGTGTTATACCATGGGGGAGGGACATACCAAGCAAGAAAGAAATCATCTATCTATCTATCTATCTATCTATCTATCTATCTATCTATCTATCTATCTATGTCAGAAACAATCACATGAAAGAAAAAAAAAAACATTTGATTACTTATCTTGGAGTTCATTTCATCTAACATCAACTTATCCAAACTTTTCTGCTTGGACATATACTAGTTATTGCAAATAAGGGAAACCATGGGACTTGGTCGGGGTGGGGTGGGGGGACATATAGGGTAGTATGGGGGATGGGAGGGGATGAAAAGGGATAGGAAGTGGAAAAAAGGAGGCGGCAACAATATTTGATAAGAAATGTACTTATCATCTTGCTCATCCAATGTAACCTCTCTGTATATTTTCACAATAAAAAAATAAAAAATAAATAAATTTATAACAGGAGAGGTTTGTGATTATTGATATCTCTATGGCAATGTGATGTCACACAGGAATTTTAACGTCAGAGTGGGCTGATAGTGTCATAACAGAAATGTGATGTCACACTGGAGATTAGATAACAAATAGTCTGTGATGTTCCAGTGGCATGTCTGACCTCAATTGTCATTAGGATGAGGATTATTACACAAAGTCACTGTAATGCCACATTTGTTTTGAGGTCAGAATGGGTTTCTTATATCAACCCACATGCAACATGTGCAATAGAATGTAATCACAGAATAGGCATTATTTGGAATTATGAAATTGAGCATGAGATTAAAGGAGGAGGATAAAACAGAAGATGTCTCCAAGCTTAAAACTGAGGTTCAGAGTAGTAAACAGGACTTAAAGAAACTAGAGACCCTGAAGTTCAGGACAAACCAAACTGATCAACTAGCAGGGGAAACCACTCTAAAAGCAGTGGGGTCTCTAGAGCTGCTAGTCATTAAGATTGAAGGAAGAAGGCGAAACAGTGGTAACAAGTGTGCAAATGTGGAGACTAAACTTGTGAAAAATGGATACAGGCTCAAGCCTTCTGTGTGTTTATACCCAGATATTTGGCACTCTGGTAAAATTTCCCTGGACCACTGCCTAAATCTGTGTTTAAAACCAGTGGGGCCTCAGCCTGACAAACCAATGTAATATATGTAGAAAGTTGCCAATAGGTAAATACTGGAAAACTGGAATAGGTGGAGAAGTCACTTATGCAAGGATCCTCACCTGATGAATTTTTGGAAGTGAACTTCACAGAGTTAAAGCATAGAGAGCAGAGGTATAAGTATCTGTTAGTTTTAGTGAACACTTTTTCAGGCTGAGCTGAGGCATTCCACACAAAAACCAAAACCACTCAGGTAACAGCTATAAAATTACTCCATGAAATAAATCCTCGATTTGGTTTACCATTAGCAATGGCCCAGTATTCATGGCCCAATTATTCAATTATTAGATAAGGTACTAGGAATAAATTGGAAGTTCCATTGTATTTATTGATCTCAGAGTTCATGACAGATAGAAAGAATGAATAGGACCCTAAAGAAACTTAAATTAATTACAGAGACTGGCTATGACTGGCTAAGCCTCCAACCTATTGTTTTCTTTCAAGAAAGATACACACCTTATGTTAAAGGATTCACTCCTTTCAAAATAATTTATTATAGAACACACTCTTTGGTTCCTAAACTTGGTAAACTATATTAACAAAAATGTTTAACCACAATCTTATACAGTCCCTGAAGGCTTTGCAACATGTGCTTGGAGGTGTCTCTCCTTTGGTAGCTGAGGCCCACTGGACTCCTGAGAAAAACTCCACCGATTCTATTTTGTATGCACAGCTGGTGTGGGTAAAAAGGCAACATGCTTCTGAACTGAAAACCAAGTGGCAAGGACATTACTCAGTGGTGCTAAATACACCATTGGCTATTAATGTTGCAAGGAAACAGCTTTGAGTCCATCACTCTCAAACAGAAGCAACAGTGGAACAATATCCAGGAAAGGCTGCAAGATGGAATGTTCAGACACACTCAGAGGATCTGTTAAAGATAAGAATTACCAGGTGTTATTTGGTGTTAACTAGTGTCTTTCTATGGTTTCCTCCTTGTTATATGTTTAAATTTGCATTTCAAGCCTGTCCAATATAGGGATGAGAAGGGAACGTTTAGCGTTTGGTCAAGAAGGGATAAAGGATTTTATTGGATATGAAAATCAGTGATGAATGTAATAACAAGCAGGGGCCCAATAATTACCATGATCCCATGGCCCTGGAGAGCATGGGGCAAGTCACTGAAGGGGGCTGGACATGCTGCTGTAGGGGTTGAGGTATCATGCCCCACATGTGAGCTGTCAAGACCTGATTGAGCAATGAGAAGTTTGTGACATGACGGTTGACAACTGTTAGGCAGGAGACCCTTTGAAGTGATGGAAGGGTACAGTCTATATATAGCCTGCATATTCAGAGCCATAGAAGGGAAAAGAAAGAGGGGAAACACCTAGAAGGAATTGCAGAGACAGCAGAAGGGAAAAAAAAAACTTAGGAAGAGAGGAATTTGAGGGAGAACAGGAGGGCAAAGATGGCAACTGGCCACTGGGATACTACAGGAGAGGCCTGTGAAGAGTGGAGAGGCCTGAAGAGAAGAAGGAAGTGGTGGAATGGAAAAAGGGAAAAACCTAGAAAGAAGGACAGGTCTGTAAAGAAGGACGGAGGAAGGGAAATGGAAAAGCCTTGCCCTTGGAAGTTCATAAATTTTGGGTTGGTGGTTTGCAGACAAATTAACAAAGGTTGAGGCCACACATGACAACTGTGAAGTTTGGTGGTCAGTGCAGCTCTTTGCTCACTCTGGTTTTCCAGCCCAGAACAATTTATTTGAAGGACCCTTTCTAGTAAATAATTTTGTTTATTGTCTTAAATAAGTCTCAATGGATTATCTTCTGCTTCATAGGTCATAACTATACATGTTTACAGAAGGAGCTAGAAGTCCCAAAGGCCATGAAATAAAATGTCATGTGCTCATAATAGGTTTGTGAAAAACCAATGGGACAGTGATATCATAATGGCAATGTGATGCCACAATAACCATTTCATAATAATGTTTGGTTGTAACAATTAGTTGGGGTTGTCATAAGGGTGCTGATGTCACAATACTTTTGTGATGTCACAATTGGTTGCCGATGTCAGGGTGGTATGTCAGACCTCCACCTTTAACTCTTCACAAGTATATGAGTTCAGGAAATTGATTTTGAGGTCTCCATAGCCATGTGTTGGCACATATGTGAAGTCCTAAAAGTTTTGTGATGTCACAATGTGACACAATGGTCATGATATCTTGAGTGTGAGGTCACAATCATAAGTTCACAGTGTATTTCACAGCACATTTCAAACCTAAAATATGAGACTTAAAACAGATTATAAGCATGTCACAAATGTTTTGAGGACAGGAATGGTTTTCAATGTCACAGCAGATTAGTGATATCACAATGGCAATGTGATGTCACAATATCATATCATAATGATTTGGTGTCACAATTAGTTGATAAGGCCATACTGGTGATGAGGTCTCAATAGGTTTGTGATGTCACAATACATTGGAGATATTACAATGACATGCCAGATCTCAATTTTCATTGACTCACAATGAAACAATTGTGTCATTTCAACACCTTTGTGACATAACATTACTATTGTGATATCATCTACACATTGTGACATCACAATCCAGTCCTGTCCTCACAACATTTGTAGCATGCTGCCATTGTGATAACTTAGGGCTTTTTAAAACTCATAATGTGTTTTTGGCCCCATAAGATTTCAGATATGTGATATCAGAAATGACTGTGACATCATGACCACTGTAACATCACACTGTCAGACATCATGACCATTGTGTTTTGTTGTGATTACAATTCTTTTAAGACTTCATCACATTTGTGAGAACAGATGCCTTTGAATACATCACAGTCCTTATTTGAACTCATATACTCACAGTGAATTAATGATATTTGTGGTCTGGCAGACCATTTTGCCATCACCAACCCATCTCAAACCTATTACCTCTTCACCAGAATGACATCACCAGTTAATTGTGACAGCAAAACTCAATTGTGACAAATTATTTTGACATCACATTGCCATTGTGCTATCACTGTTCCATTGTTTTCTTTTTCACAAACCTATTATGATCTGATAACTTTTTAGAAAATTCACAGCCTTTTGGACTTCAAGCTTCATCTATAAACTCCTATCCTCATTGTGAACTAGAATCAATTGAAATTGTACATGTAATTGTGGTATTACAAACTCATTGTGAAGTCACAGATCATTTGGGACCTCAACACCATTGTGACATCACTAGCCCTTTTTAACGTCACATTGCCTTTGTGATATCGTGACCACATTGTGACATCTGAAACATTAAATGACCACTTAGCACCTATGAAAAAAACACATGTCCTTTGTGATGTCACATTCCCATTGTGTAACCATATTATCCTTGTGAACTAAGGACACAAGATCAGACATGCCATTTTACCATCACATACCCTTTGTGACATCATCATTATGTGACATGCCATTTTACCATCACATACCCTTTGTGACATCATCATTATGTGACATCACATTTTCATTATGACAGCTCATTACTGCATCACCAAATTACTATAAATTCATAGCATATGACATCACATTGCCTTTGTGATGTCATAGACATTTAGTTCTGTTCTGTGATTGCATTCTATTTCAAATGTAGCTTATGTGGATATCAGAACCCATTTTGACCTCATAATCTTTGTAACATCACATACACTTCATGACATCCTCCAGTGTGACATCATATACTCATAATGACACCATAATCTCATTGTGACATGACTGAACTACATCATAACATTATGACATCACATTTCCACTGTGACATCATAGTCACCTTGTGTCTACTCCATGATTTCATTCTATTTAAAATGTGGCATGTGTGTGGATATCAGAAACCTAGACAATTCATAATCATTGAGATATCACATTGCCATTTGATATCACTAAAACATTGTGATATCACAAACGTCCTGGCCACATAACTTTAGTGACATGCTGCCATTGTGATATCATAGGCCGTTTAGAGCTCATACTCTGGATATGTGATTGCCATATTACAATCTGGTTTGACAACACTAACACAATGGGATCTCATCACCACTGTGACAACACAAATCCATTTTGAAATCACATTGCAATTGCAACTTCACCATCACATTGTCTCATCCCAAACCTCTAATGGCCTCTCAGCACATGTGACAAAACACAAGGTCTTTGTAACATCACATTTTGTATACCTATGTCCTTTTTGTGAAGTAATGACAATTGAGATCAAACATGCCATTGTAATAAAAACCCTTTGTGATATCATCACCAATATGACATCAAATTGTCATTTTGACATTATCAGTTTATTGTGACATCACAAAACTGCAATGACACAAGAACATTAATGACATCACATTGTTAATTTGACATCATAGTTCCCTTTTGATTGAGTATACAGTGATTTAATTCTATTTCAAATATGGCCAGTGTGTTCATATCAGAAACACTTTGTGTCATAATTATCACTGTAACATCACAATTCATATTGATATCATATTTCCATTGTGATATCAGTAATCCAGTGTGAAATCTCAAACTATTCTGTTCCTCATAAACTTTTGTGACATACTGCCATTGAGATATCTTACTCCTTTTGTTATTTCATAATGTGTTTTTAAACTCATAATGTTTCAGGTATGATTGTGATATCAGAAATACGATGTGGCATCATGATCACACTGCCATATGTCATGATAACTGTATCACATTGTGACATCACAAACCTTATTAGGACTTAATCAATTTTGTTACAACAAATGCCTTTGGAGATAAAAAAAAAAACCCATTGAGACCTCTTATACTTATTATGAGCTATTGACTTTGGCATTGAGATCTGGCATGCTATTGTGACCTCATCAACTAATCATGATATCAAAACATAATTAATGACATGAAGTTGTGGCATCACAATGCCATAGTGGTACCATTGTCTCTGTGTTTCAAAAACCTCTTATGACCTCATTATATTTTAGATAATTCATGGCATTTAGGACAATTTCCTTCTGTGAACTGGTATCATCATTGTGAAGTACAAGCAATTGAAATTGGACTTGTTCTTGTGATATAAATACACATTGTGACAATACAAATCCATTGTGACCTCATCACCACTATTACATCAAAAACACATTGAGACATCACATTGCCATTATGACATCATGAAATCATGTGATATCCCAAATCTATTATGACCTCTTAGAAACTTTGAAAAAAATACAGTCACTTTTTGTACCCATCTCCACAATTTGAGCTAATGAAAATTGAGATCAGATCTGCCATTGTAACATCATATGCCATTTCTGATATCGTTTCCAGTGTTGCATCTCATTGTTGTCATGACACCATCGCAGTGTGACATCACAAAACTAAAATAACACAATGGCATTATGACATCGCATTGCTATTATGACTTTGAAGACACAATCTGAAAGCCTATTTGCTGTTTCATTCTATTTCATATGTGGTATGTGAGTTCATATCAGAAACCCATTGGGATCTAATAACCATAATGACATGAAATACTTTTCTGACATCATAATTGCCATTGTGATATGACTAAACCCACTCAGCTATCACAAACTAGTCCTGTCCTCATAAGTATTGTGACATCCTGATATTGTGATATCTTAGTCCCTTTGTGAATTCATAATCTCTTTCTGACCATATTTCAGGTATGACATGTGATATAAGAAGTCCACTGTAACATCATGACCATAGTGACATCACATTGCCCTAGTGACATCACGATGATAAAATAACATCCAAAACCTATTATAGCCTCTTAGCCCTTTTGAAACAAATGTGGCCTTTCTGACATTACAACCTCTTTGTGTACACATACCATCATTGTGAGTGATGACAACTCAGATTACATATTTCCATTGTAACCTCACAAAACTTTTGTGACATAATCACCAGTGTAACATCCCATTGTCATTAAACTCATTATGACATCACAAAACTACAATGACCTCATAGCATTATGAAATCACATTGTCATTGTAACATCATAGACACATTTTGAATGCGTATTCTATGATTTCATTCTATTTACATTGTAGCATTTGAGTTGATATAAGTAATCCATTGTGACCATTAACTATTGTGACATTATAAAGGCTTTGTGACATCACACTTACATAGTGATATCACTAACTCACTGTGTCATCAAAAACCCCTCTGGTCTTGATAACTTTTGTGACATAATGCTACGGTGATATCTTGTACCCCTTGTGGGCTCATAATCTGTTTTCAAATTCATAATATTCCACATATGACATGTAATGAGAAATCCATTTTCACTTTGTACATATTGTGATATCACACTGCTTTTGGAGACATCACAGTCCCTTTGTGAATGCATACATTCAGAGAGAGTTAATGAAAATTGATATCCACCATGCCATTGTTGTTTCACCAAGCCATTGTGACATCACAAACCTATTGTCACCTCATCACCAGTATGATATCTGTAAGTAAATGTGACATCATAAATATTATTCTGAAAAGGTATTGTGACATCACACTGCAATTGTGATATCACTGTTTCATTGGATTTTCACAAACCTGATATGACCTCATAACAATTTGGAAAATGTATGGCCTTTGGGACATCAAGCTCTTTGTTGAACTTGTAAACTTATAACCCATAAAAGACAAGACATTCCTTTGAGGTATATTTATGATAATAAACAAAATTATTTACACCAGAAAGGGGCCTACATCTTCCTTGTCCAAGGCTGGATACCAAGAGCCAACAGCAGTTTCGACTACTAAACCTCAGACAACCAATGGGCAGCCCAGCACTTTGTTAAATGGTCTGTAAATCACCAACCCCAAAATTATGTTCTCCAAAGTTCCAAAGTTCAAATGGGAAGGCTTTGTACTTTTCCCTTCCTCTCTCCTTCTCTACAATCTGCCATTTCTTTCAGGTCTTTCTCTTTTTCCCTTCCACCACTTTGTCCTTCTCTTCACTCCTCTTCAATCTCCAAAGGCCTGCTCTGCTCTGCCCCAGTGGACAGTTTCTGACCTTCCCCTCTTGCTCTCCCTTAAGTTTTCTCTTCCCAGGTTTCCCCTCTGCTGTCTCACCACTTCTTTCCTTCCAGGATTTTCTCCTTTCTCTCCTCTTCCATGGCTCTGAGTAGACAGCTTATATATCCTCTGTATCCCTCCCCCACTCCAAAGGGTCTACTGCCTCATAATTTTCAACCATCATTTCCAAAACTGTCCACTGTCCAGTACCTTCTTGATAGCCCTTCCAGCAGCATGACACACCCCATTCAGCACCATGCACCCTATCCACTCCAGCAGACTGGACATGGGAACACACTGATTAGTAGACCTGCTGATGATTGGAGACCCCTGGTTATATTCCCCATTAGTTTATATGTCTAATCAAATCCTTGATTCCTTCTGGAACAAATCCTAAACATTGCTTCTCTCTCCCCATCCATTGTACAGAATTAGTACACAAAATTATACACAAATTAATACACAAATTTATCAGAAAATGAGAAAACCATAGAAATATACTACTTAACACAAATTAATAATTGGTAGATGTAACCTCCATAGATCATCTGTGTGTGTCTGAACAGTCCATTTGCAGCCTTCTTTGCAGATTGGTCCATTGACTGTGTCACCCTGCCTGAAAAAGTGAACATTATTACTAATAATAATACTAACATAATACTAACAGTAATACCCATACTTTCCCTCATTGAAGTCCAATTCCAAAAATTCACAGATTGAGGTTTCTCACATAAGTTTAAGTGCCCTCTGCATATGTTTCAGCATTCCAGCATTTACTTCTTGGAAATTTTCTATATATGTTATATAAGATAGTAAGACCATTACATTTATGGTGAGAATCTCAACAGTCTGTTTGGACTTTTCTTCTAGTAGCTTCTCTTTCTTGTTTTTCACTTCATTGTATTTTTATGGCAGATATTTTTAACTATTTGTTTAGCTCTTGTGGTTTTTTGCCTAATGCTCTTTCCCTTTCCCAGGTATATCCTATGAAAGCAACATCTCTTGAGCCTGATATATTTGTTTACTTTTCTTGGTCTCCTCTTCAATGCAAGGCACTTTGGCCTGTTTCACTAACTCCTCTTTCAGTTCTTTCTCTGTTGCTTTGAATTTCAGCTCACACTCTCTTCAATGTTCATAATCAGCTTGTACTGAAGCATTAAACCTCCTTATAACATGTCCAGCTCCTTTCTCTGGGCCTTAATTTCTGCATCCTGCATCAGAATCTCCTCCTGGCCAAGCTTCTAGTCAGCAAGGATGGCAGTGTTAGACTCCTGTCTTTCCTTCAGGTCTGACCTGTGGTCTCCATATGTGCCTCATTCTCACCCTGTCAGATATACTTGAATTTTATTTCATTCTGAGTGTTTTTCTTGGTTCATTTTTGAGATTTTACTTTGTTTGACTCTCACAAGTTACTGATTTATGACTTCAAAACTATTCTACACATCCAAAAAATCTGTCTTACATATGCTGTTCAATGTAGTATTAAGCTCTTGGTGGTTTTTTTCTGTTACATATTGGAGATTCAGAGTCTTCTTAAGCCTGTGTTTTCAGGTATGTGTGTGAATATTTTTCTTCACCACATTTGTTTTTAAGTACAGTGGGATGAATTTTAAGTTGAACATAGTTGGATTTCAGAGCCCTGAGCTCCTTTCCATGATTTGTAGGGGATCTGAACAGTTTCCAGGTGGCTAACATTCTTACATCACCTGTCATTTTCTATCTTTCCCCTCCTTTGGAATTCCCTTTTCCAATGTCTGTTTTGCTACCAAAAAGCACACTGCTCTAGCCCTATATGATCCCTAATGCCATTTGCAAATGAATTATACTGCCTTTGCTGATGGTTTTTTAATCCATGCCCAGGTGCTGCTGCCAAAACTCCAACCCCTTTCTTATGCTGCTTTTTTTTTCTCCCAGGTTATCTCTGATATCAAATACCGGCTGGGCAAATTCTACCACCTCAGATAACACCTTTCCCTCCAAACTTTCTAGCTTTTGATGTTTTCTCCCAATAGGTGTGCCTGACTGTAAAAAGAAGTTTATATTTAAGGCTCTTCAATTCTCAGGGACCTCAGTATCTTTAGGCATATAATTCCTATATGCCTCTAGGAACCATTCCACAAAAGCAATCGGGGACTCATGGGGAGCTGTAAAGTCTCACTTACCTTAGTTAAATGAGAAATGGGTTGGCTTCCTAGCTGCTGCTGCCATTCCTACTACCAGAGTCTGGCAATAATTGGTAAGTGGTTCCTTACTTTGATCACTGTTGTAGTCAAAGCATGGGCAATTCTGGGGAAAGACTTGCTCCAGACTGGGTCTTTCTTTAGGGAACAATCTCACCCAAGGACCCCTTTCAAGGCACTGCTCTGGATTTTCTCCCTTTCTTCCCATGTGTACAGCATCTGTAAATGTTGCTAACACCAGAGGAAATGATCTTCATTCAAGAGAACTACACGATATTTTTCTCCCAGCCTCAAAAAAAGGAGTAAACAGATAGAACTATCAACAATCACACATAAACCAATAGCCAAAGACCCTTAGCTCACATGTCCCACATCTATCAAAGATGCACTCTTAAGGAACTGTCAGATGACCTAAAAGGAACGGTCAGATTACCTCTGGAGGAAGTCCCAGATAGCCTCTTGAAGAGGACACAGATGGCCTCTCAAAAATGTCCAGATGGCTTCCCGTGGAAGCCCCAAATGACCTTGAGATGCGGCCCCAGATGACCTTTGCAGGAGGTCCCAGATGAACCTCTTGAGAGAGTCCAAGGTTACCAGCAGAGAAGGTCCCAGATGGCTTCTCAGGGAAGTCTTCAATGTCCTCTGGAGGTAAGCCAGTTGGCCCCAGGAGTAATTCCTAGATATTCTCTCATGGAGGCCCCATATAACCTCCAGAATAGGTCCCAGATAGATTTTGAAGGAGGCCCCAGATGAGTTTTCAAGGACTACTGGATGGGTTCTCATTGAAGCTACAGATGACCTCTGGAGGGGATCACAGATGGTCCCTCAGAAACGTAACAGATGATTTCCAGTGGCAATCCCAGATATATTCTCAAGGAAGCCTCATATGACCCCTGAGGGAGGTCCAGATGGTTTCTTCAGAGGTACCAGATGACTTCCCAAAGAGGTCTCAGATGGCTACTCAAGGAAGTTCCAGAAGACCTCTTAAGGAAGTCTCCAATGGTCGCTCTGAGATCACATCCAAAGAGGTTCAATTTTGCTTTTCAAGGAAGACCTGGATGACTTCTCAAGGATGTCTCAGATGAGAAAGCCCTATATGACATCTTGAGAAGGTACAGATGGCTTACAAAGGAAATCCCAGCAGGGCGCCAGTGGCTCAAGCCTGTAATCCTAGCTACTCAGGAGGCTGAGATCTGAGGATCGCGGTTCAAATCCAGCCCAGGCAGGAAAGACCGTGAGACTCCTATATCCAATAAACCACTAGAAAACCGGAAGTGGCACTGTAGCTCAAGTGGCAGAGCGCTGCCCTTGAGCTGAAGAGCTAAGGGACAGCGCCCAGGCCCAGGGTTCAAGCCCCATGACCAAAACAAAAACAAAACTAAAGCAAACCAAAGGAAATCCCAGATGACCTCCAAAAGGAGCCCCCAAAATATGGTGGAAAGCTTGCCCAGACTTAACCCTACAGAGTTCTAAATAACTCTTGTCTGTGTTGGTCCTCAGCAAACAAACACTCGAAGGAGGCTCTAACCCTTGAGGGCTGAGACCCTAACCTATGAGGAAGTTTTTAGGGGACAAAGGCCTAATGCCATCCAGATGGACTATTTCACTGGGGAATCCAATAATTATGAACTCTAAAGTGTGAGACCATCCATTGAGACACATTTAAGATAATAAACAAATTTATTTATACTAGAAAGTGGCCTGCAAATACCTTTCCCTGGGCTGGAGGCCCAGTCCAAGAGCAGCCTCGACCATCAAACTTCAGACCACCAATGTGCAGCCCCACACTTTATTAATGGGTCTGCAAACCACCAACCTCAAAATTAATTATCTCTAAAGCTCCAAACTTCTAAAGGCAAGGCTTTGTTCCATTTTCATTCCTCCATCCTTCTGCATAATCTTTCCTTCCTTCAAGGACTTACTCTTTTTCTTTCCCCTACTTCCTGCTTCTCTTCAGGGCCCTTGCCTCTCCACTAGCCTGCCCTGATGCAGTCCGGTGGCCAATTGCCATCCTTAACTTCCTTTAATTTTCCTCTCCTCCATGTCTTTCTTCCCTGCTGTCTCATCACATCCTTCTTTCCAGGTCATTCCTTTCTTTCCCCTTCTTTTGCTCCAAACATTCTTCCTTTTCATCGTGTCTTATTGCTCTAGCGAGGCACTCTAATTCTAAATTGAAGAGAAGTGGAGAGAGTGGACATTCTTGTCTCATTCCTCAATTTAGAAGAAATGGCTTTAGCTTTGCACCATTAAGTATAATGCTGGCTCTAGGTTTGTCATACACATCCTTTATTATATTGAGGAATGTTTCATGGATTCCTTGATTTTTGAGAGCTTTCATAATAAAGGGAGGTTGTATGTGGGTAAATGCTTTTCTATATCTATTGAGATGATCATGTGGTTCTTATCCTGGCTATTGTTGACATAGTTAATTGTATGGATTTACTTGCAAATATTGAACCAGCTTAGCGTCCCTGAAATGAATCCTGTTTGATCACGGTGTATGTGTTTTGTTTTTTTTTTTTCTGTTTTGCAATTAGATTGGTCCAATTTTTTTTGAGAAATTTTGCATCGATGTTTATCAAAGAAAAAAGTCTCTTTCTTTGATGTGTTCCTCCGTGGTTTTGGAATAAGGGTTATTACAGCTTCAAAGAAATTCTTAGGTAGAGAACTTTCACTATCAATTTCATTGAAGAGTTGGAAAAGTACTGGGGTGAATTCTGCTCTGAATGTCGTGGGTAGTCCACATGTAAATCCATCTGGTTTTGGACTTTTCTTGTGTTGGAGGTCTCTTATTGCTCTTTCTATTGTGATGCTTGATATGATTCCGTTAGTTGCTTTAAATCATCTTGGTTTAGTTTGGGCATTACAAAATTTGCTAAAAAATCAACCATTTCCTTCTGATTCTCGAACTTATTAGCATAAAGTTTTGAGAAGTATTTCCTTAGAATGTTCTGAATCTTGCTTTTTTGGTTGTTGTTTTCCTGTGGTGATATTTCCATTGTCATCTGAGTTTGTTTATTTGGGTGTGTTCTCTTTTTCTGTTATAAGATTTGCTATGACTGTCAATTTTGTTATTTTTTTCCCCTAGAACCAACTGTTTTTTGATGATTCTTTCTATGTTTATTTTGGAACCTGATTCATTTAATTCTGATTTAAATTTGATTATTTTTTCTGATTACTGGATTGGGGTTTAGGTTATTGCACTTTTTCAAGAAGGTTAGGTATCTCATTAAATTTTGGTTTCAGATATCTTCAATTTGTTGTCAGAGCTATAACCTGCCTTTGCTGTGTCCCAGAGGAGCTAGTAATTTGTGTGTTCATTTTTCTTAAATATCATGAACATCTGAGGTTCCTTTCTAATGAATTCCAAGACACACTGGTGATTCAATTGTGTGGTGTTCTGCCTCCATGTGATACAGGATTTCCTATTTATTATTATTATTTTTTGGGTCCTGTTGTGGGGCCTGAACTCTGGGCCTGGGCACTTTCCCTCAGCTCTTCAGCTCGAGGCTAGCACTCTACTATTTGAGCCACGGTGTCATTTCCGGATTTTTTTTCTGCTTACGTGGTGCTGAGGAATCGAACCCAGGGCATCATGCATGCCAGGCAAGCGCTCTACCACTGAGCCACCTTCTCATCCCTGTGATACAGGATTTCTTTGGTGGCTTTTGGCTTTGAATTCCACTTTTATTATGCAGGGGATAATTTCAATATCTCTGAACATGCACATGTGGTTTATTTTGGAGAATGTTCCATGTGCTGCTGAGAAGAGTGTATTCTGCTCCTTGTGGGTGAAATATCCAGTAGATGTCAAGCCTACATGATCTATTTAGTTGTTTAGGTGTGAGATTTCTTTAGTTTTTCCTGGGTTGATCTATCTGGCAAGGATAATGTTGTGTTAAAGTCTGCAACTTTTAATAGCTTTGGATTTATGTTATATTTTATGGAAAGTAATGTTTCTAGAATAATATGTGTGCTCCGTTTTTGGTGAATAGATATTTAAACTTGTAATATCCTCCTGAACTAGATACCTCTTAATTAGTATGTAATTATGTTCTTTATCTTTTCTCATTAACTTTAATTTAAAGTCTACTTTACCTGATATTACAATTGCAACTCGTACTGGTATATGGGGACTGTTTGCTTGGTAGAAATTATTCCAAACTTTCAGGATGTATTTGGTTTTGGGGGGTAAGATCTGTCTCTTGAATGCAGCAGATAGAAGGATCTTCCCTTTTGAGCCAACTAGAATATCTATGTCCCTTAATTGAAAAATAAAATCCATGAATATTGAGAGTAAAGACAGAAGTTTTTTGGCATTTTCTGCCATGTTACCCATGTTCCTTGGGGTTTCACCAACTGGCAACTACCTATAATTCTTGTGTTGTTTGTGTAGGGGCTATTGGTAGGCCTTAATTTTGGTCTTGTTGGTTTTTAATGTGTAGGACATTTTTCACAATCTTTTGTAGGATTGGTTTGGTAGAGATATATTTGTTCAATTTTTCTTTGTTGTGGAAGGTTTTTATTTGGTCTGTTATGAAGAAAAGTTTAGCTGGGTACAGTGTTCCTGGTTGATAATTATCTTTAGGGCATGACAAACGTAATTCCAGACTCTTCTTGCTTTCATTGTTTCTGCTGAGCGTGCAGAAGTTTTTCTGATAGGTTTCCTTTTATAAGTAATTGGCTTTTTCTTCCGAAAGCTTTAAGGATCCTTTCCTTTCTTTCCATTGATCTTTTTGGGATTACAATGTGATGGTGGGATGTCCTGTTTTGCTCTGATCTCTTTGGAGTGATAATGTCTTCTTGTATCTCAATTGGTCTATCTTTTTGCATGTTTGGGAAGTTCTCTGCTAGGATCCTGCTAAATTTCCCAAACCTTTCACATCTGTCTCTAGTCTCTCTTCTATAACCCTCAGATTTAAAGTAGGCTTTCTGGTAGTGTCTTATAAATGTTGAATAGATCTATCTTATTTCTTCGATTTGTCTTGAATACTTGTCTGTTCTTTATCTCATGTCTAGCCTGTGTTTAACCACAGAGGTTGGATCTTCTTCATGGGCTAACCTACTGTCAATGCTTTCAATTTTTTTTTCTTTCCTTTCATTCTAATTCGTCAGATTTGATGGTGTCAAATTCCTCGTTGAAGCTTTGTTTTAGGTATTCTATAGACTTCTTTAACTCCTCAATTTCTTTTCAGAGTTAATGCTCAACTCCCTTAGTTGATTGGTTATAGTTTTTTGGACTGCCTTTCCTTCAGTTGGCTTCAATCAGCATTCCATTTGTGGCCTCCATACATTCCTGCAGCTTCCTGTTTGTGTGTTCCATGATTATCACCATTAGTTTTTTGTTTTATTTCATCCCTCACTCAGGCAATTCCTTTATTAATCTATCATTGGCCTTCTAATGCTCATGAAATTCTTGAATTAATTTTTGGTTAGTCTCATCATGCTAATGCATATCCCTGTCAGGCTTATTCCAAGTCCTTTGCAGGCTTTCAAACTTCACTCAGCAAGCTTACCAGTAATATTTCTAGAGAATTTGGAAACTCTCCTCTGGATTATTCATTAACTGCTCTTTTGACTGATTACCATGTTTGGGAGTTGCCATTTTACTTGTGTTTCTCTGGCTTGTTCTGCCCATTCAGTCCTAGAGCACTATTTTAAGTCAGGCATAATACAGAGCCCTCTAATTTGCACAGATTGATGCAATCAAAATGAAAAGAGACATAATCTAAATCGACAGATACAACCTAGTTCAGCAAAAAACAACGAGGGATCCATGGACTAAGAAAATAAAAGCTAAGTCATCAGACAAGAAATTAATAGGTTTAGGGAGAGTTGTGAGCAGAAAATATTAGAGGAATATGGGGAGGGAAATGGAGAGAAGGAATATCTATATAATTGATGCTCTCCTCTACCTAGCTGCCAGATGTCAGAAGTAGACAGCAACATTTCTGCCAACTTCATTACAGATTAGAATGCAGGAGATATAAAGTATTCATTTTAGCCAGGTGATTCAATATTTAATTTCCTGCCCCAAACTCTTCCACTTGCCTTTTGCTCTCTAGTAAGTGTTTTTTTTTGGCCGGTCCTTCCCTGCTGCATGAGGCTTGACTTCACTGAGACTTCATTGAAGGGCTACCACCAAGGGACAGCTGCTGCTTTTTCCCAGAGGGGACCATATTTCAGCATTTTACCCCTGATGTCAATGCCTCTAGCCAGCAGGTACTAGCCAGAGAGAATCTACACCCTTTCTCATAATTATCAAAAGACTGGAATGTAAGGTCTGCCCAAGGCCATGCAGTCCCCTGTGTAAACACTTCCTTACCTCTTGGATAAATGTCTGTAACCCATTTTCTGTTACATAGGTAGCTGGAACACCTGGAAGTGTCCCCCTTGCCCTCTTTTTAGGTCACATCCTGGGTCGCCCCAGCTCATGCCTCCCATCTGACCATAAGATTGTCCCTGTCCCTGAGGTCATATCCAGCCCCAGTGTGGTCACAACTTTTTGCTACCTGTCACCCCCTCTTCCTTTACCTGGCCAAGATAACTCCATGTCCAATAGTAGGACTCATTTTGCAGCCATGGCTCTCCACCATGCAGGGTGCGGGCAACAGTTTGGTATTTTCCCTGACTAGCACATTTTCTTCATCAGGTACCTAAGGAAACCTACCTACATATTATACCTTAAAATCACAAATCCATTGTGTTCTCATCACCCCTGTGACATCAAAAACCCATTGTGACACCACATTCCCATTATTACATCATGATCATATTGGACATGCCTTTGTGATACCTTTGTGTACTCATATCCTCATTGTGAACTAAGGAAAATTGGGATCAGACATACCATTGTAACATCACAAACCCTTTCTGATGTAATCACCAGTATGACAGCACATTGTCATTGTGATACCCTCAGCTCATAAAGACATCAACAAACTACAATGACATAATATAATTACATCACATTATCATTGAAATATTATAGACACATTGTGAATGCCTATTCTGTGATGTAATTCTAATTCACATGTGTCATGTGAGTTGATACCAGAATCCCATTGTGGCCTCATAACAATTATGACATCAAATTCACTTTGTGACACCACATTGCCATTGTGAAATCACTGTCCTATTGTTTTTCACAAACCTATTGTAATTTCATAACATTTTAGAAAATTCATGGCGTCTGGGACATAAAGCTCCTTCTTTCAACTCCTATCCAAATTGTGTACTAGTAACACTTGAAATTGGACATGTGATTCCTATATTTCATGACATAACGAACATATTTTGACCTCATAACCACTGTGACATCTCAAACACGTGAAATCACATTGCTGTTGTGATATCACATTCACATTCTAATACTCCAAATATAGCATGATCTCTTAGCACTTTTGAAAATGGATATGGCCTTTGTGATATCACTATCCCTTTGTGAACTAATGTCAATTGTGATCAGACATACAATTTTAACATCACAAGGCCTTTGCAACATTATTACCAGTGTGGCATCACACACATTTTGACACAATCAGCTCATGTTGATATCACAAAATTAAAATGACATCATAGAATTAAGACAGCACCTTGTCATCATGCTATCATAGAAACATTATGAATGCCTATTTTGTGAGCTCATTCTATTTCAAATGTGGCATGTTGGTTGATATATGAAAACTATGATATCCTCATAACGATAGTGATATCATATTTCAAAAGTGACATCACTCAAACACTGTGACATCACAAACCTGTCCTGTCCTCTTAAATTTTGTGATGCTGCAATTTTGATACCTTAGGTCTCTGTGAGATCATAATCTGTTTTGGAACTCATAATATTTCTGGTATGTGACACTGAAATCAACTGTGACTCTCAAGGAGAAAAGATCAATCACCTCTAAAGGGAAACGAATTAGAATCACCTCAGATTTTTCAGGAGAGACAAAGCAAGAAGAGTCTGGAATGATGTATGCCATGCCCTAAAGACAAACAACTATCAACCAAGAATACTGTACCCAGCTATATTCTTTATAACTAAAGGTCAAATAAAAACCTTCCATAGCAAAGAAAAACTGAAACAATAATATCTCCATCAAAGCAGCCCTATAAAAGATACTTAAAGATGTCCTATACAGAGAAAAGCAACAAGACCATAGTAAAGGTCAAGAAACAGCAGACAAATGGAGAATCCAAGAACCATCGGAAGAACCCAGTTGTCAAAGCCCCCAAGAAGATTGATATGGCAGGAACGACCAAAAACCTTTCAGTCCTAACTCTCAACATTAAGGAACTTAACTCTCCAATAAGGGACATAGACTGTCTAGTTGGATTAAAAACCAAGGAACTACTATCTGCTGCCTTCAAGAGACATATATTTCCCATAAAAACAAACACATTTTAAAAGTGAAAGGCTGGAATAAAATCTACCAAGTAAAGGATACCCCCTCAAAAAAAAGAGGTGTTAGTTGCAATCCCAATATCAGATAAATAGACTTCAAATTAAAATTAGTGACTAGAGATAAAGAAGGTCGCTACATATTAATTAAGGGATCTCTCCTTCAGGAAGATATTAAGATTCTAAATGCCTATTCGCCAAACAATGGAGCACCCAAATTTATCCACGAAACTCTGCTTTCCCTCAAATCTCACTTAGATCCAAACACATTAAATTTTTTTATTTAATTTTAATTTTAATTTTTTGTGAACATACTGTACAGAGGGGTTACAATTACATGGGCAAGATAATGAGTACATTTGTTATCAAGCATTGCAGCCTCCTCCTTTGTTTACCCTTCACATCCCTTCCCAGCCTCCCCCTCCACCCCTCTCCTGAACCCCCCCCCCCGCACCGAAGTTGTAAAGTTCGTTTTTGACATGACAACTTGTACTTCTCCTAGTTGCAACAGGTCCACCTGTATCCTTAAATGACTTGTTTTTCCCCGTCTCCTCCACAAATTATAACGACACCAAATATAGTGAAAGCAGGAGTTATACTATGGGGGAGGGACATACAATGCTACAAAGAAATCATCTTATAAATGAGTTAGAACCAAATGCATGAAAGAAAAAAAAACATTTAAATTCTTATCTAAGTGTTCATTTTCCTAACATCACGTTATCTGACCTTTCCTGCTTGATTGATACATATACTAGATATTGCAAATAAGGGAAACCATGGGACCTTTCAAACACATTATATTTGGGGCACTTTAATAAACCACTATCCCCACTAGGTAGATCAACTCAGCAAAAACTCAACAGAGAAACCCTAGATCTACTACATAGATCAAATAGATTTGACATACATATATCAAAATTTCACACAGATGCATCAGAATATACGTTTTTCTCAGCAGCACACGAAACATTTTCCAAAATAGACCACAATTTAGGTCACAAAGCAAATATCCAAATTCAGAAACATTGAATTTATACCTTGCATTCTCAGACCACAAGTAAATAACATTAGAACTCAACACCAAAAGCCACCAAAGGAAGTCCTGTAACACATGGAGGCCGAACAACTCACTATTGAGTCACCAGTGGGTCATGGAACAGATTAGACATGAAATTCAAATGTCCATGATATTCACCAAAAAGAACACACAATTTACCAGCTGCTCTGGCACACAGAAAAGACAGTACCCAGAGCCAAGTTTATAGCTCTGAGTTCCTACATCAACAATTTGGAGAGATCTAAACATAACAATGTAATGAGATATCTGAACCTCTTTGAAAAAGAGCAACAAGATAAACCCCAATCCAGTAGACAGAAAGAAATAATGAAAATTAAATCAGAATTAAATGAATTAAAATAAAAAAAAAAACGGATAAAGAATCAACAAAACAAGACTTGGTTCTTCATTCGTATTGTGACTTCCGAATCCTTTTGTGACATCACATTGCCATTGTGATATAACTAACCCACTGTGACATCACAATCACTCTTTCCTCGTAACTATTATGCCATGCTGCTATTGTGATATCTTGGGCCATTTGCGAACTCATAATCTCCTTTAAACCTCATATGGTTGAAGGTATGACATGTGATATGAGAAATCCACTGGAATTTCATAAGCATTGTGACAACAAACTGACAGAGGTCATGATCAACGTGTCTCATTGCGACATTACAATGCTGTAGGGACTTCATCATATTTTTGACAACACATGTTTTGGAGACATCACAGTCCCATTTTGAAACCATATTCTCATTTGAACTACAGACAATTGAGAGCAGATGTGCCATTGTAGCATCACAAAACCTTTGTGATATCATCACCAGTATAACATCTCATTGTGTTTTTGACACCATGAGCTCATTGTGACATCAGCAAACTACATTGGCATTTTAGCACTTTGACATTATACATTGTGACATCATAGGCACATTTTGAATGCCTATGCTGTGATTTCATCTTAATTCAAATGTGGCATGTGGGTTGATATCAGAAACCAATTGTCACCTCATAACCATTGTGATATCACATTTCCATTGTGATAAAAGTAACCCAATGTAACATCACAAGCCTGACATTTACTAATAACTGTGTGACATGTTGATATTTTGAAATAGGCCTTTTGTGAGCTCATAATCTTTCATCTTCTTAATATTGCAGATATGACATGTGATATTAGAAATCCACTGTGACTTCTTTATCATAGTGACATCATACTCCCAGACGTCTTGACCATTTTGTCACAATCTGATATCAAAAACCTGTTAGGACATCATGACATTTGTGACTCACATGTGTTGGGAGACATAGTGTCAATGACTGAGGCATTGGGATCCCTGGATATGGTTCATGAAATCACCAGGACACAGAGTATGCTGAATGCAAACAGCAATTGCCACTGCATGCTGTGCTTTATTCCTTGTGGGTATTTAAAGACAAGCAAGCATTATCTTTGCCAAGATTTAGTCAGGAGATATTCAGACAAAAAAATTTCAACAGACACAATTTTGCTTAAACTATGAGACAATATCTTTGTATATTTTTATCTAAACTATTTTAGAGCAACCTCAAACCACTTCCTCATACTCAGGAAAATGCTTGACTAGCTGTTTATCTATGTGACTGTCTATGCTTAAGTAAGCAGAAGAGCTACTTCCTCAGCTCCCAGGAGTCTGTGACAAGTGCTGTGAGATAGGGAGAGGGAACATGTTCCCTCTCTAGCCCGGCATGCCAAGAGCTTCCCACATACACAAACACAATCCTCAGATAATCCTGAGGCTGGAGTCTGCATCATTCTGCCCCTCCCCCCCCAACACAGACACTGAGTCTTCACAATTTCCTACTTTTTTCTTTTGTTTTAAAAGTAAAACTTGCCACAGGGTTATCATAGAAGCTTGCATTGGTTTCATAAAAAATCAAACATAACAGTGCAAGTATAAACAAAACAATAGCAATCATAATTCCCATATCACTAGCAGTATGTGAAATGCTTTGTAGTATTTCTTTTGGTTCCAACCCTTCCAATTGTTTAAAAAATGCATCAGCAATATTAGAAGCATCATCATTTGCAAATTGTTTACCAAAAATATCGTGTACATTACATTGTAACAACAATCAATTGAGCAGCAGTAGAATTTCCAAATAAATATTGCTGTATTACATTCCAATCACATATAAATTCATTATATTTTACATTAGTAATGCAAGAGGTAGTAGAATTCCAATCACATTTCAATAATAACTGTTTTTCCACAACCAATAACTTTTTCCTGACCATCCCACCATCTGTTTAAGAACATTAATCTGTGTTTGTAACCAAGCATCAGTTTCTACCAGTGAAACCCACAATTCATGTGAATCCTGGTGCCAATATTCCACAGTGTTTAGTTTGTAAGGAAGTAGGTAGGGCAATTCCAGACACTGCAGCCACAGTGGTAATAGCAATTTAGCTTAAAATCACAGCTACAATGGCTCCAATCATACGCTTTGTACGTTTTAGCAGTTTGTTAAAAAAAAAAAAAACAAGATTAACAACACTATCCAGGGGATTTGGGGACCATTCTCATCCTAATTTAACAGGCAGCCAAATATGAGTTCTTTGTTGAATAATCATAATAATATCACTGTCTTTAAGATCCAGAGGAATTAACGCAAGAATACAGGCGACAATTAAAACAAGAAAGAGTAGGAGAAAATGTAAATTTTCCTACTAAAAATACATAAGGCAGAGGTACACAAGCAGTTAAATCATAAGATTTGTACAAAGTAAAATTATAAGTGGACGCAGTGTTCGCCGTTCCCGAAAACGATCCATTTGATAGCACCACGGGTTTCAGCGCGGCTGCGACCTTCTAAAAATGAGTCTAAAGAAGCGGTGGGTGCAGCCATGAAAGCCCATTGAGCATCTGCAATGCCTCCATCTCCCCAGGCCATCAATCGAGCTCCGGTAAGCGATCCATTAATGGCATCAGGTATCCTAGTAACATTAGATAAATCACATCGAGTAATATTCCATTCTGAACATGTGTTAATAAACTGTCCAAAAGGTCCCCAATTAATAAAATTATACAACATTTCTCCAAATGTTCATCTATACTCTTGCCACACAAAAGCCTGATATTTTAAATCAATATAAGTAAAATCAGGGCACATAGGTTACCATAACTCGTTATCCAAGGTGATGATTTCCCAGCTACTATTAGTGGGCCAACTAGGTAATCGCTGCAGCTGTGTTCTAGAATTGGAAGTGCCTTTCCCAGGTAAGACCCAATATTGCCAATTCATAACTAAACACAGAGGAGGCCCCAGACAAACAAGCAAGGAATGAGTATAGTAAGTAATATTTCAAAAGCTACTATCATCCTTATTGTTAAATGTCAAATTATTCCAAGGAGGAGATGAAACAGCAGGAAAGGTATTGACAGTTATATCCATGTCTCCCCAAACAATGGGTTCCAATAAAGGAGTGTTAGGAACAAAGGCCCAATAACTTACATTGGCATGGGCAGAGTTTACAGAAAGAAGGGCATACATGGCTTGGAACAAGTTCTTCGCCATGACAGACATACTAGTGCGTTGTAACCTCTTTTGTTCTTCTCCAGTCAACTTTTTAACCTGCCCCCAGTTGGGCAGCGGGGCATCCCACTGACTCTGATGGCGACGTCGTCCCAAAGCTTAGTGAGACATGGCTTGCACGGGGGATTTCTTCTTCGTCAAGTGGTGGCCGATTCCTTGTAGGATACGGGGCTGTCCTCACGGAGCCGTGTCTGTATTCATCGGGAATGAAACCAGTATTGTCTGCCATCCTGTGTAAACACAAAACCACATCCTCGCCCCTTATGCAATAATTTTCCTGGTTGTCATTCATCATCCAATGTAATCTTAATCCATACGGGACCATTTAAATAAGGTTTTCCTAATATTTGTTCAAAATGGTCCTCAGCTATAGTTAAAATATCTCCTTGTGATAAGTTTAAAAAGTTAAGAACATAATGATCCTGATGTAAAATTATTTCAGGATTTTGCATGGAAAACCACAAAATATCCATATCTTTGTCCAACCTTTTCCTCCTTCTTAATTTTTTTTTAAAATTTGTTGTTTAGTGTTTATGAACTCGTTCATTAACGGCTTGTCCTTGGGGGTTATATTCTATTCCTGTAATATGTACCACTTCATAAAGTTCACAAAATCTTTCAAATTTGTTACGTTTATAGGCTAGTCCATTATCAGTCTTTATTTTGGCAGGTACTTCCTTGATGCAAAAGCTTCCAATAAGAGTTGTATTGCATGGCTAACAGTTTGTCCCATAAGGGCAGAAGCCCAAACAAATTTGGAATAAGTATCTATTGTAACATGTACAAAGAAAAAATGGCCAAAGGCTTGTACATGGGTAATATCTATTTGCCAAAGTTCATTAGGTTGTAATCCTCTAGGATTTACTCCAGCAAATAAAACTCTCAGATGCATTGGTCTGCAAATAGGACATTTTTAAATTATTTGTTTAGCTTGTGAATAGGTATTTTATAATGCATATGTAAAAGGCCAGCATTTGTATATAAATGAGTGTGATCCTGGTCAGCAGAAGCAAAACTAACTAATTTATCAACCTGATTATTGCCATACACAAGGTACCCAGGAAACGAAGAGTGAGCCCTAATGTGAGTTACAAACATTTTAGCATTACATTATTGTAGTAATGCTTGTAATTTTTCATTTAATTTGTTTAGCTGGGGTTTAGGTCAATATGTAACAGCAGTGACTCTATTAGTCACAACTCATAGCATAGGCAGAATCAGTATCAATATTAATATCTCCCACAAAATCTTGCAACACCTTAATAATAACAAAAAGTTCATTTTGTTGAACTGATGTTAAAGTAGTTCTTTGCACACAATATGTATTTGTCGTCCAATAAGCACTCTTTGTTTTGAAGACATCTGTAAAAACGGTAAGAGTGGTGGGAAGAGAGTCCTTGGTAATTATATCATTAATGACAAATTGTTGTTTATGCAATCAATCCCACAATTTACCTTTGGGAAAATGATAGGGAAATTGCTCAGTAAAATTTACTAATGCTATTTGTAGCATTTCAGACATGTTTAACAAATAGTCTACTTGGTCTTTTGGTAAAGGAAATATGATTTCAAATAAAGCATACCCCAATAGAGTATATACCCGTTGCCTGGCCTGTTGAATAATAATTGCCAATTGTTGTTCATAAGGCATAATACTTTTTGTAAACCTATGCAACATATAAATCCACTCTAATGGTACCAATGGTAGCTCATTTTGTCCTATAATTCCTGTTGGGTATTTCCAAAATGTATAAAATTTATGGATTGATCCAGCGTTACTCGATGTAAAAACATTTCTTTCATTCTCTGTTCTAAAAATTGTAATTCTCTTTCAGCCTCCTTGAAGTTCTTTTGCTATGTAAATCAGGCTCCCCTTGTAACAATGAAAACAAATTATGTAATTGATAAGTAGGGATTCCTAGGGCTGGTTGCAACCAATTAATATCTCCTCCTAAATTTTGAAAATCATTTAACATATGTAATTGATCACATCATAAAGATATTTTTTGAGGTGCCCGTTTGTCTAGAAACAACATATCCTAACTATTTTACTATTGTATCTTTTTGTATTTTTTCAGGTGCTATTATTAACCCAAAATCTTTAAATATACAGGGTAAGCACTGTAACACCATTTCTAATTCTGCCATATTTGGTCCTGCAAATAAAATGTCATCCATAAAATGAGAAATATAAATGTGAGGCCATTTTTGTCTAACAGGTTTTAAGGTCTTATCAACATGTATCTGACACATGGTTGGAGAGTTCATTCCTTGGGGCAACACCTTCCAATGGAAGCACTGACCAAGGGCTTGATAACTTATTTGTGGTAAAGAAAAGGCAAATCTTTTACAATCTTTTACATGTTTAGGAATGGTTTAAAAAAAAAAAGCAATCTTGTAAATCTATTACAATTTTAGGCCAATTTTTAGGAAGCATGACAGGCAATGGTATACCATGTTGTAAAGCCCCCAAATTCATCAGGAGAGGTTCCTTACATCACCCCTCACTATATTTTCAAGTTCTCTAGCATTTACCAGTTGACAACTTTCTATATACATCATGTAAGCTTGTCAGGCTGAGTGTCCATTGGTTTTCAAGACAGTTTTAGGAAGTGACACGGGGCAATTTATCAGGGTGCCCAATATAAACAGACAAAAGGCTTATAACCGTTTTTCACAAGTTGAGTCACCACATTTGCAAGCTTGTTACCACTGTTTTGACTTTTCCTTTAATCTTAATGACTAATATCTCTAGAGACCCCACTGATTTTAGAGTGGTCTCCTGAGCTACCTGACTAGCTCAGTTGTTGCCATTATCCTTGGAGTCTCTAGTGTCTTTAACTTCCAGTTAGTATTCTGAACCTCAGTCTGCAGCTTGGAGACTTCTTCCGTTTTATCCTCCTCCTTGCTTTCATGATCCCAATCTCCTTCTCAAAGTCTTTCTTAACCTAAAAGTGTTCTGCAAGGGTCACAGCAGAATTCCTTTACCATCCAACTGCTGCTCCTTCTCACAGCACCTTTGCTTGCTCTGAACTCCTCCTTAAATTTCTCAGTGGTGTTATTGAGTGGATTTGTTTCCTTGCTCCACTTGTTCCATTGCTCCACAATGCTTCTCCTTACATTTCTGGTGAGGACCTTGTTGCTCTCTTTCTCTTTTTCCTCTAGTAGCTTCTTTTTCTTGTTTTTCACTTCTGCCTATTTTTGTGACAGATCATTCAACTGTTTAACTCTTCTGTTTTTCTGCCTAATACTCTTTCCCTTTCGCAGTCATTCCCTATCAGAGTATGCATGTCCTACATCTCTTTCTGAAGAGAACAATCTCTTACTTGAGCCTGATATTTTTCTATTTACTTTTTTGGCCTCCTATTCTAGGACATGATACTTCTGTGTCTGCTTCATTAACTACACTATCAGTTCTTTTTCTGTTGTTTTGAATTTCTGCTCACACACTTCAAAGCTTATAATCCATCTGTACTTCAGCCCAATACATTCTTGTATCATGTCCATATCCTTTAATGGGCCTTGATTTCCACATATATCATCGGGTTCTCCTCCTGGGCTGGCTTGTATTCAGCAAGGATGGCAGCACTGGCATCCAGTGCATCTTTCAGCCTCAGACATGTGGTCTCCAACTTTGCCTCATTCTCACCCAGGCTAGTGGATCTTGGATTTCATTTTAAACTGAATCTTCTCTAGGTTCATTTTGAGCATTTTCTCATTGTTTTTACTTTTACATGTTCCTTTTTTATTTTTTGAAATCTATTTTTCATGTCTGATAATTCTCTCAGATTTCTCGTGTGCTCTTCAGTGTGCTTTTAACCTCAGTGTATGTTGACTCCACCTACTGGAGACTCAGAGCCTTTTTAAGTCTGTTTTCAGACAGAAGTGGGACTGTGATGTCAAAAATGTGAGTTGGTTTTTCAAAGGTGTTAAGAGGTCAAAATAGGTTTGGGATGTAACAATGTGATCATGATGTTACAAACAGCATTGTGATGTCAGGAGGAATTTCTCATGTCACTTTGGTGATTAGGTCACAATGTTTAGGGATAACACAATGAGTTTGTAATGTCACAAGCAAATATTTATTTTCAATTGCTCCTAGTTCACAATGATGATACAAGTTCACAAAAGGAGCTTGAAGTCCCAAAGAATATGCATTTTCTTTTCTATTTTTTTGTTAATCATTGGGCTTGAACTGTGGGGTTCAACACTGTCTATCAGCTCTTCAGCTGAAGGCTTGTGCTCTAGTGCTTCAGGTACAGTGCCACTTCTTTTTTTCTGGTGGTTTATTAGAGATAAGCGTTTCATCGATATTTTTGCCCATGCTGGCTTTGAACCATGATCCTCAGATCTCAGCCTCCTGAGTAGCCAAGATTATAACCTCCTGAGCCACCAGTGCCCACTTTGAATTTTCTAAAACATTATGAGGTCACAATAGGCTTCTGGAAACACAATGAGGTTCTGATATCATGAGGGCAATGTGATGTGATGTCACAATACCATGTATTGATTAAATTATTTGTTGATATCATCCTGGTCATGAGGTCACAATAAATTTGTGATGTCACTATCAGTTGTTGATGTCACAATGGCATGTCAGATCCCAGTTGTCATTAACTCATAATGAGTATATGAGTTCCCACAGGGACTGTGATGACTCAAAACACATGTGTTGCACAAATGTAATGAAGTCCTCACAGGTTTATGATGTCACAATGGGACACAATGATCATGACATCTGTCATTGTGATGTAACAATGGTGATGATGTCACAGTGGATTTCTGATCTCACGTCATACATATATTTCAATTATTACTAGTCCACTATGAGGATATGAAGAAGGAACTTGAATTCCAAAAGGACATGAAATTTCTAAAATGTTATGTGGTCATTATAGGGTTTGTAAAACCCAATGGGACAGTGATATCACACTTGCAATTTGATGTTACAATATGATGTCATAATAAAGTTTTGATTTCAAAATTAGTTGATGATGACATTTATGTGGTCACAGTTGGTTTCTGATACCAACCCAAATGCAACATTTGAAACAGAATGAAATCTCAGAGTAGACATTCACAATGTGTTTAAGACATCACTGATATTTTAATGTCATAATTCTATGCTGTCATTGTCATTTGTGTTGTCACAAGGAGCTGATGGTATAACTACAATGCGATGTCACAATGGTGATGATGTCACAAAGTTTTTGGGATGTTATAATGGCAGGTCTGATCTCAATTGTCATTAGTTTACCATGAGGATATGGACAGACAACAAGACTGTGATGTCATAGATACCATAATGAAGTCAAAGTCTGTTTGTCGGGACACAACAAGTTGGTAATATCACAAACACATACTCAAACTCAATTCCTACTAATTCACATTATTTATGAGTTCACAGGAGCTTGAAACCACAAAGTCCATAAGTTTTCTGAAATGATATGAGCTCTTTCCGGGTTTGCGAAAACACAATATATCAGTGATATCACAATGTCAATGTGATTTCACTACATAATGTCATAGTCTTGTTTTTATATTACTATTATTTGGTGAGACCATATTGGTGATAACATTCAATGAATTTTGTTGGTCATTCATAATATTATGCCAGTTCTCATTATTCATTAAATTACCATCAGTATATGAGTTGACAAACGGACTGTGTTGTCTACAGTCATGTGTTGTCAGAACGGACATGAAGTCCTAAAAATTTTGTGAATTCATAATGTGACACAATATTCATGATGTTTGGCACTTTAATGTCACCATGGTCATGAGGTCACAGAGGATTTCTGATATTAAATATCATAACTAAAATATGAGATCAAAAACAGATTATAAACTCACAAAAGTCCTAAGATGTCAGAATGGCAGAATGTCACAAAAGTTCTCAGGACAGAATAGGCTTGTGATGTCACAATGTCTTAGTGATATACAATGGCAATATAATGTAACAAAGAAAGTTTGATCTCAATGGTTATGTGATCACAATGGGTTTCTTACATCAAGCCACAAGCCAGATTTGAAATAAAATGAAATCACAGATTAGGTATTCATAATGTGTCTATTACATCATAATGACACAGTGATGCCATAGTATTATGATGTCATTGTAGTTTTGTGTGTCACAATATGCTGATCATTTCATAAATACAATATGATGTCTCACTGGTGATGGTGTCACAAAGGGTTTGACATTACAAAAGGCTGTCCGATCTCAAATGTCCTGTGGTCACAATGAAGATAGGCATATACAAGGCACTGTGATGTCATAAAAGACATTTTTTTCAAAGTTACAATGAAGTCATGATTGTTTTGGGATGTCGGAATGTGATCATGTTGTCACATCAGTAGTATGATATCATAATGGGTTTGTGATGTCAGAGTGGTGATGAGGTCATAATGGGTGAGTGAGATTACAAGAGTATGAAATAGCCCAATGACCTGTGCAATTTCAATTGCTAATAGTTCAGAATGAGGATACAAGTTCACAGAAGGAGCTTGAAGTCCTAAAGATCAAGAATTGTCTATAATGTATGATATAATGCATTTGTGAAAAGCAAAGGCAATGTGATGCCAAAATATTGTGACATAATAATTTTATGATGTCACTATTAGTTGGTGATGGCATGCTGGTGATGAAATCACAATATGTTTCTTATGTCACAGTGGCATGCTGGATCTCAATTTCCATTAGTTCATAACAGAGTTTAACCAGATACATGAAGGGCCTCTGATGGCACAAAGGCAATGTTATTTTCATAATAGGATTGGTATGTCACATTTTGATGTTGATATCACAATGGCAATGTAATATCTTAATAGATTTGTCTATTAAGTCTCAATTGATGATGCCACAATGTGTTTGCAAAGTCAAAAAGAGTTTGTAATAGCACAATGACATGTACAATTTCAATTGCTACTAGATCACAATGTGGATACAAATTCACAAAAGGAGCTTCCATTCCCAATGTACATGTATTTTCTAAAACATTATGATATAAGAATAGGTTTCCAAAAACACAATGGCAATATGATATCACAATGGCAATGTGATGTCAGAATGCCATCTTGTCCTAATGTCTTATGGTCACAATTGGTATTGAGTTCACAATAACTTTCTGATATCAAAATGGGTTGGGGATGTTACAATGTCATGGGGATATCAATTTTCATTAACTCACAATGAATATGTAAGTTCACAAAGGAACTGTGATGAATCCACAGGCATGTGTTGTCACAAAGGTGATAAAGTCCTAACAGGATTGTGATGCCACAAAGTGACACAATGATCATGATATTTGGCAGTTTGATGTCACAATGCTCATTGTATCACAGTGGATTTCCATATCTCATGTTATACCTGAACTATTATGATGTTGAAAACAGATTATGACTTCAAAAAGGCTAAGTTATCACAAAAGCAGCATGTCACAAAAGTTAAGAGGATAGCACAGGTTTATGATGTCACAGTGGGTTAGTATTACTACCATGGCAATATGATTTCACAGTGTTTATGAGGTCCCAGTCAGTTTCTGCCATCCACATGGCACATTTGAAAAGGAATGAAATCACAGAATAGGCATTCAAAATATGTCCACAATAGTACAATGACAATGTAATGTCATAATCCTATGATATAATTGTACTTTGGTGATGTCATAGTAAGTTAATGGTGTCATAATGACAATGTGATGTCACACTAGTCATGCCATTAAGATTTTCAGATGTTAAAATGGCAAATCATCTCTCAACTGTCTTTAGTTCATGATGATAATGTGGTTACCCAAATGGACTGTGATGTCACAAAAGCCTTGTGTTCTTTCCCAGGTACTGAGGACATAACAAGAGTTGGATGTCATAACGTGATCACCATGTCACAAAAGCAATGAGATGTCACAATGGGTTTTTTTATGTCATTGTAATGACTAGGTCACTATTGGATAGTGATTTCACAAGTTCTACATATGACAATCACATATTCGATTTCAATTGCTACTAGTCCACAAAAACGATATGAGTTCAGAGAAGGAGCTTGAATTCCCAAAGTCAGTTTTCTAAGGTCATTTGTTAAAACACAATGGAACTGTGATATCACAGTGGCAATGTGATAACAAAATATCATGTAATATTAATGTTTTGATGTCATAATTGGTGATTCCATATTGGTGATGAGGTCACAATAGTTTGTGATGTAGCAACGGGCTTGTCACCAAACTTAGGAGCAACCAATGGCTCCTGCCTCTAATCCTAGCTAGTCAGGATGCTGAGTTCTTAGGATTGTGCTTCAAAGCCAGCATGGGCAGGAAAGTCTTTGAGATTGTTATTTCCAATAAACTACCAAAAAATGGAAGTAGTGCTTCTGGTCAAGAGGTAGAATGGTAGACTTGAGCTGAAGATCTGAGGGATAGCACTGAGGCCCAGCATTCCAGCATCATGATTGAGACACAAAAAAGTTACGAGAATAGAACAGGTTTGTGATGTTACAGTGAGTTAATGATAGGATAATGGCAATATGATGTCACAATAGGATTGTGATATCACAGTGATTAGGAGATTCCCAATGTGTTTATGATATCAAATCACATGCCACAATTTAAATAGAAATAAATCATTGAATAGGTGTTCACAATATGACTATGAGGTCACAATGGCCATGTGATGTCATAATGCTATGATATTCTCTTTTTATAATGTCACAATGAGCTGATCGTTTCAGAAGGTCAATATGACATCACACTGGTGATGATGTGACAACGGGCTGGTGGTGTTACAATGGCATCTCTGATTTCCATTGTCATTAGATTACAATGAGGATATGTGTACAGAAAGGGACTGCGATGTAATAAAGATCATGTGTTTTTTCAAAGAACCTAAGAGCACATAAGAGCTTTGGGATGTCCCAATATGATTGTGATGACACAATGGAATACCCTGTCACAATGTGCCAATAATGTGAGAAGGAGTTTGTAAAATCACAATCACATGTCTAAAAACAATGGCTAATAGTTCACACTGAAGCTATAAGTTCACAGAAGGACTTTGAATTCCCAAAGGCCATGAATTTTCTAATATGTTATGAGGTCATAATAGAATTGAGAAAATGGGACAGTGATATCAAAACACAAATGGGATTTCCAATATCATACCATACTAATATTTTGATGCCACAAATTGATGTCTCACTGGTGATGAATGGTTATGAGGTCATAATAGGTTTTTGATAACACATATGCCACATTTGAAATAGAATGAATTAATAATATTAATTCACAATGTGTCTATGACATCCCAATGACAATGTGAAGTCATGCTCTGCTGTCTTTGTGGTTTGTGAAATCACAATGAGCTGATGTTGTCATAATGACAGTGTGATGTCACGGTGGTGATGATGTCAAAAATTGGTTGTGATGTTACAGTGGCATGCATATAATTGTTATTCAAAATATTGGCGCACAAATATACTGTGATGTCAAAAAAGCATATGCTTTTTCAAAGGTGCTAAGAGGACGTAATATGTTTGGGATGTCACAATGTGATTCTGATGTACAATGGAATGTCATGTCACAATGTACTTGTTTCAGTATGAAACAGCGCATTGTGACATCACAAAACTTCAATGACACCATAACATTATGACATCACTTTATCTTTGAGACTTCATAATCACATTGATAATTCCTATTCTTTGATTTCATGTTATTTCAAAATGGCACGTAGTTTGATATTGTAAACTGATGGTGACATCAAAATTTCTTCATGGCATCACTTTGCCATTGTGATATAACTAACCAAAGGTGACATCACAGGCCTGATATCTTAGGACGTCAAACATTTGTGACAGCACATGCCTTTCTAGTCTTGACAGTCCTTTGTGAATTCATATACTCATTGTGAGTTAATGACTATTGAGATGTAGCATGTCATTGTGACATCACAAAACCATTGTGACATCACACACCTATTGGGATCTCAACACTAATATGGCATCACCAACAAATTGTGACACCTTTGCATTTTCTAACAAAGGGGATGATTTCATTATGTCTGATGGGGCATAGAATTCTATTGTAAATATATACCACATTTTCTTGATGCATTCATTTACTGAAGGGCTTCTGGGTTGATTCTTTATCACAAACCTGCCCTCTACTCACAAATTATGTAACATGCTGCCATTGTGCTATCTAAGGCCTTTTGTGAGACAGTTTCACACCTAAGAACATTTTAGGTACTACATGTGATTTCAGAAATCTACTGTGATTTCAGGATCATTGTGATATTACTTTTAGATGTCATGACAATTGTTTCACATTGTGACATCATAAACCTGTTAGGATTTCATCACATTTCTTACAAGACATTCCTTTGGAGACATCTCAGTCCTTTTGTGAACTCATATACTTATTGTGAATTAGTGACAGTTTAAACCTGGAATGCCATTGTAACATCACACACCCATTGTGAAATCATAAACCTATTATGACTTCATTACCAGTATGGTATCACCACCTAATTGTGACATAAAAACATTATTATATAATATCGTGACATCATATTGCTATTGTGATATCACTGTCCAATTATGTTTTCATAAAACTAGAATTATGTCATAACAGTTTAGGAAATTCATGTACTGGGACTTCAAGCTACTTCTGTGAACTTGCATCCTCGTGAACAAGTAACAACTGAGATAGGAAATATGATTATGATATTATAAACTTGTAACATCACAAACCCATTGGCACCTCATCACAACGGTGACATCACAAAACCACTGTGACAGCATATTGCCATTTTTACACCACGATCACATGGTGACAACCCAACCTATTCTACTGTCTTAGCACCTTTGAAAAACAACATGGCTTTTCTGACATCTCAGTCACTCTTTTCTGTCACATTGTGATATCACAAACCTGTTAGGACTTCATCACATTCGTGATGAAGCAACACATGGCTTTAGAGACATCAAAGTCCCTATGTGAACTCATATACTCCTTATTAAGGACAATAGAGATCTGGCATGCCATTGTGAGATCACCAACCCATTTTGACATTACTAACCTATTGTGACCTCTTCATCCTTATGGCATTACCAAATAATTGTGATAACTAAACCTTTTTATGACCTGATATTCTAACAATTCGTTGCCATTTTGATATCTCGGTTCCATTGTGTTTTCACAAAAACATAAACACCTAACATTTTAGAAAATTCATGGGATTTGGAACTTTCAACTCCTTCTTTGAACTTGTAACCTCATTGTAAATTAGTAGGAATCCAAACTGGACAGGTCATTGAGATATTACTAACTCATTGTGACTTCACAATCCCATTGTGACTGTATCATCCCATGTAAACTCATCACCATTGTGACATCACCAATGCATTGTGACATAACATGGTCACTGTGGCTTCATGATCATCCTAACATTTTATATCACTGTCCCATCATGTTTTCACGAACCTAGTAAGATCTCATGACATGTTAGACAATTTATGCACTTTGGGACATCCATCTCCTTCTGTGAACTCATATCCTCATTTAGAATTAGTACCAATTGAAATTGGACATGTCATTGTGTTATTACAAACTTGCTCTGACATTGCTAACACACTAGGACATCACAAACATATTGTAACCACATCACCACTATGGCAGCAGCAACCAATTATTTTGGGGGGGGGGGGGTCCGGGCATAGGACCTGAACTCTGGGCCTGGGTGCTGTCCTTTAACTCTTCAGCTCAAGGCTAGCACTCTACCACTTGAGTCACAGCGCCACTTCCAGCTTTTTTCTTTTTGTTTATGGAGTGCTGGGGAATCGAACCCAGGGCCTCATGCACGCAAGGCAAGCACTCTACCACTGAGACACCTTCCCAGCCCCATCACCAACTAATTTTAACATCATATTGCCACTGTAACATCATGATCATTTTGTGACTTCCCAACACTATTAGGACCTCTGAGTTGCTCTGAAGAAACACATGGTCTTTGTGAGATTACAGTTATTTGTGTACCATATCCATGTTTTAATGACAATTGAGTTCAGACATGCCATTTTAACATCACAAACCCTTTGTGACATCACCAGAGTGACATCAAACTGTACTTATGCCATCATCATTGTGAAATCACAAAAATGATATTTCATTAAGACATCACAATGTAAATGTGACCTCATATACACATTGTGAAATCCTAATCTGTGATTTCATTCTATTTCATATGTGGCATGTATTTTGATATCACAAAACCATCGTGACAGTAGTAGTGGCATCCTGTTTCTCCCTCAGCCTCTGAACTCTGGTCCCCATCTTTGCCTAATGCTCACCGAGTTTGATGTACTTGGAATTAATTTGAATGTTTTCTGGGTTCATTTTAACAACTTCCTGATTTATGTCTTAAAAACATTTATTCACATTCCATAATTCTTGGTTTTCTCCAGCATGCTGTTCAATGTGTTTTTAATCTCTTGCGTTTTGAGTGGTAGGTATTGGAGATTCAGTTTTTTTTAAATCATGTTTCAGAAAGAAATGTATAATTTTTTCTTTGCCTCATTTGTTGTGAAGTTCAGAGCTAAATTTTTAGTTGAATACAGGTGGATTTCAGAGCCCTAAACTCCTCATGTTTTTCCAATAGGCTAACATGCTTACTTAACCTGTCATTGTCTCTTTGTCCTCCTTGGAGATTCCTTTACCCATTTTTCTGGCAATAATCACACTGATCTAGTCATAGAGGTTCCCTACTGCCGTTTGCATATGAATTATACTGTCTTTGCCAAGAGTTTCTTGAACCCTGTCCCCTTCTTAGACTGGTTTTCTTCGAGGGTATCTGTGTTATCAAACACTCTCTGGGCAACAGCTACCCACTCATATTTTCCTCAAAAGCTAATTTTGAAGCTTCCTTCTATTGCCTGGATGTCAGCTGGGTAATGAAGGCCATATTTAGGGCTCTTCCATTCCCTGAGGCAACAGGATCTATATGCTATAGGTCCTATAGGACTACAGAAGCTGTTCCAGAAAAGTATCAGGGAATTAATTGGGGAGTTGTACAGTACTGCTCAAGTTAGATCAATGAGTTTGCTTCCAAGTTACTGCCTGGATCCCTGAAACAGAGTCTGTTGACACTTGGGAAGTACGTCCTTACATTAATCAATCTTGTAGTCCCAGCTTGGTTTAATCTGGGAAAAGACTTGCTCCAAATGAACTGGGTCAACAGTGGGGGGACCATCTGGTTCAAGGACCAACTTCAAAGGACTGTGCCAGGTTCACTCCATTTCCTCCCAGGTGAAAAGCACCTATAAAACTTGCTGACAATCATCTCAGCTAGACTGGTGTGTGAAAAATACTGTCTCTAATAAGGAGATGAGCCCTTGGAATTTTTCAGAAAAGGGTGCATTTTTCTCTTTCCAACCACACAGATGACTAGTTGTAAAGGAAGCATATATTAGAAAGAGGGCTGGACCACCATCTCCCCCATGTGCCTGTTTCAAAGGTAATAAGGGGACCTTACCACCTTGAACTACCTGAGGATATTGGTACAACTTCTGGTATGGCAGGTACTGAACATCAGAGGTGTTGATGGCACAGAATATGAGGGAGAGTACTCCAGTGGTCTACCTTTGGGGGATCTTATGACACAAGGGAAAAGATTTTTTAGTTAGAACTTTTGGACATTGTTCTCCCATCCTGCAATAAAGGAGTATACAGGATATAGAGTTATGAGCAAACACACACAGATCGATAGCCACAGACACTTAACTCACATGTGCCACATCTCTCAAAGATGACCTCTTAAGGATGTCCTAGAAGACCTATAGAGGATGCCCAAATGACCTCTCAAAGAGACCCCAGATGATTTCCCAACGAAGCCCCAGATTACCTCCAGAGGATGTCCTATATAGCCTCTTGAGGGGGCCCAATATTACCTCTGGAGGAAGACCCAGATGACCTACAGAGGAGGTAAAGATAAACTCATGAGGAGGAAACCTTAGATGATCTCCAAAGGAGGCCAGAGATGGCTTCTTGAGGAAGCCCCTGATGATCTCCAGATGAGGTCCCCGATGGTTTCCAAGCTATCCCCAGATGGACTCTGGAGGACTTGCCAGAGGCCTGTTGAGGTCCCTAATGAACATCTTGAGAAAGTCCCAAATTGTTTCTCAAGGTTGGCCAGAGAACCTCCAGAAGAGGTTCCAAATAGTTTCTAAACGAAGCCCGAGTTGACCTCCAGAGGAGGCCCCAGACTGCTTATCAAGGTAGCACAAGGTGTCCTCAAAAGGAGTTCTCAGATGGACTCACGATGAGGCGCCAGTTGACCTCATTAAAGGTCACAGATGGTCTCTTATGGAGGCCCCAGTTGACCTCCATGTGAGGTCCCAATGGACTGTCGAGTAAGTCCCATATACTCTCTTGAGAAAGCAGCAAATTGCCTCCAGAGTATGTCCCAGAAGCTTTGTGAGGGTGCCCTAGATGTTCTCCAAAGGAGGACCCTGATGACTTCATAAGGAAGCCCTAGATGACTTTCAGAGGAGACACAGATGACCTCCGGAGGAGGTTGCAGATGTCCTCAAAGGAGGCCCAAGATGACCTCTCAAAGAGTCACAGATATCTTCTCAGTGAATTCCCCAGCTTACCTCTCGAGGAGGTCCTAAATGGTCTCTCAATGAGCTCTAGATGACCTCTAAAGGAGGACCCATATGACCCCCAGAATAGGTCCCAGATGTCCTCTAAAAGATGTCCAAGAAGTCCTCCAGAGGAGGTCCTAAATGGACACTTAAGGAAGCCACAGATCACCTCCTGAGGCCAGTTGCTCTCCTTCTCCTCCTGCTATCCCTAAAATTCCTCTCCTCCCAAGTCTTTCCCCTCCTGCTGTTTCACCCCTTACTTCCAGGTCTTTCCCCCCTTTCCTATTCTGGAACTCTGAACATGGGGCCTAGATATTGGCTCTACCACTCCCTCAATACAAAGGGTTTCCTGCTAGTAGTTTTCAACCATCTCTAACCAAACTACACACTGCCCAAACTCTTCTTGACAGCGCACCATGTGGGGCTTGATACCCCACCCAATCCAGCAGCATGCCCCTACCCTTTTGAGAGCATGTCTGGCTCTCACTGGAAGGCAGGTCCACAGGGACAGAAAAATTATTGGGACCCAAGGATTACTTGGGACCTGCTGGTTATTACAGGATCCTCATGTAATCACTAACCCATTGTGACTACATTGCCACTTGGACATAACAAACCAATTGTGATATTAAATTGCTTTTGTGACAATATGTTCACATTGTGAAACCCCAAACCTATTATGACCACGTAGAATCTTTATGACATCACAATCCCTTTGTGTACCCATATCCTCATGATGAAAAATAAAAATTGAGATCAGACATGCCCTTGTAACATCCCAAATACTTTGTGACATCATCAGTGTGATATCACATTGTCATTATGACCACATCAGCTCATTGTGACATCACCAAAATACAATGACACCATAGCATCATTACATCACATTGTCACTGTGACATTACAGACACCTTGTGAATGCCTATTCTATGATTTCATTCAATTTCAAATGTGGCATGAGGGTTGATAACAGACCCTCATTGTCACCTCACAAATATTTTGAAATCTAAATCTCTTTTGGAATACACATTGCCATTGTGATATCACTAACCCACTGTGATATCACAAAATGTTCGTCATAACATTTCTGACATATTACCATTGAGATATCTTAGGTCCATTGTGAGCTCATAAACTTCTTTTACCTTATAATATTTCTGGTATGACATATGATATCAGAAATTCACTGTAACATCATGACCACTGTGATATCACACATGACCAGAAGTCATGACCACTGTTTCAAATGGTGACATCAAAAAACTAGTAGGACTTCAAAAGAATTGTGACAAAAATCCATTTTGTATTCATCACATTTCATTTGTGAAGTCATATACATATGGGGAATTAATAACAAGGTACAGCATGGCATTTTGATATCACCACCCATTGTGAAATCAAAAACGTATTATGACAACATGACCATTATGGCATCACCCACCAGTTGTGCCATTAAAGCAATCTTATGACATAATATTCTGTCATCACATTTCCATTGTGATATCAATACATTATTGTGTTTTTACAACGCTACTATGACCTCAAACTTTTTAGAAAATTCATGGCCTTTTGGACTTTAAGTTCCTTTTAAGAACTAATATCCTCATTGTGAACAAGTAGGAATTAAGAGTGTTCTTGTCATTGTGATATTACAAACTCGTTATGAGATGACAAACCCATTGTGATCTCATCACTGTGACATCAAAACCCTCGGTGACATAACATTACATAATGCACCATAGCATCATATTCAAAGCATTATGACATCACATTTTCATTATGAAGTCATAGATACATTGTGAATGCCTGTTTTGTAATTTCATTCTATTTCAAATGTGGCATGTGTATTGATATCAGAAACCCATTATATGTCCCTAGTCACATTGCAAATATTTGTGATGTAACATGATAGCCATCATGGCATTAAGAACCAATTGTGACATCAAAACTGTATTATTAAATATTATTGTCATAATATGTCATATTACATAATTGTCACATCATATCACCATTGTGATATAACTGTTCCATTGTTTTTTATAAAAAATATTATGACCTCATAATATTTTAGAATATTCATGGCATGTGGGACTACAAGCATCTGTGAACACCTATCCTCATTGATTACTAGTAGCAATTCAATTTGAACATTGTGTTTGTGATATTAGATATTTATTGTGACATATCTATAGCATGTGATATCAACACCACTGTGATATCCCAAAGCTTTTTTTAACATTACATTGACTTTGTGACATCATTATCACATTCTATAATCTCAAACGTTTTATTATCTCTTAGATCCTTTGATAAATCACATAGCCTTTGTCACATCACAGCCTTCACAGTGAAGTAATAATTGAGATCTGACTTGCCATTGAGAAATCACAAACACTTTGTGACAATTCAACTATTGTGACATCACATTGTCATCATGAAACCTTTGGCTCATTGTGATATCACCATACTACAATGACATCATTGCATTATGACACCACGTTGGCAATTTCATGAAATAGACACATTGTGAATGCTTATTCTGTGATTTAATTGTATATCCAATGTGGCATATGGGTTGTTATCCAAAACACATGTGACCTCGTGACCATTGTGACATCACATTGCTATGTTACACCATTAGCCCACTGTTATATCACAATCTTGTCCTATGGTCAAAAAATTTGTGCAATGCTATTTTTGTGATATCATAAGCCTTTTATGAGGACGTAACATGTTTTCATCCTCAAAATTTCTCATCACCAGAGTGACATCACATTGTTGTTAGGACATCATCAGCTCATTGTGACAGCCCAAAAGTACAATGACATCTTAGCATTATAATATCACATTGTCATTTTGAATTCATAGGTATATCATGAATGCCTATTGGGTAATTTAATTCTATTTCAAATGGGACACATATGTTGATATAAGAAACTCATATGACCTCACAACATTTATGACATCACTTTGCCATGTTTGTAATGACACCATCAGCTATTTGGAATATCTACAAACTATCATATCATAGCATTTTACATTACATTTTCATTGATACAATATAGACTCATTGTGAATGCCTATTCTGTGATTTACTTGTATTTCAAATGTGGCATATGTGTTATCAGAAACCCATTGTGACCTCATAACCATTATGACATCACAATCCCTTTGTGATTTCACATTGCTGTTGTGATATTACTAACCCACTGTAACATCACAAACCAGTCTGGACATAATATGTGTGACATGCTGCTTTGGTGATACCTTAGGCACTGTGAGAACTCAGAATTTCTTTCTGGCCACATGTTTCAGCTATGATATGCGATAGCAGAAATCCACTGTGACATCTTAACTATTATGATATTACAGTTAGATGTATGTCACATAGTGACATCACAAATCTGTTAGTACTTCATCTCACTAGTGACAACACATACACTTTGGCATATCACAGTCCTTGTGTGAAATCAAAAACACCTCATGAATTAATGAAAATTGAGACATGACATGCAAGTTTGACTTCACAAACCCATTGTGACATCACGAATGTATTGTGACTTCATCCCCACTATGACATCACCAACAAGTTGTGACATCAGTACATTATTATGACAATATTGTGACATCATATTGCAATTGTGATAATACCATCCCATTGTGCTATTAAGACTCATAACCTTTGAGAAAATTTATGAACTTTGGGAATCCAAGCTCCTTCTGTGAATTCTTATCTTCATTGGGAACAAATAGCAATTGAAATGGAACATGCCATTGTGGTATTACAAACTTGTAGAGACATCAAAAATGCATTGTCACAAACCCATTGTGACATGACATTGTCATTGTGAAATCAGGATCACATTTGGATATCCCAAACAATATGATCTCATCACCTTTGAATAAACACATGGCCTTTGTGACATCATCGTCTCTTTGTGTATCCATATCCTCATTGTGAATTAGTGACAATTGAGATCAGACATTGCATTCTATCATCACTTGACCTTTTTGAACTCATCACCACTATGACATCACATTGTGATACTACACCATGAGATTATTGTGGTATCACTAAACTATAATGATGTCATAGCATTGTAATTGTGATTGACTATTCTGTGAATTAATTCTATTTCACATGTGACATGTGGATTGATATCAGAAACCCATTGGGACCTAATAAACAGTGTGACATCAAAATCCCTTTGTGACATAATATCACCATTGTGGTATCACCAACCCACAAATCTGTCCTGTCCCCATAAGTTTTGTGACATGCTGCCATTGTTATATGTTTGGCCCTTTGTGAGATCATAACGTTTTTGAACTAATAATATTTCTGATATGTGATATCAGAACTCCTCTGTGATATCATAACTAAATGACATCACACTGCCAGATATCATGATCAATGTGTCACAATGTGATATCAAAACCTACTCATATTTCATCACATTTATGCCAACACATGACTTGGGAGTCATCATAGTTCCACTCTGAAATGAAATACTCTTTGGTAATGAAAACTGATATACTACAATACTACATGCCATTGTGACATCACGAACCCATTGTGGCCACACAAACTTTTGTGATCTCCTCAACATTATGGCACTACCAACTAATTTTTGACAACAAACATTAGGATATAGTTTTGTGATACTTTGGCAATGTTATATCACTGTACCATTGTGTCATTATTATGATGTCACAGTGGATTTCTGATATCATACCTGACATGTTGGAACAGGTTATGAGTTCACAAAGGGACTATCATATGTTAATTACAGTATGTCCAAAAGTTACGAGGACTGGAAAGGCTATGATGTCAGTGTGAGTTAGTGACATTACAATAGCATTGTGATATTCCAAAGGAATTATGATGTCAAAATATTTATGAGGTTACAAACGCATTCTGATATTAACCCATATGCCACATTTGAAATAGGATGAAATCATAGAATATCCATTCATAATGAGCATGTGACATCACAATCTCAAAGTGACATCATAATGCTATGATATCATTGCTGTTTTGTGATGTCAAAAAGAGCTGATGGGGTCACAATTCCAATGTGATGTCACACTGGGGGATGATGTCACAAATGGTTGGTGATGTTGCAATATCATCTTTGATATCAATGGTCAATTGTTCACAAGATGGCTATTGGTGTCAAAAGGGACTATGACAGCATAAAAGTCATGAATTCACAATTGATTTCTGGTATCTGCACACAGGCCATATTCAAAAAAAATGAAATCACAGAATAGGTATTTCCAATGTCTATGCTGGCCCGTGAATTATGTAATGTCATAATAATGTAATGTCATTTTTTGTGGTGTGATACTGAGCTGATTGTGTCATCACAATAATGTGATGTCACAGTGTTGATGATAGCACAAAAGTTTGTGATGTTACAATGAATGGCATGTCAGATCTCAATAGCCAGTATTTAATGAGGATATGGGTACACAAAGGCAATGTGATGTCAGAAAGGCCATGTTTTTTTAAAGTACTGAAAATGTCATAATTGGTTTGGGAGATCACAATATAATCATGTAGTCACAATGGGAATGTGATGGCACAGTGGTGATGGGGTCACAATGAGTTTGTGCTGTCACAACATGTTTGTAATAACATAGCATGTCCCATTTCAATTTCTAATAGTTCATAATGAGAGTACAAGTTCAAAGAAGGAGCTTGAAGTCCCAAAGACTATCAATTTTCTAAAAAGTTATGAAGTCATACTGTTTTTTTTTTGTTTTTGTTTTTGTTTTTAATTTAATTTTATTTTATTTGTGAACATACTGTACAGAGGAGTTACAGTTACATGGGCAGGATAATGTGTACATTTCTTACCAAGCATTGCAGCCTCCTCCTTTGTTTACCCTTCACATCCCTTCCCAGCCTCCCCCCTCCCCCACTAATCCCAATCCTTCTCCTTCCTTCCCCCCCAGCCCCCCCCCCCCGCACCAACGTTGTAAAGTTCATTTTGGACAAGTCATACTGTTTTTTGAAAACAGGGAGGGACTGTAATATCACAGTAGCAAAGTGATGTTACAAAATTATATCATAATGTTTTATGTTTCAGTTATGTTGTGAGGCCTTAGTATTACTGACATCACAATACATTTGTGATGTCACAATGGGTTCACGATGTAAAAATAGCAATCTAGATCTCTATTGTCATTAATTCACAGTGAGTATATGAGTTTATAAAGAGACTGGGACATTTCCAAAGGGATATATTGTCACAAATGTTATGATGTCTTAACAAGTTTGTGATGTAGCAATGTGAAATGATGATCATGATATAGGGCAGTGTGGTGTCATAATAGTCATGATGTCACAGTGGATTTCTGAGATCACATGTCATACCTGAAATATTATTTGTTCACAAACAGGTTATGAGCTCACAAAATGCCTAAGATATCACAATGGCAACATACCACAAAAGTTATGAAGACAGGACAGGATGATTATTTAACAATTATGATATCACAATAACAATGTTATATCACAAAGGGATTTTGGTGTCACAATGGTTTATGAGGTGATAATGGGTGTCTGGTGTCAACTGGCATGCCACATTTCAAATAGAAGGAAATCACAGAATAGGTATTCACAATGTGTCTCTCATAGCACAATGCCAATGTGATGTCATAATACTATGATGTCATTGTCCTTTTGTGATGTCATATGCGCTGATGATTTCATAAGGATAATGAGATGTCACAGAGGAGATGATACCAAAAAGGGTTTATGATATAATGAAATATCTAATCCAAATTTTCTTTCATTCACAATAAGAATATGGATGCTTCAAAGTATGGTGATGTTACAAAGGCCATGTGTATTTTCAAAGTTGCTAAGGTGTCATAGAAGGATTGGGATGTCACAATGTGGTCATGTTGTCACAATGGCAATGTAATGTTACAAATGGATTGGTATATTACAGTGGTGTTGGTGCCATGATGGGTTTGATATGTCACAAAGAGTTTGTAATATCACAATAACATGTCCAATTCCAGTTGTTACCACTTCAGAATGAGGTTACAAGTTCGCCAAGGAGATTGAACTTCCTAAGCCCATGAATTTTTAAAAATGTTATAAGGTCATAATAGGTTTGTGAAAACACAATGAGACAGTGATATCACAATGGCTATGTGATGTCACAATATCATGTCCTAACAATGTTTTTATGTCACAATTAGTTGGTGATACCATACTGGTCTAGGCTGAACATGGCTCTGGATATCCAGCCCAAGACAAGGTAGTCACAGGCCCCATTCTAGTGTAAATATTTTTATCTTAAATATGCCTTGATAGATTGTCTTATGCTTTAGAGGTCATAATTTTTGGATGTCCCAGTGAAGTAATCCATCTGCATAGCATTGGGACTTGGAGCCCTGGAAAACCCCCTCATAGGTGAGTGTTTCAGCCCTCAGGGGTGAGAGTCGCCCTCAAGTGATTGTTTCCTGAGGACCCATTTGGAAAAGTGTAATAGAGGAACTCCATTGTGGTGAGCCTAGAGGTGCTTGACAGCCTGTATTTGGGGCCTCCTTTGGAAGCCATGTGGGATCTCTTTCCCAGATCATGTGGGGATGTTTTGAGAAGCCATCTTGGACCTCTGGATGTCATGTGGAGCTTCCAAAAGAAGCCATTTGGGACCTCCTCAAAAGTCTTTTCGATTTACTGTGGATGTCATCTGAGGCCTCTTTCAGGGCTCATCAATGGGCTCCTCAGGAGGTCATCTGGGACCTTCTCGGGAGGTCATCTTGGACCTCTTTTAGAAGACATTTAGGACCTACTGTGAAAGTCATCTGGGTCTTCTTTGCGAGGCCAGCTAATTCTCTTTGAGAGGTCATCTGGGACATTCTTCAGAGGATATTTGGGACCTTTGGAAGCTGTGTGAGACCTACACTGGAGGTCATCCCTTAAGAGGTCACCAGGGACCTCTGGGTCATCTGGGTCCTCCTACAGAGGTCATCTGGGGTTCCTCAATCAGTCATCTGATAGCTATTCCAGAGGTTATCTGGTGTTTCTTGAGAAGCTATCTGGGACATACTCCTGAGGTCATTGGCGTGTCCTTTAATTGCCATCTGGGACCACCTCCAGAGGTCTTCTGGGCCTTCCTGGAGAGGCCATCTGGGACTCCTCAGGTGGTCATTTGGAGCTTCTTTGAAAAACCATCTGGGACCTCATTGAGAGGTCACCAGAGGCTTCATCGTGAGGCCATCTAATTCTTCCTCCAGAGGTTATCTGGGAACTCCAGAGGTCATCTTTGAGAGATTTGGGACACACGGATTTTGTGGCTTTTTTTCTGTGTGTTTGCTGATAGTTCGATGTCCTATATATACACCCTTGTTTATTCCTTTTTTCCAGGATTGGAGAACAATATCCTAAATTTCTCTTACTGAAAAATCTTCTCCCCCTGTATTACAGAATCTCCCAGAGTAAGACCAAGAGGTTTACTCTCCCTCTAATTCTGACCAATCCATGAGCACCTCCAATGTTAAGAAGCTCCCAAACTAACAGTGGTTTCTTGAACCATCCTTAGGTGCTACAATATGTTACAGTCCCCTTATTATCCTCGAGACGGGGTCATGGTGGAGATGGTGGCCAGGCCCCTTTTCTAAGAATGTTCCCTTTACAAATAGTGAGCTGTATAACTGGAAACAACAAAATGTATCCTTTTCTAAAAAATGCCAGTGATCATCTACTTATTAGAGATAGTATTTTTCACATGCCAGCCCACCTGGGATGATTGTCAGCAAATTTTACAGGGGTTTTTTACCTGTAAAAGGGAAAGGGAAAGAATCTGGCACATTGCCTTGAAGGCAGTCCTTGGATCTGATGATTTCCCCACTGATGACCTAGTCCATTAGGAATGTCTTTCCCTTGACTAACCCAACCTGGGACTATAACAGCAATCGAGGTAAGGAAGTACTTACCAATTTGTACCAGATACTGTTATCAGGATATACGCAGTGACTAGGAAGTCAAATCATTAATCTATGGTGAGTGAGACTGTACAGCTCTCCTGTGACTCCCCTAATGCTTTTCTGGAACAGCTGATAGAGGCCTGTGGAAGGAATATGTCTGTAGATCCTGAGGCTCAGGAAATTGGAAGAGTCCTAATTATGGCCTTTGTTACCCGGTTAGCCCCAGAATTAGAAGAACGTTTCAAAACAAAAGATTTGCAGGGAAAGCTGTTGAGTTGGTAGAGGTTACGCAGTGGGTGTTTGATAAAAATAAAATAACCAAGAAGAAGAACAGACTAAGCAGGGGGTTTGAATTTTGGAAGCAGCAGCAGGACATGGATCAAGAAACCCTCAGTAATGAGAGTATAATTCATTTGCAAATGACAATAGGGAACCTCTAGGACTAGATCACTATATCCCTGCTAACAGAGTGTGGTGTTAATTGGTACATGCCTTTATCTCAATTATTTTGTCATCCCAGCTTGGGCAAAACTGGCAAAGTACTTGCTCCAAATGGACTGGGTAATCATTGGAGCAACCAAATGGTTCAAGGACCACCTTAAAGGCATTGTGCCAGATTTGTTCCCTTTCCTCTTGAGAAGCAGCTGTAAAAGTTACTGACAATGGCTGGGAGATGATGGCTGACACCTGTAAACCTAGCTACTCAGGAGGCTAAGATCTGAAGATCACAGTTCAAAGCCAGCGCAGGCAGGAATGTCCCTGAGACTCATCTCCAATAAACCACTAGAAAAAACAGAAGTGGCATTGTAGCTCAAGGAGTAGAGCATTAGCTATGAACTGAAGAGCGTAGAGATAGTGCCCAAGTCCAGAGTACACACCCCATGACCAACAAAAACAAAACAAAAACAAAAACAAAAGTTGCTGACAATCATTACAGATGGGTGATGTTTGAAAAATACTATCTCTACTAAAGAGATGAGTCCCTTGGGTTTTTCAGAACAGGACAGATTTTGCTGTTTCTAGTTATATAGGTCACAACTTATAAAGGGAACACACATTAGAAAGGGGGCCTACCCACTATCTCCCCCATGTGCCTCTCTCAAGGTTAATAAGGGGATTGTACCACCATGTAGCACCTAAGGCTGATACAAGGGAGGATTTCTGCTGTGGGGAGGACTTAACATCAGAGGTGCTGATGGCACAGAATAGGTAAGATAGTACAACAGTGGGTCTTCCTCTGGGGGACCCTGTAACACAAAGAAGAGTTTTTAGTTACTAGAACTTGAGGACATTTTTCTTCCATCCTAGAATAAAGAGTAAACAGAGGTGTTGATAGGACATAGAAAACACGCATAAATAGTAAGCATACAGAAATGAATTGCCACAGACACTTAACCTACATTCCCAAATCTCTCAAGGGTGCCCATTTGAGATTGCAGATGACCGGTGGAGGAGTTTTCAGATGACCTACTGAGAAGGCCCAAGATGACCTCTGAAGGAGGTCCCCAATGGCCTCTTGAGGAGACCTGAGATGACCCCTTGAAGACATCCCAGATGACCTATGGAGGTAGCCCCAGATGATATTTGGAAGAGGCCTCATGAGGAGGTCCCATATGAACTCCCGAAAATGTCCCAAATGACCTCCAGTGGTGTTCTCAGATGACCTGTCAAGTCTGTCCTGGAGGCCTTCTTAAAAAATCTAGGTCACCCCCAGAGCAGGTGGCTTCTAAGGAAATACCATATGACCTCCCAAGGAGGTTCAAGATGGCTAACCAAGAAAACCCCAGATGACCTCCAGGGGGGATCCCCAAAACAATATGGCAAGCTTACCCTAGACACACCCCAAGAATCCTACATGATTCATGTCCACACTTGTCCTCGGAAAACAAAGATATGAAGGAGGCTGTGAACCCTGAGAGTCAAGACAGTCACCTATAAGGGAGTTTTCCCATGGCCAAGTCCCAATGATATTCAGATGGATTATCTTGCAGGGGGATCCAAAAATTATCACGGGACAATCCATCAAGGCACATTTAAGATGATCAAAATTATCTACACTAGAAAAGGGCCTGAAACTACCTTGTCCTGGGCTGGATACCCAGAGCCAAGAGCACCTGGACCACCAAACCTCAGACCTCCAATGGGCAGGCTCTCCCTTTGTTAATTGGTCTGCAAACCACTCACGCCAAAAATTATGTTATCTAAAGCTACAAACTTTTTTTCTTAAACCTTCTTCCCTCCTTCTCTACAGATTTGTCCTTTCCAGGTCTTTCCCTTTTTCCTTTCCACAACTTCCTTAATTGCTTCAGTTCTCTGTAATCTCTACAGACCTAACCTGCTCTGACCTGGTGTCAAGTTGCTGTACTTCTCCTCTGGCTGTTCCTCATCTTCCTCTCCTCCAAGGTCTTTTTTTCTAAACTTCAATTACAGGGCTGGGAAGGTGGCTCAGTGGTCGAGCGCTTGCCTTGCATGCATGAGGCTCTGGGTTCAATTCCTCAGCACCATTAAGCAAAAAGAAAAATAGCAGGAAGTGGCACTGTGGCTGAAGTGGTAGAGCACTAGCCTTGAGATGAAGAGCTGAGGGATGGCGCCCAGGCCCAGAGTTCACCCCCACAACTGGACCCCCCCAAAAAAACAAAGAACTTCAATTACATGAGCTAGGTAATGAGTACATTTCTTGTCAAGCATTGGTTTTTCCTCCCTTGTTTTCCCTTCCTATCCCTTTCAATCTCACCCCTCCACTCCCACCTCCCAACCCCTACCTCCCGACCCCGTTGTAAATTTTGTTTTTCGACGTAACGACTTATACATCTCATTGTTGCAAGGGTCCACCTGTATCCCTGGTGAAACCACTTGTTTTTTTGTTTTGTTTTTTTTCCCTACCCCTCCACAAATTATAACAACATCAAATAGTTTCTAACATATTTATAAGGTGATTTTTTTTGTTGCTTTGTATGTCCCTTCCCCATGGTATAACACCTGCTTTCATTGCATTTGATGATGGTATAATTTGTGGAGGGAAAGGGGAAAACAAACCATTTAAATAGGGATACAGATGGACCCATTTCCACAAAGAGATGTAAAAGTAGTTACGTCATAAAATGAACTTTACAATTTTGGCCGGGGGTGAGGGGTGAGGGGTGAGGGTGGGGCTTGGGGTTTGGGAGATGGGAAGGGATAGTAAGGGGAAACAAAGGAGGAGGCAACAATGCTGCCTAAGGAATATATTCATTACTTTGGTCGTGTAATTGTAACACATCTGTATGGTATTTTCACAATAAAAAGTAAATGGAAAAAAATCATCAACACTTTCTGACATCATCACCACTGTGTCATCTCATTTTCACATATAATACCATCAGTTCATTGTGACATAACCAAAATTCAATGTCATCATAGCATTGTCATTGCCTTGTCTTTGGGATATGGACACATTATAAATGACTATTCTATGATTTCATTCCATTTGAAATGTGGCTTGTAGGTCTCTAGTCAAAACCCTTGGTGACTGCATAACCATTGTGACATAACAATCCCTTTGTGACTTCACATTGACATTGTGATATCACTAACCCACTGTGACATCACCAACCTGTCCTCTCCTCATAAATTGTGTGACATGCTGCCATTGTGATATGCACCTTGTGAGATGATTATCTATTTTGGACCTCAACTATTTCAGGAATGACATATGATATCAGAAATACACATTGACTTCAAGATCCCTGTGCCATCACACTGCTAGACTTCATCACTATTGTGTCACATTGTGACGTCAAAACCTGTTAGGACTTCATCATATTTGTGACAACACTTGCATTTGGAGACATCACAGTCTCTTTTGAGCTCATATACTCATTGTGAGTCAATGAGAATTGAGATCAAGAATTCCATTATGACATCAGCAGCCCATTGTTATATCCCAGAACTATAATGCCCTTATCACCGGTATGGCAGAGCCAACTATGTATTCAAAATATTATCATGAGGAGATATCAAGACATCATATTGACATTGTAATATCACTGTCCCATTGGTTTTTCCACACCTATTATACATTACAACATTTTAGAAAAGTCATGGCCTTTGGGATTTACACTCCTTCTCTGAACCCCTATCCTCATTTTGAGCTAGAAGGGCTGCAATTTTACACGTGATTGTGATATTACAAACTTGTTGTGATTTCACAAAACCCAAGGGACATCATTACCACTGTGTTATCACAAACCCATTGTGGTATCACATTGCTGTTGTGATGTCATGATCACATTGAGACATCACCAAACTCTTATGAACTTTAAACTTCTTTCAAAAAACAAATTGCCTTTCTGACATCACAATCTCTTTCATTACCCACATCCTCATTGTGATCTCATGACAATTAAGATCAGACACATCTTCTAACATCAAAAACACTTTTTGACATCATGACCAGTATGAAACCACATTGTCATTATGACACCATCCACTCATAAGTGACATAACAAAACTACATTTGCATCATAGGATTGTGACATCTCATTGATATTGTGACTACACAGACACATTGTGCATGCCTATTCTGTGATTTCATTCTATCAAATGTGTCATGGCAGTTGATGTCAAATGCTATTGTGTCATTTGGGTTGATGCCAGAAGCCCATTTTGATCTCATTACTATTGTGAAGTCACAATCCCTTTGTGACATCACATTGCCATGTTGATAAACAAACCTGAGACATCAAAAACTTGTCCTCATAACTTTTGTGACATGCAGCCATTATGACATCTTAGGCCCTTTTTGAACTCATGATCAGTTTTGTACCTCATAATACTTCAGGTATGATAAGTCATAGAAATACACTGACATCACGACAACTGATTCATCAAACTGTCAGATGTCATGACCTTTGTGGCACATTTTGACTTCATAACCGTGTTAGGACGTCACCACATTTGTGACAACACATGCCTTTGGAGATATCACAGTCCTTTTGTGAATTCATATAGTCATTGTGAGTAAATGAAAATTGAGATCCAGAATGCCATTGTTACGTTAAAACCCATTTTGACATCACAAAATTATTGTGACCTCGTCTCCATTATGGCATCACTAAATAATTGTGGCATCAAAACAAGATTATGATGTGATTCTGTGCCATGACATTGCTGTTATAACACTATCACATTGTCACTTCCCAGACCTATTATGACCTTTTAGCACCTTTGAAAAAACACATGGCCTTTGTGTCATCACACTCTTTGTGTGATGTCACCTATATCTTCATTGTGAGCTAATGACAATTGTGATAAAACATGCCATTGTTATATCACAAACACGTTGTGGAATCATCACATGTGACATTAAATTGTCTTTGTGAGACCATCCATTCATGAGACACCAGCAAAGTACAATGACATGAAATCATTATGTTTTCACATTGTCATTGTGATATCATACACACATTATAAATGCCTATGCTTTGGTTTCATTTTATATCAAATTTGGCATGTGGGTTGACATCAGAAACCCATGTGACATCATAATTAATGTGACCTTACAATCACTGTAAAATCACAGGGACATTGCAATATCACAAACTCACTGTGACATCACAAGCCTTTCCTCTTCTCATGTGCTGCCATAGTTATATCTAAGTCTATTTGTGAGCTCATAATTTGTTTTTGACCTCATAATATATCAGATATAACATGCGATATCAGAAATCCACTGTGATATCATGACCATTGTCAGTCATCATGAACCTGTGTCACATTGTGACATGAGCACATTGTTAGGAATTTTTGCATTTGTGACAACACATGTCCAAGGAAATACCTCAGTCTCTGTGTGAATTCATATACTTATTGTAAATGAATGACCTTTGATATCAGTAATGCCATTCTGACAAACCCGTGCATGTGACATCAGAAATTTATTTTGACCTTATCATCAATATGTTATCACTACCTAATTGCAATGTAAGTACCTTAGTATGATGTGATAGTTTGAAATCATGATATTGTGATATCTTAATTCCATTGTTTTCACAAACCTATTATGACCCCACAATAATTTGGAATATTCACATACTTTGAGTACTAGAGCTTCTTCTGAGAACTCACCACATTATAAACTAGTACAATTGAAAGTGAACATGTAGTTTTTATATTACAAACTTGTTGTGACATCACTAACCGTTTGTGATCTTATTACCATTGTGATATCACAAACCCATTTGATATCACATTGCCCTTATGACTTCATGATTACATTGGGATATCCAAAACTTATTAGGACTTCTAAGCACCTTTAAAAAGAGTTCATTGACTTTGTGACATCACAATCCGTTTGTGTACCCATATGGACATTGTGAACTAATGGCAATTGCGATCAGACATGTCTGTAACATCATAAACACTTATGATGTCATGTTATTGTCATTATGACAGCATCAGCTCATTGTAACATCCCAAAATAAAATAATATAACATTATAACATCACAGAGTCATTATAAGGTCAAAGAAACATTATGAATGCATATTATGTATTTTCATTCTATTTCCCATAGGGTATATGGGTTGATATCAGAAACGTATTTTGATCACACAACCATTGTGACATCACAAACCCCTTGTGATATCACATTGCCATTGTGATATCACAAACCCACTGTGACATGACTACACTCTCCTGTCCTCATAACTTTAGTGGCCTGCTGCCATTGTGATATCTTAGGACTTTTGTGAGCTCATAATCTCTTCTAGAACTCAATATTTCACATTTGACATTTGATACATAAATGAACTGTGATATTATGATCTCTATAACATCCCACTGCCAGATTTCATGACCATTGTATCACATTATGATATTGTATCACAAGTTTGTAACATCACAAAACAGGGCTTCATTAAATTTGTTACAACACATCTGTGTATACATCATAGTTTCTGTGAACTGATATGCTCATTGTGAGATAATGATTTTTATGTTTCAGCATTCCATTGTGACACCACCAATTTATTGTGACATCACAAAACTATTATGACTTCTTCACCATTATGGCATCATGAAATAGTTGTAACATTAAAACATTATTATTACATGATATTGTTACTTAACATTGCCCTTATGATATCATTGTCTCATATTTTCACAAACATAGTATGACTTCAGAACATTTTAAGAAATTCATTACTTTTGGGACTTCAAGCTCCCTCTGTGAACTCATATCCTCATTGTAAAATAGTAACATTTTAAATTGAAGATGTCACTGTTATATAATAACATAGTGATATCCCAAAAGCGTTGTAACCTCAACACCACTGTAAGATCACAAACTGACATCAGATTGCTGTTGTGATATCATGATCACATGTTATCTCAAATATATGACCTCTTAGCATCTTTTAAAAAACATATGTCCTTTGTAGCTTTGTGATATCACAATTCCTATTCATATCCTCATTGTGAAATAATGACAATTGATCCCACACATGCCATTGTAACCTCACAAGTACTTTGTGACATAATATAAACTGACATCTTATTGTTATAATGACTCCATCAGCTCATTGTGACATCATAAAACAGCAACGGAACTATAACTTTACGACATCACATAGTCATTGTGAAATCATAGATTCATTGAGAATGTCTATTGCATGATTTCATTCTATTTCAAATGTGGCATATGTATTGATATCAGAAACCCATTGTGACCTCATAACCATTGTGACATCACAATCCATTTGTGACTTCACATAGCCATGGTGATATCACTACCACAGTGTAACATCATAAACCGGTCCTGTTCTCATAACATTGTGGCATGCTATACTCATGATATCTTAGGCCTTTTGTGAGCTCATAGCCTCTTTTCAAGCTCATAATATTTCAGGTATGGCATGTGATATCAGAAATCAACTGTGACATCATGACCACAGTGCCATCACACTTCCTGACATCATGACCATTGTGTCACATTGGGACTTCAAAAAACTGTTAGGACATCATCCTATTTTATATTTCGAGACATCCTATTCACTTTGTGAACTTATATAATCATTTTGATTTAATGATAATTGAGATTTGGCGTATCTCTGTGACATCATAAAACCATTATAACATCACAAATCTACTGTGACCTCATCACGAATTTTGCATCACCAACAAAATATTATTATGGAAGGAGGACCCAGATGGCAACAGAACAGTTGTGAATCACCACAGCTCTCTCCAACCAAATAGAGATCAAGTTCCAACTGTTTATATAGCAAAATGATGAATACCCAGAGAAAAACAGGAGGTGTAAAAAACAAAAGGATAATATTTCAGAACAGAAAAGCATGAAGACCTTCCCTCACCCTTTATAAACTGTGGCCTGGCCCAGACTGGAACTGCCAGAGTCCCCAAAGCAACTGTGGATAATCTGCAGAGAATGCCAGTGCAGCAGACTCCCGAAGTGGTGACCCCGGTGATTATAAACAAAGAATCCTTGTAGTTTGGAACCGGAACAAAGACCCTTCACACACCCCTCATTAGCAGAGCAGCTCCCGACTATCCCACTAAGTCAATTGGCATGACAGCCATGGGGGGAACCCCAATAAACAGGGCTCTGACCAATGAACACCAGTGCAAAGGACTCGTACAGTGCCAGTGCTAAACCAGAGAATGCAAACAGAGACAGAATTATTGGTCCAGAGCACGTGCACCAAGACCCTTCCCCCATTCCCTGCTGATGGCACAACGACATGCCATGCCTCAGCATGATCCAGTCTAGAGTGACCAGTGACCCCAGAGCAACAGGGGGTAGTCTGCAGAATGCCAGTGCAGCAGATTTCCAAGGTGCCTGTGTCAGACCTGATGATTTCAGAGCAATCTTGCAGCTTAGAACCTGTACAAAGACCTTTCCCACACACTTCATCAGTGAAGCAGCCCTGCGCAATTCCACCAAAGCATCTGGCCCCACAGCTGTGTGGTGAAACCCCAGAAATACAGAGGTCTATCCACAGAATGCCAGTGCAAAAGACTCCCAAGAAGCCTGTGTGAACTCAGACAGCGCAGAGAAAGAAACCTTCGAGTTCAGAACCTGCATGAAGACCCTACGCAGTCCTTGCCAGCAGATCAGCTTCTCATCTTCCCACCAAAGCCTACCAACCCCCAGAAATAGAGTATTCCATGCTATAACAAAACAAGCCTATGGCACTGCCCTGGACAGCATAAACAGAGGCAGAGATGGTGTAAAACACAGACCCTGAGCCACCACCACCATCTGGCCCAGTTCACAATTATCTCAATGGATCTCAGAATACAGTAGCAACCAGTGTCCTACAGCACACAGAAACAGATAGATCACAGCACTACTGAAGAGCTCCCAACCTGCTCCTGGATAAGTGAGCACACCATAGGGAAAGCCTTTTCCCCAAGGGAGACCAGTGCTGGTGGTAACCCCCAAACTTGATCCAGATCCCACTGCCTATTACCTAGACTACAGGCCCTATTAAAACTGGGAAATGTGCTAGCTTCCCATTAGCTTGTGCAGTACAACCAGCCCACCAAGCTTGACCAAGTGTGCCCTGGGGAGGAAGCATAAAAGCTCAAGCCAGGAACAGCACCTATGGGCAACAACAGCCAGAAGAAATCCGGACTGCATACTCAAAGCAGGAAATCCAGCGTAGCAGGTCCCACCTGAGCCCAAATAGTGTGTCGCAGTCTGGGGACCAGGAGCCAAGGCCAGGACTTGGGAAAGGGTTCTTGAGCCACACAACCCACCAATTATGATTGAAGTGAGAAGAGGGTGGAAAGAAGAGAAAATCCACCCCTAGGAACCATTCCTGTGATTGCAAAAAACCTGTGTATCCAGGGAGATAGAACCAGAAGCACAAATCTCACCAGTACCTGGCCTATATATCATGGACGAGGGATTGGACAGCTTAGAGTACTAGCACATTATTACACTCAGGAATTCCTAGAAGACTTCAGCAACTGGAGCCAAGAGCACCCATAGGAGGGCGCAGGAGCTGTATAGGCTGCTTAGTCCTTGGTTGAATATGGGAACTGCCTGTGATCTCCAGAAGACAACTGAGAGTCCTATGTGCATCAGATTATAATCTGTAGGTTGGCCTCTCTCCTAACAGAACTGAGACCAGGTAAAGAGTCAGCCAACTCAAGGCTGAGAGTGAGCTTCCTCAGTTGGTCCAGGAATCAACCAAGAACCAAGCAAAGTCAGCCAGCTATTGACCAAAGCATTCAGAGTTTGCAATTGTGCTTCTATAATCCCTGAAACCTCATGCAAAACTCACAGCAAAGGGGGGTTCTGGGAAGATGGCGGAGGAGAAGCTGGAATCTGAACAAGCTCTCACATAGAAAGCAGTTTTAGAGTTCCAGTGAACAGTCCTAAGCCAGAGAATCACACCAAGTGTGCCATCACAGGACAGAGAGTTAGACAAGAGAGGGAAAGCCAAGGCAAGAAAACACATCTGAGCGCTTGCCAGCAGCAGCGGCAGCGGCGGCAGAAGGGTCCCTGCGGAGACCGCAGCCGGGGCCATACCTGAGCACTCACACAGAGAGTCTGGGACGAAGGAGCCAGACGCAGCGGCCGAACAGATTCTACTCAACACCAGCAAGAACCGACAAGGAGCGGACATCTTCATCCTGCAGTTTGCAGACCAGAGACGACCCAGGATCCAAGACTCGGCATGAGTAGAAGCCTGACTTCCTCACTCCTTCTCAGGGAGCAGAAGAGGGAAGGCCACCCCTCCCCCCCCAGCACCCGTGATCTCCATCTTGGATACCGACAAAGCTCGCAGGAGCTGCCAGCTCCAACTCAGGCCTTGGAATAAAACGAGTCATTTAGCAGGTCACAAGAACTTAACGGCGAAGTGACCTGCCAGACTCAGCTCCATCCAGGGAAAAGTCACCCAGCTCAGGCGCCAGCCATTGGAGTGGCTTTCCCCACTGGGTAACCAGAGCCAGAGGCTGTCCCTCCCTCTAGCAGCCTCAACAATCAATTGAAAAACAGCAACCCTGAGAATGGCTTCAGGCTGTGCTCTGTGAGTTTTTTTCACAAAATAGCCCCAGGGAAAAGCTACTGATTGTTGAAAGGCCTCAACTCTACCCAGAACCTAGCCTCACGACTGCATCCCCCTCTTTTGTGATTCTCAAAGCATATCACCCTCCCATTAAACTAATCTGTGAGGGGGATCTCAAAAGCTTGGGTAAAGCAGAGCATTTTTCTGCATGTTCGAACAAACTGACTTAAGAAACCAATCAAGCCACAGGACCTCAAGCTGACCAGAGGCTCCAACAAGAGGCTGGTTACAGACAAAAGGGAGATACAGGATTCTTCCCACCCCTCCTAAAAAAAAATCAAAAAAAAAATCATAGAACTTTTTTTTTCTTCTTCTTGTTCTTTTCTTTTTTTTTGGTACCATATATATATATATAAAGTATTTTTTTTCCTTTTCTAAAAATTTTATTAATCTTTAATTTTTGCCTTTTTTGAAAAAATAATTGTTTTCCAGTCACTTTTTTTTCCTCTTATAATTTTTATTTTAGGAATACGTGAATGTGCGTTTTCCTTTCTTTTCTTTTCTTCTCTCTCTTTTTCTTTCTTTCTTAACTATCTTTTTGTTTTTTGTCTAGCTCTTCTGAAATTCGGATCTTTTTTTCTCCCTTTCTTATCCTTTCAACCTTTTCCTCTCTTTTGATCTTCTTTATGTGACTTAACTCTTGTCCTGCACATCCTCAGATAAACCTATAGTTAACTAGTAGACCCTATCCCCCATTGTGTACACACTTAATCCACAAATTTATTACTCAATTCAAAACCTCAGAGACTTAAATTCCTTAAGAGCAGTACTACCTCTTTATACCCATATAATATTTTAAGCATTTTTTTAAAGTTTTTCACTTCTCCTCTATGTCCCTTCCCTTCTCTTAATATACTCACATTCCTCTCTAAATAGATGATCTTTTATACTGCATAATAATATCAATTTTTACGTTTCTATTTTTTTCTGGTCTCTTTCATTTCCCTTTCCCTTTCTTCTTTTTCTCTCTCTCTCTACTTGCATCCTACCCAACCTATTTCATGCATTGGGATTAGGACATAGTTAACTCTCCCTGTGCCTCCCCACACCAATCTATTCCTATTTTTTACCCACATCTCTCCCTAAACCTAATAATTTCTGGTTTTCCAAATTCTTCTCTGCGGTTCGAAGCCCATTAACATATAGTTGTTTGATGTTGAATAGATGTATCTGTTGAACTAGATTGTATCTGTAGAATATTGACTGTACAAATACAAACTTTGATTGATGGGTGCCTTAAGAGAGTGTTCTAGCACAAAACTGGTGCTATTTTCATCTCAAATGGGCAGAGTAAGCTGGAAAAACACAAGAAAAATGGCATATCTGGATATCTCAATTCCCAATATTGATAATCAGGGGTCAGAACAGATAATGAATAATCCAGAGGAGAGTTCCCAAATAGCTTTACAACCACTGCTGGCAAACATGATAAATGAGAAGTTTGACAACATAAAAAGGACTCTGTATGAGCATGAAAGGGAGAGAGAGGAGGCATCCCAAAAGCTTATACAGGAATATCATAAGCATGAGGGAGCTACTCAAAAACTGAAACAGGTTTTGCATGAAGAACTTGAGAATACTCAAAGAGAAAGGGAGGAATGGTGTGAGCAGGCTGAGAACACTCAAAGAGAATTGCAGGAATCCCACGAGTTGGAGGAAAGAGAACTACAGGAATCCCATGAACGGGAGGAAGCTAATCAAAGAGTAATACAGGAATTGAGAGACCAGGTAGAGAATACACAAAGATCACTAAAGGCATTCATGGAATCCGTTAACAAAGAGCTGAAGGAAGTCAGGGAGACCACAAAGGGAATGCTGAATGGAACCCAACAGAAGGAATGGGAGTCCAAAGAAACCATAACCAATCAACTAAGTGATTTGAGAACAAACACTGAACACCAAATTAAGGAAGTAAAGAAATTCATACAAGACCTAAAAGAGAGCTTCAACAAAGAACTTGAAGCCATCAAAGCTTACCAATTAGAAGGAAAAGAGATAAAAAACAAAGTAGGGACTTTTGACAGCAGGTTAGACCATGCAGAAGATGAAATCTCAGGGATTGAAGACTGCCTAGATATTATAGAGAAAGAACATACAACCATCCAAGACAAGTCCAAGAAATACGATAGATCTATCCAACACCTGGAAGACACCATCAGAAGGACTAATCTAAGGATAATGGGTGTAGGGGAACACCTAGAAACAGAAGATAATGGTCTAGGAAATTTGTTTTACAGGATCCTAGCAGAGAACTTCCCAAACATACAAAAAGATAGTCCTATTCAGATACAAGAAGCTTTTAGAACCCCAAATAGACCAGACCAGAATAGGACATCCCACCGTCACATTATCATGCACACAGGATCAATTCAGACCAAGGAAAAGATCCTTAAAGTTGTCAAGGAGAAAAGGGTAATCACCTATAAAAGGAAACCAATTAGAATCACCTCAGATTTCTTAGCAGAGATAATCAAAGCAAGAAGAGCCTGGAATGATGTACGCCATGCCCTAAAAACAAACATCTATCAACCAAGAATACTGTACCCAGCTAAACTCTCCTTCATAACTGAAGGCTAAATAAAAACGTTCCATAGCAAAGAAAAATTGAAATACATCTCCACCAAACCAGCCCTACAAAAGATTCTTAAAGATGTCCTACACATAGAAAACCAACAAGACCGCAATAAAGGCCAAGAAACTGCACCCAAATTGAGAATCTAAGAACCATAGGAAGAACCCAGTTTTTGTAGCCCCCAAGAAGGTGGATAACATGGCAGCAACTCCCAAATACCTCTCAGTCCTATCTCTTAACGTTAACGGACTGAACTCTCCAATTAAGCGACATAGACTGTCTAGTTGGATTAAAAAACAAGACCCTTCTATCTGCTGCCTGCAGGAGTCAGATCTTGCCCGAAAAAAACAATCACACTTTCAATGTTAAAGGCTGGAACAAAATCTACCAAGCAAACAGCCCCCATAAACAGGCGGGAGTTGCAACCCTAATATCAGATAAAATAGACTTCAAATTAAAATTGGTGAGAAGAGATAAAGAAGTTCACTACATACTAATTAAAGATCTCTCCTTCAGGAGGATATTACAATTCTAAATATCTATTCGCCAAACAATGGAGCACCCAAATTTTCAAAGAAACACTACTTTCCCTCAATCCCCATATAGATCCAAAGACATTAAATGTTGGGGATTTTAACACACCATTCTCCCCACTAGATAGATCAACTCAGCAAAAACTCAACAGAGAAACCGATAATCTAAACAGCTGCATAGATCAACTAGACTTAACAGACATCTACTGAACATTTCACCCAGCAGCATCAGAATACACTTTTTTCTCAGCAACACATGGAACGTTTTCTAAAATAGACCACATTTTAGGCCACAAAGCAAACTTGTCTAAATTCAGAAACATTGAATTTATATCTTGCATCCTCTCTGACCACAAGGGAATAAAATTAGAACTCAACACCAAAAGCCACCAAAGAAAGTCCAGCATCACATTGAGGCTGAACAACACACTGCTGAATCATGAATGGGTCATGGAAGAGATTAGAAAGGAAATTCAAATGTCATGCTATTCAACAAAAATGAACACACAAATTACCAGATCCTCTGGGACACAGCAAAGGCAGTACTCAGAGGCAAGTTTATAGCTCTGAGCTCCTACATCAACAAATTGGAGAGATCTGAAACTAACAATTTAATGACACATTTAAACCTCCTTGAAAAAGAGCTCCTCAATGGAAATAACACTGCTGGAGGAATATCAATACCAAATTTCAAACTCTACTATAAAGCCATAGTAATTAAAATAGCTTGGTATTGGCCTAAGAACATTCCTCAGGACCAATGGAATAAGTTGAAAACCCACAAATGAACCTACATACCTATCGTCATCTAATCTTCGATAAGGGAGCTAAACAATAGAATGGAAGAAAGACAGCCTCTTCAGTAAATGGTGCTGGAAAAATTGGTTAAGTACATGTAGAAAACTAAAGATAGATCCTTATACATCACCCTGCACCAGAATCAACTCCAAATGGATCAAAGACCTTGAAGTCAAAGCAGACACTCTGAAAACATTACAGGATTGAATAGGAGAAACGCTAGGTCTCCTTGGCTCAGGCCGAAATTTTTTGAATAGAGACCCGGAAACACAACAAATCAAAGAAAGGTTGGACAAATGGGATTGCATAAAGTTGCAGAGCCTCTGCAGGGCTAATGACATAGGTAGCAAGATCAATTGAAAGCCCACAGATTGGGAGAGGATCTTTACTAGCCATACAACAGACAAGGGTCTCATATGTAAAATATACTTGGAACTCAAAAAATTAAACCCCCCAACAACAAATCCTCAAAGAAACAACTGCCCAATAAATAAGTGGGTGAAAGACTTAAAGAGAAACTTCTCTGAAGAAGAAAGAAGGATGGCCAATAGACACATGAAAAATGTTCAACATCCCTAGCCATAAAAGAAATGCAAATCAAAACAACATTCAGATATTACCTCACCCCAGTTAGAACGGCAAAAATCAAGAACTCTAACAACAACAGATGCTGGAAGGGATGTGGACAGAAAGGAACCTTACTTCATTTTGGTGGGAATGTAAAATTGTTCAACCACTTTGGAAAGCAGTATGGAGGTTCCTCAAAAGACTTCACATAGAACTCCCCTATGACCCAGCAATCCCACTTTTGGGCATTTACCCAAATGTTTACAAACAAGACCACACTAAAGCTACCAGTACAAAAATGTTTATTGCAGCATTATTTACCAGAGCTAAGATGTGGATCCAACCCAGATGCCCCTCAGTAGATGAATGGATCAAGAAAATGTGGTATATATACACAATGGAATTCTATGCCTCCATCAGAAAGAATGACATTTCCCCATTTGTTAGGAAATGGAAAAACTTGGAAAAAATTATATTAAGTGAAGTAAGCCAGGCCCAAAGAAACATAGGTCCCATGGTTTCCCTTATTTGCAATATCTAGTACATGTATGAGTCAAGCGGAAAAGGTCAGATAATGTGATGTTAGGAAAATGAACCCTTAGATATGTATTTTAATGTTTTTTTCTTTCATGCATGTGCTCCTAACGCATTTATAAGATTATCTCTTTGTTGCTGTGTATGTCCCTCCCCCACAGTATAATCCCTGCTTTCACTATATTTGATGTCAGTATAACTTGTGGAGGAGATGGGGAAAAACCAGTTGTTTAAGGATACAGGTGGACCTGTTGCAACAATGAGAAGAACAAGTTGTCATGTCCAAAACGAGCTTTACAACGTCGGTGCAGGGGGGGGGGAGGAGAAGGATTGGGATTGGGGGGAGGGGGGTGGCTGGGAAGTGAAAAAACTCTCAATAGCAGCGTTGAGAATTTCAAGGTGACGCTGAAAAGCAAAGGTGCTGTGAAAAGAAGCAGCAGTTGGACAGCCAAAGGAACTCTCCTGTGACTCTGGAAGTACACTTGCAACTTGAGGTGTTTGAAAAGGAGATTGGGATCATGAAAGGGAGCTTTCATGAGAGAAAAGGAGGAGGATAAAAAGGGAGAAGTTTCCAATGTTCGAGACTAAGCTTAAGGATACTAAGCAGGTGTTAAAGGAACTAGAGTCCCCTGATGTTCAGGGAAACCACTGAGCTAATTACGTAGGTGGGTAGACCACACTAAAACTAGAAGATAACATTGAAAGAAGCAAAAGCAGTGGTAACATGGTTTAAATGTGGAGACACATTTGTTGTAGCAGAATTTCAATGTAATAACGTGATAGAAAGGTCACAATCTCTGGCAGTGTGATATCACAATGGTCATGATGTCACAGTGGATTTCTGATGTCATTTGTCATACCTGAAATATGAGGTCCAGAACAGATTATGAGCTCAGAACGATCCTAAGATATCAAACTAACAGCATATCAGAGATGATTTGAAGACAGGACAAGTTTGTGATGTCTCAGTGGGTTAGTGATGTCCTAGTGGAAATGTGATGTCAGAAGAGATTTTGCTGTCACAATGTTTATGAGATCACAATGAGTTTCACAGATCAACAAACATGCAACATTTGAAATAGAATGGAATTGCAGAATAGGCATTCACAATGCGTCTATAACCTCACAATGACATTGTGATATCCTAATTCTATGATGTCATTGTGTTTTTGTGAAATCACATTGAACTGATGGTGTCATAATGACAATGTGATTTTACACTGGTGATGATGTCACAGGGATTTGTGACATTACAATAGCATGTTATCTCAATTGTCTTTTGTTAATGAGGACATGGGTACACGTGGTTTTTCAAAATTGCTAAGAGGTTATAGTAGGATTAGGATGTCACAATGTGATCATGATTTCAGAACAGCAATGCAATTTCACAATAGTTTTGTCACAGTGATGATGAGATTACAATGGATTTGTAATGTAGCTAAAAGTTTGTGATATCACAATGACATGTACAGTTCATTTTCATCAGTGTCCAGTGCAGCTGATGGGCCCCTCTGTTGTATGATCTTCCCAGTTTACCTCTGATTTGGTGTATTCCTTCTAGTTTCGCTCAGAATTGCACATATATGCCATATATTTGGTCAGCAGAATTAGATCATTATGTAACGATATAACAAGACGAGTGGAGGTCATTGGTTCTAGGGACCTGTTTACTTTGTTATATCTCCATACATTTTGTATTTTACATTCACATATCAGGGACATCATACCATTTTTCTCTTTACTCTTGGCTTACCTCCATCAAAATAACTTTTTCTAAATTCCATGCATTTTCCTGCAAATTCCATTATTTTCTCCTTTCTAATGACTGTATAATATTCTATTGTATACAAGTGAAACAATTTTTGGATCCATTCACCTGCACTGGGGATTCTGGGTTTATATCTTGGCTATTGTGAACCGTGCGCCAATGAATGTGGAGATGCATGTGTCCCTGTATACTGCTTCCTATTGCTCAGGGTAGATTCTGAGACATGGTATGGCTGGGTCATAGGGGAAGTGAATATTTAGCTTTCAGAGATATCTCCATACTGTTTTCAATGTGTTTGTATTAGTGTAGATTCCCCACTGCAGTGCAGTAGAGTTTCTCTTTCTCTGCTTCCATTCCGACCTTTGTCATTGGCTGAATTTAGGCTGTAGACCATTCTGATTGGGTAAGGTGATATCTCAGAGTTGTTCTCATTTGCATTTCCTTTACAGACAAGGAGGATGAACATTTCCTCATGTACTTCTTTTCTATTTTTATCTCTTCTAGAAATCTGTCTTGAGTTCCCTTGGTCATTTAGAAATTGGTTTGTTAGTTTTTGGAAGGATCATGTTCTTGAGTAACCTGTATATACTGGATATATCATGGGTAAATTATTTTCCCAATTAGTTGTCTGTCTTTCCAGTTTGAGTTCTATGTCTTTAGCCGTGCAGAAACTTTTTAAAGTAGTCCCATTTGTGAAATCTCTGTTCAAAATGTTTTGACCCTGTGACTCTGTTCAGGAAATTCCTGCCTGTGCCTAAAACTTCGTGTCTGTCCTTCTCTGTCCTGAAGTAATTTCAGAAATTCACATTTGTTTTTAAGGTCTTCAATTCATTTTGAGTTGATATAGGGTCCATTTTTAGCTTTCTGCATGTGGCTGCCAAGTTTCCCCAGCACCAGTAGTTGAAGATGCTACGGTTCTTCACTGCGTGTCTTTGGCTTCTTTGTCTAATATCAGCTGACTGTAAGAATGTGGTTTTATTTGTGGATCTTCTAATCCATTCCAATGGACTTGGGGCCTGTTTTTTGCCAGTACCAAGTTGCTCTCTTTATTATCATGGCTCTATAGTATAGTTTGAGAACCGTATCATCATTTCTCCAGTACAGTTGGGGTTTCTGCATAGAATGGTTTTGGCTATGGATTTTTGGACTATTTTCTCAAGTTTAATATATTATGTCATTGGGATTTTAATGGGAATTGCATTGAATTTGTATATTAATTTAGGCAGTATGGTAATTTCCCTCATATTAAGTCTGCCTATCTAAGAACATGGAAGATCTTTCCATTTCCTCGAGTCCTCTATGATTTCTTTCTTTAAGTTTTTATAGTTTTCATTAAAAAGTTTCTTTACATCTCTGGTTAGGTTAGTACCTAAATATTTTATATTTTTGAGGTTATTGTGAATGGGGATCTTTCCTTGATTTCACTTCCTGCTTGGGGGTGGTGCAGGAATCTTCTGACCTTGAGGGTGCTAATCAAAGAATAATACAGGAATTGCCTGAGCAGGTAGAGAATAGCCAAAGAGAAATACAGGAATTGCCTGAGCATGAAGAAGCTAATCAAAGAGGAATACAGGAATTGTGCAAGCTGGATGAGAAATAGACAAAGTTCAATGGAGTCATTCATGAAATCCAAATTAAGGAATTAATGAAGTCCTTTCAAAATCGAAAACAAAGCTCCAACAAAGAATTTGAAGTCATAAGAGCAGACTAATTAGAAGGAAATGAAATAAAACGCAAAATAGAAAGTCTTGACAGTAGGTTAATCATGCAGAAGACTGAATCTTTAGGATTGAAGGCAGCCTAGGTAACACAGAAAAAGAACATACAACTATACAAGACATACCCAAGACATATGATAGGTCTATTGCATATTTTGAAAAGACCTTCAGAAAGCCTAATGTGAGGAAAATGCATGTATAAGAGCATATAGAGACAGTAGTTAATGTTCTACGAAATTTATTTAACAGGATCCTGGCAGAGAACTAACCTCACATATAAAAACCTAGGCCTTTTAGAATTCCAAATAGATCAGACAAGAACAGGACCTACCACCAACACAGTATAATACACATAGGATCAATTCAGAGAAAGCAAAGAGTCCTTAAAGCTGTCAGGGACAAATATCAATTATTCAAAAAGGAAAAACAATTAGAATAACTGAAGATTTCTCAGCAGAGTCAAGCAAAGCAAGAAGAGCTTGGAATGATATATGGCATGCTCTAAAAACAAACTATCAAGCAAGAATACTGTACCCACCTAAACTCTACTTTATAATGGAATAAAAAAAAGCAACCTTCCATAGCAAAGAAAAACTCAAACAATATATGGAACAAAACTAGCCCTACAAAAGACACTTAAGATGTCCTACAAATAGAAAACTAACAAGATCATTACAAAGGCCAAGAAACCACACCCAAACTGAGAATCAAAGAACCATAGGAAGAACCCAGCTGTCACCCCCCCCCCAAGAATGTGAGCTACATGGCAGGAACTACCAAAGATCTATCAGTTCTAACGCTCAATATTAATGGACTAAACTCTCCAATTAACTGGCAAAGCCTTTCTAGATGGATTAAAAAGCACGATCCTTCTATCTGCTGCTTTCAAAAATCACAATTTGCCCATCAAAACAAAGATATTCTTAAATTGAAAGGCTGTAATAAAATCTAGTGAGTAAACAGTACCCATATACCAGTAGGAGATGCAATCCAAATATCAGATAAAAAAGACTTCAAAATAAAATTAATGAGAAGAGATAAAGTAGGTCGCTACATATAAGTTATGGGATCGATCCTTCAGGAGGATATTAAAATTCTAAACATCTATTCGCCAAACAACGGAGAACCCAAATTTATTCATGAAACCCTACTTTTCCTCAAATCTCACTTAGATACAAAGACATTACTTGTTGGGGAATTTAACACACCATTATCCCCTCTAGATAGATAAACTTGGCAAAAATTGAACAGAGAAACCACAGATCTAAACAACTGCATAGACCAACTACATTTAACAGACTAAATTTAACAGAATATTTCATCCAGCAACATCAGAATACACAGTCTTCTCAGCAGGCCATGAAACATTTTCCAAAATAGAGCACATTGTAGGTCACAAAGCAAACTTGTCCATATTCACAAACATTGGAATTATGCCCTGCATTCTCTCATACCTAGGGAAATAATATTAGAATTCAATACCAAAACCCAGCAAATAAAGTCTCTTTTAACACGTGGAGGCTGAACAACACATGGCTGAATCACCAGGGGCCCATGTAAAAGATTAGAGAGTAAATTCAAATATTCATGCTATTCAAATGAAATCAACGCACAAATTACCAGTTTGTCTGGGACAGAGGAAAGGCATTACTCAGAGGCAAGTTTATAGCTCCGAGTTCCTTCATCAACACTTTGGAGAGATGTGAAACCAACAATTTAATGAGACATCTGAACCTCCTTGAAAAACAACAGCAAACTAAACTCCAATCCAGTAGATGGAAACAATAAAAATTACATCAAAATTGCATAAAAATTGAGTGCATTAGAATCCAAAAAAATCACAGAAACAATCAACAACAGGACTCTCTTTAGAGATGCAAAGCTGGTTCAATATATGCAAATCAATTATTATAAATTATCACTTCTGAAGAGCAAGGATAAAAACCAAATGATTTTCTCAATAGGTGAAGAATTAATATTTGACAAGATCCAACAACATTTTATGATGAAGGCTTTGGAAAAATTTGGAACCCATGCAACTTTCGTCAATGTAATAAAGGCTATATAAGACAAACCTACAGCAAGCATTTACCTAGATGGTGTAAACTAATGCCATTTCCTCTAAAACCAGGATTGAGTCAAGGATGTCCACACTCTCCACTTCTCTTCAATTTAGTATTAGAATGCCTTGCTACATCAGAAAGATGATGCACCTATAAAGGGGAACCAAATAAAGACAGATGAAGTAAAACTCTCCCTCTTTGTGGATGACATGATGTCATACTAAAGAATCTCATGGAGCCGGGCAGTGGTGGCTCACGCCTGTAATCCTAGCTACTCAGGAGGCTGAGATCTGAGAATTGCGATTCAAAGCCAGCGCAGGCAGGAGAGACTGTGAGACTCCTATCTCCAATAAACCACCAGAAAACCGGAAGTGGCGCTGTAGCTCAAGTGGTAGAGCACTCGCCTTGAGCTGAAGAGCTGAGGGACAGCGCCCAGGCCCAGAGTTCAAGCCCCACGACCCACAAAAAAAAAAATAATCTCACGGATTCTACTCACAAGTTATTTAAGCTGATCTGAAATTTTGGCAAAGTAGCAGTGCATAAAATTAACCCTTAGAAAGCAATGGCTTTTCTGTATGCCAACAATGAGAAGAGAACTGCTGAAATGAGTAAACCTACTTCTTTTGTAATACCGTTACAAAAAAATATTTAGGAATTAACTTAATCAAAGAAGTGAAGGATCTATACAATGAAAACTTAAATTATTTGAAAAGCATATCAAAGGTGAACTTAGGAAGTGGAAAACCTCCCATGCTCTTGGATTTGAAGGATCAACAATGAAAATGACAATACTTCCCATGGCTATCTATAAATTCATTGCAAATCATCAATATTCAACTTCATTCTTCAATGAAGTAGAAGAAGCAATCCAAAAATTTATATGGAGCAATAAAAGACCCTGAATAGAAATACAATCCTTAACAGAAAGAATTGTGCTGGAGGAACATCGATACCAAATTTTAAACTCTATTACAAACCTATAGTAATCAAAATATCTTGGTAGTTGCACAAGAACAGACCTAAGGACCAATGGAATAAGATTGAAATCCAAGAAATGAACCCAAAGACCAATAGCAGCTAATCTTTGATAAGGGAGCTAAAAGAATAGAAAGAAAGACAGCGTCCTCAGTAAATGGTGCTGGCAAAATTGGTTAATCACCAGAATCACCTCCAAGTGGATCAAAGACCTCAACGTCAAAGCTGACACTCTGAAAACATCACAGCAAGCAATTGGAGAAATCCTAGGTCTCCTTGACACAGAAATACCACAAATCAAAGAATAGAAGGACAAATGGAATTGCATGAAGCTGCAGAGCTTTAGCATGGCAAAGTATACATAACTAGCAAGATCAGAAGAAAGCCCACAGATTGGGAGAAGCTCTTCACTAGCTATACAATGGACAACAGCCTCATATATAAAATATATTTGAAACTTGATAATGTCAAATCTATAAAAACAAATCCTCAAAGAAACAACTGCCTAGGAGGGACAGGAAGATGGCAGAGGAGAAGCTGGAGGCTAAACAAGCTCTTGCATAGAAAGCAGATTTATTGTTCCAGTGAGCAGTCCTAGGCTAAAGAATCACAACAAGTTGTGCCATCACAGTACAGAGTTTGGCCAGAGAGGGAAAATCCAGGCAAGGAGACAGATAGGACCACTTGCTGGTAGCCCCAGCTGTGGAGGCAGTGGTGGCAGTGGCGGCAGCTGTAGCCTACACACGTACAACAGAGAGAGTTCAGGACAAAGGTGCCAGACACAGCAGACGAGTAGCAGATATTTTCATCCTGCAGTTCACAGACCAGAGATGTCCCAGGAACCACGAATCTGGGGTGAGTAGAACCCTGATATCCTCATTCCTCAGGAAGCATAGGAGTGAAGGCCGCCCCTCCCCCACCATGGAGAACTCTATCATTAATATTGACAAAAGCCTAGCTGAGCATCTAGCTCCAACTCAGGCCTTAGAAGAAAACAAAAGAGTCAGGTCACAAGAACCTATCCTGACCTGCCAGGCTCAGCACCAGACAGGGCAATGTCACTCTGCCCAGGAACATGTAGCTTTGCACCTGGAGGAGTGACTTTATTCACTGGGTATACAAAGCCAGAGACTGCCCCTCTCTACAGAAGCATAGACAAACAATTGAAACTCAGTAACCAGAAACCTTGAGATTTACACCATGATGGGCTCTGTGAGTGTCTCAGGAAATAGCCCCTTAGGAAAAAGCTGTTTGCTGAAAGGCCTCAACCCTACTCAGAACCTAGCCTCTTCACAGCATTTCCAAACTAGAGGAAATAGCCATCTTCCTCTTTTGTGAAACTCAATGCAGATCTCCCTACCACTGAAGTAGCCTGGGAAGAGGATCACAAAATCCTGGGTAAAACAGAGCATTTTCCTGCCTGCTCAAAAAAACTGACTTAAGAAACCCCTCAAGCCACAGGAAAACCAAACACCACAAGCAGACCAGAGACCCTACCAATAGACTGCTTATGGACTTAGGGGAGATACACGATCTTCCCATCCCCTCCCCGCAAAAAAAGAACTCTTTTTGTACCTTTTTAAAATTTAATTAGAAGTGTTTTCTATTAATCTGTTTTTTTTTTCTTCAAAAGTTTTATTTAGGTTATATATGGGTGTGTGGGTATTTATTTTTATTTTTTTTGACATATGGGTCCTTCTTTTCATTCTTTTCATGTTTTTCCCTTTCTTTCTGGATGACTTAATTACTGTTTTGCTCATCTGGAGATATACAACCATCTTCGAACAATAGAGCTTATCCTTCATTGTTTATATATTTAATGCAGAAATTTATTACTTGATTCACAAGGTCTTAGGCTTCACTACTTTAATAGAGTATTATCTTTTTACACCTATATAATTAATAACAATTAATATAATTAATAACTACTTTTAAGAAATTTTATTTTTTAGTTTTTCATGTCTCCTTAGTGTCCCTCCCCTCCTCTCATCCTATCCTTTTCTTCCCTCAATATGGACTTTAGACTTTAGAATTTAGACTTACATTATTTTATGTGTTTCACTTTTTAATTTTAAATTTTTGTTTTTCCATTTTTTTTTCTTCTTTAAAAATCTTTCTCCTATCACACTGTCCAATCCATTTCCCTCTCAGGCATTAGGACTTCGTTAAATTACTCTCCTTTTTCCTCTCCACATCCCTCTAATCCTATTTTTCTCCACCCTTCTCCCTTAACCTAATAATTTCTGGATTGCTAAATCCTTCATTCCTCTTTTTAGCCCATTAATCCATAGTTGTTTGACATTGAATAGATTGTGTCTATTGAACTACATTTTATCTGTAGCCATTTTTACTGTGCAACTACAGGATTCTGGTTGAAGCTTGCTTTAAAATAATGCTCTAACACAAAATTGGTGTTATTTTCATACCAAATGGACAGAAAATGCAAGTTGTGTATATCAACTCCTATTCTTGATAATCAGGTGACAGAACAGTTAATAAATAATTCAGAGGAGAGTCTCCAAAAATTTCTACAAACACGATTGATAAACATGTTGTATGAAAAGATTGAAAATCTGCAAAGGACTCAGTGTGATTGTAATAGGGAGCGAGAGGAGACAGCCCAAAATTAATACAGGAATCTCATGCTTATGAGGAAGCTAGTCAAAGATTGATACTGGAATGGCATAATCAGGTTGAGAACAGTCAGAGAAACACAGGAAATGAGGGAGCAGGCTGAGGACAGTTAAAGAGAAAAACAGGAATTGTTTGAACATGAGAAATCTAATACAAGAGTAATACAGGAATTGGGAGAGTGGGATGAGATTAATAGAGGGAATCATGGACGCGTAAACAGACCACAAAAGAATTCAGGGAGACCAAAAGAGAATGCGGAATGGAGCACAACAGAAGGAATCAACTAAGTGATTTCAGAATAAACACTGAACACCAAATAAAGGAAGCAAAGAATTTCACACAAGATCTAAATCAACGATCCAACAAAGAATTTGAAGCCATCAAAGCTCATCAATTAGAAGGAAAAGAAATAATAAAAAAAAAAACACATAGCCTTGACAGTGGGTTAGACCATGCAGAAAATCAAACCTTGGCAATTGATGACAGCATAGATATTGTAGAGAAAGAATATACAACTATCCAAGACAAATCCAAGAAATATGATAGATCCATTCAATATTTGGAGAGAGAGCTTAATGGTCTAGGAAATTTATTTAAAAGGATCCTAGCAGAGAACTTCCCCAAAATGCAAAAGGATAGGCCCATTCAAATACAAGAAGGTTTTAGAACCCCAAATAGAGCAGACCAGAACTGGATCTCCCACCATCACAGTATAATATGCACAAGAACAATTCAGACTAAAGGAAAAGATCCTTTTTAATGTGTCTAGGAGAAAAGATCAATCAACTATAAGGGGAAACCAATTAGAATCACCTAAGTTTTTCAGCAGAGACAATTAAAGCAAGAAGAGCCTGAAATGACATATGCCATGCCTTAAACATAAACAACAATCAACCAAGAATATTGCACCCAAGTAAATTCTCCTCCATAACAAAAGGTCAAATAAAAAACTTACAGAGCTTCTGCATGGCAAAGGACATAGCTAGCAAGATCAATAGAATGCCCACAGATTGGGAGAAGATCTTCACTAGCCATAAAATGGACAAGGGCCTCATATCTAAATTATACTTGGAACTCAAAATGCTAAAGCCTACAACAACAAATCTTCAAAGAATCAACTGCCAATTAATAAAGTATTAAAGAGAAACTTCTCTGAAGAAGAAAGAAGGTTGGACAATAGGCACAGGAAGAAATGTTGAACCTCCCTAGCCATAAAAGAAATGCAAATCAGCAACAACAACAAAAATTGAGATACCACCTCACTCCATTTAGAATGGCTATAGTAGGTGGGAATGTAAACTTGTTCAACCACTTTGGAAAGTAGTGTGTAGGTTCCTCAAAAGGCTCTACATAGAGCTTCCCTATAGCCCAGCAATCTCACTTTTGGACATTTACCCAAATGATCATAAACAAGACCATACTAAACCTACCTGCACAACAATGTTTATTACAGCATTATTTATCATAGCTAAGATATGGAACCAAATCAGATGCCCCTCAGTAGATGAACGGATCAAGAAAATGTGGTATATATACACAATGGAATTCTATGTCTCCATCAGAAAGAATGGCATTGCCCCATTTTTTAGGAAATGGAAAGACTTGTAAAAACTTATATTAAGTGAAGTAAGCCAGGCCCAAAGAAACGTAGGTACCATGGTTTGCCTTATTTGCAATAACTGGTATATGTTTGAGAGAAGCAGAAACGTTCAGATAAGTTGCTGGTAGTTGAAATGACACAAATATAAGCACTCAAGTGTTTTTTTCTTGTTTTTGTTTCTAATACATTCATAAGAAGAGTTCTTTTTGCTTTGTATGTCACTTCCCCATGGCATATCCCCTATTTTCACTGTATTTGATGTTGGTATAATTAGTGGAAGTGAAGAGAAAAAAAATTGTTTAAATAGGGATGCAGGGGGACATGTAAAAGACACTTTTAATTTGGTCAAAGCAATCATATGTTTAATGTCTTCTGGTTCTTCTTTATGGCCATTAGACACTGGACTACTGAAATTTACTAACTATTCAACCACAGCCCCAATCTTGAACTTTGATGCTCAAAAATCGTAATGATTCCTTTCCTCTGCAATGCACAACTTCTCTATGAAGCAGTTTTCTGAATAATAATCCCTACTCACTTTATAATATGAAGACACAGCAAGACATGTATGTAAGAAGATTTGTATTTCCCCCAACATATTGATTTTTCCTGACGTGTTTTTTATTTCCACAGGAATCTGTGGATTCAGAGAGATAGTTATTGCAGTGTCCCCATGATAAAAATCACAAAATCAGATCATGCAGTTTTCCATACCATCTAGTGGAATGTAGAAAGATAATGTTTCATTGGAACATGTAGATATTCCATAATTTTTTAGTTCATGGATAAATTTGATTATTTTTAAGATAAATTGTTTGTGGCAGAAATGTCAGGGAGAGATATTTGTATTCCTTCTGAAATCTCCGCAGCATGCAATGGAAAGTAAGACAATGGAATTACAACTTCTGTACTTCTCCAGTTGTATTTCTAGATCTCCATTCAAAGCAGAACATAAGCAAAATGTTTTGTGTGGGCAATTATGTCAAACTGTGTATGCCAGGTTTCACAAACTTCAGAGGTGGTGTCCTTTTCTTTCCCATTGCCTAATTGCCAAAATGTAAAGTAATGTCATTCTTCAACACTAAATCATTTTGTTAAGACACGCATTGTATTATCATATGGTCTATAATTCATTTTGGATACTTTAGTTTTCAGACCATGCTCAACAAGTGTTAACATGGGAGATGTATTGTGTCTCTTATCTATATTTACGGTATTGAGTACAAAATTGTTCATTTATTTTGATCAAAAATTTCACAATATTTGAAGTTTGACAGAATAGGGTTTTTTTTTTTCTGAATGTAACAGTACTACAGTAATTTCCAGAGCTGCAAGGGAAACACAGCTTCTGTGTTGCGTTTGTAAAGAAGACATTTGATGAGCCTCCATTTGGGATATTTTCAAATATATTTTCAATCACCCTTTCTATGGGTTTATAAATTGTGCATAAGTAACCCATATTTGCGTAAATAAAGGCCAAAATTGAGTAAATGTACGTTTCTAAAGTTCGTAATAAAATTTTATGAAGCCTGGGACTGATTCCTCCTATTGCAATCATATCATTCTGAGAGACTGAGATCTCTGTATTAATTTTTGATGCAAGCGCAGGAAGGGAAGTCATTGAGAATCTTATGTCGACTATTTTATGAAGCCTGGGACTGATTCCTCCTATTGCAATCATATCATTCTGAGAGACTGAGATCTCTGTATTAATTTTTGATGCAAGCGCAGGAAGGGAAGTCATTGAGAATCTTATGTCGACTATCAAATGACAACAGAGAAAAGAGGTGCTATGGCTAAAATTGCAGATATCTAGCCCTCTGCCAAAGGATGCACTAGCATAGCTCCCATATCGTGGTGTCAAGCCACGGAAGGCATAGTGCCCAAAGAAATGTAAAAAGAGAAAATTTGAAATTTTTTTCACATTTGAACTTTTGTTACACAGAATCACTCTCATATTGCTTCTAAATTTGCTATTTGTCCCTTCAATGCTTGCCACCTGGTTCTGTGAGATTAACTCAGTTAATATATTACAACTTTATAGACAAAACTTCTCTTGAAGATGATGTAGGCAAACCTGATATCTAAAACACAGTCCAAATCAATGTAGGCAAGTTGGTCCAGAATCTACTCTGATGGTAGCTTTCTCTTTGCTTGTATCAACATAACTTAGAACCAAAAACAAGGCAAGAGTACTGGGTTGGGAAGGAGGTTCAGTGATAGAGTGCTGGCCTTGCATGAGGCCCTGGGTTCGATTCCTCAGCACCACATAAGCAGAAAAATAATCCAGAATTGGCACTGTGGCTCAAGTTTTAGAGCGCTAGCCTTGAACTGAAGAGCTGGGGGACAGCGCCAGGCCCAGAGTTCAGGCCCTCGATCAGAACCCTCCCCCTACAAAAAAAAGGAGTTCTGAAAATGCAAGGCAGTATGTTTCCCCAGGGGAAGTCTGGGATAAAGGTAAAGATTTGTTGTATTTTCCTGAATTTTCTGTGATTGAGTCTCAACTTATGGGTGCTTATGTATGATTTGTTCCTTTAAGTGTGAAATTAAAATTCTTTGTTGAACTTTGTCTCCTATGCTAATTTCAATACATATATGGAGATATGCAGTCCTATATGATCAAAAGCCATTTCAAACAAATATTTTTTTTCTTTCTATTGCTTCTAACATATTTCTAAAATAATTTGTTCTTTTCAATGTTTATAATCCACATAAATGTTTCTTGTAAGGTTCATAATACTGTCAATCTTTTTATTGTTCTTTATATTCATAAGTTAAAGGCAATTTAGTCTGACTCCTCAACCAAGTATTTATTCCTCTCGTTGGCAGAATCGTTAGAAGATCGTATCCCAAGTTTTGTTTGGGGCACAATTTAAACCTCTGGCAACAACAGGTAAAGAAAATGCGGTTTTGTTACGATATATAACTTTCTGTAATAATTGAAGTTAAAAAATAGGATGAATGAATAACACACTTTCTGTTCTACATGGACATATATTTTGCTCACTACAAACGAAGTTTGGGATTACTCTCTGACCTGGTGACTTGATAGTAAAACCGAAGTATAGTTTCACTAAGACCAACCCTAAGAAATGTATTCAAATGTTTTTTTTTTCTTTTATGCGATTGTTTCTAACACATTTATAAGATTATTTCTTTGTTACTTTGTATGTCCCTCCCCCACAGTATAACCCCTGCTTTCACTGTATTTGATGTCGGTATTATTTTTGGAGCAGAAGGGGAAAAACAAATAGTTTAAATAGATATAGAGGTGGACCCATTGCAACAACGAGATGTACAAGTCCTTATGTTGAAAACGAAGTTTACAACTTTCGTGTGGGGGAGGGGGGGTAGAGCGTATTGGGTTGGGGGGATGGGCGGAAGATGAGAAGGGATGGGAAAGGGAAACAAAGGAGGAGGCTACAATTCTTGATAAGAAATGTACTCACTATCTTGCCCATGTAATGTAACTCCTCTGTACAGTATTTTCACAATAAAACAAACAACAACAACAAAAAAGAAATTCAATCAACCAAACTACTGAAGATCAGAATTACCTTATCTGAAAAATATTCTCATTTGCTTACAATCAATTTCAATCAGGGAATGCATCCGTAGCAGTTTTTTTTTTAAACCTATACTTTCTCCCCCTTTTCATGGTTTCAGGATTCACTCATCTCATCAATTATGAAATTATAAGTGGAAATACCTTCAACTGGTAATTGATCAATGTATACAATTGCATGTGGATATCATATCTTCATTTTGAAATTAATTATTATTTTAAAAATAACTACCTGGTTTCAATTGTCTTCCTGCATTATTTGAGGAGATTCTTGAGATGACTTACAATTTGCACTTTGCAAACATATATATTAATAAAATGTATTTAGAGCTATTTTTACCATTCCCGAATAAAGTATGAAAACACATTGGATATGGTACAGATAGGATAATCAAAATTAGATGTGTAACTACAAAAGGTATTGTAGCTTATTGAGTATTTGTGAGATTGTTTAAAGAACTGTAATTGTTAGGATGAACTTGTCCTTCCAGGGACACAAAATATATTGTACTGTTGATTTTATAGATTATCAGAGCAACTATCTTTTCCTGAAATGGTAAGGTGGCAAATAAAGGAACAAATGAACACTAAATGGGCTTGCATGTAATTGTTCCTAAGCATTTATTACATGTAGAATGATATAATTTGTGTTGCTTGCCAATAAGAGATACTATCCTTTTTATAAGTGAGACAATGGATTCTAGATGTACTGATATTATCAAAAAAATCTTCTCTGATCATTCCTGTTTAAAAAAAATACACATGCGTGTTTAACTTAAGACCAAATTGTATTTACATGAGCCTCTCATCAGGGTCGGCCTCATATATGCTTCAGGGGAAAAGGTAATAAGCATACTAGGAATTTGTATTCAATTGCCTGCTATATGTCAGACAATACAATGTTATGTGCAGGATGATTTGGCAGGTTTTATACTGAAGAAAGTTCTAAGTGAGGTAGACTAATGGGAAATAGACATGTTCACCCTTGCATCAGATGACAATTTTCTAACTCATGAATATTATAGAGAGGACTAAAACTTATACTGCTTTCACACTGAATGGATCAATTCAATATTTGATCAATAGAATTAAGAATATGCCAGTAGAAATTATTTTTTGGGTCAAAAACCACATTTGAGGCACAGGTGATAATGTTATTAATTCTAGCATTTCTTGTGTTTGAACCATGAGGCTCTTATTATGGAGTATTTTCAGATTCATTTCTGGAATTCAGAATGGAATACTATAGAGCATTATCCCTAAGGAAAATCACGTTTGGACCTGCAGTGAGCATGAATGTCGGGAATAATGAAACAGAAAAATCATCAACACTCTGGATAACAGGGAAAAGAAGCCTGGTACAAGTCGTTTAGGGACATGTAGGAGGCTGAGATCTGAGGAATAGTTTTCAAGGCAGTCCAACAGGAACCTTTGTCACACCCTCATTACCTCATAACTGGAAGTGGCATTGTAGATCAACTGGTAGAGCATTGGAAATTTGAAAAGCTCAGGGACTGTGAACAAGCCCAGAATTCAAGGCCAACGACCAGCAAGAACCAAATAAAGGACTGTAATGCAATATTCATCACTAGTATTTTGGTTTATTCGCTGGTATTTCCAAAATCTCGGAAATACGTTCATCCAGATAGGAGCCACTTCCTAGTTGTACTAACTTGCATTTTCTCTTTGCAATTCAGAGTAGTGTTGCATGCAGTGATATTTCCTCAACTTCTTTTGTTATTACCATTTAATATGATTCCAAGTATTACTAATCTGTTCCCTTATGATAATATTTCCAATTCATGAATCATAATTTTTCTGGCTTCTAAAATTGGATGATACTTGAGAACCTGTGAATTGATGGGAGGATGTGTGAATATGTAGATAATGTTACTTCCTCATTTGTTTTTTAAAGTTTATCCAACCCTATTTTTGTCATTTTATATATATGTGAGTAGATTTGTGTGTATGATCTCATATTTCTCTTTCCTGTCCTGTCCATTTGGAGATGCAAATATTTGTGTGTGTGTGTATTTGTGTGTGTATGTGTGTGTGTGCAAACGAAATTGTGTTACAAATTATCGCTTGAAAACTGAGGATGTTTTTTCTACCTTCAATTCTAGATTTTACTCAATCATGATAAACATTAATCACAGGTTGTCCAGGAATATTTTCCTTATATGTCTTCTTTGGTAATGAGAAGTGAATCCATAATTGGGCCATTGATAGTTAAACATCTGACCATGGACTCAAACCCAGCCATGTATTCCAAAACTTGGTGTGCTTCTGGCATGGAATTCTCATAACCATATATACTTGAGAAAGTATTTTTAATGAAATAATATTAACCTAGTTAATGGAAATTTTCTATATTCATTTCAAAGTCCAATATTTCACTCTTCACACTTATAATTGGCAGGTGTATGTTTCTTTAAGGCTAGTTATTTTTCTGGACTGATGAATATATTTACTTCATACCAATTCACAATGTGAATGTCACTTTTAAGGGAATTTTTTTCTTTACACATTATAATGGGAAAGCATTTTATTTTTTATTACATCCGATGTAATTGTAACTGAAGGTATTTTCTTGGTAACTCTTCATATTTTACTTGCCTACCATACAGCATATATCCTTTTAAAGGATACATCTCATGAAATAAACACTCTTTGTGCTTTGTTTTTATGCATGCCTTCCCAAATATTGAAATGGAGATAAAAATATCATGTTTATTTAAATTCATCGCAATAACATTATATAGAAATCTACTGTGGCTTTTCTATTCTATTCAATGTGAACACTTTCTTCTTATTAATGAATATGTTAAAAGATACATATTCAGAACCGTTGCCAAGGCATAGCTGAGCCTGAATGGGGAATATTGGAAAAGATTTGAAGAACTGGACCGTAATAATTGTAGTAATGGATTGACTAGGGTTACACTTCATGTACAACTAACTTTGAATGTGTTGAGACAGAGAGTGTCCAAGCATAATTTGTGAAATGGTTTGTATACAAAGAACAAGTTTGAATGGAAATGGAAGTGGAATAGCAAGCACGAAATTTTTTGAAAATAACTGATGATGTGCTCTTATTAATTTTTGAATATCTCTTGAACTACTAATGAAGTTCATGTTCATATGCAGAATAAAGATATATACACTCAGGTCTTTTCCAAAGAAAGTAAATTATATTTTTCTCTTATTTCTTGCAGGAATCATTGTTATCACACCATGAATTCAAACCATTTCTCATAGTTTTAGCTACATCTTACTTATATACATAAACATGTATGCATGTATGTATATAGTGATGTTCACTCAAGCAAATGAATTCATTTTGATTTCTTCTACCTATTCACCCGTACATTGAATCCATAAGTAAACTCAGGTGTTTATGTCTTTATTGTAATTCACCATGTCACTTTCCACATAGACATGTTAAGGTTGGGGACGGAAACGTCAATCATCAAATCTGCATTTTTTTTCTCAACAGAGAACAAATCATACTTCATTTTTCACTGTCCTTAAATTTCCTTATGGTATCATCTTCCATTACATATATTGTTACAATTGTAGAGCATAATAAATACATAACAACACCTTAATGATATTAGACTTCTTATAGAAACTTACGATTTTCTACTCTGTACTGAAAGACTGAAAATTTCTTACTATACAAGTGTCTCATCCATCTAAATAATTTCCATGTGTAATTTAATCTGAGCAAGGATTCTAGTAGTTCTTTCCAAAACCTATGGCAAGGAAAAACCAGGTTCTTGTATGTACACAAAATATCATTCAAAATGTATTCTTTTGAGGAGGGAAATGCAAAATGTGAAGATGGTATGATTTTGTGAAGAAAATATATTTTTCAGGCAAGAGAATATTTATCTTCTGGAAATGTGTCAATATATTTCTAAAATGATTCAAGAAGAGTGGACTGTAACTGTCGAGTATAACAAAATCACCTTCATGGAACCATATTTGATGACTATGTTCATTTTCAAATTGTTTCTAATTTATAGTTGATTTGGCACTTTGGTCTATAACATTATTTTTTTATTGTGAAAATACTGCACCGAGTGGTTACAAATACATGGGCAAGAAAATGAGTACATTTCTTATCAAGCATTGCAGCCTCTTCCTTTTTTTCCCTTCCCATCCTTTCCCATCCTCCCCTCATCCCCGCCACTCAAACCTCTTGCCCCCCCACAAAAGTTGTAAAGTTCGTTTTCGACATAACGACTTGTACATCTCATTGTTGCAATAGGTCAAACAGTATCCCTATTTAAACAAATTTTTTCCCTTCCCATCCACAAATTAATCCGACATCAAATACAGTGTAAACAAGGGTTATATCATGGGGGGGGACCTACAAAGAAACAAAGGAATCATCTTACAAATATGTTAGAAATAATCACATGAAAGAAAAAAAACCTTTTGAATACATATCTTAGGGCTCATTTCCCTAATACAACATTCTTGATGAAAATGCAATAGTCTGAAGCATAGTTTAGGAAGATCCACCTTATGAACACTTGTTGGTTGGTTTCCTATGCAATATAGTATCAATACAGTTGAATTACACGGATACAGATGAGGAAATTTATTATTTTTATTATTGGTGGTGAAATGGAAGAGTTTCTGTTTATGGGCATATGTGTGCCTAGTGTGTAATTCCAAATGTTTCTTGGTTTTCCTGAAGAAATAGTGAGGAGAAATGAATTCAATATTAATTTTTGAGGGATGGCTTGGAACCTGTAGACTCAGGGTAACTTGTGCCTTTTCTAGACTGTTCAGAATGAGAAGAGAACAGATCTATCAACATATGTCTGTATATAGACTGCAAACCAATCTGCATACATATCCATGTGTAAACTTAGGAAATATAAAATAAGTGTATCAATACTGTACTCTTCAATTCAACTTGTCAAGTTGATGTACAACGTTATTATAATTATGTGTGCAAGCCAGTGAATCACTTTCTTGTCTTATGTTACCCTATCTCTCATTTTTCTTACATTTTATTCTGCTTCAAATATCCTTAGACCCAGCAGTAAATGACATTTCCAAGGTATTATCTTGTGAGGAATGTTGTGGCACTTTCCTCCATCTCAATATGTTGTCGTGCCCTTCTTTGTTCTATTCAGATTAAAATTTATGCAATCCACAGGCTACTAAAATCAAATATAATGACAAGGGAGAATCCCTATAAAAAAGAATACAAAGTAAGAAAAAAGAAATAATTTTTCATCATATATTAAAAAATAACAATGATAAACCTCTTGTTTCAGTATGTTGATGTTCATTTTGCTTACCCTAATCTTCTTGTCAATTAAGCTCTTTCAGTACTCTTCTAAGATGAAACAGGACATATAACAATGAATACAAAAAGAGAAACAAGGGCACCTATATTTTAAATGTCACTTCTAAAGAAAAAATTATGACCCTTCACTAGGTAGCAGGAATAATGCAGAAAAATTAAAAAGAAATAATCAATAATAAGTTTTTGTATGACTGTTTAAAGGCCTATAATAACTTCAAAGTTATATCACCCTCCATAACATCAAGGTCCAAATGAATCAAAGATATCGAGGTAATGGAAAATATTGTGAATGAAAGGAATACAGTAATATTAGGGCTCATTAGAAGAGCTTGCAATTTTCTGATCACAGATGCATAAATACATTAAGTCAAAGAAAAGCCAGACAAAATTGATTGAACCTGCAGAGCTGCTTCATGACCAAGGACATATCTAGAGAGGTATATAAAGCAAGAAGACTGGGAGAAGATCTTCAGAAGCCAAGAAATAGAAAATGGTCTTAGAGCTGAAATATAATGAAAGCTCCCTGCCCCCTAAAAAAATCCAATCGATAATGACCCTCTATGGCAAGAAGTCTAAATATTTAAAGAGAGATTTCAGTGATGGGGAATTGAGAATGACTAAAGGAACTATGAAGAAGTGCTCAACAATGCAAATCAAGTCAACATCGCGATTGCAACGCATTCCATTAGAATGTAAAAGTCACGTTAATTACAACATTATTTACCATAGGGAAAATAAGGAATCACCACGGATGCCTGAGTGTCGATAAATGGATCAAGAAAATGTGGCATATATACACAATGGAATTCGATTTTCCACTAGAAAGAATGGCACAATTCCATTTGTAACGAAGTGGAAAGAAAAATAAAACAAAACAAAACAAGACAAAAACTGAATTGAAGGAGTGCAGACCCAAACAAACCTATCGTCCATGATTTCTCTTATTTGTAAAATACGGTATATGTCCATTTTGGTCCTAAAGGAGGATCACAATAGCTTAATAATAATATACTTAAGACTATAGAAGCTTAGGCTAAGCAAAATGAATTCTAGATAAAAAATAAATTGGTTTTCCTTTCTTGATTTTTAAAAAAAGAATCTGTGGAGCTGTTTCTTTTTAGTTGCATTTTTTTCCTTTACTTTCCTATGTTTTGGACAATGCTTTCGTTGTAATTGGTTTTGGTACACTGTGTATTACATTTAAGTTAATTAGAATTAGGCATAGGAAAGGGAATGTCAAACTATGAGACAAAGGAGAGAGAAACAAATTAAGAACAATCCCAACAAAATAATACCTTGGAAATACACATTACATCTAGTGATAAAAAATGGAGATTTTATGCTGAAAAACAGTGTAGGAAAAATAAAGTAAGAACATATAATGAGAAAAGTACTTATTCACTGTCTTACATATGTAAACTATTCCCTCTGTACATCATCTTGACAAGATTCTATTTAAAAATCAGTATTGATATATACACCACAATTTTCATAAATTTACACATAGAAACTTAAGTGGGTGGGTTTGTAGTACATACACACACTTGTGGAAATAGTTTTGTTCTCTTGACTTTCCTAAAACATAGAAAAGATACAGGTTTCCCTGTCACCAGGTTGCAAGGTAAAGTTGACAAATGAATGTTGAAATCATTTTTGTTCAAATATTTCTGTACGAATCCCAATACTCATTTGAAATTGCAAACCCAGAGAAATCCTGAGGCTCAAATTTGCTCAGATCAAAAACCCTTACAATTTCACATCTATCATAATTGTAAGCAAGATTCTCACATGTGAAATTTCCCCATCTGGAGTCAAATATTTCAACTTTTTTGATTACATAGGAATCCTAACCACTAATAAATATTTTTGGGCAACAGAGATCTTCCTAAAATATATTTCAATGGCTATCCCATTTATCAGTAGGAATACTGTGGACCAGCAATGCCAAATGAACCATAACATGGTTGTGATGGGCCCATAAATATGAGGGACAAATTACCATAAGTTGAAAGCAAGCATTCATTTGATATGGTTTTGTGAACTGGTCTTGAAATATAAACCAAAGTTACAGATTAATCTTTCTTCAAAAGATTAGAAATGTACCAGAAAATTCTCAAGTTATGCACATATTCTTATCTGATAAATCACAGATTCTCTGTACAAAATATCGTATCTTCAAAAAGTACACATTGTCCCCCCAAAAAAAACTTTAAAAAATTTGATTGGTATTGTATGTACCCCTGCAAGAATCTTTTTTCCCTGCTACAAGCAATACGAAGAAGTCATAGAATTCTGCAAATTACATAACACATGAAAAATATTGAGAAGATTTAGAATATTGTGACTTGTGAAAAACATTGCAAAATTAGATGGTTTAACAAACCCATAAACTTTCCCTACCCATTCTTGTGTTTGGAACACAGAAGTTGATCTGAAATTTTTATAAGGGACCAAATATAAGTATACTTTTCTTATATTTTTATTACATTCTACAGCAATAACTAGTGAAATGGAACAAATTATTCCAAGAAAAACATAAATATTGTGATGTTTCCAGTTACATTTAGAATTTAGGAAACAGTACTTTCCTCAGTTATCTTTCTTCACCCAATAACCTGGGAATGCTAAGTAATGAGCACTTCACTATGTCCAATGTGTCCCTGAAAGATGTGCTTTTGTCTTCTATGCCCTTCAATTCCACAGTTTGTTTCAATGACTGTTCTGGCATTAGGCACAATTATTCATTATGTAAAATAGTCAAGATAATTAACTCCCCCAAAATCAGAAAAAAATCTGATTCTTTTCTATTTGCCTTGAAATGTTTCTGTAACTCTTGTCCCTGTCATTGCAGGACAAAACAGACATATAACTTTTGCATTCTCTGGAGAGACATAATTCTAAATCCTTTGTTGGTGTCTCATTATTATTAAATATTCCATTGTACATTAGTTCATATCTGCTGTCAGTAAGTCGTTCATGGAAAATTGTTGATAGTAGATAGCACACTCGTAAGAATTAACGTACATGTAAGAAATGGAAACTCCCTGTGTAAAATGTATGATTCTTTTTGAAGGAAAATTTTGAATGGAATGATTCTGAACTTTGTAATTTTGCAAAGCTCTGTAAAATTCTTTCAAAAAATGCCATCTCCTCATAAGGCAGTTAGTATTTTGAAGCACTTCTTTCAAACATTAAATTTGTAGACCTTCAATGTTACACAGAAATATTGTGAATGTTTCTTCCTTTTTTTGTTTGAGGTGGAATTTGTACTCTGGATTGGGCTTGTTCCCTGAACACTGCAGCTCAAAGCTTGCACTTTGCCACTCGAAAGAGACTGCCATTTTTGGTTTTCTAGTGGTTATTTGGAGTCAAAATTCTCACTTACATTCTGGACCATGCTAGTTTTGAAACTCTTTCCTCAGAATTTTTCCTTTTACTCTCAGTTCTAAACATTACTCATATTCAGAGATTTTCTGAATATCAGTTGTTGTCTTCCTACAAGTTCGTTCTCTTGTCATATTCTCTAGTTTTGATTGAAATGCCAGGATACTACACAATGAATTGCAATATTGTTCTTATCACATAATTGTAGAACTGCTGTCTAAATTTCTGGCCAATATTCCATTAAGTCTCCAAATTTAAACTTTTGTCTTTGCTAGGAAACTTTTAGAATTGTTTCCTAACAGTTAATAATAGCACAACATAAGTATCAAAGTATATTTTCAAAAATGATATTATCCAGGCACAGAAACTATATAACTATACATTTTCAGTAGCTTCCTGGGAATTTTTACTCATAATTCAACCTGTGATTCACAAAGTAGAAATGCTGTACAAAATTCACTAAACAAAATGTACATTTTTAAAATAAACTTTTCTTAAAAATTTAGGGAAAAACAAATCGTTTAAGTAGGATACAGCTAGATCCATTGTAACAATGAGATGAACAAGTCATTATGGAGAAAACGAACTTTACAACATTGATTGGGGGGAGAAGAATTAGGTAGAGGGGAGTGGGAGACATGCTAAGGGAATGGAAGGGGAAAAAAAAACAGATGGCTACAATGCTTGATTAGAAATGTACTCATTATCAGCCCATGTAATTGTAACCCCTCTATACAGTATTTTGAAAATAAAAAATAAAAGGAAAAATTTTTTTTAAATTCATCTGAATAGTTCTGAGAATTGGGCTGTTTATCCTCTATATGCTATGCACCAAGTAATAGTACAGAATTAATTCCAGAATCATTCCTAACATTTCAGTTCACAATGTATAATAAATAAATATTGAGAAATAATTCTATCTAAAAGAGGACTTCAAATGAATTTAGTAGTTATCCAGATGTTTCATATCTGAGATAACATTTCTATTTTTTCACATGAACATAGTTTCTAAACATGGACCTAGGGGAGACATTGCAATGTCTTTGATTTGAAGGAAACAGGAAAGTATTTGAATATATTCTGCAATAATCAGTTCTACCTAGCTTGTAGTGACTCTGGAGAGAAGAACCCAGAAGGCAAGCATATTTCCTGAAAGTCATGTGGGAAATAAAGTGGAAAATAAGAAAAAAGTACCTCACTTGAAAGAGTAATGAAAATAATCAATCAGGGTTGATTCTGATTAAGGACTCACAATTAATAATTTATGAGAAAAAAATTCACCATCAATAACCAAAAGTTATTGACAATTCTGAAAAAGGGAACCTATTTCATGAATAAACACCTTTTGAGACACAACTCCCAAAATAATCTTGTATAAACTAACTTGGAAAATGAGTGACATTTTACATTACCTGTACTATGTTTTGAATTGAGTTATTTATTCATTTAATTAATTTTCTGCCTGGTAAGGTATAGTGATTAAGTGGCTATCCTCCAGTTTAGGTGCTCTGGGAGAACATACACACTGGACTGATTACATACCATATGATCTACATTTTATGCAGTTAATAGTAATTATACTTACACATTCTATCTTTAATATAAGTAAGATGCACAGCTGACCTAACAAGAACAACACTGTATGTCTGGCTATAAAATCACAAGTTCTGTTTCTTTTCAGATGAAGGTTGATTTACTTATGAAAATTTATTCCAACTTCCATTAATTGGTCAATTTGAGACAGCACTCCACCTCCTGAATCTGAAATACTCTCCATTTTCTCTTTGAATTTCCTGGAGAGAAAATCCCCAAAGGCAGTTTGCTAAGGAAATATGATTTCCCGATTATACATTTATATAAAAACCTTTTAATGTGCCCTAATGATAATTCAAATATTTTAACCTCATTTTGAAAATAATTGTCAGCTCAAATTCTAGTTCTTTTAGGATCGAAGTATACAATAGTCTAGATATTTGTGTAAAGAGAACATGTGAAAATATAGTTGTGATTTTTTTATTTTATTTTATTTGGGGGGAGGTGGTTATTGGGCCTGAACTCTGGGTCTGAGCAGTGTCCTTCCAGACTAGTGCTCTAACACTTCAGCCACAGAACACTTCTGACTTTTTCTGCTTATTTGGTGCTGTGCAATTGAACCTATGACGTCATGCATGCAAGTCAAGCACTCTACAATTGAGCCAACCTCCCAGCCTCAGACAAGTGCTATTTTCAGAATTTTGGATCTATAGCAACCCCATGAATATATGTGGCAGTAATTTCATGATTACAGAAAGTATTTTAAGGTCTTTTGCACGAAAATATATAAATATTGTATTGTTACTAGTGAATAGTATTCTCAATTCAGGAATTATTTTTAGCACCAAATAAATCATTTTTTTTCTTTTGTAAGCACAGGAGAATCGTTTATTGCAAGCTCGAGCCTAGTCTCCCAACCTTCACGGATGCAGCGGGTCAAAGTTGAGAACCCCAACTTATGGGATGGCAAGGTTTTTATCACAAGTAAAGCCAGGGCAGGGGGCCCCCAACTTAGCAGTTACAACATTGGCTAACAATTGAGTAGCTAAGGTTTAGTAAGTTTTGTCACATTATTATTGGTTAGTACAATTGGTTATTCTTTACCAATTTTAGCAGATATTTAGTCCGCGTTTTATAACAGTCTTTTAACAGTCTTATTAGCTAGAGCAGCGAGCTGTACCACAAAAAATATGCTGGCAATGCAACACTTGGGGTCTCAGGGTCTCAGTCTCTGGGGACTTACCAAATTCTCACTCATTGGCTGTTACTAGGGGAACTTATCAAGTAGGGTGCAGGTGGGACATCTGTGATCATTTCGGAGGCCTACGCTCATATGCTGGAAATAGGCCATGTCTCAAATTGGACCTTTTATGCACAAAATGGTGATTGTCTTGGTAGGGTTCTACATACTCCCCTTTCCTTGAAATTAGATAGGGGATCCAATCATGAACCCCTAAAATTAAGTTCTATGTTAACTTTATCAATGGGTGTATGTTAAGGATTGCCTTAATGACTTTGTATCAGAGCACCAAATAAATCTTTACAAAATTTTATATTTTACAGAAATTTCAAATGGATTTATATGCCCCAAACACAGGAAGTCCCACTGACATTTGAACTAGAACTTTCCAGAAAACTTTTAGACAAGAATAGACTACTGCCATGGTTTTGACAGAATCATTCTATCACAGGTCATCACTGAGTAAATTGGTTAATGTAGAGTGAGGTTTTAGATTTTAGTATTTACTCATATTGTTGAAGGAACTTCAAAGAGAGAAGACATGCTGAATATATTAAGAATGTGATTTGTCAAAAACTATTGAAACAAGCAACATGGAAATGTATATTAGGTGTTGATATGGTGAGATTCATAAATTTTAGGAAAAAATTCCACATCCTGTTACAACTGTTGTCAAGTAACATCTCCACTCGCACAAACGAACAAATATATGATACATAAAACTAAGTTGCTGAGAATTTCATTTAGCCAAGTACAAATCCCTCTTTTATCACTAACTGTAAGTTACATCATTTTCTTGTTACTTAATGAATTACTATTTATAATTAAATTGATAAACTATACCTTCTTTTGGCTGGACATTGCACTATAATAAAAGTGTGTGTTTTTATTGTTGCTATTTAGTTTCCTTTTTCTTCTTTTTCTTTAGGATGCTTTCATTTGTATGCTTCTAATTTCATTATGCTTGTCTTCTTATTTCAAAGCAGAATATACTTGACAAGAATTTTTTGGGAGTAGTCATTCTGAATATCAATAAACATGGAGTAAACTTTGTAATTCACTTCCGTTTAATTGCTTTTCAATTTTCTGCTAAATCAATATAATTCCATCCTTGAGAATAGAAAAAAAAAAAAAGATCATTCCTTAATACACTTTGTTCAACGTAGCATTTAGGGAATAATGCAGTCTAATATCAACTGGGATATTCTCTTAAATCCTGGTCATATTTTCTGTTCCTTTGAGGAAAGGCTATTTTCCTTTGAAAACTTAAAAAGAACAAAAATCTCACAATGCAAAATTGTCATATGTGATAAAGCTACCTCTACGAAATAGAATCATAGGGAATTTGGATGCCATAAATAGTTCATTTTTGTTTTGTGTTGTTATTTTTTTGTTCTTTTTCAAAAATGTTGTGAAAAGATGCTATAGAGCAGAGTTACATTTATGTCACTTATGGGTATATTCCTTGTGGAGCATTGTTACTCATCCTTTGTTGTTGTTTTTTTTCCACTAACATTTCCCTCCTCCATCTCCAATACTTTTTTTTCCATCACAATGTGGTATAGTTCATTTCCAATGGAGTGTCCGGTGAATATCATTATTTGAATGGGTCATAATTTGTTCTTGTTTCAAGATTTTAATTCCTCCTTCTCCTCTCAAATTAGACCAATTTATATAGAAAATAGGTACCAAAATCAAATGCAGTGATAGGAATATACCAAAGGAGAAAGAATATACAGTAGAAACAACAACAAAATTCATGAAATATATTATAATCAAGAAAAACAAAGAAAAACAGCTTCTGTCCATATCTTTTTTGATTTCATGTAACATAGTTTTATATAGTATTACAATTATTATATGCCTCTATCTATCTATCTATCTATCTATCTATCTATCTATCCACCTATCTATTTATCTATCTATAGTCTATCAATCTGATTCATTTTCTGCTCATATGATATAATATACATATGCCAATTATTGCAAATGATCCATTAAGTTGATCATTTGGAAGGGACAATCCTAATAATTATGTATACAAGAGACTCTAACTGGATTATATAAATACCTATACCAATCACATCTAGAAAAGATGAAACTGGTCGAGAAATATTCAGAAGATACTGCTCAGGTATAGTGAGATAAAATTATTACCTGTCCAGTTACAACTAAAAATTTTGTTGACCATTGCAAAATCATATGCTTCACCATATTTTCATTAATTGTGCTATACATTTTTCCTGTCCTTTATAGATGATTAAAATTGGAGACCTGGACTTGGTGTTCAAGACCTAAAGGGACACAAACAGTCTTTGATTAATGGATTATACTCTGATATGAAATGTGGACTATATTATTATTGGCAGGAATTGAAATCCAATGATCTATATTAAACTTTCAATGTGTCATTTCAAATACACTTCGTTTTGATTAATTTTAGTAGTTAGTTATGAGGGCCAATACTTAGAGATTTCCTGTACTCTAGCAATAAGTACATAAAGAAGGAATGGAATTTCCTTTTTGAATATTAACAAAATATGCCAACAAACAAAATGCATGAAATAAGAAGAAGGAAGTTAGACAAGGAAAACTTTCTTTCTATGTCTTTAATAGAGCAAATTGGATAATAGATAGTATATATCATTTGCTTGAGATCAATGCATTCTTGGTTTTTCAAAATGTTACTTCATAAGAATTTTAGGAAAAATAGTATTGATCATATTTTTTCTTACTTGTCAACAAAAAATTACAGACTTCAAATATACAATTAGCATAAATGCTAAAACAATATTATCTGCATATTTTGAAAGTACTGATGTGCTAGAAGTACATGCTATCCAAGTTCTTGCCAATTTTAACAATTTTGCACATGAGTTGAAACACTAATTACTAATTGTTTTCCACCTAGTGAATTTCATTGTTCATACAAACCAGTATTGATTATTTTTTTTTCCGAAATTACAAATTGTTTGCAAATAGTATTGCCCATGAATAAATAATACTGTGGAACTATTCCTGTTGCTAATTAGACTGGTTCTTCAAAGCTTATTTTATGAATTTCTACCTTCTGATAGAAACAGAAATTGTAGTTAGGGTATAGGTTAGATATGTGAATACGGACGATGATCATCACATATGCTGATTTTGAAAACAGGTTGTTTCTGGTGATGAGCATATTTAGTCATTAGTATTTTTCCTATTGAATAATATAAAATATTGGCTGCAATCTTTGCAGAAAAATTTAACATGAGTACAATTGTTGAGCTTGATTCAAAACTAATACTTACTTGAATCCTGGAAAAGAGAGCTTATGGGTTACCCTAAGCAATTTCTATTCCTATTGGATTGTGTAGAGACTATAGAAAGACCAAGGAATCAACATAAGCAGAAACGTTTCACAGTGCATATTAAAATGGAAAAATGTGAGAATATATACATAGATTGACTATATCTGCCCTTCCAGACAGTGACCAACATAAGTAAAGAAACATCCATTTTTATAAATTTCTACACGTTTCTATAAGTGTTCATGTCAGGAAAATGGAAGCATGTTTGTGGTGAGCAAAACATTTTTTAACATTCACATTTTCTTATTCTGTATTTGGTTGATGTCTAGGTTCAAAACACCTGGACAAAGTAATTAAAGCCACTATAGTCATTGAAACTTGGATGAACTCCTCAATTTCAGAAGTAACATGATTTCTCTGTCATCAAACAATTCATAGATGTTTAACTCAGAAGACTTATTTGTGACAAACCATTTTTGAATAGTTTTTCAGTTTGGTCCATGACATTTCAACTCCAATAGTGCCATGAAGCAAAGCGTTCATTGAATCGTTTTCTTTGTTACTTATCATGTGTGCACATTTTGCTTGATTACTGTTAGAACAAATTGCAAATATTCATGAATCCTTGAATGTCATTCACTAGAATACAACTTCAGTGATTTTTTTGGTTCTTTATGAGACATTGTCCTATCAAATATTTTCCCAACATAAACAATGTGCATGAATTATTAGTAATTGTAGCTATCAGTAGACTCCTTTAATGAAGAAAACCAGTTGAAGCCTACTCCATCTGTAAAATGTGCTAGGTGATTTCAAATGTAGTCTAATTTTATCTCTATTACTTCCATTGTAGTTGGGGTTAACCAAATTATCCTGTATGCAGTAGCTTAAAATGCAGTAGCATACACAACAGAGATAGTGAAAACGTGACTGACTTGTAGAAGGAATTAGAATGAGGATCAAATTGCAGCTGGCCAATAACAGGGAGAAATCAACTACTGATCAAATTACTGAATTTTAATACAGTTGAAATGAATTCTACTTCATTGAAGAATATAAGATGTTGGATGTTGTCCTAGACTGTGACTTAATTGTCAGAAACACATGTTGGACTGGAAGTCCATAGATCCTGATTCTTACATGAGCTTGATTTGTCCTATCACAAGCATGATGAACACATCCACAATAGACACAAAACCTAATATTTACTCCTGAAAGGGCTTCTGAAGGGTTTTGTTTCTACCTACTTCATAGAGGGTTCCTGCCCTGCGTCATCAGATATCAAGCACTCCTATTCCATTCTTTATCAGACCCTAAGTGTTCATGTTTTTGTTTATGCTCAGGGATTTGGCCTGACTTTCCATGAAAGCAGTATGGAGGTTCCTCAAAAGACTTCACATAGAACTCCCCTATGACCCAGTAATCCCACTTTTGGGCATTTACCCAAATGTTTACAAACAAGACCACACTAAAGCTACCAGCACAACAATGTTTATTGCAGCATTATTTACCATAGCTAAGATATGGAACCAACCCAGATGCCCCTCAGTAGATGAATGGATCAAGAAAAACTGGTATATATACACAATGGAATTCTATGCCTCCATCAGAAAGAATGACATTGCCCCATTTGTTAGGAAATGGAAAGGCTTGGAAAAAATTATATTAAGTGAAGTAAGCCAGGCCCAAAGAAACATAAGTCCCATGGTTTCCCTTATTTGCAATATCTAATATATGTATGAGTCAAGCGGAAAAGGTCAGATAATGTGATGTTAGGAAAACGAACCCTTAAATATGTATTTTAATGCTTTTTTTCTTTTATGCATGTGTTCCTAACGCATTTATGAGATTATCTCTTTGTTGCTTTGTATGTCCCTCCCCCACAGTGTAACCCTCGCTTTCACTATATTTGATGCCAGTATAACTTGTGGAGGAGATGGGGACAAACAAGTCTTTTAAGGATTCAGGTGGACCTGTTGCAACAATGAGAAGTACAAAATGTCATGTCAAAAACGAGTATTACAACGTAGGTGGGGGGGGGAGAGGGGAAAGGATTGGGTGGGGGGGGAGGGGAGAGGCTGGGAAGGGAGGTGAAGGGTAAACAAAGGAGGAGGCTGCAATGCTTGGTAAGAAATGTATGCATTATCCTGCCCATGTAATTGTAACTCCTCTGTACAGTATGTTTTCAAATAAAATAAAATTAAATTGAAAAATAAAATAATATAAAATTAAAAAAAGACAAATAATGGTTTTTAATAGTTGTAATGGTTTTAATAATTGTCTCAAACCATGTTCCATTGTTTGACACATAGCAATATTGAAATTCTTCATTTCCTCAGGTTCACCAAAGAGCAATTCCAAACAGGGAGATTTGACAATCCACATTATCCCTTCCTTATATTTTAATAACAACTACTTATATTTGCTGTACTTTGTTCAGATACACTAGATATTTAATGAAGGAGTGTGCCACTGAGTACTACATACTAGAAATTTGTTTAAGTTTCTCTACTCCCAAAGGCCCCTGAATATGACTACAAAATATTGGGTAGGAGGATTTTTAAAAAATTACTTGGTATTCATGAAAACTATGGGTAGTGAATCTAGATTATACTAGAATAGTAACAAATACAATGGACCACCTTCTATATGTCATTACACATGATGATTTCACTTTTTACCACTTTGAATATACTATTTTTAATAATACACAATTCGATTTCATGTTTTCTGGATAGATCTTTCAACCAAGGCTTTAATTGAAAATTCTACAAAGAAGTCATATTCTTTTGAATTAGCAAATTCTTCCTATTGTGTGGAACACAAATACATAAAACTATATGTGTGTACATAAACCCACACATTCAGTAATATTTCTTTATAGAGTAAATGCTTTGGTATTTTGGGTTATATACTTTCGTTAATATTTGTATATATGTATATATATATATACATATATACATACCTATATATATGAGACATCCATTCTGGGATCTGGTCTTTTTCTTGCTCTGTTTATTTTATATTTGCAAGTAGTTGCTTTGAGAAATCTTAGCCCATTTTACTAGTTCTTTACATGAATATGTATCTAAGGTATGAATTAAAGAGACATGAAGAAAGATGAAGCACATGAAGTAAAGAAGATGAATATTTTTTTTTAATTTAATTTTATTTTATTTGAGAACATACTGTACAGAGGGGTTACAATTACATGGGCAGGATAATGCATACATTTCTTACCAAGCATTGCAGCCTCCTCCTTTGTTTACCCTTCACCTCCCTTCCCAGCCTCCCCCCTCCCTCCCACCCAATCATACCCCCTCTCCCCCCCCCCCCGACATTGTAAAGCTGGTTTTGACATGACATTTTGTACTTCTCATTGTTGCAACAGGTCCACCTGAATCCTTAAACGACTTGTTTGTCCCCATCTCCTCCACATGTTATACTGACATCAAATATAGTGAAAGCGGGGGTTACACTGTGGGGGAGGGACATACAAAGCAACAAAGAGATAATCTTATAAATGCGTTAGAAACACATGCATGAAGAAGATGAATATTTTTGCCATACATCAAATATATGCTAAAAATATCTTATGAAACTACTTTTTAATAACATTTTGCTAATTGGAATTCCTGTATATAAAAATAAACACTGTCATTCCGAGACAAACTCTACCGTTACAACAATATGGATAACTTTGTGTAATGATGGAATCAGAGAATGAACATGAAAGTTTTATGTATAAACAGCACTCAAACTTAACCCGAGACAATTTGCTTTAGTAAATTAGCAGCAGTAAGTTTTTTTTTGTGTGTAATGTATTATGAACATTTTTCAGCATGCACCATTTATGAACATGAGAATTTTCCTAATGTTCAAATGATGCTGCCTGTTTGTTTACTAAAGATAGCATTTTAAAGATGTTCCTAGCTATCAGTAGGAAAATAAAGAAATGAAGAAGGGAAGAAATTAGTAACAGTTAACGATTGATTTATTGAGGCTTATGAACCACAGAAAGTATATTGCTGTGTAGGTAGAACTAACAGATAGGTCTGGAATATGAGGTCTGGGCATTTAACTTGTGGACTGCTCTTTGAATTGCAGTCCTGGGACTTTAACTCATGTCTTGGGACCTGTACTCAGGGCCTGGGAGTAGAACTTGCTGCCTGGGTCTTGAACCAATGGCCTGGCCCTTGAACTCAGGATGGGCATTGACAGTAGTGCCTGGGCATTGAATTTAACTCCTGGAAGTTGAAATTACTGCAGAAGACTTAATCTTGGCTTGGGCCTTAACGTCAGTGTCTGGAAGTTGAACTGTAGCATTGGACCTTGAAAACAGTGCCTAGGACTTGAACTGGGGTCCTAAGACTTGAATTCATATTTGGGTTAGAAACTTTGTCTCGGCCTTGAACTTTCAGCTTTGGAACTTAACACAGGGAATTTGAACTGGGCCCCTGCACCTTGACCTCTGAGCCTAAAATTTTAATTTTGGACCAGATACTTTTACTCATGGTCTTGGACTTGAACTCTTGGCCTGGGACTAAATACAAGGCCATGGCCTGGCATTCAAAATACCCATTTGAACTGGGATCCTGGGCCTTGAACTGGGCCCTGGGATTTGAACATATTTGTGGACCTGAAACCATTGGCCTGCACATTGAATTCACACACTGAACCTTTAGCTCACAGCTTGAGACTTCATCTCAAAATGTGTTATTTGAATGGAGTCCTGCATCTTGAACTTCTGGTGGAAGTGGGAACCTGGGATTTAAACTCACAGCCTGAAATTTGAACACATGCCTGATCCTTGAAATCAGGAACTGGGACTTGGATTGTGGCCAGAACTTTAAACTCAGGACCTGTGACTTAAACTTTTAGCCTAAGTCTTGATCTCGGGGCCTAAGACTTGAATTCAAAACTTGGGAATTGAATTCACAGCCTAGGCTTTGGAGTTGGGACCTAGGTATTCAGCTTTCTGCCTGGCTTTGAATTTGAGCGAAGGACTTGAACTTTCAGCATGGAACCTAAACTCAGGGCCAGAGCATTGAACTTGGCATGCAGGACTTGAATAACCAGCTTAAGCCTTGAACTCAGGCCCTTAGCCTTCAGCTTTAGACCTGGTCCTTAAACTCAAGGACGGAGACTTGAATTCAGAAACTGGGACTGGAATCCCAGACTGAGCTTTGAAATTCTGATCTAGTCCTGGAATTCAGGGACTTAATCTTCAACTCAGTGCCTGGGACTTGAGTTTGAACCATGAGCAATGAACTCGGGCCATGGGTCTTGAATTGTCAGCCTGGTACTTGCAACAGGGTATGAGAATTAAAGTCATATCCATGGCACGTAGCTTGTGTCCTAGGCATTGAACATGGGGCCTGGAATTTGAACTTGGACCTTGAGAATTGAACTCAGGATTGGGACTGGAACTTGCATGTTGGGCCTTTAAGTCACAAAATAGGACATGAACCTTGACAGTATACTCAGTATCAGGGACTTGAACTTGCAGTATGCAATTAGAACATGGGGCCACGGAATGTAACACAGCCTAGGAAATGAATTGGTCCTGAACCTTGAACTTGGAGCTTGGTAGTTGAACTCAGGCTTGGGACTGGAACTCCCTTGCTGGACCTTGAACTCAAAACCTAGGACTTGAATTAGGCCTTGCCTGGACCTTGTATTCAGTGTTCAGGCCTTGAACTCACAGTATGCAATCTGAACATGTGGCAGGGGATGTTAACAAAGCCTGGGACATGAACATGACCTGGGTTGTAAAATCAGGATCTGTAACTTCATCTCATGGCCTATCCTTAACTTCAGTGCCTGGGACTTGAACATAGAGACAGGGGCTTGAACTCAAGGGGTGGTACTTGAAATGCTGCATGGACTTGAACTTGCACCCTGGGATTTGAAATCCTGCCTGGGCTTTGAACTCACAACCCAGGCTTTGAACTGGGTGCCTGAGCTTTGAATTAGGGGCCTAGGAATAAAAATCATATTTGGGTTTGAAACTCTGGGCCTGGGCCTTGAACTCACAACCTGGGTCTTGAAGTGACAGTCTGGGCCTTTATCTCACAATCTGTGCTTTAATCCTAGATCTGGGCCTTGAACATCCAACCTGGGCCATGAATTCAATGCCTTTAACTGACAGTCTGTGATTAGATTTTATATCCTGGTTTTTGAACTGGGGTCCTGGACCTTTAACTCAGCAAGAAGGGATAGTGGTGCTTCAGTTTGGGTCCTGGCCCTTCAACTCATGGTCTGGGCCTTAGTCTCCTGGTTTGCTACTTAAACTGAAAGCCTAGGAATTGATTTCTGTGCCTGGGTCTTGAATTCAATGCTTTGGCATTTAATTTGTAATCTGGCCCTTGAACTGGGTTCCTTAAACTTGAATTTTAATCTGGAAATTGAACTCATAGACTGGGCCTGAAACTCTGGGTCTGGGTTTTGAACTCAAAGACTTGGCCTTCAACTCACATCTTGGGCCTTGATCCCACAATGTTGAACTATAAGAGGAAGAGGGAACCTGAAACTTCAACATGGGTCCTAGATCTTAAATTCTCAGCCTGCACCTTGACCCAGTCTTGGCACTTGAGTTTATGTCCTGGGCAGTAAACTCAGGACCTGGACCCAGAACTTATGACCTGTGACTTAAACAGTGGCCATGGACCTTCAACTCAAGTACTGGGACTTCAACTCAGCACCTGTGACCTGAATTCTCAGCCTGGCATTTTTACTCATGGCTTGTTACTTGAATTCTCAGCCTGGGATTTGAATTGCTGGCCTGCAACTTGAACTGTTGGCTTGTGATTTGAACTACTGGCCTGGCCATAAACTCTTAGCTGGGCTATTTAACTCAAAGCTTATTACTTGAACTCATAGAGTGAAGTTTTGGCCTGGACATTGAACTTAAAACCTGGGATTTAAACTCAGAGACTGAGCCATGAACTCTCAGTGTGGCATTTGAATTGAGAAAATGGACCTCTAATTTGGGGCCTGTGATTTGAACTAAAGTCTTGGACTTTGAACTCAAATCCTAGGCCTTAAACTGGATGGTTGGACATTGAACTGTTTACCTGGGACTTCAACCCATAGCTGGGTCTAAAACTGAGCTTGGGACATAAACTCACAACCTGGGCCTTGAAACACAAACCTGGGCATGAACTCACAACCTGGGCCTTGAATTCAATGGCTGGGACAAAAACTCATGGGCTGGTAGTTTAACTGGGACCCACGTCCTTGAAATTTGGGTCTGCGTATTGAAATCAGGGCCTGGCCTTGAACTTTGGGCCTCCAAATTGGAGTTCAGAACTGGAAATTTCACTCTGGAGCCCTCGGTTCTGTTCAGGCATATGCGTCATCTGTACTAGGGGCACCTGGCTCTGTGAATGTGTATCCTCAGGTCTTTGTGTCTGTCAGTACTGGCAATCCTGGTATTGCACATTTGGCATTGATAGTGAGGACTCCTAGTACTGTTAATGTGTATCTTTGAATCCTTTTGTCTGTTCATACCAGTGAACTTTCTGGGGCACAAGATGCTCTGGATTCACATGCTTGCTCTCTAATAACCGGTGGTTTTACTAGGATACCCTATTGTGTCAGAATTTAAAGTTAAGAATAGGATAAATGAATAAACTTTCTTGTCTCCAAACCCATAATTTTTCCTCACTTTAATGTAAGTTTTGAATTTCTTTATGATCCATTGACCCTATGATTTGTGACAAACTTCAAGAGTCATTTCACTGGGACCGATAAAAGATGTCATCACCCAAACTACTTCAAAACAAAATTACTGTATCTGAATGTTCACTTCATTCTTGTTCTGTGTTTATATTTTTACTTTTATTTATTTTTTCTCGTTCTCTTATAATCAATTTCAATCAGGGAAGGAGTAGATGACACTGATATGTCACACAAATATTTTTACTATCATTTTCATGGTTTCAGGATTCATTCATCTCATCAATTCTGAAATTGTGAATGGGAGTATGTTTAACTGGTAATTACCAAATGTATTCACATGTGGGTGCATACTATGCCTTCATTCTGAAATTGATTAAGTAGCTCTATATTAAATAAATGAATTTAGAGTGAATGTTAAACCACCTATACATAAATGGATTTCTAATTTCACATTCCTTATGAAATATGAAATCTTTCAATATTTTGAAGAGAGGAAAATCAAAATAAATGTATAACTTCTAAAGTTATTGTATCTCTGAATGAGAGTATGTATGAGATTGCTTAAAGAATTGTAACTGCTGATATATACTTGTCCTTATGTAGTCCCAGAATAGATTGCATTTTTGAATTTATGGAATATTAAAATAAGAATACTCTCTTAATGACATGGCATGGAGCAAATTCAAGAAAAATGAACAGTAATTGGGCTTGCCAGGTACTCTTCATAAGCATTTTTCCATTTGGAATCATGTGATTTGTGTTGCTTGCCAATATTGGCCCTCATCATTTTGTAAGTGAGGCAGTAGACTCTAGATATATAGATGTTTTCAAGTATTTCCTTTGTGGTCAGTAATGAAAAAGAAACAAGCTTATTCAACTTAGTATCAAACTGTTAATATATAAGTTGGTCCTAATGGCGGGGCCTCATGTATTTTTTTTCATTTTATTTTATTTTTTTGTGAACATACTATACAGAGGGGTTACAATTACATGGGCAGGATCATGCGTACATTTCTTATCAAGGATTGCAGCCTCCTCCTTTGTTTACACTTCACATCCCTTCCCAGGCTCCCACGCAACCCCCGCAAGCAATCCTCCTGCTCTCCAACCACCCCCCCCCAACATTGTAAAGCTCATTTTTGACATGACAACATGTACTTCACATTGTTGCAAAAGGTCCACCTTTATCCTTAAACGACTTGTTTTTCCCCATCTCCTCCACAAGTTGTACTGACATCAAATATACTGAAAGCAGGAGTTATACTGTGGGGGAGGGACATACAAAGCAACAAAGAAATAATCTTATAACTGCGTTAGAAACAAATTCATGAAAGAAAAAAACATTAAAATACATATCTAAGGGTTCATTTTCCTAACATCACATTATCTGACATTTTCTGCTTGACATACATATACTAAATATTGCAAATAAGGGAAACCATGGGACCTATGTTTCTTTGGGCCTGGCTTACTTCACTTCATATAATTTTCTCGAAGTTTTTCCATTTCCTAAAAAATGGGGCAATGTTATTCTTTCTGATGGAGGCATAGAATTCCATTGTGTATATATACCACATTTTCTTGATCCATTTATCTACTGAGGGGCATCTGGGTTGGTTCCATATCTTAGCTATGGTAAATAATGCTGCAATAAACATAGTTGTCCTGGTAGCTTTAGTGTGGTCTTGTTTGTAAACATTTGGGTAAATGCCTAAAAGTGGATTACTGGGTCATGGGGGAGTTCTATGTGAAGTCTTTTGAGGAACCTACATACTGCGTTCCAAAGTGGTTGAACAAATTTACATTTCCACCAAAAATGAAGTAAGGTTCCCTTCTGGCCACATCCCCTCTAACATCTGGTGTTGTTAGAGTTCTTGATTTTTGCCAATCTTACTGGGGTGAGGTGGTATCTAAATGTTGTTTTGATTTGCATTTCTTTTATGGCTAGGGATGTTGAACATTTCTTCATGTATCTATTGGCCATCCTTCTTTCTTCTTCACAAAAGTTTCTCTTTAAGTCTTTAGCTCACTTATTTATTGGGCAGTTGTTTCTTTGAGGATTTGTTGTTGGGGGATTTAATTTTTTGAGTTCCAAGTATATTTTAGATATGTGACGCTTGTCTGTTGTATGGCTAGTGAAGATCTTTTCCCAATCCGTGGGCTTTCTATTGATCTTGGTAGCTATGTCCTTTGCCATGCAGAGCTCTGCAACTTCATACAATCCTATTTGTCCAACCTTTCTTTGATTTGTTGTATTTCCGGGTCTCTATTCAGAAAATTTCGGCCTGAGCCAAGAAGACCTAGGGTTTCTCCTATTCCATCCTGTAATGTTTTCAGAGTGTCTGCTTTGACTCCAAGGTCTTTGATCCATTTGGAGTTGATTCTGGTGCAGGGTGCTATATAAGGATCTAGCTTTAGTTTTCTATATGCAGTTAACCAATTTTGCCCGCACCACTTACTGAAGAGGCTGTCTTTCTTCCATTCTATTGTTTTAGCTCCCTTATCGAAGATTAGATGGCTATAAGTCTGTAGCTTCATTTCTGAGTTTCCAATTTTATTCCATTGGTCCTGAGGTCTATTCTTATGCCAATACCAAGCTGTTTTGATTACTATGGCTTTATAGTACAGTTTGAAGTTTGGTATTGTTATTCCTCCAGCACTGTTCGTTCCATTGAGGAGTGTTTTTGATGTTCGGGGTCTTTTATTGTTCCATATGAATTTCTGGATTGCCTCTTCTATTTCCTTGAAGAATGGGGTAGGAATTTTGATAGGTATCGCGTTGAATTTGTAGATAGCCTTGGGAAGTATTGCCATTTTCACGATGTTAATCTTTCCAATCCAGGAGCATGGGAGGTTTTGCCATTGTTTAAGTCCTGTGTTGATTTCCTTTTTCAAGATTTTAAAGTTTTCATCATAGAGGTCCTTCACTTCTTTGGTTAAGTTAATTCCTAGTATTTTATTTTTTATGGAGCTATTAAAAATGAAGTTGCTTTCCTAATTTCTGCCAGACTTTTCTCATTGTTGGAATACAGAAAAGCCATTGATTTTGGGGGGTTAATTTTTTACCCTACTACTTTGTCAAAGTTTTGAATCAGCTTGAGTAATTTGGGAGTGGAGACTATGGGATTCTTTAAATACAAGATCATGTCATCTGTAAAGAGGGAGAGTTTTATTTCCTCTTTCCCTATTTGGATTCCCTTTATTTTTGCATCTTGTCTTATTGCTGTACCTTGGCATTCTAATACTAGATTGAAGAGAAGTGGAGAGAGTGGACATCTTTGTGTTGTTACTGAGTTAAGAGAAAATGGCTTTGGTTTTTCACCATTAAGTATAATGCTGGCTCTAGGTTTGTCATATACAGACTTATTGTATTGAGGAATGTTCCATGGATTCCTAATTTTTCCAAAACCTTCATCGTAAAGGGGTGTTGGATTTGTTGAATGCTTTTTCTGCATCTATTGAGATAACCATGCGGTTCTTATCCTTGCTCCTGTTGATGTGATGAATTATTGAACCAACTTTGGGGCCTCATGTATTCGATATCTGAATAGGTAAAAGCATTTTAAAGAAAATATATTTGATTGTCAGTTGTATGTCAAATATATTTCAATGTTGTCTGAAAGATGACTTGGCAGTTTAGAGAGCAAAGAAACTGCCACTGGAGGAGAAAACACTATTGGAAAAATTCATCCTAACAAAGGATGACAATTTTCTTACTCATGAAGATTATAGAGAGTTCTAAATCACATACTGTTTTCAAAATATGCAGATCAATTCCGTATTTGATCAAGAGAAAATGTTTATTCTTGTGGTTATCGTGATTAGCATTTTTCTTCATGCAGAGGAAAATGAACAGGAAATGGGAAATGATTTTTGTGGTCGAAAACCACACTTGAGCCAGGCCAGGTGACAATGGTGTTAATTCAAGCATCGCAAGTGTTTTACACAGGAGGCTGTCATTACAAATCAATAAAGTCAAGGATTTTTCTCAGCTTCATTTAGGGAATGAAGCCCTCAAAATGGAATATTATAGAGTATTATCCTTGAGAAAAATCATGGTTACTCATAGACCAAAAAATGCCATCAATACCGTATGGGTAACAGAGAAAAGTAGCCTGATACAGGTCAATTAGAAACCAGTAAGAGGCTGACATCTGAGGATCAGATTTCATGATAGGCCACCAGGATCTTCTATGAGGCTCTCATCACTAATTCAGTACCTGAGAATTGGAAGTGGAATTGTTGTTTTATTGGGACTGCATTAGCCTTGATGAGAACAGGCCTGGGAGTTGAAGCCCAATGAAAACTGGAACAAAAACCAGAGACAGAAATGACATGCAATGTGTAGAAATAATGCCTCATACTCATGGGTATTTCCAGAATCTTTGAATTAATTTAAATGAAATAAGAGTCATTTCGATTTTATTGACTCTCTATTTGGATGGACCATCTTGCATTTTCTCTTTGAAAGTCAGTCATGTTTGAGGAGCAGTGATATTTCTCTAAGTTCCTTGGATTTTAGAACACTGAATGTCCATGGTAATACTAATCCTGTTCCCTTATTCTAATATGTCTTAGTTATAAAAGCATAATTATTTTGGCTTTTAAAAGTAGATGAAACTAACAATCTGTGAATTGATAAGAGAATCTATGTCAATGTAGGATACCAGGTTAGTTGCTGATGTAAATTAAGGTTTTAATCAACTCTATCTTTGTAATTATACATCTGTGAGAAGATTTCTGTTCATAATCAGATATTTTTATTACCTGTCCATTTGTAGATCCTTGTGTGCCTGTTTCTGTGTGGGGGTGTGTGTGTATGTGTAAAAACTGAAATGATGTCACAATTTTTCCCTACGCTGTTCAGCACCCATAAGGTGAAGTAGAGCGCATTACTATGATTTTTGGAATTTAAAACTCAGGAGACTTGCCCACCTTCAATACTTAATTTTACTCAATCACGGTAAACTTTAATCACAGGTTGTACCATATATTTTTTGTATTGTTTCTTTGGTAATGAAGATTGAACCCATGATTGGGTCATTGCTTTGAAACCACTTATCTTGTGTTCAGTCCCAGGGAAGTACTCCAAGTGTTGGTGTGCCTCTGGCATAGAATTATCAAAGTCATACATATTTGAGAAAATATTCTTAACAATGAAATGGTAATGTAAGCTAATGACAATCGTTTCCATGTTCATGAAGTCCAATATTTCCATGTTCATAATGACAGGTGACATTTACATATTCTTTTGCCTGGAGAAGATATTTACGTGATAACACTTCACAATGTGACTGTCACTTCATAATGGTATTTGTTTTGTGCGCATATAAGAATGTAAAAGTTTTTATTTATTTGAGTGATGTCACATTGCTTGTAATTGTACCTGAAAGTATTTGCATGCTATCCCCTTTATTTTGCTTGCCTAACTTTAAGCATGTAGCTTTGGTAGGATACATCTCATGAAATAATCACTCTGTGTGCTTTGTTTTTAGGCATTCCTTCACAAATATTGAAATGGAGATCAAACTATCATGTTGATTTTGTTCATTGCAATAAAGTTATACAGTATATCCACCATAGATTTTCTTTCCAGTAGAACCATTGAAGGATTCCTTCTAATTTTCGTGGATGCATAACATATTCATAAATAGTTCGTAAGAGACATATTTCAGAACTTGTGCCAATAAATAACTGGGCCCGAATGAAAAATTTAGAGTAAGGCTTGAAGAACTGGACGATAATAATTAAAGAAATAGATTGATTACTGCCACACTTCAAATGTTCAACAAACATTGAATGTGTTGGGAAAGAGTGTCAAAGAGTAATTTAGAGAAGTTGTGTATACAGTGACAAAGTTTTAATGGAACTAAAAGTGAAAAGAAGAATGAAATTTTTGACAATAACTGCTGTTATTAGTTTTTGCATTTCTCTCCAACCACTACTCAATTTCCTTGTTCTTTATAGGGTTGAATACAGAAATATATCTTTGAGTCTTTTTCACAGAAAGAAAAATAATATTGTTTTCTCTTACTGCTCTGCAGGAATGTCCAGTGAACAAAATATGAGTTGAAACCATTTTTCATTACTTTACCTACATTTTAAATTAATAAATACATCGTGAAGCTCAATCTATGAAATAAATTCGTTTTGATTTCTAGTACCTATTCAAACTTTCAAATTTCATTACAGTACACATTGTTTTCCATGAACCCAGAATTAAACCCTGGTGTTTTTATTTATTGCAACTCACCATGTCAGTTTCCATAGATTTGGTAAGGTGGGAGTATGGAAATTTCAATTATTAAGTCCAAATGTGCATGCTTCCCTAAAGAGAAGTCGTACTTAATTTTTCACTTTCCTCAAGTTTTCCTGTGAATATCATATTCCATTTCTTTTATTGTAATAATTGTAAAGCCCAATAAATCTTTAACAAAAGTTTAATGACACATTATCCGTTATATTAATCTTACATCAATTCCATATAGAATGGCATGAAATTTTAGACGGGATTTTTCAACCAAAATTCTGAAGTGTACGTTTTACTATACAAGATGCTCATCCATCTCAATGATTTCCATGTGTAATCTCACCTGAAGGACACTGTGAGCTCTTTCCAAAGCCTGTGGCAGGAAAAAAAAGTGCACAAAATGCGTTTGGTGAAGATAGGATATATTTGTGCATAGAATGTGATACTTATAGGGCAAGAGGATATGCGTCTTTAGTAATTTCAGAATATATATTTGCAGTGTTCCAAGAAAAGTGGACTGTGACTGTCGAGTACAAAACGAGGCACTTTCATGAAACCATATTCAATGACTTTATCTTCATTGTCAATTTGCCACATGGATATGTGGCCCCCACATATTTATAGTTAATTTGGCACTGTCGTCCACAAAATTCCTGATGCAAAATGGAATATTCTTTGATGTATATTTTAGGAAAATGCACCTTGACAAAAATTGTTGGGCGGATTTCTATGGAATCAGTGGAGTTGAATTATTTGAGGACAGATGAGGATGTTAAAATTTTGAGAATTTGGCTTATAATTATTGGTGTTGAAATCGGAGAATTTCTGCTACCTATCTCCCTCTCTATTCAATTCTAGCCCTCTCTCTGTTCCTCTCTGCTCTCCCTATGTTCGTTTCTAGCTCACTGCTCTCTCTGTTCTTTTCTAGCTCTCCCTCTGTTCTTTTCTTGCTCTCTCTGCTGTCTTCTAGCTCTTTTCTAGCTCTTTTCTAGCTCTTTTCTCTCTCTTTCCTCTCTCCCAGCCACGTCGATTGCCAACCTTGCCTGGTCCCAGCTGGTCTACTGAATAAACCTACCCCTACCTGAAAAAAAAAAAAAAGAAATCAGAGAATTTCTGATTATGGTCACATTTGTGCACCTATTGTGTAATTTGAAATATATATTGGTTTTCTTTAGAAATAGAGAGCAAGAATGAATTCCGCATTAATTACTGAAGGATAATTTGGAACCTGTAGACTCAGGGAAACCTGTGCCTTTTCTACTTCAGTAGGCAAGTAAAGAGACCCAAACTATCAACACATGTCTGTATAAGGAATACTATATATATATATATATATATATATATATATATATATGTATATGTATATGTATATATATATATGTATATGTATATATATCGATGATTAAACTTAAGCAAATCAAGAGAAGTATATGTAACAACACCCTTTTTTTTTAGTTAAATCTTATTGTCAATGTGATTTATAAATTGGTTATTATGTATGTAAGGCAATGAATCCTTTTCTTGTCATATTTTTCCATATCCCTCATTTTTCTCACACTTATTTTGCCTCAAATCTCCCTTTCCCTAATTGTACATGTCTCATCCAACATGTTGCCCTCTGAGGAATATAGTAGCATTCATTAATACTGTGCCCTCTATCTCTAGATTTTGTTGTTCTCCTTCCATGACCTATTTAGATTAATGTGCATACAACCACAAGCTACCAAAATCAAATCGAGCTGCAGCAAGGAAGAAACCCTATGGAAAATAAAGTTAAAAATACAAGAAAAAGAGAGATAGTTCTTTACAGTATTTTTAGAAAAAAATACCAAAAGTGAAGGACCTCTTATTTCCATAATTTGCAGTTTATTTTGCTTAAGCTAATCTTGTATGTTTATATGTATATAGCTGTTAAACTATTACAATCTTTTGTTAGACTGAACAGGATATATACTCTGGTCCTTAGAATGTAAGTGTCACTAGTAACAAAAAAAGGGAACTTCATTTGGCAAGTTCAAACTTAAGCAGGGAAAATGCTGAAAAATGAATAAGTTATATTCTATAACCAATTCGGGCAAAATTGGTTAAATAGCTATAAAAATAAAGTTTCATACTTATATATCACCTTCTGTCAGCATCAATTCAAAGTGAATCAAAGATCTGAAGTTAAAGGAAAATATTCTGATGGGAAGGAATTTGAGAAATACTAGGCCTCCTTAGAAGACTTTGAAACTTTCTTAATATAAATGCCTAAATGCATCAAGTAAAAAAAGGTTATACAAATGGCAATGCTTGAAACTGCAGGGCTTCTTCATGCCAAGGGCCTCGTTAAGTAGGTAAATCGAAAGCCAAAAGACTGGGAGTAGTTCTTTACTAGCCATGAAACAAAATATTCTTTTTTTTAATTTAATTTAATTTTATTTGTGAACATACTGTACAGAGGGGTTACAATTACATGGCCAGGATAATGCGTACATTTCTTACCAAGCATTGCAGCCTCCTCCTTTGTTTACCCTTCACCTCCCTTCCCAGCCTCCCCCATTTCCCCCAATCCCAATCCTTCTCCTTCCCCCTCTTCCCCCCCCCCCCCCCGCACCGACGTTGTAAAACTCGTTTTGGACATGACAACTTGTACTTCCCATTGTTGCAACAGGTCCACCTGTATCCTTAAACAACTGGTTTATCCCCATCTCCTCCACAAGTTATACTGACATCAAATATAATGAAAGCAGGGGTTATACTCTGGGGGAGGGACATAAAAGCAACAAAGAGATAATCCTATAAATGCATTAGAAACACATGCATGAAAGAAAAAAACATTAAAATACATATCTAAGGGTTCATTTTCCTGACATTCATTGTTGGTGGGAATGTAAACTTGTTCATCCACTTTGGAAAGCAGTATGGAGGTTCCTCAAAAGACTTCACATAGAACTCCCCTATGACCCAGCAATCCCACTTTTGGGCATTTACCCAAATGTTCACAAACAAGACCAGACTAAAGCTACCAGCACAACTATGTTTATTGCAGCATTATTTACCATAGCTAAGATATGGACCAACCCAGATGCCCCTCAGTAGATGAATGGATCAAGAAAATGTGGTATATATACACAATGGAATTCTATGCCTCCATCAGAAAGAATGACGAAACAAAATATTCTTATCTGAAATATAATGAAAATTCAAAAAGGTGATATCCCCAAAAAACTGCCAAACAATAAAGCCACCATATGATAAGAAGAGAGATTTCATTGATGAGGAATTGAGAATGCCCAAAAGACATATGTGCAAATTCTTAACATCTCTGGCAATAAAATCAATGCAAATTATGTGACCATTGAGATTTCACCGCATCTCTTTAGAATGGCAAAGTCATGTTCATTGCAGCATTATTTACCATATGGAAAACAAGGATCCATCCCAGATGCCTGAGAATAGATTAATGGATCAAGAAAATATGGTGTATATTCACAATGGATTCCTATGTTTCTATAATAAAGAATGACATAATCCCAATGTTAAGGACATGGAAAGACTTGGAAAAAATCATATGAATTGAAGGGATCAGAACAAAAGAAACATAGAATCCATGGTTTCTCTTATTTGCAAAAAATTGTATACGTTCACTTTAGTCTCAGAAGTGTATCACAATAACTTAATAGCAATATACATATGACTATAGAAGATTAGGCTAAGCAAAATGAACTCCAAGCTACAGAAACCATAGGCTTATCTTTGTTGATTTTTTTAAAATGTACTATGCAAAGCTACGTCTTTTTACTTGTGTTTTTCTTTATTTTCCCATTTTCATAAGATTTTTTATTGTGAAAGTACTGTTCAGAAGGGTTACAGTTACGTGAGCAAAGTAAGTGCATTTCTTATCATGTAGTCATGGTATCTGATTTTGGTACACTGTGTACAACATGTAAGTATTTGAGAATCAGAAATGGGAAGAGGGACATCAAAATCTGAGACAAAGGCCAAAGAGAAAAAACAACAATGACAAAACAACACGTTGGAAATAAAATTTACAACTGGTGGGAGTGGATGGAGATTTGAGGCAGAAGAAAAGTATGGGAGAAATGATCAGTGGGTAATAACATATGACCAGAAATGTACTCACTCGGTGATACATATATAATTCTAATCCCTTTGTCTATTACCTTGACAATAAGATTCCATTAAAAAGAAGAGTATTGGTACATACCCTTTTCAATTCTCATAAATTTCTACATAGATACATATATTGATGGGTTTGTAGTACATGAGCAGACATGTGGAAATGGTTCTGTTCTCTTTACATTCCTAAACAGATAGAAAAGTCATAGGATTCCCTAAGTCACCAGGTTCCAAGCCAATATTGACAAATTACAAATTACTACTGAAATCATTTTTGTTCGAATATTTCTTTTTTACCTACCTATTGATTATTTTTTATTGTGAAAACACCCTACAGAGGTGTTACAATTACATGGGCAAGTAATGAGTATATTTCTTATCAAGCATTGCTGACTCCTCCTTTGTTTCCCCTTACCATCCCTTCCCATCTCCCCCGCCTCAACCTCCCCTTCCTCCTTCCTGCCCATTCAACTTGTCCCACCCCCACTCCCGTTCCAATGTTGTAAAGTTCGCTTTTTGACATAAAGTCTTGTACATCTAAATGTTGCAATGGGTAAAACCCCTGTTTTCTCTGTATTTGATGTTGGTATAATTTTGGAAAGTGAAGGGAAAAAACAAATTGCTTAAATATTTCTGTAGGAATTCCAGTACTCATGTGAAATTGCAAACCAGGAAAAGTCCTGGTGATGAAATATGCCCCAAATCGGAAACCCTCCTATGTTCACACCTTCACATTTTCATAAATGTGAGCAAGTTTCTCACATGTGAAACTTCCTCTTCTGTATTGAAATACTTCAACTCTATTGAATACATAGAAAACCTAACTACTAATAAATACTTGTGGTACGTCTTCCTAAAATATGCTTCAAAGGCTATTCCATTAAGCAATAGCAATGCTGTGGACAGAAATAGCAAATCATCAATAAAATTGTGATGGTGGGTAATCTAAATATGAGGGACTTATGATATAAAAGGTGAAAACATATTTAGATTTATCGGATATGGTTTCATAATCTAACCTTCAATTACATCCAAAGTGACAGATAAAGCTTCTTTGAACATTTTAGCAATATACAGAAAAATTCTCAAATGATGCCTGTATTGTTTTCTGATAAATGTCACATTCTATGTAAAAAACTATGGTATCTTCCTAAAGTGAACATTGTCCCCCAAAACTAATAAAAGTTGGGTGATAGGTTATGGACACCTGTAAGTATGTATTTTATCTCTGCCACTGGCATTGGGAAGAAGTCACAATCCTCTCTTTGTACAAAAGAAGTTGATGGGAAATTTGCATGAGGTTACATTATACTTATATTTTTATTATGTTGTTCAGCAGTCATAAATGAAATGGAACATATTATTCCCATGGAAATGTAACTATATTGAGGGTGCCAAGTATGATTAGAAATTAGGAAAAAGTCCTTTCTTCAGGTTTCTTTCTTCATCCAAAAACTTGGCTCTATCCAAGTTATCCCTGAGAGACCCGCTTTTAGCTCCCATGCCCTTCAGTCCCACATTTTGTTTGCTTGACTGTTCTCCAGTTAGACACAATTGTTGATTGGATACATTACTCAAGATTCTTGACTCCCCATAACATCAGAAAAAAGCAGATTCCTTTCCATCTGACTTAGAAATTCTCTCTAAGTCCTGTCACTTGCATTGCAGGAAAAATGGTCATATAACTTTTGTGTTCTGAGAAGAAACAGAATTCCAGATTCCTTGTTGGTGTCTCAATATTCCCAGATTCCTTTCTACATTGATAAATATCTGCTGTCATTAAGTTATTCGTGGAAGACTTTTGATATTACATAGCACAATTATAAGAATTTAGGTATATATAGGAAAGAAACAATCTCACACCTTCTCCATCATAAGAAACACGTGTAATATGTGTTTGAGAATTTTTGAAGAGAATTTTTGAATATTGATTCTGAATTTTGTAATTTGTAAAAGGTCTCTATACAATTCCATCGAAAAATGGCACCTCATCATGAGGCATTAAGAATTTGCAGCACTTCTGACAAAGACTAGAACTTTCAATGTTTTAAACGTTTCTCTTTCTTATATTTTTTTGTTTGTCTATCATGGGGTTTATACTGTGGGAAAGAAGAAATATGTGAAGGATAAAAGAACGAAGGAGGGAAGGAAGGGAAGAAAAAGAAGGAAGGAAGGAAGACAGGGAAGAAGGAGGGAATGAAGCGAGGGAGGAAGGAAAAAGGTAGAAAGGCAGAGAAGGCAGAGTAGGAGGAGAGAAGTAAGAAAGCAAGAAGGTAATGAAAGGAGGGAGAAAAAAGAAAGGAAGGAAGGAAAGAAGAAAGGAACCAAGGAAGGAAGGAAGGAAGGAAAGAAGGAAGGAAGAAAGGAAAGAAGGAAGGCAGGAAGGAAGGAAGGAAGAAGGAAGGGAAGCAAAGAAAAGGAATTAAGGAAGGGAGTCAAGTGGGAAGGAAGCAGGGAATGAAAACCGAGAGTGAGGAAGAAAGAATAAAGAAAGGAAGGGAGAAAAATGTAAAAAGAAGAGTAAGCTGGAATTAAGGAAGAAGGAAATTAAGGAAGGAGGGAGGAATTTTGATCTTGGCACAGTGTGGAGGAAGCTCTTTTGTTCACACTTGGGTTGTCTGAACTTACTTGGTTTCCTTCCTGGGTGTCCGTGGCCATGTGGAGGTCCAGTGACTGAAATCTGACGATCTGTTTGTGTGTCCAGGGGGTAGGGTGGGGGTTGAGGGCACCTTGCCTGGGAAATGCCTGTAATCCAGCCCTATATATGTGGTGAAATTTAAGCGCTAAAGGATCACATGTTAGATTCTAGGCTGTTCTGCTTTGCCAGTTCACAGCCAGCCCATGCTGGATCCAGCCCCACAAACTTTCTGTTCCACAAGGTGAGCGGCAATAAATTCACACAAATGACAAGGAGAGGGGAGGGGAAACAGAGGCTGTGAGTCATCAGCATTATTCGGTTATCTTCCTCAAGGTGTTTTCAGGGCTTCCTCTGCTCTATCCTCGGAGCTCCAGATAGGAGTTTGGGGTGTCTGTAGGGGGTAAGAGACAGGGGGCAGCTGCCCCCCTCCTCCCCATCCTCCTGTTCCGTCTAAACCTTTACCTTCCATCAACCCGAAGGTGGCCATGGACTCCCACTGGATTACCATCTGGGAAAGGCATAGGCCATGGTTCAGTCAAATCTGTCATAAGAAGACAGTAAGTGACAGTAGGAAGTCCTATGCCAGGATAAGGATACTCTGGGTGAGAGCTGATTGAGAAAACTAAAAGTGGGTGTAGAAAGGGAAGAGATACCTGGCAGTCACAGGAATGGAACAAGGCTTTGGGTCCCATCACAGGAAAAATTCTGTTTGTGATGACATCTGGTGCAGATCTTACTTCACTCAGAAAAGATTAGTTGGTTGACTGGTCCTTGCAGTGGGTTTTTTGGTTGATTGTTGGGTTGGTGGGTGACTTGAAAGGTTGGTTAATTTGCCAGAGCAATTCTTCTTTTCTCATTTGATAGCTCATATCACAGTCTCTATGAACCTGGTGTCCAGGCTCATGTGAAAAAATGATATTTAGATATCAAATTCCTGCATTGATATGATTTCATACATGAGGAACAATGAGAGGCTCCATGAAATTTTTTATTAAACTTTGGAAACATAAATATACTCAGAATTTCTGCCTCTTTATGCAAATAATATTTAGTTATATATACATGATGAATGTATACAAAGGGTGATAGAAAAAGATATTGAAAATATCCCAAATGGAGGGTCATCACAGGTGATTTGTTTACAAAACACAAGAGCAGAAACTGTTTCTCCTACATCTCTAGAACTTACTGTAGCAGTGTTAAATTAGGAAAAATCTAATTTTCTACCTACAATTGTGTCAACCTTCAAATACTGTGAGGTTTTTCATCAAAGTAAGAGAAATTTTGCAATCAATATCCTAGATACAGAAAGAGAAACAATGAATTTCTCCATGTTATAAGTTTATATCCACAGCCTGAAATCTAAAGGATTGAGGTTGAATTCAGATTGTAGGATAAATAGAGTGGGTGTCTTAACATATTAAAATTTAACCTTCAAGAATATCAGGAATTTACAAGTTTGCCACTAAGCAATGGTGAGTGAAAGGAAACCACCTCCAATATTATTAAAATCTGGCAAAAACCGTTTATTGTGCAACACAAAATATCTTTCCCATGCTCTGCTTTAGAAACACACAAGTTTAACTTCAACTATCATAGTTTCCACAAAATTCTGCAGTTTTCAGAAGAAATAGAAAAGTCTCTACATGACATTACTTCCCACATACTCGCTCATGTCATTCACAACATTTTCCAACATTTTCCTTAAAAGATATACCCAAATGTATTCATGAACTGAAAAACGTTATATGGTACCAATATATTCTACTGAAACATTAACTTTCTACATTTCCCCAGATGGTATGGGAATCTGCACAATCTAAGACTCTGATTTTTATCATTGGGACACTGCAATAAATTCTCAGGACCCCCAGATTCCTCTGAAAATGAAAAAATATTGTACTGGAGAAAAGAAATATACAGTGGAAATAGAAAACTTTGTCATTATTCCTTTAAGATCTGTAAAATACCTTAGGAATCCCTATTAGGAGAATGAAGATTCAAAATATGATGAAGTTTTATATAAATCACCTTCTGATGTATCTCACTTCCCTATAGGTAGTTCGTACTTTTTTTCTTTATTAAAATATTCATTCCAGTTAAACAATTAATGTTTGAGTCAACGGCATTGTTACTCTGTGTTGTCTTCTGAGATTATACAACATGCAGGGTTCATGATTTACCTGCATTTTTACAATTCAATGAAGAAAAAGCCCCAAATTTACTTGTTTTTTTGCATCTCAACCTGACACACATGATGTCAAAGTTATATTTATCATCATGTCTAAAATTTCAGAGTCCATAAAGAGCAATGTTCTCTATCCTGTTCTGTTGCTTCTGTGAATATAAATTCTGTGATTCAAAAAAAAAGAAAATAAGATGAACTTGACCAGGCAAATAATTTCAAAAATATGTATATGTTCATCCATTGAGAGGTAAGTAAATGTCTGCAAGTCCGGTGGGAGAAAAATACACAGAAGATAATCATGACTAAATATTTCAAAAATCAGATGGCATATATGAAATTACTTCTTTAGTGAAATGTAAAGCAAATAGGTAGAACATATTTATCTCTAAATCTTTTTGTAGCTAGACACACATGCACTGAAATATATTGATTTCTCTGTCTATTTCACAGATTAGGATCACTTGTAGTAAGCAATAGAAACATATAACTTTTGTGTGCAACACAATCCATAGTTTTCAGTTATTAGTTTTCTCCATCATAGGCAACCAGTAAAGGAAAATATTTCGTGACAAGTTTGAAGCGAATTTGGAAAAGGCTTTCTAAATTATATGACACCCACATCTAATACATTGAGAACAAGGGTTAAACCATGGGCAAGGAACAGACAAATGAGCACAAAGAAATTACATGGTACATTATAAATAAATTAGGATCAATAGAAAGAACGAAAAAAGATATTTTTGTCCCTATCTTGGGGTTCATTTCACTTAACATTATCTTATATGATCATATGTACAAAGATTATGGCCTTTTCTGCTTGTCCTACACATGTACTACTTATTGCAAATAAGGGAAACCATGGGACCTATGTTTCTTTGGGACTGGCTTACTCACTTAATAATTTTATCCAAGTCTCTATTCTATAACAAATGGGGCAAGGCATTCTTTATGATGGAGGCATAGAATTCCATTTTTTTAAATTTAATTTAATCTTTTTTGTGAACATACTGTACAGAGGAGTTACAGTTACATGGGCAGGATAATGCGTACATTTCTTACCAAGCATTGCAGCCTCCTCCTTTGTTTACCCTTCACATCCCTTCCAAGCCTCCCCCCTCCCCCCCTAATCCCAATCCTTCTCCTTCCCACTCCCCGGCCCCCCCCGCACCAACGTTGTAAAGCTTGTTTTGGACATGACAACTTGTACTTCTCATTGTTGCAACAGGTCCACCTGTATCCTTAAACAACTGGTTTTTCCCCATCTCCTCCACAAGTTATACTGACATCAAATATAGTGAAAGCAGGGGTTATACTTTGGGGGAGGGACATACAAAGCAACAAAGAGATAATCTTATAAATGTGTTAGAAACACATGCATGAAAGAAAAAAAACATTAAAATACACATGTAAGGGTTCATTTTCCCGACATCACATTATCTGACCTTTTCCGCTTGATTCATACATATACTAGATATTACAAATAAGGGAAACCATGGGACCTACGATTCTTTGGGCCAGCCTTACTTTTGGGGGGTTAATTTTATAACCTGCTACTTAGCCAAAGTTTTGAATTAGCTTGAGTAATTTGGGAGTGGAGTCTATGGGATTCTTTAAATACAAGATCATGTCATCTGCAAAGAGGGAGAGTTCCATTTCCTCTTTCCCTATTTGGATCCCCTTTATGTCTGCATCTTGTCTTATTGCTGTAGCTAGGCATTCTAATACTAGATTGACGAGAAGTGGAGAGAGTGGGCATCCTTGTCTTGTTCCTGAGTTAAGAGGAAATGGCTTTAGTTTTTCACCATTGAGTATAATGCTGGCTGTAGGTTTGTCATATACAGCCTTTATTGTATTGAGGAATGTTCCATGGATTCCTAACTTTTCCAAAACCTGCATCATAAAGGGGTGTTGGATCTTGTCGAATGCTTTTTCTGCATCTATTGAGATAACCATGTGGTTCTTATTCTTGCTCCTGTTGATGTGATAAATAATATTAATTGATTTGCGTATATTGAACCAGCTTTGCTTCCCTGAAATGAATCCTGTTTGATCGTGGTCTATGATTTTTAGACGAATTGTTGAAGTTGATTGGCCAAAATTTTGTTGAGAAGTTTTGCATCAATGTTCATCAAAGAAATGGGTCTATAGTTCTTTTTCTTTGATGAGTCCCTGCCTGGTTTTGGGATGAGGGTTATGATGGCTTCATAGAATGTGTTCGGTAGTGAGCTTTCTCTTTCAATTTCATTGAAGAGTTGGAGGAGTATTGGTGTGATCTCTGCTTTGAAGGCCTTGTAAAATTCCGCTGTAAAACCATCTGGTCCTGGACTTTTCTTAGCTGGGAGGTCTCTTATTGCTGTTTCTATTTCAATGCTTGATATAGGCCTGTTAAGCTGGTTTAATTCATCTTGGTTTAGATTTGGCATGTCAATATTTGCTAGGAAAAGGTCCATTTCTGTCAAGTTCTCAAATTTATTAGCATAAAGTTTTGAGAAGTATTCCCTAATAATGTTCTGAATCTTGGTTGTTTCCATGGTGATGTTTCCATTCTCATCTCTGAGTTTATTAATTTGGGTGTGTTCTCTTCTTTTTCTGATACGATTTGCTAAGGGTCTGTCAATTTTGTTAAGTTTTTCGAAGAACCAACTCTTTGTTTTGTTGATTCTTTCTATAGTTTTTTTGAATTCTAATTCATTTAATTCTGATTTAATTTTGATTATTTCTTTCCGTCCACTGGATTGGGGTTTATCTTGCTGCTCTTTTTCAAGGAGGTTTAGATGTGTCATTAAATTGTTAGTTTCAGATCTCTCCAATTTGTTGATGTAGGGGTTCAGAGCTATAAACTTGCCTCTGAGTACTGCCTTTGCTGTGTCCCAGAGGAGCTGGTAATTTCTGTGTTCATTTTTGTTGAATAGCATGAACATTTGAATTTCCTTTCTAATCTCTTCCATGACCCACTCTTGATTCAGCAGTGTGTTGTTCAGCCTCCATATGATACTGGACTTTCTTTGGTGGCTTTTGGTGTTGAGTTCTAATTTTATTCCCTTGTGGTCACAGAGAATGCAAGGTATAACTTCAATGTTTCTGAATTTAGACAAGTTTGCGTTGTGGCCTAAAATGTGGTCTATTTTAGAAAACGTTCCATGTGCTTCCTGAGAGAAACGTGTATTCTGATGCTGCTGGGTGAAATGTTCGGTAGATGTCTGTTAAGTCTGGTTGATCTATGCAGCTGTTTAGATCTGCGGTTCCTCTGTTGAGTTTTTGCCGAGTTGATCTATCTACTGGGGAGAGTAGTGTGTTAAAATCCCCAACAATTAATGTCTTTGGATCTATATGGGATTTGAGGGAAAGTAGTGTTTCTTTGATAAATTTGGGTGCTCCATTGTTTGGCGAATAGATATTTAGAATTGTAATATCCTCCTGAATGAGAGATCCTTTAATTAGTATGTAGCGACCTTCTTTATCTCTTCTCACGAATTTTAATTTGAAGTCTATTTTATCTGATATTAAGATTGCAACTCCTGCCTGTTTATGGGGGCTGTTTGCTTGGTAGATTTTGTTCCAGCCTTAAACATTGAAAATGTGTTTGTTTTTACGGGCAAGATGTGACTCCTGCAGGCAGCAGATAGAAGGGTCTTGTTTTTTAATCCAACTAGACAGTCTATGACGCTTAATTGGAGAGTTCAGTCCGTTAACGTTAAGAGATAGGACTGAGAGGTATTTGGGAGTTCATGCCATGTTATCCAACTTCTTGGGGGCTGTGAAAACTGGGTTCTTCCTATGGTTCTTGGATTCTCAGTTTGGGTGCAGTTTCTTGGCCTTTGTTGCGGTCTTGTTGGTTTTCTATGTGTAGGACATCTTTAAGAATCTTTTGTAGGGCTGGTTTGGTGGAGATGTATTGTTTCAATTTTTCTTTGCTCTGGAAGGTTTTTATTTGGCCTTCAGTTATGAAGGAGAATTTAGCTGGGTACAGTATTCTTGGTTGATAGTTGTTTGTTTTTAGGTCATGGCACACATCATTCCAGGCTCTTCTTGCTTTGATTGTCTCTGCTGAGAAATCTGAGGTGATTCTAATTGGTTTCCCTTTATAGGTGATTACCCTTTTCTCCTTCACAGCTTTAAGGATCTTTTCCTTGGTCTGAGTTGATCCTGTATGGATTTTAATGTGAAGGTGGGATGTCCTATTCTGGTCTGGTCTATTTGGGGTTCTAAAAGCTTCTTGTACCTGAATAGGCCTATCTTTTTGTATGTTTGGGAAGTTCTCTGCTAGGATCCTGTTAAACAAATTTCCTAGACCATTATCTTCTGTTTCTAGGTGCTCTTCTACACCCATTATCCTTAGATTAGGCCTTCTGATGGTGTCTTCCAGGTGTTGGATAGATCTATCATACTTCTTGGACTTGTCTTGGATGGTTATATGTTCTTTCTCTATAATATCTAGGCTGTCTTCAATCCCTGAGATTCTATCTTATGCATGGTCTTACCTGCTGTCAAGACTTTCTACTTTGTTTTTTATCTCTTTTCCTTCTAATTGGTCAGCTTTGATGGCTTGAAATTCTTTGTTGAAGGTCTGTTTTAGGTCTTGTATGAATTTCTTTAGTTCCTTAATTTGGTGTTCAGTGTTTGTTCTCAAATCACTTAGTTGATTGGTTATGGTTTCTTTAGACTCCCATTCCTTCTGTTAGGTTCCATTCAGCATTCCCTTTGTGGTCTCCCTGACTTCCTTCAGCTCTTTGGTAATGGATTCCATGAATGCCTTTAGTGATCTTTTTGTGTTCTCTACCTAGTCTCTCAATTCCTGAATTACTCTTTGATTAGCTTCCTCCCGTTCGTGGGATTCCTGCAGTTCTCTTTGAGTGTTCTCAGCCTGCTCACGCCATTCCTCCCTTTCTCTTTGAGTATTCGCAAGTTGTTCACGCAAATCCTGTATCAGTTTTTGAGTAGCTTCCTCATGCTTATGATATTACTGTATAAACTTTTGGGATGCCTCCTCTCTCTCCCTATCACGCTCATACAGAGTCCTTTGTAAGTTTTCAAACTTCTCATTTATCATGTTTGCCATCAGTGTTTGTAGAGCTATTTGGGAACTCTCGTCTGGATTATTCATTATCTGATCTGACCCCTGATTATCAAGATTGGGAATTGAGATACCCGGATTTGCCATTTTTCTTGTGTTTTTCCGGCTTACTCTGCCCATTTGAGGTGAAAATAGCACCAGTTTTGTGCTAGAACACTATCGGCAACCACCAACCAACGTTTGCATTTATACAGTCAATAGTCTACAGATACAATCTAGTTCAACAGATACATCTATTCAACATCAAACAACTATATGTTAATGGGCTTCAAACCGCAGAGAAGAATTTGGAAAACCAGAAATTTTTTGGGTTAGGGAGAGATGTGGGTAAAAATTAGGAATAGATTGGTGTGCGGCGGCACAGGGAGAGTTAACTATGTCCTAATCTCAATGCAGGAAATAGGTTGGGTAGGATGCAAGTAGAGAGGGAGAGAAAAAGAAGAAAGGGAAAGAGAAATGAAAAGAGACCAGAAAAAAAATTAGAAACGTAAAAATTAATATAGTTATGGAGATTGAAAGACCATCTATTTAGGGAGGAATGTGAATATAATGAGAAAACAGGAGGGAGATAGAGGAGATGTGAAAAAATTAAAAAATTCTTAAAATATTATATAGGTATAAAGATGTAGTACTGCTATTAATGAATTTAGGTCTCAGAGGTTTTGGATTGAGTAATAAATTTGTGGATTAAGTGTGTACACAATGGGGGATAGGGTCTACTAGTTAACTATGGGTTTATCTGAGGATGTGCAGGACAAGAGTTAAGTCACATACAGAAGAACAAAAGAAAGGAAAAGGCGAAAAGGATAAGAAAGGGAGAAAAAAAAAGATCAGAAGTTCAGTAGAGCTAGACAAAAAACAAAAAGATAATTAAGAAAGAAAGAAAAAGAGAGAGAAGACAAGAAAAGAAAGGAAAACGTACATTCACGTATTCCTAAAATAAAAATTTTAAGAGGGGAAAAAAAAGTTACTGGAAAACAATTATTTTTTCAAAAAAGGCAAAAATTAAAGGTTAATGAAAATTTTAGAAAAGGAAAAAAATTTTTTATATATATAAGGTACCAAAAAAAAAAAAAAAAGAAAGAAAAAAGAAAAGAAGAAAAAAAAGTTCTTTGATTTTTTTTTTATTTTTTTTTAGGAGGGGTGGGAAGAATCCTGTATCTCCCTTTTGTCTGTAACCAGCCTCTTGTTGGAGTCTCTGGTCAGCTTGAGGTCCTGTGGCTAGACTGGTTTCTTAAGTCAGTTTGTTCGAACAGGCAGAAAAATGCTCTGCTTTACCCACGATTTTGAGATCCCCCTCCCAGGTTAGTTTAATGGGAGGGTGATCTGCTTTGAGAATCACAAAAGAGGGGTGATGAGGCTAGGTTCTGGTAGAGTTGAGGCCTTTCAACCAACAGTAGCTTTTCCCTGGGGCTTTTTTGTGAAAAATTCACAGAGCCCACCCTGGAGCCATTCTCAGGGTTTCTGTTTTTCAATTGATTGTGGAGGCTGCTAGAGGGAGGGGCAGCCTGGCTCTGGTTACCCAGTGAGGAAAGCCACTCCAATGGCTGGTGCCTGAGCTGGGTGACTTTTCCCTGGATGGAGCTGAGTCTGGCAGGTCACTTCGCCGTTAAGTTCTTGTGACCTGTTAAATGACTCATTTTATTCCAAGGCCTGAGTTGGAGCTAGCAGGTCCTCCGAGCTTTGTCGGTATCCAAGATGGAGATCACCGGTGCTGGGGGAGGAGGGGTGGCCTTCCCTCCTCTGCTCCCTGAGAAGGAGTGAGGACGTGGGGCTTCTACTCATGCCGAGTCTTGGATCCTGGGTCGTCTCTGGTCTGCAAACTGCAGGATGAATATGTCCGCTCCTTGTCGATTCTTGCTGGTGTTGAGTAGAATCCTCTCGCCAGCTGCGTCTGGCTCCTTCGTCCCGGGCTCTCTGTGTGAGCGCTCAGGTATTGCTGTGGCTGCGGTCGCTACTGCGACCCTTCTGCCGCCGCGGCGGCTGCTGGCAGGCGCTCAGATGTGTCTCCTTGTCTTCGCTTCCCCTCTCTTGTCTAACTCTCTGTCCTGTGATGGCACACTTGGTGTGATTCTCTGGCTTAGGACTGTTCACTGGAACTCTAAAACTGCTTTCTATGCGAGAGCTTGTTCAGATTCCAGCTTCTCCTCCGCCATCTTCCCAGAACTCCAGAATTCCATTTTTGTGTGGAGTCTTTTCAGGAAACTCCATACTACTTTCCAAAGTGGTTGAACAACTTTTCACTCCCACCAACAATACAGTAGGGTTACCTTCTGGACACATCACGTCTGTCATCTGTTATTATTAGAGTTATTGATTATAACAATTCAAAATTGAGTGAGATTGAATCTCAATGTTGTTTGGATCTTCATTTCTTGTATGGCTATAAAGGTTGAGCTTTTCTTCTTGTGTCTATTGGCCATTCTTATTTCCTCATCATAGATTTTTCTCTTTAAGTGTTTAGCTCATTTATCTATTGAGCAGTGTTTTCTTTGAAGATTGGTTGGGGGATTTATTTTTTTGCATTCCAAGTATAATTTAGATATGAGAACATTATATGTTTTATAGGTGGTAAAGGTCTTCTCAAAATCTGCAGGCTTTATATTGATCTTGCTAGCTATGTCTTTTTGCCATAGAGAAGCCCCACAGATTCATGCCATTTGTCGAAACTTTATTTGTTTTTTGATTTTCTAGGTCTCTATTAATAAAATTTTAGCTTGTGCCAAGGAGACCTGGGGATTCTCCTATTATTTTGGTAAGGTTTTCAGTGTGTCTGCTTCGACTCTGAGGTCTTTGATCAATTTAGAGTTGATTCTGGTGCAAGGTGTTATATAAGGATCTAGCGTAATTTATCTGTGGATGATTAACCAATTTTGCCAGCACCATTTACTGAAGAGGCTGCCTTTCTTCCACTCTATTTTTAGATCCCTTATCGAGGATTAGATGGCATATGTCTGTGGGTCCATTTCTGGGTTTTCAGTTCTATTCAATTGGTTTTCAAGCCTGTTCCTCTGCCATTACCATGGTGTTTGATTTTATGGCTTTGCAGTGGAGTTTGGAATTTAGTATTGGTATTTCTCTAGCACTGTTCTTTCTGAGAAGGATCCTTTATGCTATTCGGGGTATCTTATTGTTCCATACGAATTTTTGGATTATTTCTTCTATGCCATTAAAGAATGAGGTTGAAATATTGATAGTTATCTCATTGAATTTGTAGATAGCCTTTGGAAGTATTGCCATTTTAACATTGATCTTTCCAATCCAGGAACATGGCAGTTTTTTCCACTTCCTAAATTTTGATTTGATTTCCTTTCTCAGATTATTAAAATTTTCATCCTAGAGGTCCTTCAGTTCTTTAGTTAAGATAACACCTACATATTTTAATTTTTGTGGGGCTATTACAAAATTGTTGCTTTCCTAGTTTCAACTCTACTCTTTTATTGTTGGAATACAGAAAAGAAATTGATTTTTTGAAGGGTAATTTTATAACCTGCTACTTTGCAAAGGTTTCAAATTAGCTCGTGTAATTTGGGAGTAGAATCCATGGGATTCTTTAAATACATGATCATGTCATTTGCTAAGAGGGAGAGTTTTACTTCAACTTTTCCTTTTTGGATCCCCTTTACGTTTGCATTGAATTGCCAATACATGCATGAAGATATATGGCCAAATAGAAATGTCAAAAACTCCAGTGTACACCCAATGATTTCTTCCTAGCATCTACATGAATTTTTATAAATAAATGAAATAGCAAGTAAATATGGGATTGTATTAAGGGTATAAGACAATTTGGTATAGTGATAAATCTAAATTGTCATGATAACTTTCTTTGAATTTTGTAAGATATTTGTTCAAACCAAAATTCTAATGCAGTTCTTGCATATAGTGTGTGATAGTTATTCCACCCTCACAGTGGATTTTTTAGTGAGTACAAATTCATTTTCCTATTTGATGTATCTTTTCAACTTTACATAATTGATATTGATATAGTTTCTTTAAAGGTCTATTAGGCTCTCTGTTGATGAATTTTGTTCTCCTTGAATGTGACTATGAAATATTCAAATATATCCTATGGAAAAACATTCAATTCAGCGAATAATCAGAGTTAGATATTGGATTGGACATGTAGCAAATGCATCACGCTTAACCTACAAGATAGTTAATAAGGAAAAAAATGAATTTCCTTGCACAAACATCAAATTAGTCTGCAAATTTCAAACCATTTCCATCAAAAAATAATGTAAATTAGAACCCCAATGAGATTGCTACTTACTCCAGTTTCAGTGGGATATATTAAGAAAAGCAATCATATCACAATGTGGGAATAATAGTAGACTGATATACGAATGTAAACAAGGTTCAACCATCTTGGAAAGCTCTATACAATTCTTCAAATATTAAAAAGAGAGCTCCTACTTTATCTGAAATCCATTCACTTGCATTTATCCAAAAGTTCATAATTAAGGATACAATTCACATACCAAAATGACTATGATCATTTTATCCTTACTTATCATACCCTGTTGGATAAATATATTTTGGTATACTAACTATAACCACATCATAAAATGTTCACATCTTGTATTTTGAATAAAACTCTATGAGATTAAATGGAATTCTATAGATAAAGTTATTAATACTGTATTTTTTCAGCCTTTTCCTCCTTACAAAATCTATTCCTACTGGGAGCTGGTTTCTCAAGCTTGTAATAATCCTAGGTACGCAGGTGTTGAGATCTGACAGATGAAGGCCAGACTGTTATCTCCAATAATCCACTCAAAAACCAGTTAGTGCTGTGGCTCAATCATTAGATTCTCCTTGAGCTGAAGAATGCAGGGACAGCACACAAGTGTGTGTGTGTGTGTGTGTGTGTGTGTGTGTGTGTGTGGTCAGTTATATATTCTTCTATTCAACATACAAAAAGAATTATACCAATGTTCACATATTTCAGTAAGATTTCATAACCTGATTTCTGATGAGAACATGTTAGCCATACACACAAACTCACACACACATACACACACACACACACACACACACACACACACACACACACACACAGAGTTAACAGCCCAAAAGTAAACATTAAAGAATGAATGATGATCTGGCTTGTCACTAAGCCAAGTTGCATAACCAGGACAGAATCCAACTTTGAAGAGTTTTTTATTCACTCACTCACATTTATTTTTGTCTTGAATTTACCCAAAACTCTTTCAACTCGAACAAAACTATTTATTGTGGAAAATTGAACAAATAAGACAAAAACCCTCACACGTTAATTGCATTAGCGATGCTGGAAAATTTAGATGTCATACAATTGGACATTCACTTGAAGCCTTAGAATAATATTTTATTCCAAAATCAGTGTATTTTGATGCCAAATTTACAACTTTCCCTTTGAAAGTGCTTGGATTTAGGTCATGGTTTCTTTCAAAGTATGTCCTACTGAAATTTATCATTGCAGATTAGCATTAAAAATATTTGCCTTTTCTCACCCTTTTGTACATTTGAATATTAATATACACAATATTTTGGTTTGCAAATTACCATACAACTTCTACATTGCATCATTCGGCATGAGACATATACATCCCTTGAAAATTTCATTGAATTATTGAATATACTAATTATGTATTTCATCCTATATACAATACACATACAAAATGAAGCATCCTTATTATGGACAAAACTATGACAAAAAAATGAAAACACTGAAGTGGAATTACCATAAAGCAAAATATGCTAACATTTCAATGATTTGACAATTCCTAACATTAAAATATACATTCAAAACTGAAATGGATGATTTTGACAAAGTCACAAATATCTGCAGGTATTGGTGACTTCAACAAGTAAGTAAATATCCTTATCTGTACAATTACATGGTAATTCATATACATTCGTAATAAATTGGCTAGAGGTAATCAAGAAAATAAAAAAAAAATGCACTGACTGAATTCACCATATACTAATTCATTTCAACTACAGGTCAGGCAATGAAAAACACTTTAAAATCATAGGTACGTTCCCAAATGGATTAGCACATGAATCCAGTTACATTTATGTGTAAAATAATCTTAAATACATTTGTCTAGTTTGGAAATGTTTAGTAACAATATTCATCGGAAGATTGAAAAATACCTGAAAATTGAAAGTGGCACTGATGAATATCCTCAAGTCATGATGTGCTCTGAAGTCCTCATAGATGGATGAAAAGTTGCTAATTGCCAAGCAAGAAAATGAAGAGTAATCATTACATGCTGTCTTTCCCAACAATTTGCAAGGGGGTCTCTATATGATACATGCTCGTAAGGCTTACATTGTTTCTATGATATAGTTCTACTTAGAATCTGTATACCAATAACAAAACCGAAAATAATACATTTCTTTTTATATTATTATTCATAAAATTTTTTTGTTGCGAAAATACTGTACAAAGGGGTTACAATTATATGAGCAATATAATGAATACATTTCTTATCAAGCATTGTTACTTCCTCCTCTTTGCCCCTTACCATACCTGCCTTCCCATCCCACCCACCCCCGCCCTACCAAAGTTGTAAAGTTCATTTTGCAACACAGAATCTTGTATATTTCATTGTTGTGATCGGTCCACCTGTATCCCTATTTAAAGAATTTGTTTTTTTCCTTTCCCCTCCACAAATAATACCAATATCAAATACAATGTAAACAGCAGTTATATCGTGGGGGGGGGGACACAAAACAACAAAAAAACATCTTATAAATATGTTACAAACAACAGAAAGAGAGAAAAACCATTTAAGTCCTTGTCTTGGGGTTCATTTCTCCAAGCATCAATTTATCTGACTTTTTCTGCTTGCCACATACATATACTAGTTATTGAAAATAAGGGAAACTATGGGACCATTGTTTCCTTGGGCCTGATTTTCTTCACTTAATATAAATCCCCCAAGGACAAATCCTCAAAGAAACAACTGCCCAATAAATATGTGGGCTAATGACTTACATAGAAATTTATCTGAAGAGACAAGGAGGATGGCCAATAGACACATGAAGAAATGCTCAAACTCTTCTTGCCGTAAAATAAATACAATAAAAACAACACTGAGATACCATCTCACTCCAGTAAGAATGGCTATAATCAAGAATTCTAACAAGAGACGCTTCAGGGAATGTAGACATAAGGGAACTCTACTTCATTGTTGGTGGGAGTGGAAACTTCCTCAACAAGTTTGGAAAATAGTATGGAGTTCTTCAAAAGACTCCACATAGAGCTCCGCTATGACACAGCAATAGTGCTTTTGGGCATTTACCCAAATGATCACAAACAAGACCATACTGAAGCTGGCAGCACAACTACGTTTATTACAGCATTATTGATCATAGCTAAGACATAGAACCAACCCAGATGACCTACAGTAGATGAGTGAATTAAGAAAATGTAGTATACATACCCAATGGAACACTATGCCTCCTTCAGAAAGAATGGAAAGGCTTGGAAAAATTTATATTTTCTTAAGGTGATCATGTTCACGTGCATATTTTGTCATTCAACGCAATTATTTTAACATTTGTATGGAAAAACAGTGAGTAAAGTAATGTGAAATACAAACTAATTCTTTTCAAATATTTTTTTTGTTTTTACAGAAAAATAGTGTACAGAGGGTTTGCAGTTAAATTAGTAAAGAATAAGTGCATTTCCTGGAGTATTATAACCTCCTCCTTTGTGTTTCCCATGCCAAACCTTCCTTCTCCACCTAACTTATTCTTCCCTCCACTCCACAAGTTTTAAAGTTTATTTTCAAAACAGTGTCTTGTATACTTCATTGCTACAATGGGTCAAACTGTATTCTTGTTTCAGCATTTTGTTATATCACTTTCCCTCCCCAAACAAAGTGCAGGGCACCAACGTCAAATACAGTGAAAACAATTTATACCGTGGGGAAAGATATAACAAGAGAAATAAAAAAAATCACAGAGTGTATTTTAGATACGTTGAAAACAATAGAAAGAAAACAGTATTTGGCCCTGTGTTGGTGTATTTTTCACTTAACATCAAATTATCTGCTTATATGTGCATAGATTTTCATCTTCTCTGCTTGTCCTTGACTTATACTAGATATTGCAAATAAGGGAAATCATGGGACAAATATTTACTTGCGCCTGGCTTACTTCACTAAGTATAATTTTTTGCAAGTTTTTCCATTTTATAACAAATGGGGGAGATGTGATTCTTTATGATGTAGGCATAAAATTCATATATATATATATATATATATGAATATACATATACATACACACGTATATATATATATATATATATATATATATATTCATATATATGCAATGGAATGAGATATCTTTTCCAAATTTAATATGAACAATATTTCTGAAATTTTATTAAAATAAAGTATTGATCAGAGAAATGTACAAAATATATCTACAAGTACTTATATATGCACATTCCATCTTCAGAATAAATTGAATAAATACATTTTTAAACTGTTGAAGATTTCAAAATGAAGGAATATATCATTATACCCTCTCAAAAATAGAAATTGTGGAAACAAGAATGCCAAGGATATTAGATATACTTTTTATGTTTAAAATCTTCTGGTGATAAATAATGATTCTCACCCCAAATATACTGTTTTTCGTAAATTTCAGAGTTCAAATTGAATCCAATAAATTGCTTGTAGTTAGGAAGGAAGTAGTTTATTTTGAATAGTATACTATATTACCATTGTACATGGTTTGTTTATTTTTGGTTTGTATAGTTCTGAAAATTTACTCATATGTTGAATGTCCAGCCCATATCCAGCTATTTAAAAAATCTTAGCATGCTCTTTCCCCGGCCTACGAGAAATTACTTCAGAGTTTCTTACGGATTATTAGAAGGATAAATGTAGAGATAGTGAAGGATATTGAATGTCATAAAGTAGTAATTTTGTCCAGCCTGGAGTAAAAGTAATTCCTTACCAAAGAAATTTTCTTCAAAAAAGGAATGCTATTGGGAAATATGTTTCATTAGTTATAAAATTGACTGTAGAATATTTGTCTAAACTTATAACAAAGAGATAAATGACAGCACAATTTTACAGTTAAATTTGTTCTTGAAATGCATTGTTGACAAATGAAAAACACGGCCTTCTAAAATAATCTTACTTCCATGAATGTACCCAATTCAATTCAAAAGAGGAATTTCCCACATTATCTTCAAAAATTATATGAACATGTTTATTCGTTTTAGCTCTATATCTCTGAAAATTTCCATTTTCCTGAATCATTGGTATGTGGGTTTCCTCTTCAGGGGGAAGCAACATGAAATTTGGATAGAAGTCTTTAATGCAAATATCTTTGGAAATGATGTAAAATATCTGCAGTGTTGTTTCAGCATCTCAAGTTGCCTCCTCCCACCATTTTATATTTGACTTTCATTCCAGGGACACAAAATTCCTACTGCTAAATGTAATAGCCTTTGAAGCACATTTTTGGAAGATATTCCTTGCCAAAGTATTTATTAGAGAATAGGATTCTTATATAATCAGTAGAGTTGAAGTATTTGACTACAAAAAAGGAAGTTTGGCATGTGAGCATATTGCTCACATTTCTGATAGGTGTTAAAATATGTGTGTTTCTAATTATGGGAATAGTTGAGCAACAGGATTACTCTTCATTTGTAATTCCAAATGTTGTTTGGGTTGATACAGACATATTTGAAAAAAATTCAACATTAATTTGGAAATGATGGCTTGATATCTGGAAAAATAGTGTAAATTGTGTCATTTCTATTCATGTTTGGCTGTAAAGAGAAAAGAACTATGTCCATGTGTCTGTATATGGACTGCAAACTTATCGACATTAGTATCTAATGTGCATTTATGAGAATTAAAAAAGTGTATGTATGAATTCATTAATAAAGTCAATATTACTGTCAAAGTGATGTACAGAGGGATTAGACTTTCATATGTAAGGCAGAAAGTACTTTACTAATCATATGTTCATACCCACTCTTCATTTTCCTCAAATTATTCTTGTATTTCAATGTATCCCCTCCCACATGGTATAAAGTTTACTTCGAACATTTTGTTGTTTTCTGAGGCTTGTTGTTGGATTGGTTTTCAAATACAGTGACAACATTGGATAAAACATAGGAAATTAATATATAAAGCAAGTGAAAAAATAGCTTCACATAGTACATTTAGAAAAACATCAACACATTTCAGAGGAAGATGAGGGAGGAGAAGCTAGGGGCTAAGATCTGAGTTGAAACCAGGGAAAGGTCCAAGGCTAGACCTAGTGGTGTCATCATAGTACAGTTTAGTCAGAGAGAAAAAACTCAGAAAGCTTGGTGAATGAGACAGATTCAATAACATTCAGGTGTCCACAGCCGGAGCTACCATATCAACAGACAGAGCCTGGGATAAAATCCAAAACCATGTGCAAGCAGATCCTATTCACAACCACCATGGACTGACAAGGAGTTGTAATCTTCTTCGTGCTGATCACAGACCATAGCAGACTGTGGAGGGCCTGGAAACCAAGGGAAAGTTGTGAGTACACATTGGGAGTAGGACATAATACACAAGATTAATCTTAATAATATTTAAAGACCACACAAGACATCCTAATTCCTTATAGAACAGTGGTGGGAAGGTATCGCTTCTCAATCACTAGAGTAGATATTAACAAAGACCAGGCCAGAGGAGCTAGTACATAATTCTGGATGTGTAAGAGGACAATAGGAGCCATTCAAAAGGTCAAAGGAAAATGATATGTGAGGCTTAACTCTACTCCCGGGGAAAGTTGCCCTTCCCAGGCAAAGGCCTCACAAATAAGTAAGTTCCAGGAAAAATACAAATAAGAGAAATCATCCAATACAGGTCTTTCTGCTTTCCCTGCTGTCCTGCAAATCCTATTCCAATTATCAAGAATCAAGAAAACTGGGATTCTGAGCTTCTTTCCCGATTCAGCTCAATCTGTTACCAATAATGCTAAACAACAACAAAAAAAAATAGAAGGTTCAAGACAAGATACGGCTGACACTTGGATATATTATTTTTTTTTGGTGATCAACCTTACTGGCTAATCAGCACTTGATTATGTCTTTATTGTGCAAAGCCAGGAGTAATAGCATTATTTTGTTAGCAACACTTGAATTACTACTTCAAGACAAAGTATTGGCTTCTAAAGAGAAAAAAAATAACACCTCAAGTTATAATTGTACCTATATTTCACATGTGCATTGGGTATATTTTTGATGCACTGTTTGGAAAATTTGAAAAACAAACTGGCATGAGATTTCCTGAATCTAATGAGGCACTTTGGGTTTTTTTATATTAGGAAGTAGAAATAATTTGAGATTTTCAGGTTCATGGATTTTGTTTTTTTTTCAAACTATCTCCATTACAATTAATCTTAAAATTGGACATTATATTAAAGTTGTGTCATGTTACATTCCCAAGAAGGATCAGAGTACATCTAATCCAGTCACAATGAGGTAGCTGTAACCTTTCAACTGAAAGGGCAACTTTAGGTGATACATTTGATATTCAAAGAACAATCTGGAAATATTTGATTTTGATGGTTATGATTCAGAAATGATCCTGGTTTATTTATAAAGTTGGTTTAAGTTGCAATCAAATGAGAGAAGAACCAATATATTTGTTATTGCAAAGATATATATGCACATATATACATACGTATGTATGTATGCATATATACATATGCATATATATACATACATATATACATAGAGAGAGAGAGGTGGGGAGGAGTTACACTTACATGGCAAGGAAATGATTCCGTTTTCTATCAAGCATTGTTAAGCCTCCGTGTTTATCCCCTACAATCCCCCTCCAATTTCTCCCTCTTCCCCCACCTGACCAGGTTGTAAAGTTAATTTTCAAGTTAGCGTCTTGTACATCTCATTGTTACATTGGGTCCTCCTATATCCTTATTTCAGCGTTTCTTTATTTCTCTTCCCTCCCCAAATTAGAGCAGCGCTTCTTCAATCAATTTGTGCGCTCAGTTTTTGGTGAATTGATACTTAGAATTGTAATTTCTTCCAGAAGGACAAATGCCTTCATTAATATTTAGTGACTTTCTTTATCTCTTTTGGATCATTTTAATTTGAAATCCATTTTATTGGATACTAAGATCTCAACTTCATCCTGTTTATGTGCGCTATTTTCTTGGTAGATTTTATTCCATCCTTTCACTTTCAGAATGGTTGTTCCTGTCATGAAAATCATCATCTTGGGACAGTGCCATCAGGGTCCTTCCTATGTTTCTTGGATTCACTGTGGGATGTTTCTTGCCCTTTGTTGTGCCATTGTGGTTTTCTGTGTTTAATACATATTTAATTAACTTTTATAGAGATGGTTTAGTGGAGATATATTGTTTAAATTTGGAAGGTTTTTATTTGACCCATCATTAAGAAAAAGAGGTTTTCTAGGTATAGTATACTTGGTGGACCGGCTCTTCTGTCTTTAATGATCTATGCTGAGAAATCTGAAGATAGTATTATAATTGTTGACCCATTAAAGGTGATTGATCATTTCTCCTTTATGGCTTTAAGGATCCTTTCCTTGCTCTGAATTGATCCTGTGCAGAATATTATGTGACAGTGGAAAGGATGCAAAATTAGATCACCATATGGAACTCAATCAATGTAATACATCAAATAAAGAAGAACAAAGATAAGAACAACACGAGTACCTCCAAAGATGCAGAAACAGCATTTGTCATGTCCAACTCCCTTTTATGAAGAAAGCAATGGAGAAACTATTCAGGGAACATTTCTCAGTTCAAAAAAGGCTGTTTACAACGAAACTAAAGCAAGCATTACACTTAATGGTGTAAAGTTAATGCCATTTCCTCTAATCTCTGAAAGAAGAAAGTGATGTCCACTTTCCCCATTCCTCTTCTATATCGCATTAGAAGGGCTTGCTAGAGCAATTTGACAAGATGCACATATAAAGGGAAGATGAAGTAAAATTCTCCCTATTTGCAGATGAAATGATCTTGTATTTAAAGCACCCACTGACTCCATTCCCAAGTTACTCTAGCTGAGTAGAATCTTTGGTAAAGTAGCAAATTTTCCCTCAAAAATCAATGGCTTTCTTTAATGCCAATAATGAAAACAGTAGAGCTGAAAGCAGGAAACAATAAATAAATAAAATCACCGAGCACATTTAAAACAATATCTATAAAGACAACTCTTTTGTCTTCATATTTTGGAGTTCATGTCATTTAGCATTATTTTATATGATCATATGTGCATCAGTTTTGAGCCTTTCAGTTCATCTAATAAGATTATATTATATGTATATTATTATTGAAATAAGAGAAAGCATGAGACCTAAATTTCTTTGGGACTGGGTTACACAACTTAATATAATGTTTACAAGTGTTTCCATTTCTTAATCAAAGGGACAGTGTCCTCCTGTTTGTTGGAAACATGGACTTGCTATCTCTATACATATGTACGTACAAATGTATAGATTGGCCATATTTTTTGAGCTACTCATCTAACTCATCTATTGAAAGTCATTGGGGTTGGTTCTATTTCTTAGTTATTGTGAATAATCCGGAAATAAATATAGTTGTGCTGGTAGCTTCACAAAGGCCTTGTTAGTGAGCAATTAGTTAAATGTCCAAAAGTAGGATTGCTGAATCATAGGAGATCTCTAGGCATAATAATTTGAGGAACCTTATACTGCTTTTCAGAATGTTTGAACAAGTTTACCATCCCACCAACAGTATGGTAGGGTTTCTTTGGAGCCACATCTCCAGCTGAAGCATTTGTCATTATTAGACTATTTATTATAGCCACTCTAACTGGGATGAGGTGGAATATTTAATATTGTTTTGATTTAGAATTCTTTATGGCTAGAGAAATTGAGCATTTCTTCAAGTGTCTATTGACTAAGCACATTTCCTCTTCAGAGAGGTAATATCGTTTTGGCCTTAAAGAAATTATGAAGACCAAGTATCTGACTCCCTGAAAACAAGAAGTGTCCCCTTTCAGAGAATTGTAAAGATTTATTGGATAAGAAATATAAAACTTTTCTGATCTTACTCATCCTCTATTTATATATTAAAACTTGATGCTCAGAGTTCCGGGAAGAAGGCGGAGGAGAAGCTGGAATCTAAACAAGCTCTCATATAGAAAGCAGTTTTAGAATTCCAGTGAACAGTCCTAAGCCAGCGAATCACACCAAGTGTGCCATCACAGGACAGAGAGTCAGGCCAGAGAGGGAAAATCCAGGCAAGGAGACACATCAGAGCCCTTGCGAGCAGCTGCCGCGGTGGCATCAGTGGTGGCTGCGGTGGCGGCCACCACGGCCATACCTGAGCCACAGAGAGTCCGGGACGAAGGAGCCAGAAGTAGTGGGTGAGCAGATTCTACTCAACACCAGCAAGAACCGACTAGGAATGGACACCTTCATCCTGCAGTTCACAGACCAGAGACGACCCAGGAACCAAGACTCGGGGTGAGTAGAAGCCTGACTTCCTCACTCCTTCTCAGGGAGCAGAGGAGGGATGGCCACAGCTTCCCCCCCAGTACCGGAGTTCTCCATCTTGGATACCGACAAAGCTCGGTGGAGCTGCTAGCTCCAACTTATGCCTTGGAATAAAACAAGTCATTTATCAGGTCAAAAGATCTTAACGGTGGCGTGACATGCCAGACTCAGATCCACCCAGGGAAAAGTCACCCAGCTCGGATGGAGTGGCTTTCTTCACTGGGTAATCAGAGTCAGAGACTGCCCCTCTCTCTAGCAGCCTCGAAAATCAATTGAAATGCAGTAACAGAAACCCTGACAATGGCTCCAGGTTGGGCTCTGTGAGTTTTTCACAAACTAGCCCCCGGGAAAAGCTACTGTTATTGAAAGGCCTCAACTCTACCCAGAACTTAGCCTCATCACTGCATCCCCCTCTTTTGTGATACTCAAAGCAGATCTGCCTCCCATTGAACTAGCATGGGAGGAGGATCGTAAACTCCTGGGTAAAGAAGAGAATTTTTCTGCCTGTTCGAACAAGCTGACTTAAGAAACCAACCAAGCCACAGGACCACAAGCAAACCAGAGACTCCAACAAGAGGCTGGTTATGGACACAAGGGAGATACAGGATTTTTCCCACCCCTCCCAAAAAAAGTCAAAGAACTTCTTTTTTCTTCTTCTTCTTCTTTTTTTTTTTTTTTTTCTTGGTACCTAATATAAAAAAAATTATTTTCTTTTCTAAAACTTTTTTTAATCTTTAATTTTTGCCTTTTTTGAAAAAAAAAATTGTTTTCCAGTAACTTTTTTTTTCATCTTATAATTTTTATTTTAGGGATACATGAGTGTGCGTTTTTCTTTCTTTCTCTGTTTTCTTCCTCTTTTTTCTTTTTTAATTAACTTTTTGTTTTTTGTTTATCTCTACTGAACGTCTGATCTTTTTTCTTCCTTTCTTATCCTTTTCACCTTTTCCTCTCCTTCTTTCTTCTTTATGTGACTTAATTCTTGTCCTGCACATCCTGAGATAAACCTGCAGTTGACTATTAGACCCTATCCGCCATTGTGTACACACTTAATCCACAAATTTATTACTCAATTCAAAACCTCTGAGACTTAAATTCCTTAATAGCAGTACTACCTCTTTATACCTATATAATATTTTAAGCATTGCTATTTTTAAGTTTTTCACATCTCCTTTATATCCCTCCCCTTCTCTCAATATATTCAAGTTCTTCTCTAAATAGATTGTTTTTTGCTTCTACATAATATTATTAATTTTTACTTTTCTATTTTTTCTGGTCTCTTTTCCTTTCCCTTTCCCTTTCTTCTTTTTTTCTCTCCCTATACTTTCATCCTACCCAACCTATTTCCTGCTTTGAGAGTAGGACTTAGTTAACTCTCCCTGTACCTCCCCACATCAATCTATTCCTATTTTTTACCCATGTCTCTCCCTAACCTTAATAATTTCTGGTTTCCCAAATTCTTCTTTGCGGTTCGTAGCCCATTAACATATAGTTGTTTGATGTTGAATAGATGTATCTGTTGAACTAGATTGTATCTGTAGACCATTGACTGTGCAAATTCAGACTTGTTGATGCTTGCCTTAAGATAGTATTCTAGCAAAAAACTGGTGCTATTTTCATCTCAAATGTCCAGAGTAAGCTGGAAAAACACAAGAAAAATGGCAAATCCGGGTATCTCAATTCGCAATCTTGATAATCAGGAGACAGAACAGATAATAAATAATCCAGAGGAGAGTTCCCAAATAGTTCTACAAACATTGCTGGCAAACATGATAAATGAAAAGATTGAAAACATAAAAAGAACTCTATATGAGCATGATAGGGAGAGAGAGGAGGCAATCTAAAAGTTTATACAGGAATATCATAAGCGTGAGGAAGCTACTCAAAAACTGATACACGATTTGCATGAACAGCTTAGAATACTCAAAGAGAAAGTCATGAATGGCATGAGCAGGCTGATAACACTCAAAGAGAACTACAGGAATCCCACGAACGGGAGGAAGCTAATCAAAGAGTAATACAGGAATAGAGAGCAGGAAGAGAATACACAAAGTACTCTAAAGGGATTTATAGAATCCATTAATAAAGAGCTGAAGGAAGTCAGGGAGACTACAAAGGGTATGTTGAATGGAACCCAACAGAAGGAATGGGAGTCCAAGGAAACCATAACCAATCAACTAACTGATTTGAGAATAAACACTGAACCCCAAGTTAAGGAAGTAAAGAAGTTCATACAAGATCTAAAACAAAGCTTCAACAAAGAATTTGAAGCCATCAAAGCTGACCAATTAGAAGGAAAAGAGATAAAAAACAAAGTAGAAAGTCTTGACAGCAGGTAAGACCATGCAGAAGATAGAATCTCAGGGATTGAAGACAGCCTAGATGTCCTACACATAGAAAACCAACAAGAACCACAATAAAGGCCAAGAAACTTCACCCAAACTGAGAATCCAAAAACCATAGGAAGAACCCATTTTTCACAACCCCAAGAAGGTGGAAAACATGGCAGGAACTCCCAACTATCTCTCAGTCCTCTCTATCAACATTCACGGACTTAACACTCTAATTAAATGACATAGACTGTCTAGTTGGATTAAAAAACAAGATCCTTCTAACGGCTGCCTTCAGGAGTCACATCTTGCCCGTAAAAACAAACACATTTTCAATGTGAAAGGCTGGAGCACAATCTACCAAGCACAAGGCCCCCATAAACAGGCGGGAGTTGCAATCCTAATATCAGATAAAATAGACTTCAAATTAAAATTCGTGAGAAGCGATAAAGAAGGTTGCTACATACTAATTAAGGGATCTCTCCTTCAGGAGGATCTTACAATTCTACATATGTATTCGCAAAACAATGGAGCACCCAAATTTATCCAAGAAACACTACTTTCCCTCAAATCCAATATAGATGCAAAGACATTAATTTTTTAGGATTCTACCACATCACTCTCACCACTAGATAGATCAACCCGGCAAAAACTCAATAGAGAAACTTCAGATCTAAACAGCTTCATAGATCAACTAGATTTAACAGACATCTACCGAACATTTCACCCAGCAGCATCAGAATAGATGTTTTTCTCAGAAGTACATGGAACATTTTCTAAAATAGACCACATTTTAGGCACAAAACAAACTTGTCTAAATTCAGAAACATTGAAGTTATACCTTGCATTCTCTCTGACTACAAGAGAATAAAATTAGAACTCGACAACAAAAGCCACCAAAGAAAGTTCGGTTTACATGGAGGCTGAACAACACAATGCTGAATCAAAAGTGGGTCATGGAATAGATTAGAAAGGAAATTCAAGGGTTCATGCTATTCAACAAAAATGAACACACAAATTACCACCTCCTCTGGGACACAGCAAAGGTAGTAGTCAGAGGCAAATTTATAGCTCTGAGCTCCTAAATCAACAAATTGGAGAGATCTGAAACCAACAATTTAATGACACAGCTAAACCTCCTTGAAAAAGAGCAGCAAGATAAACCCCAATCCAGCAGACAGAAAGAAATATTTAAAATTAAATCAGAATTAAATGAATTAGAATCCAAAAAAACTATAGAAAGAATCAACAAAACAAAGAGTTGGTTCTTGGAAAAAATTAACAATATTGACAGACCCTTAGCAAATCGTATCAGAAAAAGAAGAGAACACACCCAAATAAATAAACTCAGAGATGAGAATGGAAACATCACCAGAGAAACAACCAAGAGTCAGAACATTATAACGGAATACTTCTCAAAACTTTATGCTAACAAATTTGAGTACTTGACAGAAATGGATCTTTTCCTAGCAAATATTGACATGCCAAAACTAATCCAAGATGAGGTAAACAACCTTAACTTGCCATATCACATATTGAAATAGAAACAGCAATAAGAGACCTTCCAGCTAAGAAAATTCCAGGACCAGATGGTTTCACAGCGGAATTTTACAAGGCCTTCAAAGCAGAGCTCACACCAATTATCCTCCAACACTTCTATGAAATTGAAAGAGAAAGTTCACTACCGAGCACATTCTATGAAGCCATCATAACCCTCATCCCAAAAGCAGGGAGGGACTCATCAAAGAAAGAGAACTATAGACCCATTTCTTTGATGAACCTTGATGCAAAACTTTTCAACAAAATTTTGGCCAATCGACTTCAACAATTCATCCAAAGAATCATACATCACAATCAAACAGGATTCATTTCAGGGATTAAAAGCTGGTTCAATATACGCAAATCAATTAATATTATTAATCACATCAACAGGAGAAAGAATAAGAACCACATGGTTATGTCAATAGATGCAGAAAAAGCATTCGACAAATCCAACACCCCTTTATGATGAAGGTTTTGGAAAAATTAGGAATCCATGGAACATTCCTCAATACAATAAAGGCTGTATATGACAAACCTACAGCCAGCATTATACTCAATGGTGAAAAACTAAAGCCATTTCCTCTTAACTCAGGAACAAGACAAGGATGCCCACTCTCTCCACTTCTCATCAATCTAGTATTAGAATGCCTAGCTACAGCAATAAGACAAGATGCAGACCTAAAGGGGATCCAAATAGGGAAAGAAGAAATAGAACTCTCCCTCTTTGCAGATGACATGATCTTGTATTTAAAGAATCCCATAGACTCCACTCCCAAATTACTCAAGCTGATTCAAAACTTTGGCTAAGTAGCAGGTTATAAAATTAACCCCCCAAAATCAATGGCTTTTCTGTATGCCAACAATGAGAAAAGTGTGGCTGAAATTAGGAAAGCAACTCCATTTGTAATAGCCCCACAAAAAATAAAATACCAAGGAATTAGCTTAACTAAAGAAGTGAATGACCTCTATGATGAAAACTTTAAAATCTTGAAAAAGGAAATCAACACAGAACTTAAAAAATGGCAAAAACTCCCATGCTCCTGGATTGGAAAGATTAACATCGTGAAAATGGCAATAATTCCCAAGGCTATCTACAAATTCAATGCAATACCTATCCAAATTCCAACCTCATCCTTCAAGGAACTAGAAGAGACAATCCAAAAATTCATATGGAACAATAAAAGACCCCGAATAGAAAATACGCTCTTCAACGGAAAGAACACTGCTAGAGGAATATCAATACTAAACTTCAAACTCTACTATAAAGCCATAGTAATCAAAACAGCTTGGTATTGGCATGCGAAAAGACCTCAGGACTAATGGAATAGAATTGAAAATCCAGAAATGAACCCACAAACCTATAGCCATCTAATCTTCGATAAGGGAGCTAAAAATTAGAATGGAAGAAAGACAGCCTCTTCAGTAAATGGTGCTGGCAAAATTAGTTAACTACTTGTAGAAAACTAAAGCTAGATCCTTATATATCACCCTGCACCAGAATCAACTCCAAATGGATCAAAGACCTAGAAGTCAAAGTAGACACTCTGAAAACATTAATGGATGGAATAGGAGAAACTCTAGGTCTCCTTGGCTCCGGCCGAAAATTTCTGAATAGAGACCTGGAAACACAACAAATCAAAGAAAGGTTGGACAAATGGGATTGCATGAAGTTGCAGAGCTTCTGCATGACAAAGGACATAGCAAGCAAGATCAATAGAAAGCCCACAGATTGGGATATCTTCACTAGCCATACAACAGACAAGGGTCTCATTTCTAAAATATACTTGGAACTCAGAAAATTAAATCCCCCAACAACAAATCCTCAAAGAAACAACTGCCCAATAAATAAGTGGGCGAAAGACTTGAAGAGAAACTTCTCTGAAGAAGAAAGAAGGATAGCCAATAGACACATGAAGAAATGCTCAACCTCCCTAGCCATAAAAGAAATGCAAATCAAAACAACATTGAGATACCACCTCACCTCACTTAGAATGGCTATAATCAAGAACTCTAACAACAACAGATGCTGGAGGGGATGTGGACAGAAGGGAACCTTACTTCATTGTTGGTGGGAGTGTGAACTTGTTCAACCACTTTGAAAAGCATTATGGAAGTTCCTGAAAAGACTTCACATAGCGCTCCCCTATGACCCAGCAATCCCACCTTTGGGCATTTACCCAAATGTTCACAAACAAGACCACACTAAAGCTACCAGCACAACTATGTTTATTGCAGCATTATTTACCATAGCTAAGATATGGAACCAACCCAGATGCCCCTCAGTAGATGAATTGATCAAGAAAATGTGGTATATATACACAATAGAATTCTTTGCCTCCATCAGAAAGAATGACATTTCCCCATTTGTTAGGAAATGGAAAAACTTGGAAAAAATTATATTAAGTGAATGAAGCCAGGCCCAAAGAAACATAGGTCCCATGGTCTCCCTTATTTGCATTATCTAGTATATGTATGAGTCAAGCGCAAAAGGTCAGATAATGTGATGTTAGGAAAATGAACCCTTAGATATGTACTTTAATGCTTTTTTATTTCATGCATTTATTTCTAATGCATTTATAAGATTTTCTCTTCATTGATTTGTAAGTCCCTTCCCCCACAGTATAACCCTGCTTTCACTATTTTTGATGTCAGTATAACTTGTGGAGGAGATGGGGAAAAACAAGTCATTTAAGGACACAGGTGGACCTGTTGAAACAATGAGAAATACAGGGTCATGTCGAAAACTAGCTTTACAACGTTGGTGCGGGCGTGGTGGGAGGATTGGGTAGTGGGGGGGTAGGAGGGAGGTAGGGAAGGGATTTGAAGGGTAAACAAAGGAGGAGGCTGCAATGCTTGATAAGAAATGTACGCATTATCCTGCCATGTAATTTTAACCCCTGTATACAGTAAGTTCACAAAAAATTAAATTAAATTTAAAAAAATTAAAAAAAAACTTAGTTTTACATAGGAGAAGTGTGTCAAAATAAAGAGTAATTTTGGACTGGAGCATCTTTTCCAAAGGAATAGGACAAGACAATATTTATATAGTTTCTGTGAAAAAGAACTTAACACATATTCTGTAATCAGGAAATAACTAACAAGGTTAATCATAGTGGTTGCTATAGATACCAGAATCTGAAAATAGGAATTTACTAATGACACTAAAACTCTTTTGTGAAGGATTGTCCTTTTGCGGTTTAGTCATTCCATTTAAAACCTTCTGATTAATAAGAGGAGATTATCACCTCATATATGATTTTTTCTGCAGTTATATAGTCACATTCAATTCAAATTATTGCTTGTGTTTAGAAAGGAAGCAGTTTTCTTTTTAGTCATTTTATATTTTCTTTCTCATTTCAAATAAGTAAACGATTTCCAGATGAAAACTATATTTCTGTTGTGACAGTTCTCTATTATTGTGAAAGTACGTGATTTTTGTCCCCACATTTTGGGGCTAACATGTTCTCAACCATAATGTGCAGAGGAGATACAAATACTCATTTAAGGGCAAGATGAGATTTGAATTCAGGCTCTAGGATAGCATGTTTTATTTTGAGTAAGGTATAAGAGAGTATATGGAAGACACTAATCTATTTCTATAAAACAATGTATTAGAAAAAAAAATTACAACAAATGGTTGTAAATCCTCAAGGAGAAAATAAAATTATGCCACTTTTTGACATGTTTTCTTCACTTCAGTTCAATTTCAATAAGTCATGAAACAGGATGCATAGGATTGTAAGGACTTGCACTTGCAAGGAAGAAAGGATTGAGCAAATTATTTGGTGTATAAACATGACCGAAAAAGTTGTCATCATTGAAGAGATTTATGTATGATAAGTTGCAAAACTGAAGGAGATCTATTTACTAAACTCAGTCATTCTAGGGGAAAGGACTATGCCATGTTACCAAGAAATGCTGACTACTCCATGAGAGAGATAGTACATTCAGCATAGTAAATGGACCATGTTTTATAGGATTTGGGCTACAAATGAAGCTTACCTGTATCTTCCTCATTAGATTTGGTTCCATCGAAATTAGTATATGCTTATTGGTTTGATTCCATGGAACTAATTTGTGAATATTTTGAGGACACACAGCCAAATTGACACAAAGATAGGCTTGATTGTATGCAACCAATGTCTCATACAGAAAAAAAAAAAAAAACTATTTCAGCATTTTACATTCTAATGACTGAACTTCGTATAATATTTCTAGATTATGGATAACAGCATTAATTAAATGAAAATTATTCCACAAAATTATCAATAATCCACTGAGGCCCAGTAGACCTATGAAGATTCCTGTACCAGTACCATGTCATTTACTGAAAATATAAGATGGTCTTGCAACTTGATTAACAGCTAGGAAATATGACTTAACCAGTCCTGATGAAAGATGTAAAGTAAAAGTACGAGGAAAGTGAGAAAATATTGAGGCTTATATTGTGAGATTTCTACTTCAGTTCCGTAGGTAGAAAATATCTTCACTTAAGTATGTAGTTGCTTGGAGTTATAATAAATACAGCAAAGTTTATAGGACAATTAATTTGTCAAAAGCCAAAGCACTGAATTTTAGAGAATCGGAGAACAATGTATGTTATTTAGATTGAAGACAGAAAGGAAGAAAATAAACTCGTACATACTACAAGACTGAAAATAAACGGAACCTATCATTAAAAGTGACAATATGAATTAGTCTCACCACGGAGAGCAAGTAACCTTACTCTCTGAAGAAAGAAAGCTTACATCAAGCAGGTATGTCTACTGTTGTTGTCCCTTGCTTCCAGTGTGCCTTCGGGATGGGGATCTACTTATTCAATTATTTATATAACCATATTTTTTATTGTGAAAATACCATACATAGGGCTTACAATTACATGGGCAAGATAATGAGTATATTTCTTATCAAGCATTATTACCACCTCCTTTTTTCCCCTTCCCTTCCCTTCCCATCTCCCTACCCTCCATAACCGTAATTTCTTTGTCAACATTATTCAGTTTATTGAACACCATCCCACGTGATGGCTCCCAGAAAGAACAAATTTCAAAAGCGAAGATACCACAGCATGCCTAACTTTTCCCTTTTAGACTTCCTGAGAATTATGCTGTGGTTCAGTAGAATTGAACTCTGGGTGGAATTCTTACCCTTTGTAACTCACATATAAAAATGTCCTACTGCTTATATCTATTTGCCCTTGCCTACCCATCATCTAGGTTCAATTGGTACACTCATTTCATGTGCACTTTCATTGTTTGTAATTCCACTGTGCATATGAATAGAAATCATTAATTTGGACATTATATATTAGGTATTAATCAGGGTGATCATAGGGCAGTAGAAGAACCTCCTCAAATGACCTCTCAAAATTCACGACTGCCTATTGAAGACATGTACTCATATGAAGAAGCCTTTACCACTATCATATCAATTACCCGAATCTTACCATACAAGCAGGCATTACTTCAGAGTTTGTTAAGGAGGATTTGAAGGATGAATGTGGAAATAGGGAAAGATAGTAAAACTTGTGATATAGTAAATTTTGTCTAGCTGTCATGAATATAAGTAAGTGCTTACAAATAATTATCTTCAAAAACAGAATATTAGTTGAGAAATATTTCACTGTGTCACAGAACCCAGCCTGGAGCCATTCTCAGGATTTATGTTTACTTAATTTCAATTGATTTTCTAGGCAGTTGTAGGGGGTGGCAGCCTCTGTTTACCCAGTAGAAAGCCACTCCTGGTGGTGCATTTTCCTCTGCCTGTGCTGGGTGACTTTTTCCTGGGTGGAGTTGAGCGTAGTAGGTCTGGGCTGATTCCTATGACCTGCTAACTGACTCTCCTGTTTATTCCCAAGGCATGAATTGGTGCTAGCAGCTCAGCCAGGCCTTTTGCACTATCCAAGATGGAGATCTCCAGTAGTAGGGTGAGGTATTGGTGGCCATCCCTCCTCTGCTCCCTAAGAAGGTGTGAGGATATCAAGCTTCTACTCACACCTCCGGAGTGTTGGTTCGTGGGTCGTCTCTGGTCTGCAATCTGCAGGATGAAGGTATCTGCTCATTTTCAGTTCTTGCTGGTGTTGCGTAGAATTCGCTTGCCGGATGCCTCTGGCACCTTTGTCTCATACTCTCTTTGTTGCAGGTATGGTGGCAGTGGCCACCACCCCTGTGGCAAGTGCTCAGAAATATCTCCTTGCCTGGATTTTCCTCTCAGGCAAAACGCTCTGTACTGTTATAGCACACTTGGTGTAATTATCTGGACTAGGATAGTTCGCCGGAACACTAAAACTGCTTTCTATGCGAGAGCTTATTTAGCCTCCAGTGTCTCCTCACCCATCTTCCTAACACTTCACCAAATATTTTGTATTTAAATTTTTTGTTGTTCCTAAAATAAAAAAAAAGGTTGAAAAGTATTCAGATGCCAGTGGCTCTCACCTCTAATCATAGCTACTCAGGAAGCTGAGATTTAAGGATCTCAATTTGAAGCCAGCCTGGGTAGAAATGTCGATGAGATTCATATCTCCAATTAACTCCTCAAAAACATCCAGAAGTTGTGCTAAAGATCAAGTGGCAGAACACTAGCCTTAAACAAAATGAGCTCAGTCACAGTGCACAGGCCCTGAATTGACATTTCTTGGCAGGCAAAAATCAAAAAAACAAAAAACAACACAAATCTAAAAATAGTCATAAACATATTAAATATTTAATAAAATCATATTTTAAGATCATTTTTGAATTTCTTATCACATACCAGACTTTATGCTCATACCACCCAGATTACTCTAAAAGTTGTTAGTTTGTGAGAAATAAGATAATCCTGTGAAATATAAGGAGTTTTCAATATATATGAAATGTATTTTCTGTAAAGTAAATTTTATGATATTTTTGTTTTGGAATCTTTTGGGAAGAAATAATAAAACATTAGTAAACTATTCATGTCAGAAGTAGCCAAGTGCCTCAATGTTAGCCTTGAATTTGTAATCCAAAGTTTTAAGAAGGTTAATTAATTTGAAAATAGATAATAAATAAACATAAGAAGTCAAGATCATGTATTAGATCAAGTTTGGCAAAATATCCAGATTGACAAGTAATTAAGATGAAGTTGGAGACAGAGGCATGTAGAAGTCTGGCAAGAACATAATATAAATAGGAGTGTGACTCTGCAGCCAGACTTAAAAAATTGAACACAGGTCCCTTAGATCATAATCAAAACGAGAGAAGGAATACACTCATTGGGAACACACTCTATCAACCTACATGATAGAGAAAAGTTAGTGAGCATAACAATTAGGGAAAGAATGAAAAGGCAAAACTAATCAACTCAGGATGATTGAAAACTCTAGACCAAAACTGGGGGGACAGAAAAAGGAAAAGAAACTCCATTGAACTGATTGCTTACACATCTATATTTAATATGGTTTGTGAGGAATAAAGAGAAAGTGAAGATGAGCAGCATAGTTATATACTTTAACAAGAGGACTATCAGCCCCTTACAATATTTTACACTTTGAAATTGACAAAATGCTTGCTGAAGCCAGGTCTCCCTTCTAATTTAGTAAATATCAGATAGTGGCAAGTCTTCTTTAGCAGGAATTTTGACCGTGTTTAGAACAGATGAAAATGAGTTATGAAATGATCAAACATATGAGAAAGTATATGTATTTGTTTCCATTTACTTACAATTAACAGAGGTCTGACCCAGTTTGAGAAAGTCAAATACATTAACATAGTGTGATCTCCAAAAGCACAGATGTAAGTTCTTTCATACTAGTATTTACCTAATAACGGAGGAGTCCATGACTCAGAGTTCTCTTTTCAAAATTTTTAAGAATTTTACTGTCTTCAGAATTGTTTCTTTGAATTCCACCTAATCTGTTTGAAACGTACAGAATTCCCCATCCAATATGTAGAAAGTTTACAATGGCAGGTACAGAGATAGAGTCAATAATGCACAGCTCAGCTCCATTGTTCTGATAAGTGGGATTTAAATGTGATTGTCTTGGATTTAGTGTGATTGTGGTTGGCAGGTTTGATAAGGTGGATAATTTGGAAGACGAGGAAAGCAGGAAATGGATAGTAAAAGGACAAGCTGATATACATACATCCCTACTCTAGTATCTACGTATCCCAATTCTGTTTTGCAGATGTTGTAAAAAATAATAAGAGCAAGGACAGAAATGTAGAGTAAGGAAGTTTTGGGCAAAGGGACAAAGATAAATGGTAATGCCATTTGTTTATTTCCCCACTGAGGTACTATGAAATGGAATGTAGTGATTAAATGACATCACTTTTTTTCCTCCAGAATATTGAGTTATATTCAACTTTTATTAGAATAGTGGTTGATAGGAAATTTCAAATAATTTATAGTCATTTGATATTATGTTGAAAATGAACTTTACAAATTTCGTGAAAGGGGTAAGTTGTGGAGTTTGGTGGGAAGGGATTGTAAGGGAAAAACAAAGACAAAGGCAACAATGCTTGGTAGGAAATGCACTCATTACCTTGATCATATAACACAAACACCTCTATACAGTATTTTTACAATAAAAAACACTGAAAAACAGCTAATAAGTTAAAAACAAGCGCATTTATTAGCTTTTTTTTGTATTTTTTATTGTAAAAATAGTGTACAGCTGGCCAATAAACTTTACAATCACTTTTCTGCTACTTGCTCTTTTTAATGCGAATACTGTGTCTCATCATTTGATGTTCAGGTTCTGTGGTACTCCAAAATGCCATAGAATCTTTCACAAGAAGTCCTGAGTAGAATCTGCCATTTCAAATTCTTCTTTTCCAGCATAATGTTGAAAATGAAATAATTTCATGATTATCCCATCAGTTCCTTATGAAAAATTGCAAAAATATATTTTTAATAATAAGGAGAATTATGGCAAATAGTAAGATGAATGAAATTGATTGAACTTATAATTTATTATAGGAAAACTGGTTTATATTTATGTAATCTGAATTTACAGAAAGAAATTGACAATATTATTGTAGCAAGATTTCACATCCGTCTCAGGTCACCATGAAAATGACTCAAAAGTACACATTTTTATCATTTTATCTATGATTTTACTTAATCTTTCCAATTAATCTAAGTATTTTATTGTACCTCCTTTGGAAAACGGAAAATTAATCTGACCTGAACTGAAAATTCTCATATTATTCACCCATTGCCAACATATTGAGCAATTAAGAAAACATCCGAGTTCCTTTTTTGATATCTACCATCTTAGTAAGTTTGTAATAAGACTAATATTTATTATTTAGTTGTATCACAATGTTATGTGAATTTGTAATTAGATATTAGTTATAACTTATATGCAATTTAACATTCTAAACTTGCTAAAATTTAAAAGCCAATTTTCAGATTTAAGCATTAAAAATAATTCACTTATGGCTTTCAATTATAGCATTCCTTCCTTTTGATGTTGGGTAGTAGATTTTCAGAAGCTTTCTTATTTTTGCGTATTTTTTTTGTATCTAATGTCCTTGGCCTAAGGTTAAGTCAAACAAAGAAGGGCTCATGATACATGCATGAATATTCATTGGAGCTTAAATTAAATAGAGATGCTGCTTTCTAAGTTTAATCCTAATAGTGGTTCACTTTTTCTTCCGATATGATGACATCAAAAAAGGCTCAAGCAGGGTGAATTTATTTATTTACTTTTTATTTTTTAATTGTCCAAATACCGTACAGAAGGTTTACAATTACATGAGCAAAGTAATGAATATATTTCTTATCAAGAACTGTTTCCTCTTCTTTTGTTTTCCCTTCCCTTCCTTCCCATCTTCACCTCACACTCTCTACAACCCTGGCCCCCATTTTGTATCCTCCAAATTTGTAAATTTGTAAAGTTCGTTTTTCGACATAACGTCTTGTACATCTTCATGTTGCAATGGGTCCAACTCTATCCCTATTTAAACAAATAGTTTTTTTCCCTTTCTCTCCACAAATTATACCAACATCAAATAGAGTGAAAATACGGAATATACCTTGGGGGGAAGGACATTCATTTTCATTTAAAAAGAAAATATAGTTTGTTATTACCAGTGGCCACCTCATGAAATATGAAAATGATATTCACTACCGTGGGTATTAGAGAAAATTTGATTTTTGTTACTATTTGTGCTGTTTGAAGAATTTTTTTATTGTAAAAATGATGTAGAGAGGGATTACAATTACATGAATGAATTAATGAGTATATTTATTTTTAAGAATTATTGCCTCCTCCTTTGTTTCCCAATCCAGTCCCTTCCCATTTACCCTACCCCCGTCCCTGCTCATCCCATCCATCTCTCCTCTCCTTCCTCCCCCCTTGCCAAAAGTTATAAAGATCGTTTTTGGACATATCGTCTTGTACATCTCATTATTGCAAAAGGTCCAGCTGCATCCTATTTAAAGAGTTTGTTTACTCCCTTCCCCTCCCCAAATTACACTAATATCAAATACAGTACAAACAAAGGTTACATACGGGGGGAGGAACATACAAAGGAATAGAAAGATCACGAGGACCTTATAAATAGAAAAAACAATAGCAAGAAAGTAAAAAAAAAACTTGAGTCCTTAATTTGGGCTTCATTTTCATTAATATCATCTTATCTGATTTTTTCTGCTTGTCTCTGACATATACGTTATTGCAAAAAAGCGAAACCATGGGACCTACCTACGTTTCTTTGGGCCTGGCTTACTTCACTTTATATAAATTTTTCCAAGCAGAACGCTTATTAATAGAGACCCAGAGACACAACAAATCTAAGAAAGGTTGGAAAAATGGGACTGCATGAAGTTGCAGAGCTTCTGCATGGCAAAGGACATAGTTAGCATGATCAATAGAAATCCCACGGATTGGGAGAAGATCTTCACTAGCCATACAACGGACAAGGGTCTCATACCTACAATATCCCTGGGACTCAAAATATTATATTCCCAAAAACAAATCCTCAAAGAAACAACTTCCCAATAATAAGTCTGCTAAAGACTTACGGAGAAACTTCTCTGAACAGGAAATGAGAATGGCCATTAGACACAGGAAGAAATGCTCAACCTCTCTTGCCATAAAAGAAATGCAACTCAAAACAACATTGAGATTCCACCTCACCCCAGTTAAAATGGGTATAATCAAGAACTCTAATAACAACAGATACTGGAAGGGATGTGGACAGCAGCAAACCCTACTGCACTCTTGATGGGAGTGTAAATTTGTTCTATCACTTTGGAAAGTAGTATGGCACTTCCTCAAAAGATCCACATCGAGATCCCCTATGACTAACAATCCCACATTTGGGCATTTACCAAATGATCACAAACAAGTCTATACTAAAGTTAGCAGCACAAATATGTTTATAGCAGCATTATTACCATAGCTAATATAGCTAACCAGCCCACATGCCCCTCAGTAGATGAATGGATCAAGAAAATATTGTACATAGACACAATGGAAGTCTATGCCTTGATTAGAAAGAATAACATTGCCCATCTTTTTGAAAATGAAAAGACTATTTCTGATATTATATCAGACATTTCCATACAGAAGGAACACTCAATGCCATATCACATATCTGAAGTATTAGAAAATTGTAACTAAAATTAACATTTATTCCCTATTGCTTTCTCTCTTCTTATAATCTTATGTTAGAACATTTGGTATTATTACTCCGTTTTAGTAAGCATTCTCCACCATAATAAGATTATTTTATGCAATTAAAATAACACTTTCTCAACAATCATCCACAAAGACAAAACTTGCATTTTTCTACTATATATTAATTTGACTAAATTCAAATATCATATAAATGTCTGATACAGAATAAAAGTAATTTTTTGCTGTCAATAATTTATTTTCATCCTTGTCATTGCGTCAGTTAGCAGGTTAATTATTTTACTATGTACTAATCTAATTTATGAAAATAGCATATCGTTTGTCATTTTTCTTTTGCTTTATATTTTCCACTTATTAACTATTATAAATATACATACTATGAGAATTCATATAAAGAGTTTCAGTAGAAACTCTTTGTTCTAAGCATTTTATTTTAGTGTCTTTTGTATTTTTTATTCTTTACTGTGTTCTTTAATTCCAGTAGTTTCTGTTAGCTGTAGTCTAAGATTTTGTCTGATTCTAATTTCTTAGAATACGAATTGGGCTATTTTATTATTTTTTTTACGTCAGTCATGGATCTGAACTCTGAGCCTGGGTTCTGTCCCTCAACTTTTCAGTTCAAGGATAGTATTTTCCCACTTGAACCCTTTCCAGCTTTATTTCTGCTTATATGCTGTTGAGGAATTGAACCCAGGACCTCATGCATGCAAGAAAAGCACTCTTCCACTAAGCTACCTTCCAAGCTCCAATTTATGGTATTTTCCTGGTGGCTCTAATATTCAAAATAGAGTAACATAACCTAAATTCCTCTAAAAATAACAGGGTACTATTCAAAGTTGCTGTCTCTAATTCATAAGAGAATATTCCAAGTTATTCTCTCATTTCCCTAACAAAATTGCTGTCATTCATTCCCCTGAATCATAACCTCTAATCATTTTATTCTCTTTTGCTATTATTACTTTTAATAACATTCTATCAATAATCTATAAGTAACAGAAGGAGAATACTTTATTTAGTACATGGAAAACACCAGAAATTAACTTTTTTTTGAGTGCAAAAATATATTTTGGATCTCTTCCATTTCCCTCTTTGTAAAGAAGATTCAACATTATCTGCACAGCAAGTTCATTTGCAACAAATGGCTTCAGTTTTTTTTTTATTGGAGACAATCTCTGTCTCTCTATCTCTCTGTTTCACTGTCTCTGTCTCTCTCTGTCTCTGTCTCTGCATCTCTCTCTCTCTCTCTCTCTCTATATATATATATATAAAATCACTGAATGAAAATTTCTGGATTGATTGTGATTTCATTTCCTTCTCTTGTTTTACATTATAATCCCAACAGCTTTGTAAATAATCTCTAAATTTTTTGCCATTAAATATTTTGCTATTTTAAAAGGGTAGGAAGACTTTCATGCATGATATAAAAACAGACATTTCCTCTCACTTTACCTTACAGCTAATATAACTGTTACATCAGTTCAGAAGAGTCTTCAGATAAAATTTGAAAGCAAGGCATTGGTTTATGCTCTTAATCTAAATAGCTAGATGCACCTGTTGCAGTAAGTGAAAACTTTGGAGAACTCCAGGACTTTCGTAAACACCATAAATTTAGAAATTAAAATAGAAAGCCTGTGTACTGCAAAATATCAACTCTCTCTACTCTCAAAATCTCATTGACATTGAAAATATTACCCCACTCTCTCCTATTTACCACAACAGAACATTGGAATACTAGAGACAAAGAGTAGAGCTCATAGGCTTGTCCTTTTTCTCCACATATTAACTCCTCTGTCTACCTATACATGCACAAGCAGACCGTTCTTTTGTTGAAAGCACAGAGGTAAAAAAAAAAATCAATACTCTTGGACTAATTCTGTTCTGATGCTGTTACAAACCATTCATCTTTTCCTTTACCATATTTACATTTAAATATTATTCTCTGATTTATTATTTTCAAAGACATCTACTTATATTTTAGATTTCCTACACATCCTTTCTTTAAGTTGGGTGGTGATTTCTCTTGTGATTTAACATTTGCATCTCTTTCTGTAGTCTTTGGCGTATCAAAAATAACTCCATCTTGATTAACCTAGCTTTCTCTTAATGGGATCATGATAAACACTTTTTTTCTTGAACAAATTCTTGTGGATGGCAGTTGCTCTCATATACTTTTATCCTTATTAGTTTTTAAAAATGACTCATATTTTAGGAAGCTATATATTCCACTGTTCAATTCATAATTCTCTAGCTTTTATTGCATCTAAATTCAAGAACAATAAATCACCCAAGCCCCGTAGAATACTTACAAATATTTCGGGGATATAGATTAGAAGCCTCTTTCCTGGGCCAATGGTGAAATCATCGCCTACTCCAAACTGTTGAGTAAGGTGAGCTTAATAGACCATTTCGTACAAGTGAATTGAAACAATTTTTTGGTTATTATTGTCATTAAAATATTTATTAGGTACCATGTGACTTTTTATCGCTTTGTATTTCCCTCCCCCATGGTATAATCTGTTTTCACTGTATTAAATGATGATATATTTTGGAGAAGGGAAGGGAAAAACAAAATAGGGTACAGGTTGACCTCTGACAACAATGAGATGTAGAAGACACTATGTTGAAAAACGGATTTTAGAATTTAGGCTGGGTATTTTGGGGGCAGTGTAGTTGTGGAGATGGGAGGGAAGAGATGGTAGGGGAAAATCAAAGGAGGAGGTAACAATGCTTGATAAGAAACATACTCATTACCTTGCTCTTGTAACTATTACCCATCTGTACAGTAGTTACAAAATAAAAAAAGTTATTTAAATAAAAATTACACGAATATTTCTAGCTCTTCCGGAGTGTGGAAATCTTAGGGTCTCATTTCCAAGCTAGCTCAGGAGGAAGAGTCTGATAGACTCCATCTCCAATTTAATAACAAAAACAGGGCTAGAGAGATATTTCACTTAGCGAAGCATTAGCCAATAAAGCAAGCAGAGTGAGTAGGAAGTCCTGAGTTATAATAGTAGTACCACCAAAATCAAGGAAAAAATTCTCACTTTCTTTCTTTTGATTATATAGAAATACGTTTTATGTTTTTGGGCTTTGTTTCAGTTCATATTTTAAGATGACTTACAATTCCGGAATACATTTTCAAAATTTCTGGTTATTATTAGCAATTCCTTTTTTGAAATTTTATTGTGAAAATGATATACAATGTGTTTACAGATAGGTATCGAGTACATTTCCTTTTGAACTGTATCATCCCCTTCCTCACTCTCCCCCACCTGACTCCTCTCCATGTCCCAGTTATATAGTTCATGTTAACATATTTTTCCATTTGATTTCTTGTTATATTCATATTCTGTGTTTTTCATTCATATACAATTTTAGTTAGAAAAGCCTGTGTACAGCAAAATATCAACTCTCTCTACTCTCAAAATCTCATTGACATTGACAATGTTACCCCACTCTCTCCTATTTACCACAGCAGAACTTTGGAATACTAGAGACTAAGGGTAGAGCTCATAGGCTTGTCCTTTTTCTCCACATATTAACTCCTCTGTCTACCTATACAATTCCTCTACTTATATCTAACAAAAAACTGAAATGTATCTTAGTTATATTGATTTTTGGTGGCTCTTTTATATTAACCAATATTAATAGAAAGAAATTTCATTGCAGTATTTACCTGCATTTATAAAATATTCCTTGATAAAAAACATCTTGGGTTACATCATTACATTTCCATAAAACTGTATAGAATATTATGATCCCCGTTCAATCTATTCCATTTGCTCACTCCTCTGTAATCTTCACTGCAAAATACCCTTTATTTAATGTATGTTATTTATTTAAGGTTCCAAACGCATATATAAAAACTATGTGATAATATCAGTCTTTCTGCTAAATATAGAACACTTGACACTGTGAATTTCAATTTTCTCCATTTTCCTGCAAATGACATAATTTTTGATGTATGAATAATAATCCACTGTGTAAATACACTACATTTTTTTGATTATTTCATTGTTTGTATGGATCACCTAGTTTGATTGCATTGATTGACTGTGTAAATTATGCTTTAATAGATCATATGTTCTATGTTTAGTTTAATGAGAAACTTCCATTGTGATTTCCATAGTGGATTTACTAATTTACATTGCTATAAATTGCATAGAGATTACTATTTTCCCAACATCTTCAATATCATGTGTTTGGAGTTTTTGTTTGTTTTGTTTTATTGCTTTGAGGATAGTTATTCTGACGACAAAGACACAGAATTTCAGTGTCTTTTGATTTGCATTTTTCTCTATAGGAAAGGATGTCAAATAGTTCTTTATATATTTGTCAACCATTTGTACTCCTTTGGAGAAATGACCACTTATTAAATTGGTTGGTTGTTTGGGTAAATCCTCATGTTGCACCTATGTCACAACATAACCAGTTCATATTTTAGTCAGGCCACATTTATAATATTAATGTGGTCATAAATATAGTTGTTTCGGTTGTTTTCACATGTTCCCGTGTTCTCCGACCACACATATAATGGACAGTATTTACTGATAACAATCTTCAGGAAATCTGTTTAATTGTAAAATTTCTTGTTTACTAACATTGCTGTAAAATCATCCTAGCTGAACTCAATAATTAATTTTCCAAATTTATTCGTATTAGTAACTCTATATAATAATTCTATGGGCAGACTTCCAATTGTCCTCCCATCTTTCATTTTCTTTCAGTGGATCACTCAGTTTCTAACTTGGTGTTTGCTTAACTTATCTTATTAGTCTCTTCTAAACTCTGTTGATCCAATAACCATCATCTTTAACTGGGATCCTTATAACTTGCTGATTTTTCAGTAGACAAATCACAAGAGATTTTGGAAAGTGATAGATTGTGTTAATGAATTATGCACAAGGAATGGTCTGATGAAATATGGAATACCAGGATGAATTTGCACTAACGATGAACATAGTTTACTAAAAATTATATATTGTTTATCTTAAATGCTAATTTAAGTGGATATTTTGCGTTTATTCCAGGTATGCGTCTGCTATTATTTTTGGCTGTCCTGAGGCTAGAACTCAGGGCAATGTCTTTGAGTCTGTGCTCATGACTAGTACTCTAATACTTGAGTCAAGGATCCACTTCTGGGTTTTTCTTTACAGTTTATTGGAGATGGGAGTGTCAGGTACTTTCTGGCCTGAACCTATTTCAAGCCAAATCCTCAAATATCAGCATCCAGAGAAGCTAGAGAGCCACTTGCACGCTCTATTAACAGTTTTATTCCAATGTATAAGTTATGCTGAGGGTAAATCTCATATTGATTTCTTTAAGATAATCAGACTATTTTCGTCCGTGGCTCTCTAAACCCACTCACATTCCTGCCGAAACTGTAAGAGTTCCTTTTATACACAATATGGCCAACATTTGTTAACTTCACTAGTAAGGATATCGTATGACCTGATTTCTGTGCTGTTTAAGTTCTGTGTTAATAAGGTCTAAATCACCCATATAAGTTTTCAAAACGTAACATACTTATCCCATTTTTAAAAACATTTTTATCCTAAAAGTACTGGTACAGAGGAGTTACAGTAATGTGAGCATGGCCATGAGCATATTTCCTATCAAACATTATTATCTCCTCCTTTGTTTTTATCCAATGCTCCCTTCCCACCAACCTCCGCAACTCACCCCTCTCAGCCTAATTTGTAAAATTTGTTTTCAGCACAGTGTCTTGTACATCTCATTGTCACAATGGGTTAACCTGTATCCCCATTTAAGCATTTTGTTTTTTCTTTCATATCCCAAATTAGAGAAGTGTATGTACAAAATACAGGACACTGACATCAAATACCATGGAAACAGGGGTTATATCGTGTGGGAGGAACATACAAAAAAAAATTTTACTTTACAAATAGGTTAGGAACAATAGCTAGAAAGCAAAAAACTCACTTGTGTCCCTATATTGGGGTTCTTTTAGCTTAACATCATATCTATGGTCATACGTAAATAGCTTTAAATCTTTTCTGCTTGTCCCAGACACATATTGTTTATTGCACATATATAAATGAACACAATAGGATCTATGTTATTTTGGGCCTGGCTTACTTCACTTAATATAATTTTTCCATGTTTTTCCATTTTCTAACAAATGGGGCAATGTTAGTCTTTCTGATGGAGGCATAGAATTCTATTATATATATATAATACATATATTATAGAAAATTATACATAACATGATATATATATAATTTTATTTAATTATATATTATTCCATTTCCATATATGATATATATATATACCATATTTTCTTGATCCCGTCATCTAGATTGGATTTGTATCTTAGCTATAGTAAATAATTCCGCAATAAACATAGTTGTGCTGGTAGCTTTAGTAAGGTTAGGAGAAACCCTAGTTTTACTAGGGACAGGCCGAAAGTTTCTCAATACAGATCAAGAAATACAACAAATCAAAGAAAGATTGGACAAATCTGATAATATGAGCCTCAGAGCTTCTACATGGCAAAGGACATAGCAAGGAAGATCAATAGAAAGGTCATGGTTTGGGAGAAGATATTCCAAACATACATGGAACTCACAAGATAAAATCCTCCAAGAACAAATCCTCAAAGGAACAACTGTCTGATAAGTGGTCTAACGACATAAAGAGAAACTTCTCTGAAGAGGAAATAAGAATGCTCAATCGACACATGAAGAGATGCTCAACCTCTTTAGCCAGGAAAGAGATTCAAATGAAAACAACATTGAGATTGCATCTAACATGGTGAGGGGGGCTATAATCAAGAGATCTAATAACAGCAGTTGTTAGAGTGGATGTGGCCAGAAGGAAACCCTATTGCTTTGTTGGTGGCAATATAAACTTGTTCAACCACTTTGGAAAGCTGTATGGAGGTTCCTCACCTACTCCATATAGAGCTCCACTACGACTCAGCAATCCCACTTTTTGCCATTTGCCTAAACAATCACATATTTTCCCATTTTGTGTTTGCAACTCACACTCCAAACAACACTCCTACTTTCTCTTTTTCTGTACAATAAATTTTCTTTCAAAGTCTACCAAATTTTCCTACACAGCTTCGGTTCTTTTAGGTTCAAGAGTACATGATTTGGTCTCTTTCACCTAAAAATAGAAATTTCATCTTGGAAATAAAGTTTCATTCCACTTATGGTGGCACAAACCTGTAATCTCAGCATTCAATTAGTAAAGATAAAATCATCCAAAGTTCAAGGCCAGCCTGGACTACGTGTAAAAAGGAAAAAAAATTAATTCTTTTTTCTCTAAGTGCTTGCTTTTCCAAAGACTGCCAAGTGTGCACTTGATTCATCCCACAAGAAAACATGAAAGACTAGCAGGATTTTCACCATAACTATTTGAAAACAAACTCTAGTATTTGTAAATCCAAGCTTAAATATTCTGACATTTAATCTTTTAACAGTAACAAAAGCTAAACCATAATCTCTTTCAAGGGTTTTAACTCCTTCATCTTATTTCACAAATTTCCAGACGATAATAAGAAAAAAAATTCAAAATGGCATTCCCGATGGTACCTTCTAGAAGTTCAAAACAGTTCAGCTCTCATGTAAATTAATTTAATAACTCAATAATATCATCATAATTCTTCCATTATTTCATTCTGTCAATTTTAATGCTGTATTCATCTCAGAGTTTCAGTAAAATGGTAGTGCCAGCTCAGTTCATGATAATTACAGACACAAATAAATAACTCTAGAATTTACTTAACAAGAAAACCTGTTATAGAATTGCCAGATACTTTTTTAAAAATCACATTATTTTGAAATAGATGCCACTCTAATGACTAAAGTTTTCCAGGAATTGAATACAAATATATTGACTTAAATATAACAAGAATTTTCCTGTTGTTAACAATAGAAGATAATTGTACATCTGCGCAGCACATAAGTCATCACAACCAGGTCAAGTTAAGTTACGGAAAGAAAAAATGAGGTAGATTGTTAAAGTATTTGCTATTCTTTAAATGTGGTCAAATTGTATATGTTGAAGCAATACTTACCAATATAGATAAACACCTGGAAAATTTATATTAACCTACGTGTTTGCTTAAAAATTTCTATGTTCATATCAATTTATTTGGAAAATTGTTTCTTACACATAGTTTTGAAGTACTTGGTAGGACATGGTGCAATCCTGTTTCACCCTATACTTCCTTGGTTTCAAAAACAGAATTTTTTTTCTTACATTAATTAGGGAAGCATCGATCTTCCCATTTTTGTAATAGGAATAACCTATATGGCACTTTTACCTAACTCCTGTCTACACTAATATCTTCTTCAATATACTAAGATAACTAATATCTGCAGAATTTGCAAATATTGATATCTCTATTCAGATGTCAGTCTTCTGAAACTTCTCATGTTGCCTTGTTGAATTGCTATATTCACATAGAGATTTGGCATTCACACATTTATGAAAATATAGCTAATTGTATATAATTGAATATCTTCTCTGTTATGATTTAATATTATGACTGGGACTATTTTACAAACATTTGCATTTTTCAGTCATCCTAAAGGGAATAAAGCTTTTCTCTGATTAAACATATAGGCAACATATACATGAAATATCTTTCGTAATTGTATTGAAGATTTTTCTATTGTATCACTTCAAAATTTTGCATACATTGTATAACTTCAGTCAATTCATGTCAGTCGTCTCATCACAATAATACATACCACTTCACACTTGGATGTGTGAAAGTTTGAGAAATGTGTAAAGGAGTAGAGTAGTCATATAAAATCATGAATAAAGTACTTCCAAATTTAGTAATGTTCTATTGTATTTTTATATTACATTCTGACATAATTTTCAAAACTGTGTACTTCTTTCAGTACACTCAAGTTTATGAAAGAGATGTATTATAAAAGTGTTATAAACCTTTTCAGAAGATTATTTATTCACCATAAGGCTAACATTGTAAAGGTAGACCTAAACCATAGAACTTCTGCAAATAGTAGTGTTACAACAACATGGTAACAGCAAATGTAACAGCAGTATACAAAATGTAATATGTTGTATATGATAGTTACAACTTGGGTGGTGGGATATTGCAGATTGAAAGAGAGAAAAATGAGGAAAGAAGTAACATGTATCACAAGAAGTTTATTCAGTCCCTTATTGATTTAATGATACCACCTTTGGATCTCACCTTGAGAATAACATTGAAAGTTAACAAAAGGTAGACCTAAATCATAGAACTGATGGAAATTCGAGTTTCACTTACAGAATTCACTTTTAAGGTGATGAGAATGACAACATCTATTAATAATCCGTTTAATTATTATTTTGCAATTAGCTATCTTTTTGACATACAAGACAAAGACAACATAAAAGAATTTTAGACAAATAAGCCAAGTGGTATATTTTAAATTCTGTTTTCTTCACTAATACCTATGATATACTTGTTAGATATTAAAATCAAATACAGTGACAACAGGGATCTGCAATAAGAGCAAGAAATTGAAATAGAAACAAAAGCTCACATAGTATAGTATAAACAAGAAAAACACATACCAAAAAAACCCTTATGCAAATATTTTGACTTAATTTCATTTGTCATCATAATTTATAGTTATATATATGCATACACATGCATTTAAATGTTTATATACATATACATATGTACATATACATATACAAATGTACATATGCATGTATATGTATAAATATCATGTATATGTACATGTACATATGTATATGTATATATTTTTGAGCTTTTATGTTCATCTGACAAGCTTACCTTAAACATATACTAATTATAGAAAATAAATGATAAGCATTATCTTGATGGTGTACAAGTGACAATCTAAATAATTCTGAACAGGACACAAGCAATATTTGAAACTTACTTCACAAATCTACTGAAAAGAGTTAAAACCTACCTCGAAGAATACATTCAGTATATGTTGTTCAGGCAAAATTACCTCACATAAAACTATTAGATGCCTAATAACAACCATTATGTTAGTTAGGTGAAGATTACAAGATCATTTATTTAAGCCTTTTGATATCCTTTGTTTCCTGTTGTTTGGTGTTGATTAAAATTGAAAATCTTAACATTTGTTCAAATCAGTTTGGTTAAAAACTAATTGACTAAATGGACATGAAAAGTGTTTGACTGATTCATTGTAGTATGAGATAATGAATTTGACAGAATAATAAAAGGCAGAAATTCAAAATTAAGGATCTATATTAATAGCTCAAATTCTCTTTCTTTTTTTTTTATTTTTTTATTTTTTTTTAAATTTTATTTTATTTTATTTGAGAACATACTGTATAGAGGGGTTACAATTACATGGGCAGGATAATGCATACATTTCTTACCAAGCATTGCAGCCTCCTCCTTTGTTTACCCTTCACCTCCCTTCCCAGCCTCCCCCCTCTCTCCCACCCAATCATACCCCCCCACCCCCCCCCCCACCGACATTGTAAAGCTGGTTTTGACATGACATTTTGTACTTCTCATTGTTGCAACAGGTCCACCTGAATCCTTAAACGACTTGTTTGTCCCCATCTCCTCCACATGTTATACTGACATCAAATATAGTGAAAGCGGGGGTTACACTGTGGGGGAGGGACATACAAAGCAACAAAGAAATAATCTTATAAGTGCGTTAGAAACACATGCATGAAAGAAACAAAAACATTAAAATACATATTTGAGTTTTCGTTTTCCTAACATCACATTATCTGACTTTTTCCGCTTGACTAATACCTATACTAGATATTCAAATTCTCTTTCTATTATCGTTTGTTACATTTAATTGTAGGTGAAAGTCATCTTGGCCAATACTTTGAGATGTCCACTACCCTAGTAATAGAATGATGAAGAAGAGATGAAAGCTACTCATTGAATATTAATAAAATAAGCCAACAAAAAATACATGAAATATGTAGAAGAAAGTGAATCGAGGAACATTCTATAACTTTCTAACTCTTTGAAAGAGTGATGAAAACCAAAATATCCAATATCATTCTCCTTGAGATCAATGCAATGTTGAGTTTTCAAAATTATTTCCTCAAGAGAATTTTAGAATAATGAATTTGACCATTTTTTCTTACTTGAGTCAAAGTTAAAATACAGTTTTCTATTATACAATTAGGATAAATGCTAAGATCTATACTTCCTACATATTTTGAATGTGCTGATGTGCCATAAGCAAACCCTGTCCAAGACCTTACCAATTATAGATATGAATTTACAAATGAGTACAATCATTAAGTACTAATGTGTTGCACATAAAATCTTGCATTGTTCATATAAACTGGTGTATTTTCCTTTCTAAAACTACAACTTAGTTTCAGACATTGTTGCACATGAATAAATAATACACTAGCCCCATTTCTGCTGCTAATTGAACTAGTTCTTTAGGCATATTTTATGAAGATCTACGCTGTGAAAAAAATTGGAATATTGTATTTAGGATATAGGTTACATATGCGAGTTCATAAGATGATTACCAGACATGCTAGTTTTGAAAACATGTTGTTTCTGGTGATATGCATATCCAGCAGTTTTATTTTTCCTATTGAATAATAATAAAAAAACTGAAATATTTGCAAAAAACGTTGAAAATGACTACAATTCTTGTGACTGATTCACTTGTAACAATTATTGAAATCCTGCAGAGTCTATAAGTAAACTGTACCATTTTTCTATTCATATTGCAGTATGTCTCAAGGAATCAATATAAGGAGAAAACTCTCACAAGGCATATTAAAATGGAAGAATAAGAGAATATAAAGAGATTGAGTGTTTCTGCAAGTTACACACAGTGACCAACATAAACTAAGAACAGTTATTTTCTGACATATTCCTACATTTTTGCATAAGTGTTAATGGAAGGAAATGGAAGCCTGTTTGTGGTGGGTTGAGAAATTATCCATGACTATGTTTTTAGACTCTATGTTAGACTTTTTTCCAGGCATAAAACACCTGTTTAAGGAATGGAAAGCCAGTATAATCACTAAGAAATGGATATATTCTTGATTTTAGAAGCTCCAAATATTCCCTATAGCTAATCAGCTTATGGATGTTTACCTGAGAAAACGGTGATTTCTTTGTGTGCATTTTTTGACAGTTATTCAGATTGTTTCCTGTCATTCTGACTCTAGTATTGCCACAAAGGAAAATTTTCATTAAATCTTTGTTGCTCAGACTGTGTGCACCATTTGAGTGAATGTTCTTCATACAAATTCCAAATGTTTAAATACATCAATGTCATTGACTAGAATACAAATTCAGTGATTGTTTCCTGTTTCTTCATGAGTCAATCTGTCTTATCAAGTTATTTTTTCCCAACATATACAATGTGCCCTAGTTATTTCTAATTGTTGCCATCAGTTGACAACTTCTATGAAGAAAAACAATGGAATTCTACTCCATCTTTCAAACATTGTGTCTAAATTTATATCTCTTACTTGTTTGGAAAATAGTGTTAAGAAAAGTAACTTGTAGGTAGTCGCTTACTGGAACACTAAGGAAGACAGAGAAAATATCACTGGATTAGAAGACAGAATGAGAATGAAGATCAGATTGCAGGCTTGTCAGTAACAGAGAAAATTCCATCTAGTGCTCAAATGAACTGAATTTTATTACAGTTGAAATGAATTTCAGATCATTTCACCATAAGAAGAAGGAATTGGATATTATGTTATACATTGACTCAATTGACTGGAGCACATGTGCGGAAATTTCGGGTATCTTGGTTCTTACCTCAGCTCACTAGAATGCTGAACACACCCATACTAGAGAGTTAGAAAGTGTGATCATTGCTTCTGAGAAGCTTTCTGATTGGAATCATTTCCTGCTCATCTTTGGTGCATCTGATTAATTTCAGGAGATATCAAGTACGACCATACCATCCCTTCTTTTATCAGAACCTGTGTCCAAGTTATTTGGATTGTTCAGAAATTTTGTCAGATTCTCCATTTAAAGAATAAACTGACTTCTAAGTTTTCTCTCCCATGTCAGTCTTATTAAAATCGTCTCAAACCATATGCATAACAATATTGAAATGCTTCAGTTCCTTAGGATTCATAAAATAGTAATTCCAAACAGGCAGATTTGGAAACCCACAATAAGATGCCCTTATTATTGTAACACCAAACAGTTTTATTACCATTTTGTTCTTCATATACACTATATATTTAATAAAGAACTTGCCACTGAATAATGCATACTTACAATGCCGATATTTAATTACCCTTACTCCCAAAGTTCCCTCAGTGTAACCGTGGTAGAAGATTTAGGTTAAAAGAAATTGCGAGGTGTTTATGAAAAATAAGGATTGGAAATGTACCTAATACTAAAACAGTGACATATAATAGACAATAGCTTCTACATGTCAGTTTCTACTGATATATTTTACTCCTACTTTTAAAAGTTGTATAATTAAATCATATTTTTATTAATTCCTAATTGACTTTCATGTTCTAAATAAACCTGTCAACTGAGGCATTACTAAAAAATTATCCAATTATTGTTTATATTCCAGGATATCAGTAAGTCATTTATACAATTTTGATTAAATGTAATATCAATGCAAAACCTATATGTATATATATAAATGACATTTTCACTGATATATCTCTATATATTCCATGTTTATTTCTTATATTATTTAGTAACATTAATATTTATTTAATAAAATATACTATATTTATACATAAAAAATCCTTCTGCGAAACTTTCTCTTTCCTGCTTATATTATTTAACATTTGCTAGTACTTGTTTTAAGAAATCTTTGCCCGTTTCACTGTTACTTTGAATCAATTTGTATATAAGATGTGAAATAAGAAGATATACACAAAGATAAAGCATATCTATAAGGCAGGCAAAGCAATATATGTGTCAGAAACTGGATAACTTCTAAAAATGGTTCATATTGAAATTGCCCTCTAATAAACGTAAACATAAAATGAAAGATTTATGAAAAAATAATCACTATCATTCTCATACAAAGTCTACCATTGGTGCAAAGTTGTCACCTTCGTGTTATAATGGTGATCCAGAATGTTCATTAAAGTTTTATATAGAACCAGCATACAAACGTAACCCAAAACAATTTGAAATAGAAAATTTGCACTTGAAATGTTTATATTTGTGTTGTGTTTGCATCATTGTTCAGTAGTCACCATTCATGAACACAAGCATTTTATGAAAGCTCAAATAACACAGCCTATTTCTTTCCCTAAGAAAACATTTTCAAATTTTTCCTAGCTATCATTACGAAAAAAAGATACTAAAGAAATGAAGAAAATAATATTTGTTTTTGGTCCAGTCGTGGGGCCTGAACTCTGGGCCTGGATGCTGTCCGGCAGCTCTTCAGCTCAAGCCTAGCACTCTACCACTTGAGCCACAGCGCCACTGCTGGCTGTTTTCTATTTTGCTATGTGGTGCTGAGGAATCAAACCTAGGGCCTCAGGCATGCAAGTGCTCTAACACTGAAACACCTTCCTAGCCCCAAGAAAATAATATTTAAAATTGATTTATTGCAGCAGTGTGGGACATAGAAAGACTGCAGAACAACTTAGAAAGAAGGAGCAGTTGATATCTAGATGAAAATGTGTGAAAAAATTAAAATGCCTAGGAGTTTACTAAAGAAGTGAGGGACCTCAATGATGAAAACTTTAAAAACCTGAAAAAGGAAATTAAAATTTGACTAAGGAAATGGAAAAAAAAAGTCCATGCTCCTGTATTCAGACGTTTAACATCATGAAAATGGCAATACTGCCAAAGACTATCTACAAATTCAATATGATTCCTATCAATATCCTAACCTCATTCTTCAAGGAAATAGAAAAAGTAATACAGAAATTGGTATGGAACAATGAAAGAATACAAATATCCAAAGGAACCTTTACCACAAAGAACAGCACTGGAACAATACCAATACCAACCTTCAAACTCCACTTCAAAGACATAGTAATCAAAGGAGCTTGGCACTGGCACAAGAATATATCTGAGGACCAATGGAATAGAACAAAGAATGGAACAATGGGCTAGACAAAGTAATAAACACACCGTCCTATAGCCATCTAATCTTTGATAAGGGAGCCAAAAAAATAGAATGGAAGAAAAACAGCCTCTTCAATAAATGGTGCTGGCCAAATTGGTTAAACCTCAGGAAAACTACTGCTACAACTTTAGATATCACCCTGCACCAGAATCAATTCCAAATAGATCAAAGACATAGAAGTCAAAGAAGACACCCTGAAAATATTACAGGAAGGAACAGGAGAAACTCTAGGGCTACATACCATGGGCCAAAATTTTCTTATTTTTTAGTGGTAATTTTTTTTCTTTTAGTAATAAGTTTCTTATTGTGAAAAATACTGTACAGGGGGTTACAGTTACATGAGCAAGGTAATGGTTAAATTACTTATCGAGCATTGAATGATAACACAGACACACAGCAAATCAATGAAACTTTTGACAAGTGGGATCGCATGAAACTCCATAGCTTCTGCAAGGCAAAGGACATAGGAAGCAAGATCTATAGAAATCCAACCGATTGAGAGTAGATCGTCACTACCCATAAAACAGACAAGGATGTCATATCTAAAATATATTTCGAAAAATTAAATCCCCCAACAAAAAATTCTCAAAGAAACAACCATCGATTAACAAGTGTGCTAAAGACTTAAAGAGAAACGTCTCTGAAGAAGAAATAAGAATGGCCAATAGATATGTGAGAATCGGTCAAGTTCTCTAGCCATAAAATAATTGCAACCCCCGATGTCACTGTATTTGATTCAATTTTCCTGCAACATGTATGTATTTTTTTTGTAATTCCGGGGGGGGGGGAAGCAAAATAACAAAATGATGAAATAAGTATATAGGATGACCCATTGTAACAACTAGATGTACAAGACACTACGTTGAAAAGGAACTTTAAAATTTGCAAAGGAATTGAAGGGAGGAATTGGAGGGGGGAGGGAGTAAACGGGTGGTAGGGAAAAGCAAATGAAGGGGAAAAAAGTTCGATATGATATGAACTTTTTACCTTGCTTATAAAATTATAAGCGTTCTGTGTAGTCTCTTTTCAATAAAAATACATATTTAAAATACAGAAATAAAAATAAAAAGAGAAAAACAATATTGAGATTACACTTTACACAGTTATAAGGAAGTATAATGAAGAATGTACTACCAACAGATGCTGGAGGGGATGTGGCAAAAAGGGAACACTACTTCATTGTTGGTGGCAATTTAAATGTGTTCAACCACTTTGCAAAGTATAGAGGTTCCTCAAAAACTACACAGACAGCTCCCTTATTACGAAGCAATCCAACTTTTAATCATTTACCCAAATGATAACAAATAAGACAGTCCTAAAGCTACCAGCACAAGTATGTTTATTGCAGCGTTACTTACAATAGCTAAGATATGAAATCAACCCAAATGCCCCTCAGTAGTTGAATTGAGCAAGGAATACATGAATTCTATATCTCTATCAAAAAGAATGACATGGTACCAATTGTTAGGAAATGGAAAGGCTTAGAAAAAAATATATTAAGTGAAATGAATCAGACCCTAACAAATATAAGTCCATGTTTTCCCTTATCTAAAATAAATAGTATATGTTTAGGATAAGTAAAAGAGTACTAAAGCTATGTACATTTCACCAGGTAAGCTGATGCTAAATGAAATTAACCCCATAAAGAGGTAGAAGTTTTTTTACCTTTCTTACTCTTCTTTTTAATGTACTTAAAATTTACTATGTAATTTTAGTAGTTGCTGTTTTTTCTTTGTACGTTCTTCCCCCATGGAATGGAATAACTCCGATTGTCACTATATTTGCTTTTAGTGTCTTGCATTTTGTATACACATTTTTCTAATTTGGGAAGGGGGTTAGAAATATCAAAATGCTGGATGACCCATTTTAACATTGAGATGTATAATATACTATGTTGAAAACGAACCTTACAACATTGGGTGGGGGAGGGAACAGTTGGGGATGTAGGGCGGATACGAATGGTAAGGGAAAATCAAGGAAGGTTAACAATGCTCTAGAGAAATGGATTCATCATCTTGCTCATGTATTTGCAACCCCTCTGCAGAGTATCTAAATGACACACACACACACACACACACACACACGAAAAGTGTGGGAAATGAATTCACAGTGTTTGACTACTGAGTGCTCATGCATTTCTCTTCCACAGAATTATACTCCAACAATGAAAAGTAAGAGAAAGTGAGATATTGTCTCCCGGGTTCTCGCCAGCAGTAGCCATTTCTGTTTTCATATATGAAAGAGGGTTGACTTTCCTCTGCTGGTTAAAAAGAAATGAGGATTATTGTTACATCACAGTAACTGTGTGCCCACCCAGAGAAGACTCTACACTGAAGTATTGATTGTTGTAGAAAATTACGAGTGGGATATCATCCATCGTTGAGAGGAAGGGATACTGAACATTTTTGGTGAATTCAGTTAACTTTATGAAACAGGTCACAGTTCCTTTCCGTCATTTCCTTCTTCCCCATCTAACATATACTTACTATCTATTTGGCTCGTGACTGTCACGGGGATATTTCTCTCTTAATGGCTTGTTTTCTTTCTTCAAATGACATCCCAAGTTATATTTACTAAAATTTTCGCCAAGTGGGCACTATTGTTCAAAAGTACTGATAAAAGTATCAAAATATTTTCCTTACCACACATCAGAAAATAGCAATTTCCATTCTAGTAATCTTGAAATTTACTTCTACTCCTGTCACTTTTATGTGAGTCCTATGTTTAAATGTCTTCTGGCTCTGCTTCATCCCTACTAAACACTGTTCTACTGAAAGTTAATTCTTATTGAACAACAGCCCCAGTCTCAAACTTTGATTCTCATGATTCACAATGATTCCTTTGCTTTGTGATATATATCATCTCTAAGAAACAGTTACCTGAATGATTCTTCCTACTGATGTTATAAGCATAGTAGTAATCAAGATAGATGTAAAAGAATTGCAAATCCTCTTTCAGAGGAGTGTATATTTTAATAGGTGTTTGATATTTTTAAATGGTTAATGGAATTGGTTAATTCGGACATCCATACTTTAGAAATTTTTTTCCAAATTCGTTCAAAAGTTGTCCATTTACTCATTGTTCCTTTACTGGTTGTCCATGATGAAGAAAAAAAAGCTAACTAACCAACCTACCAAGCCAACCATCAACCACTCAATCATCCCAACAACCAACCAAATAACCCAACTTCCGACCAGTCGTCCAACTCACCTTTTCTGAGTGAGGTCAGATCTTTGCCAGAGGTCATCACAAACATAATTTTTCCTGGGATGCTATCCCAAACCCTACATCTCTGTGATTGCTTTCTATTTCTTAGACTCCCTAATCCCTGAACCTCCCTGCATCAATCTTCCCCAGCGATTCCTGATACTTGTGCAGGACTTCCTGCTGTCCCTGGACTTCTATGGCTGAACTGGCTGCAGCATGGTGCTATGCCTTTGCCCAATGCTCATCCAATGCTTGTCCATGCCCTCCTTGTGGTTGATGGAGGTAAAGAAAGAGGAAGAGGACGACAAGGAGGAGGAGAGCAGCTGCTCTCTGTCCTCTCCCCCCCACACACACCTACCTGGGGCACGATGGATAATTCAAATGAGGCTCTGAATACACTGTGGAAGAAATAATCAACAAACACTGACCACTAGTAGAATATTTTCCCTTTCCTCTCCTTGGCATTTATGTAAAGATATTCCGGCCAACCCTCAGGCCCAAAAAGTGTTTGGGGCTGGATCAAGCCCGGGTAGCCTTGAACTGGCAATACAGAATAGCGTGGAGTTGAACATGGGACCCATTGCCTTTAAATTCCCTCACACAAGTACATGGTCTGGTAACAGTTATTTTCCAGCCACTAGTCCTGCCATCCCCAATGTCAGCATCCAGTTCCCTTGGCTTCCCACATAGATATCAAGACCCAGGAAGGAAACCAAGCCAATTCAGACACCCCAGCTACGAGGGATGTGTGCAACATGGTCACAACTCCTCCCTCATCCTTTATTTCCCTTAGTTCCAGCTTACCCTTCTTTTCCCCTTCTTCCTCCCTTTCTTTCTTTCTTTCTTTTTATTTCCTCATTCTCATTTTTTATTCCATCCTTCCTTTCCACTTACCTCCCTCCATTACTACCTTCCTTCTTCATTTCACTTCCTCGCTCCTACGTTGCTTGTCCCTCTTTTCTTTCTTCCCTTCTTCCTTCCTGCCTTCAGTCCTCCTTTCCGTACTTCGTCTATTCCTTGCTGTCTACTTTCCTCCTCTCCTGCCTTCATCCCCTCTTTCCCCTCGCTTACTACCATTCTTCCTTCTTCCTCCCATCCTTTTCTACCTCCTTCTTCCCTCCTTCCCTTCTACCTTCTTTTCTCTCTGCCCTCCTTTCTTTATCTCTGCCTTCCTTCTTTCCTTACATGCTTCCTCCCTTTCTTCCTTCTTCTCTCTCTCCATGTATACATTTCTTCCTTTGCCTTTTAATATTCCCTTAATCCTTAGGCCCTTCGTTGCCTCCTTCCCTACTACTTTGCCAACTCCACCCTTTAGCCTGGTCCATACTTCCTTTCATCTTCCATTTTTCGATTCCCTTTCCCTTCCCTCTTCTTTCTATCATTCCTTGCTTCTCTTTTCCCTTATGGCCTCCTTTTTCCCACCTTCATTGCCCCACTCCCTCTCTCCCTTTACCACCTTCATTCTTCCTTCTCTACCTACCATCCACTATCACAATTCACACAGCTTGGCTAAAGGAGGAACCTGGGTGTTCCAAGCAAGAAGCAGATCCTTAGGATAATATTTCCATCAAACAAACGATCATGCCGAGGCCTTCCCACCCAGGGAGCATCAGGAAAAAGAAAAGGAGGGGAGGGAGAGGAAGAGGAGACAGAAATAGAAACGAAGAATTTAGGAGATTCTTTCACTTCACAAAGGCCCTGTCTCAGGAAACCTGGGTCTTTCTTGATATTGAAAAAAAACAAACAAACAGGTAAATAGCAATGAAACAAAACAACATAACAAGTCCTGTGGTATAATTTTGGGAGCTTTAATCTTCCCACAGCAGGGCAGGTGGGCCTCTGGACATGAAGAAGGTGAGGTGAATGTAGAAAAGGTCTGGGATCAATATCAATCCCTCAACCCTAACCTGAAGGAAAAAGCAGCTGTCAAGGTAGAGAACACCTTATGCAAAGCGGTGCCTGGTTCGTGAAACTTCTGTCAAGCCTCTTTGTGTGCACATGTGTACAACTCTATTCCTGTGTGCTTTATACTTTGGTCTTGCAATTAATTCTTTTTTTGCACAATTGTCTCTGTACCCTGTCCACCTACCTATCTCCCGACAGTTTGGAAGGCCTGATAATGCCCTCTTCTCCCTTTCTATTGAAAGCGTACAAGTGTAGAGGCCCTCCCCACACACACATTACATGCTCCCTGCCTTCCAGCCCAGCCCTCCATTTTCACATAAAGGAACTATTTACATATAAAGCAGAAGCAAATAAACCAAATGTGAGAAATATGGAACCAGATGGATTGACTTCTCTTGTAGCAAAAAGTACATTTGTGATTCAAAAACTAAAACGAAAACGAAAAATCTTTCTCCATCCATGGAACAAACACAGAAAAACAGTTGAGTCTACAGTAGTTGAGAAGCAGTATTGAATACAGAGAAGCTCAGAAACTTTACCGAGTTTCCAAATTTAAGACCCCGAACCATATTCAAGGTTTAGATCACTTGTTCAAGGCTCAGAACTGAGTTCAAGCCCCAGGCTCCTAGTTCAAGGCACAGGCTGTGAGTTCAATTTCTAGGTCCAATTTTCAGGGCCCAGGCTACAAATTCAAGGCCCAGAAATGAGTTCAAGTTCCTGGGCCAACATTCATGGCATAGACAGTTAGGTCAATGAACAGAATGGAGTTCAAGACCAAGGCTGAGATGAAGGCCTAGGAACCAATTTCAAAGCCCCAGCTGTGAGTTCAATTCCCAGGCAATGAGCTCAGGCAAGGATCTCTGTTCAGATCCCATTCTTGGAATTATGTATGCCATGCCCTAAAGACAAACAATTATCAACCAAGAATACTGTACTCAGTAAACTCTCTTTCATAACCCAAGGTAAAATAAAAAACCTTCCATAACAAAGAAAAAGGGAAAGAATATATCTCAACCAAAGCAGCCCTACACAAGATACTTAAAGTTGTCCTACACATATAAAACCAACAAGACCACAATAAAGGCAAGGAAACCGCACCCAAACTGAGAATTCAAGAACCATAGGAAGAATCCAGTTGCCACAGGTCCCAAGAGAGTGGATAAAATGGCTGGACATCCCAATTACCTCTCAGTCCTATCTCTCAACATTAACGGATTTAACTCTCCAATTAAGCGACATAAACTGACTAGTTGGATTAAAAACCAAGATCCTCCTATCTACTGTCTTCAGGACTCACACCTTGCCCATAAAAACAAACACATTTTGAAAGTGAAAGGATAGAATAAAATCTACCAAGCCAATCACCCCAATAAACAAGCAGGAGTTGCAATCATAAAATCAGATATAATAGACTTCAAATTAAAATTAGTGAGAAGAGATAAAATCACTGCATAATAATTAAGGGATCTCTCCCTCAGGAGGATATTATAATTCTAAATCTCCATTCGCCAAAGAGTAGAGCACCAAAATTTATGCAAAAAACACTACTTTCCCTCAAATCTCCCATAGATCTAAAGACATTAATTGTTGGGGACTTTAACACACTACTATTCCTACTAGGTAGCTCAACTCGGCAAAATCTCAACAGAGAAAATAGAGATGTAAACAACAGTCTAGATCAACTAGATTTAAAACCATGTACCGAATATTTCACTCAGCAGCATCAAAATGCACGTTGTTCTCAGCAGCACATGCAATATTTTCCACAAAGCACACTTTTCCAAGTTCAGAAAAATTGAAGTTATACTATGCATTCTCTGAGGCCATAAGGGAATAAAATGCAAACTCAACACAAAAGCCACCAAAGAAAGTCCTGTAATACCTGGAGCTGAACAACACACTGTAGAATCACAAGTGGGTCATGGAAGAGATTTGAAATGAAATTCAAAGATTCACGATATTCAACAAAAATAAACACACAAATGACCAGCTCCTCTGGGACACAGCCAAGGCAGGACTCAGAGGCAAGTTTATAGGTCTGAGTTTCTACATCAAAATATTGGAGAGATCTGAAACCAACAATTTAATGAGACATCTGAACATCTTTGAAAAAGAGCAGCAAGATTAACCCCAATCCAGTAGACGGAAATTTTCCAAAAGAAGAAGGATTTAGGGTTTTTTGTGTTTTTTTTTTTAATTCCTCATGATTGCCAACCCAGAGTGCTCTAGACTTCACTGGTCCACACCAGGTACTTGCTAGATAAAACTGGCAGATAAAAAACAAAAAACGGAATTAAATAAATTAGAATAAAAAATAGAATCAACAAAACAGAGATTTGGTTCTTCACAAAAACTAACAAAGTTGACAGACCATTAGCAAATCTTATCAGAAGAAGAAGAGAACACACCCAAATAAATAAACTTAGCGATGAGAATAGAAAATTCAGAACAGAAACAACCATCAATCAGACATTCTAAAGGAATACTTCTCAAAACTTTATTCTAATATGTTTGAGACCTTGGCAGAAATGGACCTCTTCCTAGCAAATATCCACATAAGGAAACAAAACCAAGATGAGTTAAACGGTCTTAACAGTCCCATATCAAGCATTGAAATAGAAAAAACAGTAAGAGACCTCTCATATATGAAAAGCCCAGGACCAGATGATTTTACACTAGAATTTTACCACGCCTTAAATAAGAGCTCACACCAATACTCCTCCAAACTCTTCAAGGAAATTGAAAGAGAAAGTTCGCTAACAAAGTCATTCTATGAAGCCATCATAACTCTCATCCGAAAACCAGGCAAGGATTCATAAAAGAAAGAGAGATACAGACCCATTTCTTTGATGAGTATTGATGCAAAAGTTCTCAACAAAATTTTGGCAAATCTACTTTAACAATTCATGCAATAAATAATCCACCAAAATGAATCCACAGGATTCATTTCAGGCATGCAAATCTGGTTCAGTATATGTAAATAAATTAATATAATTCATCACATCAACAAGAGCAAGGATAAGAACCACATGGTTATCTCAATAAATGCAGGAAAAGTATCTGACAAAATCCAACACCTTTTTATGATGAAGAATCTGGAAAAAATTAGGACTCCAGGGAACATTCCTCAATACAATGAAGGCTGTATATGACAAACCTACAGCCTGTAATATACTCAATGGTGAAAAATTAAAGCCATTTACTCTTAACTCAGGAACAAGACAAGGAAGTCCAGTCTCTGCACTTCTCTTTAATCTAGTATTAGAGTGCCTAGCTACAGCAATATGACAAGAAGCAAACATAAGTGTTCCAAATAGGGAAAGGTGAAGTAGAACTCTCTCTCTTGAGAGATGACATGATCTTGTATTTAAAGAATCCAACGTACTCTAATCCCAAATTACTCAAGATGATTCAAAACTTTGGCAAAGTACCAGGGTGTGAAATTAACCCTCAAAAATCAATGGCTTTTCTGTATGCCAACAATGAGAAAAGCGTTGCTGAAATTAAGAAACTCCATTCATAATATCCACACAAAAAATAAAATACCTGCGAATTAACTTAACCAAAGAAATGAAGTACCACTCTGATGACAACTTTACAAACATGAAAAAGGAAATCACAACAGAACTCAGAAAGTGGAAAAACCTCTCATTCTCCTGGATTGGAAGGATCAATATCGTGAAAATGGCAATACTTCCTAAGGCTATCTACAAATTCAATGCGATACCTATCAATATTCCAACCTTATTCTTCAAGGAAATAGAAGAGGCAATCCAAAATTTCATATGGAACTATAAATGACCCCAAATACATGGAGGAATACCAACACCATATTTCAAACTCTTCTACAAAGCGATAGGAATCAAAATAGCTTATTACTGGCACAAGAACAGAAATTAGGATCAATGGAATAGAATTGAAACCCGAAACTGAACCTACAGCCCTGTAGCTAACTAATCTTGGAGTAGAGAGCTAAAAAAATAGAATGGAAGAAAGACAGCCTCTCTGGTAAATGGTGTTGGCAAAATTGGTTAATCACATGTAGCAAACTAAGCTAGATCCTTATATATCACCCAGCACCCGAATCACCTCCAAATGTATCAAAGCCCTGGGAGTCAAAGCAGACACTGAAAACATTACAGGATGGATGGAGAAATCCTAGGTCTCCTTTGCACATACCGAAATTTTCTTAATAAAGACTCAGAAACACAAAAAATCAAAAAGGTTGGACAAATGGAATTCATGAGCTTCTGCATGGCAAAGGACATAGCTTGCAAGATCAATAGAAAACCCATGGATTGGGATAAGATCTTCACTAAACATACAACGGATAGGGGTCTTATATCTAAAATATACCTCAAAAATCTAAATCCCACAACAACAAATCCTCAAAGAAACAACTGCCCAATAAGTACGTGGGCTAAGGACTTAAAGAGAAACTTCTCTGAAGAGGAAAGAAGGATGACCAGTAGACACATGTAGAAATGCTCTACCTCCTTAACCATAAAATAAATGCATATCAGAACAACATTGAGATACCACCTCACCCCAGTTAGAATGGCTATAATCAAGAACTCTAATAACAACAGATGTTTGAGGGGATGTGGAGAGAAATGGACCTTACTGCATTGTTGGTGGGAGTATAAACTTGTTCAACCACTTTGGAAAGCAGTATAGACGTTCCTTAAAAGACTTCATATATGACACAGCAATCCCATTTTTGGGTATTTACCCAAATGATCACAAACAAGACTATACTAAACCTACCAGCACAACTATGATTTTTGCAGCATTAATTACCATAGCTAAGATATGGAACCAACCCAGATGTCCCTCAGAAGATGAATCGATCAAGAAAATTGGTATATATACACAATGGAATTCTATGCCTTCATCAGAAAAAATGACATTGCCCCATTTGCAAGGAAATGGAAAGAATGAAAGACTTGGAAAAAATTATGTGAAGTGAAGTAAGCCACGCTCAAAGAAACATGGGTCTTATAGTTTCCTTTATTTCCAATAACTAGTATATATCTGAGACAAACAGAAAAGTTCAGATATGGTGATGTTAGGTGAAATGAACCCCAAGATAAGTATTCAAATATTGTTTCTTTCTTGGGATTGTTTCTAACATATTCATAAGATGATTTTTTGTTATTTTATATGTCCCTCCACCACTGTATAACCCCTTTTTTCACTTTATTTGACGTTGGTGTAATTTGTGGTGAGGAAGAGTAAAGAAAAATCATTCAAATAGGGATACAGGTGGGCCCACTGCAACAATGAGAGTTACAAGCCATTATGTTGTAAATTGAGCTGGGGTGGCAGGGGGGAAAATGTATGGGGGTGGGAGAGTGGGAGATGATAAGGGATGGGAAGGGTAAAGAAAGGAGCAGGCAACTATGCTTGAAAAGAAATGTACTCCTTACATGCGATCCCAGGAAGATGGCAGAGGAAGAGCTGGAGGCTAAACAAGCTCTCACATAGAAAGCAGTTTTAGAGCTCCAGTGAACAGTCCCAAGCCAGAGAATCACACCAAGTGTGCCATCACAGGACAGAGAGTTAGGCCAGAGAGGGAAAATCCAGGCAAGGAGACAGATCAGAGTGCTTGCCAGCAGCCGAAGCTGCGGCAGCAGTGGTGGGGGCGGTAGCCACAGTTGCCATACCTGCAAAACAGAGAGTTCAGGAAGAAGGAGCCAGATGCTGTGGTTGAGCGGATTCTACTCAACACCAGCAAGAACTGGACATCTTCAAGGAGTGGGCATCTTCATCCTGCAGTTTGCAGACCAGACTCGACTCAGGAACCAAGACTCATAGTGAGTAGAAGCCTGTTGTCCTAACTCCTTCTCAAGATACAGAGGAGGGAAAGCCACCCCTCCCCCCAGTACAGGAAATCTCCATCTTGAATACTGACAAAGTTCTGCGGAGCTGCTAGTTCCACCTCAGGCCTTGGAAGAAAACTAGAGTTATTTAGCAGGTCACAAGAACATAACCTGACCTGCCAGACTCAGCTCCACCCAGGGAAAATTCACCCAGCTAGGACACCAGCCCCAGGAGTGGCTTTCTTCACTGGGTAATCAGAGCCAGAGGTTGCCCCTCCATTTAGCAGCCCTGACAATCAATTGAAATTTGGTAAACATAAACCCTGAGAGAGGCTCTAACCTGGGCTCTGTGACTTTTGCACAAACTAGCCCCCGGAAAAAGCTACTGTTTGCTGAAAGGCCTCAACTCTATCCAGAACCTAGCCTCATCACAGCATCTCCAAAGTTGAGGAAAAAGCTATATCCTTCTTTTGTGATACCCAAAGCAGATCTCCCTCCCATTGAACTAGCCTGGGAAGAGGATCACAAAATCCTGGGATAAGCAGAGCATTTTTCTGCCTGTTCAAACAAACTGATTTAAGAAACAAACCAAGCCACAGAAAAATCAAACTCCACAATCAGACCAGAGACTCCAACAAGAGGCTGGTTATGGACACAAGGGAGATGCAGGATTTTTCCCACCCCTCCTCCACAAAAAAAAAATCAAAAAAACTTTTTTTCCTTTTTTTTTTTGCATCTTTTATGAAAATTTTTTAAACTTTTTTTTTAATTTTTAATTTTTTGAAAAATATTGTTTTCTAGTAACTTTTTTTTCCTCTTAAAATTTTTATTTTAAGGGTATATGTGTGTGTGCGTTTTTATTTCTCTTTTTTTCCTTTGTCAAAAAACATTTTTTTTGTTTTTTGTCTAGCTATACTGAACTTCTGATCTTTTTCTTCTTTCTTATCCTTTTCACTTTTTCTTCTCTTTCATTCTTCTTTATGTGACTTAATTGTTGTTCTGCACATCCTCAGATAAACTCGATTATTAGACCTTATCCTCCATTGTGTACACACTTTGTCCTCAAATTTATTACTCAATTCAAAACCTCTTATACTTAAATTCCTTAATAGCAGTACTACCTCTTTATACCTCTATAATATTTTAAGTATTTTTATTTTTAAGTTTTTCACATTTCGTCTATATCCCTCCCTTTCTCTCACTATATCCATGTTCGTCTCTCTATATTTTGTTTTCGTTTCTGCATAATATGTTTAATTATTACTTTTCTATTTTTTCTGGTCTCATTTTTCCCCTTTCTCTTAATTCTTTTTTGCTCTCTCTTGGCTTTCATCCTATTCAACCTATTTCCTTCTTTGAGATTAGGACTTTTTTAACTCTCCCTGTGCCTTCCCACATCACCCTATTCCTATTTTTTAGACACATCTTTCCCTAAACCTAATAATTTCTGGTTTAATAAAATTCTTCTTTGTAGTTCGTAGCCCATTAATACATAGTTGTTTGATGTTGAATAGATGTATCTGTTGAATCAGATTGTATCTACAGACTATTGACTGTGCAAATACAGACTTTGGTTGATGCTTGCCTTAAATTAGTGTTCTAGCACAAAACGTGTTATTTTCATCCCAAATCGGCAGAGTAAGCTGGAAAAACACACAAAAAATGGCAAGTCTGGGTATCTCAATTGCCATTCATGATAATCAGGGGACAGAACAGATAATGAATAATTCAGAGGAGAGTTCCCAAGTAGCTATACAAACACTGGTGGCAAACACGATAAATGAAAATATTGAAAACATACAAAGGACTCTGAATGAGCATGATAGGGAGAGCGAGGAGGCAATCCAAAGGTTTATACAGGAATATCATGAGCTTGAGGAAGCTACTCGAAAACTGATAAAGGATTTGTGTGAGCTGCTTGAGAATACTCAAAGAGAAAGGCAGGAATGGTGATAGCTGGCTGAGAACACTCAAAGAGAACTACAAGAATGGCATCAACAGGAGCGAGAGGAAGCTAAGCAAAGAGTAACACAGGAATTCAGTGAGCAGGCTGAGACTACACACAGATCACTAAAGGCATTCATGGAATCCATTAACAAAGAGCTGAAGGAAGTCAGGGAGACACAAAGGGAATGCTGAATGGAACCCAACATAAGGAATGGGAGTCCAAAGAAATCATAATCAATCAACTAATTGATTTGAGAATAAACAGTGAACCCCAAGTTAAGGAAGTAAAGAAGTTCATACAAGATCTAAGTCAAAGCTTCAACAAAGATTTGAAACCATCAAAGCTGACCAATTCGAAGGAAAATAAATAAAAGCAAAGTAGAAAGTCTTGACAGCCGGTTAGACCGTGCAGAAGATCGAATCTCAGGGTTTGAAGACAGCATAGATATTATAAAGAAAGAACATACAACCATCCAAGACAAGTCCAAGAAATATGGTAGATCTATCCAACACTGGGAAGGCTCCATCAGAAGACCTAATCTAAGGATAATGTGTGTAAAGGAGCACCTAGAAACAGAAGTTAATGTTCTAGGAAATTTGTTTAACAGAATCCTAGCAGAGAACTTCCCAAACATGCAAAAAGATAGGTCTATTCAGATAAAAGAAGCTTCTAGATCTCCAAATAGACCAGACCAGAATAGGACATCCAACCGTCACATTCTAATCCACACTGGATCAACTCAGACCAAGGAAAAGTTCCTTAAAGCTGTGAAGGAGAAAAGATTAGTCACCTATAAAGGGAAACCAATTAGAATCACCTCAGATTTCTCAGCAGAGACAATCAAAGCAAGAAGACCCTGGAATGATGTATGCCATACCCTAAAAACAAACAACTATCAACCAAGAATACTTTAGCCAGTTAAACTCTCCTTCATAACTGAAGGCCAAATAAAAACCTTCCATAGCAAAAAAAAAAAAAAATTAAAACAGTACATCTCCATCGGCTCTACAAAAGATTCTTAAAGATGTTCTACATATAGAAAACCAACAAGACCACAATAAACGCCAAGAAACCGCACCCAAACTGAACATCCAAGAACCATAGGAAGAGCACAGTTTTCACAGCCCCCAAGAAGGTGGATAACAAGACAGGACCTCTCAAATACCTCTCAGTCCTCTCTATCAACATTAACGGACTTAACTCTCCAATTAAGGGTCATAGACTGTCTAATTGGATAAAAAAACAAGTTCCTTCTACTTGCTGCCTTCAGCAGGTACATCTTGCCCGTAAAAGCAAACACATCTTCAATGTTAAAAGCTGGAACAAAATTTACCAAACAAACAGCCCCCATAAACAGGCAGGAGTTGCAATCCTAATACCAGATAAAATAGACTTCAAATTAAAATTCGTGAGCAGAGATACAGAAGGTCGCCAAATACTAATTAAGGGATCTCTCCTTCAGGAGGATATTACAATTCTAAATATCTATTCGCCAAACAACAGAGCACCAAATTTTATCCAAGAAACACTACTTTCCCTCAAATCTCCCATAGATCCAAAAACATAAATTTTTGGGGATTTTAACACACCACTCTCCCACTAGACAGATCAACTTGGCAAAAACTCCACAGGAAACCACAGATCTAAACAGCTGCATAGATCAACTGGATTTAACAGACATCTATGGGAAGCCAGAATACACCCAACTGCATCAGAATACACGTTTTTCTCAGCAGAACATGGAACATTTTCTAAAATAGACCACATTTTAGGCCACAACGCTAATTTGTCCACGTTCAGAAAAATTGAAGTTATACCTTGCATTCTCTCTTACCACTAAGGAATAAAACTAGCACTCAAGACCAAAAGCCACCAAAGGAAGTCCAGTAACACATGGAAGCTGAACAACACACTGCAGAAACAGGAGTGGGTCATGGAAGAGATTAGAAAGGAAACCCAAATGTTCATGCTATTCATCAAAAATGAGCACACAAACGACGAGCTCCTCTGGGACACAGCAAAGTCTGTACTGAGAGGCAAGTTTATAGCTCTGTGTTTCTACATCACCAAATTGGAGAGATCTGAAACAAACAATATAATGACATGTCTGAACCTCCTTGAAAAAAGCAGCAAGATAAACCCCAATCCAGTAGACGGAAAGAAATAAGTAAAATTAAATCAGAATTAAATGATTTAGAATCCAAAAAATAACTACAGAAAGAATCAACAAAACAAAGAGTTGGGTCTTCGAAAAAATTAACAAAATATACAGACCCATAGCAAATCTTATCAGAAAAAGAAGAGAACACACCCAAATAAATAAACTCAGAGATGAGAATGGAAACATCACCACGGAAACAACCAAGATTCAGAACATTATAAGGGAATACTTCTCAAACCATTATGCTAATAAGTTTGAGAACTTGGCAGAAATGGACCTTTTCCTAGCAAATATTGACATGCCAAAACTAAACCAAGATGAGTTAAAACATCTTAACAGGCCCATGTCAAGCATTGAAATAGAAACAGCAATAAGAGACCTCCCAGCTAAGAAAAGTCCAGGACCAGATGGTTTTACAGCAGAATTCTTCAAGGCCTTCAAAGCAGAGCTCACATCAATACTCCTCAACTCTTCAATGAAATTGAAAGAGAAAGTTCACTACCGAACACATTCTATAACCCTCATCCCAAAACCAGAGACTCATCAAAGAAAGAAAACTGTAGACCCATTTCTTTGATGAACATTGTTGGAAAACTTCTCAATAAAACTTTGGCCAATTGAATTCAAAAACTCATCCAAAATCTCATACACCACTATCAAACAGGATTCATTTCAGGGATGCAAAGCTGGCTCAATATATGCAAATCAATTAATATTATTCATCACATAAACAGGAGCAAGAATAAGAACCACATGGATATCTCAATAGATGAAGAAAAAGCATTTCACAAGATCCAACACCCATTTATGATGAAGGTTTTGGAAAAATTAGGAATCCGTGGAACATTGCTCAAAACAATAAAGTCTGTATATGACAAACCTACAGCCAGCATTATACTTAATGGTGAAAAATTAAAGCCATTTTCTCTTAACTCAGGAACAGGACAAGGATGTCCACTCTCTCCACTTCTCTTCAATCTAGTATTAGAATGCCTAGTAATATGACAAGATGCAAACATAAAGGGGATCCAAATAGGGAATGAAGAAATAAAACTCTTCCACTTTGCAGATGACATGATCTTGTATTTAAATAATCCCAGAGACTCCACTCCCAAATTACTCAAGCTGATTCAAAACTTTGACAAAGTAGAAGGGTATAAAATTAACTCCCAAAAATCAATGACTTTTCTGTATGCCAACAATGAAAAAAGTGTGGCTGAAATTAGGAAAGCAACTCCATATGTAATAGCCCAACAAAAAATAAATTACCTAGGAATTAACTTAACCAAAGCAGTGAAGGATCTCTATGATGAAAACTTTAAAAACTTGACAAAGGAAATGTAAACAAAACTTAGAAAATGGCAAAACCTCCCATGCTCCTGGATTGGAAAGAATAATATCGTGAAAATGGCAACACTTCCCAAGGCTATCTACAAATTCAATGCCATACCTATCAAAATTCTAATCTTATTCTACAAGGAAATATAAGAGGCAATCCAAAAATTCATATGGAACAATAAAAGACGCCGAATAGCAATAACGCTCCTCAACGGAAAGAACACTGCTGGAAGAATATCAATACCAAATTTCAAACTATACTATAAAGCCACAGTAATCAAAACAGCTTGGTACGGGCACAAGAACAGACCTCAGGACCAATGGAATAGAATTGAAAACCCAGCAATGAACCTACAGACCTATAGCCATCTAATGTTTGATAAGGGAGCTAAAAAAATAGAATGGAAGAAAGACAGCCTCTTCAGTAAATGGTGCTGTCAAAATTGGTTAACTACTTGTAGAAAACTAGAGCTAGATCCTTATATATCACCCTGAACCAGAATCAACTCCAAATGGATCAGAGACCTCGGAGGCCAAGCAGACACTCTGAAAACATTACAGGATGGAATAGGAGAAACTCTAGGTCTCCTTGGCGCAGGCCTAAATTATCTTAATAGACACCCGGAAACACAACAAATCAAAGAAAGATTGGACAAATGGGATTTCATGAAGTTGCAGAGCTTCTGCATGGCAAAAGACATAGTTAGCAAGATCAATAGAAAGCCCACGGATTGGGAGAAGATCTTCACTACCCATTACAACAGACAAGGGTCTCATATCTAAAATATACTTGGAACTCAAAACATTAAATCCCCCAACAACAAATCCTCAATGAAACAACTGCCCAATAAATATGTTGGCTAAGGACTTAAAGAGAATCTTCTCTCAAGAGGAAAGAAGGATGACCAGTAGACACATGTAGAAATGCTCAACATCACAAGCCATAAAAGAAATGCAAATCAAAACAACACTGAGATACCACCTCACCCCGGTTAAAAATGGCCAAAAGCAAGAACTCTAACAAAAACTGATGATGGAGGGGATTTGGACAGAAGGGATCCGTACTGCATTGTTGATGGGAGTGTAAACTTGTTCAACCACTTTGGAAAGCAGTAAACACTTCCTCAAAAGACTTCATCGGAGCTCCCCTATGACCCAGCAATCCCATTTCTGGGTATTCTCCCAAAGGTTTACAAACAAGACCACACTAAAGCTACCAGCACAGCTATGTTTGTTGCAGCATTATTTACTGTAGCTTAGAGAACCAACCGAGATGCCCCTCAGTAGGTGAATGGATCAAGAAAATGTGGTATATGTACACAATGGAATTCTATGCCTCCATCAGAAAGAATGACATTTCCCCATTTGTTAGGATATGGAAAAACTTGGGAAAAATTATATTAAGTGAAGTAAGCCAAATCCAAAGAAACAGAGGTCCCATGGTTTCCCTTATTTGCAATATCTACTATATATATATATGAGTCAAGCAGTTAAGGTCAAATAATATGATGTTAGGAAAATGAACGCTTAGATATGTATTTAAATGTTTTTTTTTTGTTTCATGCATTTGTCTCTAATGCATTTATACGATTATTTCTTTGTTGCTTTGTATGTCCCTCCCCAACAGTATAACCCCTGCTTTCACTATATTTGATGTCGCTATAATTTGTAGAGGAGATGGGGAAAAACAAGTCGTTTAAGGATACAGGTGGACCGGATGCAACAATTAGAATTACAAGTTCTCATGTCGAAAACGAATTTCCCAATTTTGGTGCGGGGGGCTGGGGGGGGGGGGGTTGGTGCGGATGATAGGAGGCTGGGAAGGGATATGAATGAAGGGTAAACAAAGGATGAGGCTGCAATGCTTGATAAGAAATGTTCTCATTATCTTGCCCATTCAATTGTAACGACTCTGTACAGTATGTTCACAATTAATTAATTAATTAAAGAAATGATATACACATTTATTTCCTTTTTCTTACTGTCAGCTTTTCCCTCTAGGTCCCTCATTCCCTCCCTTCCATCACTGTCCTTGAGTTGCTTAGTTCATTTTCATTAATGTCCAATGCAGCTGATGCATCCTTCTGGTGTGTTTTCCTCTATCTATCTCTGATTCTGTGTCCTCTTCTTAGTTTCCCTCAGATGTGTGCATATATACCTTAAATGTGGTCAGTAGCTTTGGGTTATTTTGTAATGAAACAAGATTACTGGAATCTTTGTTTGTCGAGTCCTGTTTAGTTTTTTGTATCTCTTTACATGTTGTATTTAATATCCACATATCAAGGAGATCGTTTTCCATTTGTCTCTTTTGGCTTACCACACTCAAAATTATTTTCCTAGTTCCATCCATATCCCTGCAAATGCCATTATTTTTTCCGTTCTAATGGCTGCATAATATTCCATTGTATATTGGTACCACAATTTTTGGATCTATTTATCCATTAGGATCATCCAGTAGGGCATCAGGGTTGTTTGCATATCTTGACTATTGTGAGCAGTGCTGCAATAAACATGGAAGTGCATGTGTACTTGTATCCTGGTTCCTGTTGTTCAGCATAGATACCTAGGAGTGGTATCGCTGGGTCATTGGGAAGGTCTATGATTAGTTCTGGGGTACCTTCAGACTGCTTTCCAAAGTGGTTGTTTTAGTGTCTATTCCCAGCAGCAATGCAATAGAGTTCCTTTCTCTGCATTTGTCAATGGCTCCCTCCAGCCTTTGTTTTGGCTGACCTTAGGATGCAGACTATGCTGAATGGCATAAGGTGATATCTCAGGATTGTTTTTAATTGCATTTCTTTTACAGCCATGGATGAATAGCATTTCCTCATGTGCTCGTTGCCAATTTATCTCTTCTGAGAAGTCTCTTTTAAGTTCCTTTGACCATTTCGCAATTGGTTCAATAGGTTTGGGAGAGATTAGTGTATATACTGTAGGCCTTTGTCTGATATATTGCTGGTAAATATTTTTCCCAATTGTTTCTTTCTAGTTTGGTTGCTATGTCTTTAGTTGTTCAGAAACGTTTTGTTTTAAAGTAGTCCCATTTGTTGAGTCTCTCCCCAATTTGTTGTGATCGTGGAACTCTGCTAAAGAAGTTCCTGCCTGTGCCTATAAATTCAAGTGTCTCTCTTAGTATGTGCTTCAGTAGATTCAGATTTTTGGGATTGATGTTATGGTCTTTTATCCATTTTGAGTTGTCAAATATCAGATGATTGTAAGCATGTGGTTTTATTTCTGGATCTTCTAAACTATTCCATTATTTTGCTTTTATGCAATACCAAATTGCCTTTGTTATTATGGCTCCATAGTAGAGTTTGAAGTCCAATATAGGGAACCCTCTCTTTTTTTTGCCTAGAATTGTTTTGGCACCATTTCCAGGTGTCCTGATATCTTTATGTTTTTATACTTTTCTTTAAATAGATCCTTTCCATCTTTGGTTAAGTTAATTCCAAAATATTTTATTTTTTGATGTCATTGTGTGAGTAGTGTTATTTCCTTGATTTTCTTTTCAGCTTATTTGTTGTTGCTGTACATACAGAGAACTGATTTTTGTGAGTTTTTGTATCCTGCTACTTTTCCAAAGTGGTTTATAAACTGTTTTGGGGTGGAGAAAACTTTTAGGATCATTGAGGTGTAATATCATTTCATCTGCAAAAAAGGATAGTTTAACTTCTTCCTTCCAAATACAGATCCCTTTAAAGTCTTTCTCTTGTCTTATTACTCTGGTTAAGCATTGCAGGACTATATTAACCAGGAGAGGTTAGAGTAGGCATATTTGCCTTGCTCTTAATTTTAGGAGAATTTGTTGTAATATCTCCCCATTAAGTATAATATTGGCTATTGCTCTCTCATATACGGCTTACAGAGTTTTAAGAAAATTCCTCTACTATTCTCTTCAGAGCATTTAACATGAATAAATTTGTATTTTATCAAAAGCCTTTTCCACATCAATAGAGATCATCATGTGGTTCTTTTCTTTTATCTGTTGTAGGGCCTAAACTGTGGGCTTTGGTGTTGTCCCTCAGATCTTCAGATCAAGGATAGCACTCTACCACTTGAGCCACATTTCCACATCTGGTTTTCTCTGCCTATGTGGTGCTGAGGAATTGAACCAGGTTCTCATGTATGCAAGGCATACACTTTATCACAGCCATCTTTCCAGCCCATTCCTGACTATAATTAGGTGCTGGTGGCCTGAGTTGTTCAATAACCAGTCTGGGATACACAAGTGAGGCTCTGGTGTTGGCTCCCTGCACACGCAAAGATCTTTTGCTGTCATGGTTTGGTTTCTGAGGGCTGTTGTGACTTTCTTTGCAACCTCTTCGGAAACCTGTATGCAGTCCCTGACTTCAATCAGGAGAGGTCGTTTATGTAGCTCAATCACCCATCCCCCTGCCTGGTCCTGTGTTTCTGTCATCATCCTGGGACACACTCTTTGGGCTTAGGTGGGACCTGTGCTGCTGCGTTTCCCACGCAGGTTACACAGTTTGGATTTCTTCTTCTGCTGGATCCTGTGGTCCATTGTTGATCTTCACAACTTGAGGGTTTAAGCTCCCTTTTGGGTTGCTTTTTTCAAGCCTGGTGGGCTAGGTGTGTTCCAAAGGCTGATGGGGTCCTTGCACAGTTTTACTGGAACCTGTAGTCCAGGTTGTAGGGTGAAGGGTATGGGTCAAGCTTTGGAGATTACTGCCAGCACTGGTGTCTCTTGGAACGGGGTAAGGCTGTTCCTGTTGGGGTAATTAGCTAGAAGTGGTTGAGAGCTGTTGAATGGTGCGGGCACAGATCATTGTCTCTGTGCACTGTAGATTGCATGTTGCTACCAGGGTTAGCATTGTATTGAGATGATTGTGGTCTGGGCTGGGTGATGTTGGTGGCTCAGGGCCTCTGTTTTACACCATCTCTGACTCTGTTTATGCTGTCCTAGTAAGCACCACGGGTGTTTATGTATTGGCTTCCTATGGGTCACTGTGGTTCTGGGGGCCCTGGAGTTTTGGCAGAATGGCATCGTACCCCTTTGCCAGTGTGGGGTCCAATAGGATCTTTCTGCATGTTCTGATTTCCTATGTTTTTGTCTCTATTTGCAATGTCCATATCAGCACAGGCACCTGGGATCTCCTGCACTGGCCTTCTGTGGATGGACCCCTGTAGTTCTTGGCTTCCCACCACTGTTTGTGGCCTGGAAAATTTAGTAGGATTATGCAAATTTGCTCTACCGATGAGGGGTTGGAGAAAGCTCTTTGTTAAGTTTCCAACCTCTGAGGTTCCTCTTTTTACAATCACTGATTCTGGCACCAGCACTTTGGGTATGTTCTTCTTAGGCATTCTTCAGATAGCCTACTGTGGTTCTGGGTGTTCTGGGCTGGGCTCTGGTTTGGCACAAATTTGCAAGGACATCAATGGTTGGGGAAGGGTCTTCGTGTTTTTTCCCATTGTAATTTTTTTCCTGTACTTTTTATTGCACCTCTTTTTGTCTGCGTGGTCATCTTTTCAGTCATGGGTCTTTTGGAGAAATTGATTTTTGGAACTCTCTGTTTGTTTGGAGAGAGCTGTGGTGTTTCCCTATTGTTTGGGCACCATCTTGGTCCCCCGTTCCATAATTATGTTTGAAGTAAAAAATAGTTGGTTATACCAAAGAGTTAAGGAGCTCACAATAGATTTGTAATATCACTGTGGGTTGATGATGTCACAATGACATGGTGGATCTCAATTGTCATTGACTTACAATGATTATGAGTTCTCAAAGGACAGTGATGTCTCCAAAGTTAAGTGTTGTCTCAATAGTTGACAGGCTTGTGATGTCACAATGTAACAGAGTGGTCAATGATATCTAGCTGTGTGATGTCACAGTGGCCATGAAGTAAGTGTGGATAGCTGATACCATATATTCCTGAAATATTATCATGTGAAAAACAGATTATGAACTTACCTAGAATCTAAGATGTCGAAAAGGAAACATGTCACAAAAATTAATAGGACAGGACCAATTTGTGACGTCATAATGGGTTTATGGTATCACAATGGCAAAGTGAGGTCACAAAGGGATTGTCTTGTCACAATGGTTATGAAGTCAATATGGGTTTCTGATATCAACCACATGCCTCATTTGAAAGAAAGAAATCACAACATAGGCATTCACATTGTGTCTATAATGTCACATTGGCTATATGATGCCATAATAGTTAATGTCATTGTACTTTGGTGATATCAAAATGAGGTGATGATGTCAAAATGACAATTATGGTGTCATAATTGTTTGTGGTATTACACTGGCCTATCTGTTGCAGTAGTCATTAGTTCACAATGAAATTATGGATAAAAAATGGGACTATGATATCACAAAAATGATGTGTTTTTTCAAAGGTGCTCAGAGACCATAATAGGATTGAGATGTCACAATTTCATTTTGATGTCACAACAGCAATGTGATGTCACTATAGGACTGTGCTGTCACAGATGTAATGAGGTGATTTTATAATATTAGTAATATCGATTACATATTCCATTTCAATTGTTCTGTTAGAAATAAGGATAGGGGTACACAGAAGGAGCTTGAAGTCACAAAGGCCATGATTTGAAAAATGTAATGAAGTTATATTAGTTTTGCGAAAACACAATGGGAGTTATATACCGAATATGATATGCTGTCACACTGGTTACTGCATCATAAGGGTTTCTGCTATCAACCCAGAGTCCACATTTGAAATAGAATGAAATCAGAGAATAGGCATTCACAATCTGCCTATGACATCACAATGACAATGCCAGGTATTAATGCTATGGTGACGTGGAAGGTTGGTTATGTCCGATTGAGCAATGTGATGTTACACTGATGATGATCTCAGAAAGGCTTTGTGATGATACAATGGCATGTCTGACCTCAATTGTCATAGTACACAATGAGTATAGGGGCACACAAAGGGACTTTGATGTCACAAAGACCATGTGTTTTTTCAGTCATTGTAAGAGGTCATAATAGGTTTGTGATGTCACAATGTGATCGTGGCTAAAAGCATGAGTGATGTCATATTGGTGATGAGGTCACAATTGTTTGCTGCTGTCATAATGAGTTTGTAATATCAATTTCAATTGGTGCTTGTTATCAATGAGGATGCTGGAATAAGCACCTGGGCTCCAATCATTTATGGGACCTAATCATCATCTTGCCCCTATGGCCTGGCCTATGGAAGAGGGTGGTTTATGCTTCTGAACGGGTTGAGCTGTCCTGTAACCACGGAGAGATGTCAAGAAGGGATTGGGCATTGTGCAGTTTGAGAAGTGACAATTGAAAACGTAGGCAAGAGATCTGTTGGAGTGCTGGAGGTATACAGCCCTTATATAGGCTGGGTTCATATCAAACGAAGGGGAGAGGAAGAGGGGAAATAACTGGAGGGAAGAAAGTGGTGAGACAGCAGGAGGGCAAGACTTGACAAGAGAGGAAGTTGAGTGAGAGCAGGAGGGTAAGGATGGCAACTCATCAATGGGGCACAGCCCTGTGGAAAGTAGAGAGGCCTAAAAAGAAGAAGGAACTGGTGGAAAGGGAATAGGGAAAGACCAGGAACAAAGGACAGATCTGTAGAGGAGTGAGGAAGGGAAAAGAAAAACCTTGTCTTTTGAACTTTGGAGCTGTGGAGATCATAATTTTGGTATTGGTGGTTTGCAGATGAATTAACAAAGGGCATTGCTGCCCATTGGATGTCTGAAGTTTGGTGTTCAATGCTGCTCTTGGCCTGATTATCCAGCCCAGAACAAGATAAACACAGACCCCTTTGTAGTGTAAATTATTTTATAATCTTAATCGTACCTTGATGAATTATTTCATGCTTTACAGGACTTAAATTTTGGAGGCCCCATAGAGATAATCCATATCGATCGATCTGGGCCTTGGCCCCTGGGTAAACCTCCTTGTATGTGAGTTTCTCATCCCTCAGGGGTGAAAGCCTCCCTAGAGTTGTTGTTTCTTGTGGACCAACAGGGATAAGAGTCATTTCAGGGCTAGGAAAGTACTCAGTGGTAGAATGCTTGCCCTGCATGCCTGAGGCCCTGGCTTCCATTCCTCAAAACCACATAAGCAGAAAAAGCTAGAAGTGGCACTGTGGCTCAAGTGTTAGAATGCTAGCGTTGAGCAGATGAGCTGAGGGACAGGGCCTAGGCCCAGAGTTAAGGCCTCATGACCAGACCAAAAAAAAAAAAAATAAGCCCCCCAAAAACAGAAAACAAGAGTTATTTCAAACCCATGTAGAAGTGAAAGTCTCCCAAACTTGTCAGCCTGATTTTGAAACTTCTTCTGGAGCTCATTTGTGGCATTCTCAAGAGGCCATTTGGGCCTTCTCTGGAGGATATTTTGGGTAATCTCATCCTTGAGGCCATCCTTGAGAGGGCATTAAGGGCCTTCTTGAGGGTTCATCTTGGGTTTCCTTTAGAAGCCATCTGTGACCTAATCTAGAGGTTATCTTTGCCCTTCTCGAGGTCCTCATCTAGGCCTTCCTCCAATCTGGTGTTTTACTGGTAGGACATCTGGGACTGACTCGAGTGGAAATTTGGGTCCTTTTGGGAGGCTATTTGGGGCCTGTCCTATAGTTTACCTGGGAATTCCTCTGGTGGTCATTTGGGGTCCCTGAAGAGGCCAATTGGGAATTCCTCCACTGGTCATCAAGGCACTTAAGTGAGAAGGCATATGTGACCTCTTCCAGGGGTCATGTTAGGCGTTCTCAACAGGTCATCTCAGATGTCCTCTGGAGGTCAACAAGAGACTTCCAGAGGTCATCTGGAGTTTCTTTAAAGCCATCTGAGACCTCCTTGAGTGGTCTTTTGTAGCCTCCTTGAATGGCCATCTGGGACCATCTCCAGAGGTCATCTAGGATCTCTTCAGTAGCCCTTATGGGATCTCGCCAGAGATCAACTCATACTTCCTCAAGAGGGCATCACTGAGAGATATTGGACATGTGGGTTTAGGGTTTATGGCTATTTGTGTGTGCTGATAGTTCTGTTTCCTGTATAAACATCTGCTTACTCCTTTTTTTTCCAGGATGGGAGTACAATATGTGAAAGTTCCTGTAACTGAAATATATACCTTCTGGTGTTACAGGATCCCCCAGAAGAAGACACGTCCTTCTAATCTGTGCCATCAGCATCTCTGATGTTCAGTCCCTCCATACCAGAATTAGTTTCTTGAAGCAGCCTGAGGTGGTACACAACAGGCACATTGGGGTGACGGTGGGCAAACTAACCTTGTAATACTTGCTCCCTTTACAATTAGTGTCATGTATAAGGGGAAATAGCACAATCCATCCTTTTCTGAAAAAGCCCAGGGCCACATCTCTTTACATCAGCTCACCTGGGATGACTGAGGGCAACTTTCACAGGTGCTTTCCATCTGGGAGGAAGAGAGCGAATCCGGCACAGTGGCTTGAAGGCGGTCCTTGGACCGGATCATTCCCCCACTGAAGACCCATTTCTATTGGAGCAAGTCTTTCCCCAAACTCAACCAAGCTGGGAGTAGAACAGCAGTCACGGTAAGGATGTGCTTAGCAATACTGCAAGCCTGTTAGCAGGATAAGGGCAGCGGCTTGGAATCCAACTAATTTAATTAAGATGAATGAGACTATCCTTCCCCAATGAATCCCCTAATGCTTTTCTAGAAATCCTCCAAGAGGCCTAAAGGAACTATATGCCTTTAGACCCTGAGGCCCAGGATAATTGAAGAGCCCTCAATATATCTTTCACTACACCGTCGGCCCAGATATTTGGAAAAAAACTTCACAATTTAGAAGGTTTTAGAAAAAGTATTATCTGTGTTGGTAGCAGTTGCCCAACAGATGTTTCATAACAGTTATGCAGTGGGAAAAAAAAAAAACAGTCTAAGAAGGGGTTTCACATAGCAGCTCCAGGATAGGGATCAAGAGACTCATGGTGAAGACAGTTTAATTCATTTGCAAATATCAATAGAGATCCTCTAGGACTAGATCTGTGTGCTTAGTGGAAGTAAACAGCAAGGGAAAAAGGAATTTCCAAGGAAGAGAAGGATTAAAAATGACACGTTAAGTAGGCAGGTTGCCACTGGGAAACTGTGATTATATCTCCTGAGAACAAGGCAAATGAGCTCGGGAGTCTGAAATCCAACTATGGTAAACTTAAAAATCATGCCACTGAACTTAAGAAAAAATATGGTGATGAAAAATTTCACATATTTCTGTTCGAAAACACAGGCTAAAGAATATTCTAAATCTCAAATACATGCCAATCAAAATCCACAAATAGTTAAAAGTGCATTAAACAGCACAGTGGAGAAAAGAAAGAATTATCAGATGTGAAGAAAAGATTTGAAGACATAAATCATAAAATTGTGAGAGTCAAAAATAAGAACAAAAATTCACAAAATGAAACTGAGAAAAACGCAGAATCAAATGAAATCCAAGTACATCAGAAAAGGTGTGCCTGATGCAAAGGTCGATCCCACAGGTCGCAGGCTGAAGATGACAAGGACATCAATGCTTCCATCCTTGCTGACTTCAAGCAAGGCCAGGAAAAGATCCTGACACTGTACATGAAATCAAGGCCAGGTAAAAGGAGCTGGTCATGATACAAGAGGGCATTAAGCTTTTACATTTGAAGGGTGTGAGCAGAAATTCCAAGCACCAGAGGAAAAACTGAAAGGCCATTTAGAACAATAGACAAAAAATTCCTTTGTCTTTGAAGAAGAGGCCAAGAAAAGTGAGCAGAATAATAAATGGGTCAAAATACGGATTGTTACTCTTTCGAAAGAGTTAAGGACACTCATATTTTGATGGGGAATACCTGGGAAAAACAGCATTAGGCACAAAAAAAAACAAGAGTTAAACAGTGGAAAGACTTGTCATAAAAATACAAGGAAGTGTAAAACAAGAAAGAGGAGCTACTAGAGGAAAACACAAAGACAATGACAAGATCCTCACCATAAATGTAATGCAGAAGTGGTATGTCCCAATGAAACAGAGGAAGGTGAAAAAAACCCCTCTCAATAGCACCACTGAGAATTGAACGGAGGAGATGAAGAGCAAGCAAAAGTGCTGCTGAAAGAGCAGCAGTTGATATTCAAAGGAACTTTCCTGTGACCCTGGAAGAACACTTGCAAGGTCAGGAGGAATTAAAAAAGGAGATTGGAATCATAAAACCAAGCTGTAATGAGTGAAAAGCAGGAGTATAAATGGAAGAAGTCTCCAAACTCCAAACAGGTTCAGAATAATAAAAAGGAGTTAAAGAAACTAGAGATCATGTAGATGCAGGGAAACAACTGAGCTGATCAGGTAGCTCAGGAAACCACTCTAAAATCAGTGGTGTTTCTAGTGCTACTACTCGTTAAGATTAAAGAATGGAACAAAAAAGTGGTAACGTATGTGTAAATGTGGATACTGATCTTGTGAAAATAATTACATGTTCAAACCTTCTGTTTGTATCTGGTTATTTGACATGGTGGTAATTTGCCAGCAGCAAAACCTATCTTGAAAACCATTGGGGCCCCTGCCTGACAAACTTGTATATAGAAAGTTGCCAACAGGTAAATTCTGGAAAGCTCCAACATGTAGTTCTCAGAAGGAACTTCAAGTCAAAATCTGATCATGATGTCACATCAGTAATTAGATATCACAGTGCTGATGAGGTCCCAATGTATTTGGGATATCACAATGAGCTTGTAATATCACAATGATATGTTCGACTTCAGTTGCTACTAGTTCACAATGAATTCAATGTTCACAATGTTCAAGGAAGGAGCTTGATATCTAAAATGTTATGAGGTCATGATGAAGTAGGGAGGTCAGTTCTGGCCATCACCTTAGTGGCCACATGGTTGATTGTGGAATCTAGCATCTTGCTTTCATGCTGGTGGGAAAAAAAAACCCTGCCTATCACCTAACTCCAAGGTAGTGTGCACGACCATAACCCTGGAGACAGGTGCGGGTACTTGGCTGATAGGTAACTGGATTTGCTTGGACTGGGAATTTCCTGATGATCTGACCTCTGCACCGACCTACTTAGGTCTGAACAAACTTAGACATCATTACGTCATGCCAATTGTCTCACTGATCATGTCCTGTGTCCTGTCTCCTGGCTCAGCTTCGGTCATCATTGCAGCCCAAGTAAGCTATCCATACCATTGTTGGCATGGTTTTTGTTTTTTGTTTCTCTTTAGCATGTTTCCTAGCTGTGTTACTTTTCTTTGCTTGATGTAGGTCTTTGAAACAATTGGCTACTGCAACCTGTAAACTCTATTATAACTATTACGATATACTATATCTCAAAATGAGCCTTCTGGGAGGATTTCCCTTACAGCAATTAAAGTGTTCTGAAAACACTGTGGGACAATGATATCACAATGAAAATGTGGTCGAAATATCATGTCATAATAATGTTTTGAAGTCACCATTAGCTGTTGATGCCTACTGTGATCAGATCACGCTAGGTTTGAGATGTCACAATGAGGTATGGATAGCAAAATGGTATACAGGATCATAATTTTCACTAACTTATAATGAATATATGAGTTCACAGAAGAACTATGATGTCTCTAAAGTATGTATTGTGAAAAATGTGATGAAGTGCTAGCAGGTTTCTGATTTCACTATGGGACAGAATGGTCATGACCTGTGGCATTGTGATGTCAGAGTGGCCTTGATATCACAGAAGAAGTCCTTTATAACATGTCATATCTGAAATATTATCAGTTTGAAAACAAATTATTAGCTCACAAATTGAAAAATTATTAGCCTAAAGTATCACATGGCAAAGAAATTTTGCGGAGAAGACAGGTTTGTAATGGCACAGTGGGTTACTGATATCATTATGGCAATGTGATGTCACAATGCTGATTAGTTCACAATGGGTTTCTGATAACACACATGCCACATTTGAAATAGGATGACATTGCAGAATAGGCATTTACAAAGTGTTCATGATGTCACAATGCAATGTGATGTCAAAGGGTATGATATGATTGTAAGTTTTGTGATATCACAATGATATGATGCTATCATAAGGACAATGTGAGACAGTTGTTGTCACCAAAGGTTTTGATGTTACAATGGCAGGTTGAATCTCAATTGTCTGTAATTCACAATGAATATATGGGTATACTAGAGACTATTGTGTCACAAAGGACATGTAATTTTTAAAAGTGCTTAGCGGTCCCAATTGTTTTAATCAACATCTCTCACAGAAACCAGTTTTATTGTTCCAGTGCAAAGTCCAAGACTTTAGACTCACATGATGTGCTAAAATAGTACAGAGAGCTTGGTCAGATGGGAAAAATGCTTGCAGCTTGGTTATGGAGACAGACTTGAGCTCTCAAAATTGTCCTTAGCAGTAACTACAGCAGCTGCTACCATTGCCACCTCATCAACAAATACAGCCCAGAACACAGTCACCAGATGTGGCTTGTGAGAAGATTAAACTCACCACCAGCAAAAACTGACAAGGAGCAAACATCTTCATCCTGCTCATCACAGACATTTGCAGACCATAGATGGCCTGGAAACCCATGGGAAGGCTTGAGTACCACACAAGCAAGACTTCCTTAATCCTTTCCACAGAGCAAGAGTGGGGAAAGTATATACTCCCCAACCACAAGAGGAGAACTCCTTCCTTGATACAGACAAAGACATGACAGAACACCCCATAATAAGACTTTTGAAGAAACCAGTAGGATCCATTTAACGGATGAAAGGAACCTGACATGCCAGCTTCAGATCCAGGCAAGGAGATAGTTTTACTTTCCATGCAGAGGAATTTCTACCCGTAGATGACTGACTTTAATCACTGGGTACAAGGCTATCCCACCACAATGTGGCACAGTCAGCAGACCTAGCTGCCTGAGAGTAAAAGAAAAAAATTGGAAACAGTAAATATATATCCTGACAATGGCTCCAGGCTGGTCTATATGAGTGTCTCAGGAGCTAGCCCTGCAGGGAAAAGCTACACATTCTGACAGGCCTCAACATTACCCTGAGCCTAGCCCCATCAGAGTAACTCCAAGCTAGAAGAAACAGCCATCTCTCTCTTTTGTGATACTCAAAGGAATTCACCATCACATTGAATTACCCTGGGAAGGTGTTATAAATTCTCTAGTAAGGAAGAGCATTGTTCTGCCTGCTGAAACAAACATTTAAGAAACCAATGAAGCCACAGGAAAATCAAACACTGTAAGCAAACCAGAGCACCAATAAACTGGTTAAGGACTCAGGGAAGATAGAAGATCCAGCCTGAAAAAAAAACTTAAAGAACACTTTTGTCTATCTGTTTTTAGAATTATTAAAAAATTGTTTTCTAATTTTTCATCATTTTTATTTTAGTTATTTTATTGTTTTTACTTTTTTCTCTTGGTACTTTTGTGCTTCCTTTGCTATATTTAGTAGCTGTTCAATTCATCTTCAGATATATATCCATATTCAATTATTTGATCTTATTCTTAATTGTGAACATACTAATTAATGTATTGATTACTTAATTCACAAACACTCATCATTAAATCCCTTAGTTGTATTTTTCCTTTATACATTTTTAAGTGTTTCATTTTAAAAATGTTTTCTTTTTCCTTTTCCTGTCTCTCCCTTTTCCTTTCCTTCTATCCATTACCTCCCTCAGCATTTAGGTATTATGTTATCTCTCTCCCTGTCCATTCCCATATGTCTCTAATTTTATTTTCTCCTCACAATTCTCCCTGAAGTTACTAATTTCTGCTCTTCTGACTTCTTCTTTGATTTTCTTAGTCTAGGTATCCCTAGTTGTTTGTTGTTGAACTAGATTGTATCTAATGAACTGGATTGTACATGTACTTATTTTGAGTGTGTTAAACAATTTGTGCAACTACAGAGCTTAGGTTGATGATTTACTAAAACAGTGTGCTAGCACAGTATTGGTTTTGCCTTCATACAAAAATTGGCAGAACACGGTGGAGAAAGACAAGAAAAATGGTATGGCCAGGTATCTCTAGTCCCACTAACAATGAGTGGGAGTCCTTATCTTGGGGTTCATTTTGCCTAATAACTTATCTGACCGTTTCTGCTTGTTTCAAACATGTACTAGTTATTGCAAATAAGGAAAACAATGAGACCTATTTTTCTTTGAGCCTGGCTTGCTTCACTTAATATAATTGTTTCCAAGTTCTTCTATTTCCTAACAAATGGCGAAATGGCATTCTTTCTGAGAGAAGCAGAGAATTCCATTGTGTCTATATACCACATTTTCTTGATCCACTCATCTATTAAGGGGACTCTGAGCTGGTTCCTTATCGTAGTTATCATAAATAATGCTGTAATAAAAATAGTTGTGCTGGTAGATTTAATATGGTCTTGGTCTTGCTTGTGATTCTTCAGGTAAATGCCCCAAAGTGGGATTACTGGGTCAAGGGGAGGTCTATATGAAGTCTTTTGAGGAACCTCCAATACTACTTTAAATATTGGTTAAACAAATTTACAAGATAAGGTCTCAAATATTTTTTTCTAACATATTTATGATTTTTTTTGTTGATTTGCATGCCCCCCCCAAGAAATAACTCCTGATTTCATTGTATTTGTGGAGGGGAAGGCAAAAACCAATTGTTTAAATAGGAATACAGGTGGACTCATTGTAAAAATGAGATGTACAAGACCTAATGTCGAAAAACGAACTTTACAACATTAGTGCAGAAGTGGTGGTGGGATGGGAATAAATGGGAAGATGAAACAAAGGAGGAGGCAATAAGGATTCATAAGAAATATACTCATTAATTGCTTATGTAATTGTAACCCCTCTGTATAGTATTTTCACAATAAAAATAATATAATAAATAAATATAATAATCCAGAGGTGAGTTCCCAAAACCCTCTACAAACACTACTGGTACATATGTAGAATGAAAAGTTTGAAAGCCTGCAAAAGACTCTGTGTGAACGTGACAGGGAAATGCAAAAGCATGATGAGGCCAATGAAAGATTAATACAGGAATTAATGAGCCTGAGAGGCTTATCAAAGGGTAAATGAGGAATTGCTTGAGCAAGATGAGAAAAAAATGATTAATAGATGCATTAATGGAATCCATAAACAGAAAGCTTGGGCAATCCCTAGAGGCTACAAAGGAAATGCTGAGTGAAGCCCAATGAAAGGAAAGTTTGTCCAATTAACTTATAACCAATCAAGAGATTTTAGAATACATACTGAAAACCATATTAAGAAGGAAAAGAAGTCCATACAAGACGTAAAACAAAGCTCCAACAAAGAATCTGAAGCCATCAAATTCGACCAATTAGAAGGAAAGGAAATAAGAACACAATAGAAAGCCTTGAGAGTAGTTTAGTCTGTGCAGGGGATCCAGTCTCTGGTACTGAAGACAGCCTTGACACTATAAAAAAAAAACAAAAAAACAAAAACTACAAATCTAAGCAATATGATAGATCTATTCAATAGTTAGAAGAGACCACCAAAAGGCCTAATTTAAGGCTAATGGTTGTAGAGGAAGGCTAAGAGCAGTGAAACGTCTAGGACATTTATTTAACAGGATTCTAGCAGAGAACTTCCCAAACATGCAAAATGATATGTCCATTCAGACACAAGAAGATTTTAGAACACCAGATAGAACAGACCAGAATAGAACATCACACTGTCACATTGTAATCCACACAGGATCTATTGAGACAATGGAAAGGCTGAGTAAAGCTTTTAGGAAGAAAAACTAATCACCTATAAAAGGAAACCAATCAGAAAAGTTTCAGAATTCTCAGCAGAGTCAATGAAAGTAAAAGGGCCTGGAATGGCCTGGGAAGGTGGCTCACACCCTGGGTTTGACTCCTCAGCACCACATAAGCAAAAAGAAAAAAGCCAGAAGTGGCTTTGTGGCTCAAGTGGAAGAGCTCTAGCCTTGAGATGAAGAGCCGAGGGACAGCGCCCAGGCCCAGAGTTCAGGCCCCACGACTGGACCTCCCCCAAAAATAAGGTCCTGGAATGATGCCTGCCAGCTTCTAACGACAAACAACTATCAACTAAGAATACACCGCTCAGCTAAATTCTCCTTCATAGCATCAGGACAAATGAAAATCTTTCAGAAAAAACCAACACTGAAACCATATATCTCCACCAAATAGCATTATAAAATACATGTAAATGTATCCTACACATAGAAAACCAGCAAGAGCACAATAAAAGCCAAGGAGCAGCCCCCAAACAAAGAGTCTAAGAATCCTAGGTAGAATCCAGTGGGCACAGCCCCAGAGAAGATGGATACCATGGCAGCAATTACCAAACACATCAATCCTAATTCTCAGTTTTAACTGGAATCAACTCTTCAATTAAGGGACATAGATTGTCTACTTGGATAAAAAAATCTACCTTCAAGAAACATACCTTGTCCACAAAAACAAACGTCTTGTGAAAATGGAAGGATGGAGTAAAATCTAACAAGCGAACATCACCATAAACAGGTGGGAGGTGAAATCAAATTTCAGGTAAAATGGACTTCAAGTTAAAATTAGCAAGAAGAGATATAGAATATCATTACATATTCTTTAAGGGATCACTCCTTCAGAAGTATTTGACAATTTTAAATATCTGTTCACCAAAAACAGAGGACCAAAATTAATCCAAGGAACACTAATTGCCCTAAAATCTCATATAGATTGAAAGACATTAATTGTTGGTGACTTTAAATCACCACTATCTAGCTGGATACAACAACACAGCAAAGCACAAGAGAGAAACCTCAGATATAAAGAACTGCATAGACCAACTAGATGTAACAGACATGTACAGAATATAACACCCATCAGCATCTGAATACATATTCTCCTCAGCAGCTCATGGAACTTTCTTCAAAATAGATCACATTTTAGGTCACAAAGAAAATTTGTCCAAATTCAGAGACATTGAAATTATCTCCTGCATTATCTCAAAACACAAGGGAATAAAAGGTGAATTCAGCACCAAAAGCCACCCAAGAAAATCCTGTAACACATGGAGGCTGAACAACACCTTGTTGAATCACCAGGGGGTCATGGAACACATTAAAATGGACATTCAAATGCTCATGATATTTAACAAATATCATGTTCCTCTGGGACACAGCGAAGATAGTACTCAGATGCAAGTTTATAGCTGATTCATATACCAACAAAATGGAGAGATTTGAAAACCAATAATTTGCCAATTCTGCCAAGGGCCATCTACAAATTTAATGCAATACCTATCAACATTTCAACCTCATTCATAAATGAAATAGAAGAAGCAACCCCCAAATTCACATTCAACACTGAATAACAAAAGCAATCTTTAGCAGAAAGAACAGTGCTGGGAGAATATCAATACAAAATTTCAAATTCCAATACAAAGCTATAGTAATCAAAGCAGCTTTTTCCTGGCACAAGAATAGACCTGAGTACAATGGAATTGAACTGAAGACCTAGAAATGAACCCACAGACCTGTAGCTGCCTAAACTTATATTAGGGAGCTAAAACGATGGAATGGATGAAAGACAGCCTCTTTCCAAATTTAGTAAACAAAAAAGCTGAACCTAAATTCTTATATATCACCCTGTACCAGAATCAATTCCAAATGGATCAAAATCTTCACCATGGAAGCAGACATATGGAAACATTAGAGGAAGGAATAGGAGTTATTCTAGGGTTCATTGACAATGGACAAATTTTTCTGAAGAAAGACCCAGAAACACAAAAACTCAAAGAATAGGTTGGACAAAAGGGATTTCAAGCAAAAGCATACTTCTGCAGGAGAAAGTACATAGCTACCAAGGTGAAAGTAAAGCCGAGAGATTGGGAAAAAATCTTCATTACCCATCCAACAGACAAGGGTCTCTTACCTAAAATATAATTAGAACTCACAAAATTGAACCCAGCACTAATAAATTCTCAAAGAAACAGCCGCCCCAGTAATAAATGGGTTAAAGACTTACAAAGAAATAATAGCAAGAAAGATAAAACCACTTGTTTCGCTACCTTGGTGTTGATTTCACTTAACATCATCCTATCTGGTCAATATGTACATAGCATTTGACTTTTTGCTTGCCCAAACATATACTAGTTATAGCAAATAACTTGTTTCTTTTCTTTTCTTTTTTTTTTTTTTGCTTTGTATGCTCCTCCCCTACAGTATAACTCCTGTTGTCACTGTATATAATGTGGTGTATTGCATCTTTTATATACACTTCTCTAATTTGGGGAGAGAAAGAGAAAAAAAAGTTTATATAGGGTTACAGGTTGCCCATTGTAACAATGACATCTACAAGACACTTTGTTGAAAATGGAACTTTGCAATAGGTGTGTGAGCGGAGAATGTAGTTGTCGAGGCGGAAGGGATGGTAGGGCAAAACAAAGGAAGAGGCAATGCTTGATAGGAAATGTACTCATTACCTTGCTCAGGTAACTGTTACCTCTCTGCACAGTATTCTTTTTTTATTGTGGAAATACCATACAGAGGGATTACTATTACATGGGCAATGAAATGAGTACATTTCTACTTCAGCATTGTTGCATCCTTCTTTGTTTCCCCGTACTATCCCTTCCCATTTCCTCCAATACCCATTCACCCCGCATACCTCCCTGACAAAGTTGAAAAGTTCGTTTTTCGACATAATATCTTGTACATCTCCTTGTTACAATGGGTCCACGTGTATTCCAATTTAAACAATTTGTTTATCCCTTCCCCTCCACAAATTATACTAACACCAAATACAGTGAAAACACGGGTGATACCGTTTGCAAGGGTCCAACGAAACAATAAAGAAATATTTATAAAATATGTTAGAAACAATAGCAATAAAGAAAAAAAAACCTTTAGGTCCTTATCTTGGGGTTCATTTCGCCTAACATCAACTTGTCTTAACGTTTCTGCATGTTTCAGATATACTAGGTACTACAAATATGGGAAACAATGGGACCTATTTTTCTTTGCACTGGGTTACTTCACTTAATGTAATTTTTTCCAAGTCTTTGCATTTCCTAGCAAATGGAGCTACATCATTTTTTTCTGATGGAGGCATTTAATTCCATTGTGTATATATATATATATATATATATATATATACACCACATTTTCTTGATCCATTCATCTACTGAGTAGCATCTACTTTGGAATACAGTATGGAGATTCCTCAAAATACTCCACGTAGAACTCCTCTATGACCCAGCAATCCCACTTTTGGGCATTTACCCAAATGATCACAATCAAGACAATACTAAATATACCAGCACAACTATGTTTACTGCAGCATTATTTACCATAGCTAAGATATATAGAGTATTCTTGCAATAAAAAAAAACTTATTTAAAAAGACTTCAAGAGAGACATCTCTGAAGAGGAAATAAGAATAGCCAACAGACACATGAAGAAATGCTCAACTTCTCTAGCCACAAAAGACCTACAAGTCAACACAACATTGAGATTCCACATCATCTCAGTTAAAATGACCATGATCAAGAACTCTAATAAAAGATCCTGGAATGTATGTGGTCAAATGTATACCCTAGTTCACTTAAGGTGGGAGAATTAACTTGTTTAACCACCTTTGAAAGGAGTATAGAAGCTACTCAAGGGACAATGCATAGAGGTCATGCATCATCCAGCAATCCCATGTTTGGCCATTGGCACAAATGGTCACAAACAAGGCCATAAAACATCAATCAGCATAAGAATGTTTATCACAGCATTATTCACCCCCAAAATTTCAGTAGATGAACTGATCAAAAAAATATGATAGATAGAGAGATATAGAGAGGGAGAATATATTTTCTTGAATATATAGTTAATATGTATAAACATGTACGTTTATACATGTTTATATGTATGTATATACGTACATGTTTATACATATATTCATATATGTTTATATATGTATATGTATGTATATAGATGTATATATATGTAAATTAAAGACATTATTTATATATTAGATATGTATATATATTCATATATTCTATATATTGTATATGTATTATATAAGCATATACAGTATATATAATATATATTTCTATATACTTGTATATATAACATTTACAATATTTGTATATATACATATATTTATATATACAATATGTACTCTATATTATTATAAATAATATTATAACAAAATATATCTAATATAGATTATATAAAATGAATAATAAACATATTATCATTTATATATACATATCTATAGATATAAATATATATTCTATATAATATGTAATATAATATAGGTATATATGGATATATACATATAATATATAAGCATATGTATTATATATAATTACTATGTTATGTATTTTTAGGTATATATTAAATATAAATATGTCATAAAGTTAGATATTTATATAATATAAATTTTATTTAATATAATATGTAATATATTCTGTATATTTATATACCATATATATATATATATATATACCTATGTATACATATATATATCTGCCTATATATACCTAAATTTTATAGGTAAATATCTGTATATATTCCTTTATGTTAACCTACATAGGTAAATATTATATGTATATATCTGTATATATACCTATATATTATATATTGACATATGTAATATATATATACATATTATATGTATTCATATTATGTACATATCTATATATACATGTTTTCTATATATTATATATTTCATATTTTACATTACACATTTATGAATTATATATTACATATACACCGATATAATACTTATTATATAGGTACATACATGTATATATCTATCTATATGTAGGTACATATATATTTGTATATAATATTTATTATATAGTTTTATATACATATAATATATATAACATGTAGGTATATATATATATATTATATTATAGTAATAATTCTTAATAGACAGTGTACTAATTATTTTACTCATGTAACTCCAACATCTTTGGTTTATTGTTTTTGGGGCCTAGAAAGAATGTCAATGCCCCATTTGTTAGGAAATGGAAAGACAGAATAAATTATGTAAAGTAAAGTAAGCCTGGGCCAAAAAACATAGGTCCCATGGTTTCCCTTATGTGCAATAACTAGTATATTTCGAGGAGGAGCAGAAATGGTCAAATAAGTTGATGTTAGGTGAAATGAAGTGCAAGGTAAGGACCCAAATGTGTTTTTTTTTTTTTCTTTTTTGCGATGGTTTCTAACACATTTATAAGATGATTTTTTTTTTACTTTGTATGTCCCTCCCCCATGACATCACCCCTGTTTTCATTGTATTTGTTGTTGGTATACTTTGTGGAGCAGAAAGGAAAAAAAAATATTTAAATAGGAATAGAGGTGGAACCATTACAATGAAATGTGCAAGATGTAATGTCGAAAATGAACTTTATGACTTTGGCCAGACGTGGGGTGTGGGTGGGGGGTAGGGAAGGGGTAAGCGACGCAAGTGAGAGGAGTCAGGGAGTGGGGATGAGAAGTGGGAAGGGATGGGAAGTTGAAACAAAGGGGGAAGAAAAGTGTTGATAAGAAAGGTCCTCATTACCTTGCCCATGTAATTGTAACTCCTGTGTACAGAATTTTCACAGTAAAATAAATAAATAAATAAATAGAATAAATCTCTTTGGACAGCATCTTTACAATGAAGTATATAATGAAATAAGTTAGGAGTTCATAACTTTGCTTACAACCCATTAATTGTAGACATCACAGCCCTTTTGTGAACATTTGTGCATTAAAGACAATTGAGTTTTGGCATTCCATTGTGACATCACCAACCAAGTGTGGCTTCACAAATGTATCGTGATTTCAACATGCTTGTGGCACCACCAACTAACTGTGACATTAAAACATTATTACATCATATTTTTACATCACATTGCCATTATGATATAACTGCCCATTGTGTTTTCCCAAACCTAGTATGTTCTCATAATATTTTAGAAATTTCCTGGCCTTTGGGACTCCCAGCTCTTTCCTTGAACTCCTGTACTCCTGAACTAGGAGCAAATAAAATTGAAGAAGTGCTTGTCTTATTTCAATCTCACTTTTTTTAATCGCAAACACAATTTGACCTAATCACCCCTCTGATATAACAAACCCATTATGATGTTACATTGCCCTTTTGAAATCATGATCACATTGTGACAATTATAGGTTTGTGAAAACCCCATGGGACAGTAATATCACCCTTATAATGTGATGTCAAAATATCATGTCATGATTACTTCTTAGCCTAGGACTATTTCTTAGCTCCTTGGAATAAACACAAGTCCATTGTGACATCACAATCCCTTTTTCTACCCATATTCTCTTTGTGAACTAGTGACAATTGAGATCAGATATGCCATGGTAATATCACAAACCCCTTGTTACATCATCACTATTTGGACGTCACATTCCTGGTATGACACCATCAGCTCATTTTGGCCTCACAATACTACAATTTCATAATAGTATTATGATATTACATATGCATTGTTACATCATACATCCAATATGGATGTGTATCATATGAAATCCTTTTGTTTCAAATGTTACATGTGTCTTGTTATCAGAAACCCATTGTGACTGCATAACCATTGTGGTATCAATAATCCATTGTGACATCACAAACTCCTGTTCTCATAATTTTGATAAAATATTACCTTTGTGATATCTTAGGCCATTTGTAGGCTCATTATCTATTTTCAACTTCCTAATATTTCATGTATGACATGTCATAGAAAACCACTGTGACAGCATGACTGCTGTAACATCACACTGCCAGATGTCATGAACATTGTGTCACATAGCCACATCACAAACCTCTTTGGACTTTCTCGCATTTGTGTTGAGACCTGCATTTGGAAATACCCCAATCCCTTTTTGAACTTATGTATTCATTTAGAATAAATGACAATAGAGATCTACCATGATATTTTGATTTCAGCATCCCATTGTGACCTCAGAAACCTTCTGTGACCTCATCACAGTTGTGGCATCAACAGCTATTTATGACATCAAATCATTATGTCATGGTATGGTGACACCATATTTTCTTTGGGATATCATTGTCCCATTTTGTTTTCACAAACATATTTAACTCCATCACATGTTAGAAAACTCATGTGCTTTGGGACTCCTATCTCCTTCCTTGAAAGCAGGTCCTCATTGTAAAACAGTAGCAATTGAAATCATACCTGTGATTGAAATATTACAAGTGTGGTCACATCATTATCCTATTGCTGATGTCATAACCACTGTGACATCACAAAAACATTTTGACATCACATTGCTGTTGTGACATGATTATCACATTGAGACATCCCAACTTGTTACGACCTCTCAGAACCATTGAAAAAAAAACACAAGGCTTCCTTTGTGACATCAAAGTCCCTTTATTTACTTATATCCTCATTGTGGATTACGGACAACACACCTTCCATTGCAACATCAGAGACCTATAGTGACCTCATCACCAGTATGAAATCACAAGCTTATCCCCTCGTCATAATTTTTGAAATGCTGCCAATGTGATACTTAGACCCTTTGTGAGCTCATATTCTATTTTCAAGCACATAATATTTATGACATGTGATATTATAAAAACACTGTGACGTCATGGTAATTGTGACATAATATTGTCAGAGGTCATGACCACTTTACCACATTTTGACCATCAAAAGCTTGTTAGGAATTCATCACATTCCTGCCAACACATGCCTTTGGAGAGCTCACAATCCCTTTCTGAGCTCATATAATCATTGGCAGTTAGACAACCCATAGGGATATCACAAAAATCTTGTGACATCCTCAACATTATGACATCAAAAAATAATTGTCACAACCTTACATAATCATGACATGTCATTTGACATTGTGATATTTCTGTTCCATTGGGTTTTCCCAAGAATTATTACTTTGTAACATTTTAGAAAATTCATAGGCTTTGGGACTTTAAGCTCCATATGAACTTATATATTAGGACCCATAAAATCAAGACAATCCTTAGAGACACATTTAAGATATCAAAGTTATTTACAATAGAAAAGGACCTGCAGCTATCTTGTACTGGACTAGATACCCAGAGACATGAGCAACTTCGACCACCACAGATCACCAATGGGCAGCCCTGTCCTTTATTATTTGGTCTGCAAAACAAGAGCCCTCCAAATTAAAATCTCCAAAGCTCCAAACTTCAAAGGGCAAGGCTTTTTGCTTTTCCCTTCCTCCCAACTTTTCTGCACACCTCTCCTATCTTCCTGTTCTTCCCCATTCCCCTTCCACCACTTCCTTCTCTTCAGTCCCCTCCACCCTCCACACCATTGACCTGCTCTACCCTAGTGGCCAATCGTCATGCGTCCCCTCCTACTCTCTCTCAACTCTGTTTCCTTCCAGGGCTTTCTCATCCTACAGTCTCACCAATATCTTCTACCAGGACTTTGTCCTCTTTCTCTCCTGGTCTATTATTCTGAACACACAGCCTATAGATAGGCTGTACCCCTCTGTCACATCAATGGCTCTCCAGCCGTACAATTTTAAACCATCTCAAACTGCAAGTGCCCAGTCACTACGTGACAGCTCACCATGTCGGGCTTGACACACTATCCCCTCCAGCAGCATGCTCAGTCCTATTTGGTGGAAAGCCTTGTCCACTCCAGCATATCAAGCCAAGGGGCTACACTGATTATTGAGCCGTGGTGACCATTGGGGTCCCACTGGTTTTCATGTACAATCAAATCATTGATTCCTTCTGGAACAAATCCTAAACTTTCCCTTTTCTCCCCTACCCTCAACAGAATTAAAATACAATTATAACAAATAATAAGGAGTAAACCATAAAAACAGTAGTTAGCAGTAACACTTGGTAAATCTTTCCCAAATCGATTCTTTAAGTTTCTCTGAACTGTACATAGTGCTCCCTTATCTAGATATTGTTCCAATTGAGAATGATGGATCCAGTGCTGTTTCCCTGCAGCATTAATAGCCGATGTTGTAATTAGCAACACCAAGTAAGTTTCTTTCCAAATGGGCTCAGGTTTAGGAGCAAGATGCCTTTTTAACCAGACCAGCTTTCCAGGCAAGAAAGAGTGGGGGAATTTTTCTCAGGAGGCCAGCGGATAAGCCAAACTACATGTAGCAAAGACTGCAGGGACTGTACAGATTGTGGTTAGACATTTCTGTTGATATAGCTTTCCCAAGTTTAGGAACAATGATCAGAGGCTGAAGAAGGCACAGGATGCAATGCTGCCATCCTTGCTGACTACAAAGTAGGGCAGGAGAATATGCTAACACTCTACATGGAAATCAAGGCCCAGAGAAAGGAGCTGGACATGATGCAAAAATGTAGTAGGATGAAGTGCATAGTAATTGTAAGCTATGAATCATGTGAGCTGAAATTCAACAAAGAAAGAATAGAAAGAGCAGCTGATGGGGCTGACTAGAGGTGCCATGTCATAGAAGAAGAGGCCATGAAAACTAAACAGCAAAATATCAGAATCAAGAAAGAGATTGTTATTCTTCAGAAAGAGTAAAAGGACAGCCATGCTCTGACAACATAGTGAGTACATTTCTTGTCAAGCATTGTAGCCTCCTCCTTTGCTTACCTTTCCCATACCTTCCCATTCTCCCTGCTCCCCAACCAATCCTCCCCCCCCAAGTTGTAAAGTTCGTTTTCGACATGACAACTTGTACTTGCATTGTTGCAATAGGTCCCCCTGTATCCTTATTTAAACGACTTGTTTTTCCTCTTCCACTCCGCAAATTATACCGACATCAAATACAGTGATAGCAGGGGTTATTCTGTTGGAGAGGGACATACAAAACAACAAAGAAATAATCTTATAATTGCATTAGAAACAAGTGCATGGAAGAGAAAAAAATACATATCTTAGGGTTCATTTTCCTAACATCACCTTATCTGACCTTTTGTGCTTGACGCATACATATACTAGATATTGCAAATAAGGGAAACCATGGGACATTTGTTTGTTTGGGTTGGCTTACTTCACTTAATATAATTTTTTCCAAGTCTTTCCATTTCCTAACCAATGTGGCAATGTCATTCTTTCTGATGGAGGCATAGGATTCCATTATGTATATATACCACATTTTCTTGATCCATTCACCTACTGAGGGGCATCTGGGTTGGTTCCATATCTTAGCTATGGTAAATAATTCTGCAATAAACATAGTTGTGCTGGTTGCTTTAGTGTGGTCTTGTTTGTAAACATTTGGGTTTACAAAGTGGGATAGCTTGGTCATAGGGGAGCTCTTTTTATTGAAGTCTTTTGAGGAACCTAAAGCCATGGAGAAAATAAAGTGATTGTGTAGCACAGATTTACTAGGGAGCAAACCTACACATGAGAGCCTCGGCCAATGCTCAAACTTTACTCGCTATTATAACTAGGATAGTTATAGTGGGTTTAAATGAACATAAGAGTTTTCCAGCTGGAATTAGTAAGAAAATAACTGATGGTAAGACATAGATAACATGTGAAATGATTTGAAGCACGAGAAAGGTGAGATTGAGGCAGGGGGTAAAGCTCGAAGCCTAGCTAGGTGCCAGCTAAGGAAGGTATAGTTACACAAGGGAAAGGCAGTAAATCAGGCCTGTTTATCAACAAAAGCACTGGTCTGAATCATCAAAATGAGGACCTCCTTCTATGTGGACTGAACAGTCTCTAACATGATGTTTCATTTAAATTAGGAAGCACGATTTGTGATTTTTGCAGTATTGGATGGTGCATAGTCACAGGCAATCTCTGCTATGTCAGCTAATCCAATATACTCATTCTTGTGTAACCTAATAGCCAGGTTTCAACACAAACAAGTCAAATGAGATTGTACAAATGAAACTTTGACTTTTCCTTTTGCTTAATGAAAATTTTGTGAAATAATTTATCTTCCATATATTTATAAAACATTCTCATGATCTTTTCCACTTTTTTGGCTTGATTCCTGATGTTCATAGTACTTTTCTTTGGGGGGATCTGATCGTGAAGCCTGAACTGGGCCTGGGCCATTTCCCTGAGCTCTTCAGCTCAAGGCTAGAGCCTCTACTCCTTTAACCACATTGCCACTTCTGGCTTTATTCTTTCTGCTTATGTGGTGCTGAGAAATCAAACCAGGGCCTCATTCAGGCAAGGCAAGTGCTCTACCTGTGAGACACATTTGTGGGGCATAAACTCAGTATTTCATGGTCTCCATAGATTTTTTTTTGCTAATGAATGATCACACTCTGTTCTTTGAACCATATCCCCACATTCTTCTTCTTGCGGGATAATTGAAGATGTTTTCACATTTTTGTCTGTTTAGGCTGACTTTGAACCAAAATCTTCAGGTCTTATCCTCCTGATTTTCTAGGATTCTACACAAGAGGCCACTAACATCAAGCTTTGTTTTACTGTTAGTTAAATTATGTAGTAGAAGAATGAGGAGTTATATTTGTGTTGTGTAATTTTCAAAAACAAGTTTGAATCAATTTGTTATAATGTAACTGTTATCAATTTTAACTATTAAACAAATTGATGTTTCACATTCCCACAGAAATATAATTGAAAACAAAAGGTATATTTGATTTCTTAAAACAACTATTGGACCATGAATTTCTTTCACTTTACATTCATGTTTTATACCTTAATTAGCAGATTTCAATGAATAAAATAAATATAGTAATTGTATACCACAATAAGCAAAGTTATTATAGTTAAGAATAGATATTTCAACACAGCCAAAGACAAGATTTTTGAGTAGTCTCCTAAAAATGCAATATTACTTAAAGCAACTAATAGATATTATATAGTTTGATCATTACACAACATATAAATGTATGGCACTACCACTAAATTCTTCATAACTATGTAAACAATAATTATGTAGCTAGGGGCCATTGTCTAATGCTTGTAAACTTAGCTACTATAGAGGTTCAGATCTAGAAAGGCCAAGGTTGGAAAGTCCATGAGACTCTTATCTCCATTGAACCACCAAAAAACTGGCAATGGCTTAAGTGATAGGGCACTAGCCTTGAGCTGAAAAGCTGAGGGAGAGCATCCAGTCTCAGATTTCAAGCCCCATGACTAAAAAAAATTAAAATTAAACAATTAAAAATAAACTAATATTTTGCCACGAATGTTAAAATATATATTCTAAAAAAAATTAAATCCTCACTAAATATACTAGTTTATATAAATGTAGAGATGTGTTTTCTGGTTTAGTTGTCAGTGAATTGTGTAAATCAAACAATTCTCACTCAATTCACATTTATATGTTTATATGCCATAAGTATACTTGTTAAGTGATAGGCAATGCTGTTTTAGGAAGCTCCTTTGGCTTTCTAACATTGACCCTTCTAACCTAAGGTCGATATGCCCTCCAACCTTGTCAGAGTTTTCATTGAGAGTAGTCACTCATCTCATTGGAGTAGGAAAGTATAAGCCAAAATCATTGTTTGGAACAACTGTCACATTTTACATGCTTTTCACTTCGTTTCAGATCTAAAACATTGAAGTCATCTTAACCATGCCAGTAATAGCAAAATGTCTTCTGAGCCTTTCAATCTCTTAGGAGCTGAAACTCTTTAGTTATCCATGAATTTCTTTTTTTTTGGTATCCTCGCTAACATCCTATTCCTTAGGATAATCTTTTTATTTAACCTGTTCCTGATTAGAAGACTGGAACAAAGGCAATTATGAAAATAGCCAAGGAAATACGTGAAACTAATTAAAAAGCAATCACAGACCTGATTTCACCTGATTTCACTGACAATATACAATAAAATATGACTTTTTTGTTGTCATTTAAAGAACAACAAATAAACTTTAATTAGCAGTGAAGAAGTGAAAAGAAAATATTTGAAGACAGTATGACTTTGAAAATTTTAACATAAGCATACTAAATTTATCTTTTTTGTCTATGTAGTTGCCAACATAGTAGAGAGCAACACCGAAAGGGAGAAAAGCACCTAAATCACAGCAGTAAAATTTTATCTATAAAATAAATTTGAGGGTGTGACTCTTTCAAAGATCAGGCTTACAAAGAGGAAAAGTGTATTTGCTTTAATGTAAACAACAAAATATAAAAATCATTTATTAATGTTTTACATATGTTGACTAGGATTTCTCATGTTGGAGAAGAGGAATGATATGAAAAAGTTCAGTATTTTTTTTTTACTATTTCCCAAGATCATTATCGTTCTTATTTATTACTATAGTAACAAAAAAAAAGTAGTCTTGGTTACTCTTAGGATCATGCTTGTTTACATTTAGAAACAATATTTGTTGCTGGGGTACAGGGTGCAAACACTTGCATATTAATAAAGAGTAATTTCCTGAGGAAGGAAAGTTGTGGTGTAAAGAAACCTAAAAAATAAAAGACAGCATACTGGAAATTATTTTCTATCAATATCAGTCTCTAGGTGTAGATTTTGTTTCCCATTATTTCAGGAGGTCCATTTTTGTTATCTTTCTTTTCTCCATCTGGTTATCCTATAATATCTAATAATATCTTGGAATTGTTGTTTCTTTACTGGATTCTCTCATTTCTGATGGAAGGGCCTGAGGGATAAAAAATTGAATTTCTGTTTTGGTTTTACCTTTTTATGTTTTATTATTTTAGGAACTGTCACTCAAAATGAGATATAATAACAGGAGACAGATTTCATTTCCATCTTCCTACCCTAGTCTTTGGTACTTACTGATCCCCAAATGTGAAAATAAAGACAGGGAGCTGCTTATTTAGATATTCTTTAGAATTTCAAGATTTCATTAATGCAATGTACATTGCATTAGTATGTACATCATACATGGGTACAAAACTGGTGGCAATTTTTACTTATTCTCAGAAACTAGGATATGTGGTGTCCATGTAGTTGCATCAGGAAAACTGTGTAGTTGAGTTTAGTTTACTAAACTAAGACTGCTGTAACAAATTTCTTCAAGTTTAATGGATTGCATTATCCATATTTATAATTTTACAGTTGTAAAGGACAGATATCTAAAAGAAGTCTCACTAGATTAAAATCTAGCCACAAACAGAGCTGAAATATTTTCAGATGATTCTAGGGGAAAAGGCATTTACTTTTTTTTCTTTTTTCTTTTTTAAATTGTGAGAATACCATACAGAGGAGTTACAATTACATGGGCAAAATAACAAGTAGATTTCTTATCAAGCATTGTTGTCTCCTCTTTGTTTCCCCTTCCCATCCCTTCCCCTACTCTCCCTACGTCCCCACACTGGGTCCTAACCCGGAAACCAAAGTTGTAGTTGATGTTGGTATAATTCGTAGAGGGGAAGGGCAAATACAAATCATTTAACTAGGGATGCAGTTGGACTGATTGCAACAATGACATGTACAAGTTGTAATGTCGAAAACGAACTTTACAAGGTAGTTATATTCTGTTCCACTTTCCAGAACTTTCACAATATGGTTGTCGTGTTTTCCTTTATTTCACAATCTAGTTGTTCTCTTTTCCTTCATTTACTTTTTCTTTAATTTAATTTAATTTTTTTCTGTGAACATTCTGTACAGTGGGGTTACAATTACATGGTCAGGATAATGGGTACATTTCTTATCAATCATTGCAGCCTCCTCTTTGTTTACACTTCATATCCCTTCCCAGCCTCCTGTCCACCCCCCCACCTAAACCGCCACCCCCCCCCCCCCCCCCCCGCCCGAACACCATCAACAATGTTGTAAAGCTGGTTTTCGACATGACAGCTTGTACTTCTCATTGTTGCAACAGGTCCACCTATATCCTTAAACGACTTGTTTTTCCCCATCTCCTCCACAAGTTATACTGACATCAAATATAGTGAAAGCAGGGGTTATACTGTAGGGGAGGGACATACAAAGCAACAAAGATATAATCTTATAACTGCGTTAGAAACAAATGCATGAAAGAAAAAAAAAACATTAAAATACATATCTAAGGGTTCATTTTCCTAACATCACATTATCTGACCTTTTCCGCTTGGCATACATATACTAGATACTGCAAATAAGGGAAACCATGGGACCTATGTTTCTTTGGGCCTGGCTTCCTTCACTTAATATAATTTTTTCCAAGTTTTTCCATTTCCTAACAAATGGGGAAATGTCATTATTTCTGATGGAGGCATAGAAGTCCATTGTGTATATATACCAGTTTTTCTTGATCCATTCATCTACTGAGGGGCATCGGAGTTGGATCCATATCTTAGCTATGGGAAATAATGCTGCAATAAACATAGTTGTTCTGGTAGCTTTAGTGTGGTCTTGTTTGTAAACATTTGGGTAAATGCCCAAAATTGGGATTGCTGGATCATAGGGGAGACCTATGTGAAGTCTTTTGAGAAAGCTCCATACTGCTTTCCAAATTGGTTGAACACGTTTACATTCCCACCAACAATGAAGTAAGTTTCCCTTCTGTCCACATCCCCTCCAGCATCTGTTGTTGTTAGAGTTCTTCATTTTTGCCACTCTAACTGGAGTGAGGTGGTATCTCAATGTTGTTTTGATTTGCATTTCTTTTATGACTAGGGATGTTGAGCATTTCTTCATGTGTCTATTGGCCATCCTTCTTTCTTCTTCAGAGAAGTTTCTCTTTAAGTCTTTAGCCCACTTATTTATTGGGCAGTTGTTTCTTTGAGGATTTGTTGTTGGGGGATTTAGTTTTTTGAATTCCAAGTATATTTTAGATGTGAGACCCTTGTCCGTTGTATGGCTAGTGAAGATCTTCTCCCAATCCGTGGGCTTTCTATTGATATTGCTAGCTATGTCCTTTGCCATGCAAAAGCTCTGCAACTTCATGCAATCCCATTTGTTCAACCTTTCTTTGATTTGTTGTGTTTCTGGGTCTCTATTCAGAAAATTTCGGCCTGAGCAAAGGAGACCTAGGGTTTCTCCTATTCCAATCTGTAATATTTTCAGAGTGTCTGCTATTACTTCGAGGTCTTTGATCTATTTGGAGTTGATTCTGGTGCAGGGTGATATATAAGCATCTAGCTTTTGTTTTCTACAAGTAGTTAACCAATTTTTCCAGCACCATTTACTGAATGAAGAGGCTGTCTTTCTTCCACGCTATTGTTTTAGCTCCCTTATCGAAGATTAGATGGCTATAGGTCTGTAGGTTCATTTCTGGGTTTCAATTCTATTCCATTGGTCCTGAGGTCTGTTCTTGTGTCAGTACCAAGGTGTTTTGATTACTGTGGCTTTATAGTACAGTTTGAAATTTGGTATTGATATTCCTCCAGCAGTGTTCTTTCCATTGAGGAACGTTTTTGCTATTCTGGGTCTTTTATTGTTCCATATGAATTTTTGGATTGCGTCATCTATTTCCTTGAAGAATGAGGTTGGAATTTTGATAGGTATCACATTGAATTTGTAGATAGCCTTGGGAAGTATTGCCATTTTCACAATTACACGATAATATAAATTGATATGCTTTTATTGAACTGGATTTGCATCCCTGAAATAAATCCTGTTTGATCGTGATGTATGATTTTTTGGATGAGTTGTTGAAGTTGATTGGTCAAAATTTTGTTGAGAAGTTGTGCATGAAGTTTCATCAAAGATATGGGTCTATAGTTCTCTTTCTTTGATGAGTCCCTGCCTGGTTTTGTGATGAGGGTTATGATGGCTTCATAGAATGTGTTCGGTAGTGAACTCTCTCTTTCAATTTCATTGAAGAGTTGGATGAGTATTGGTGTGAGCTCTCCATTGAAGGCATTGTATAATTCTGTTGTAAAACCATCTGCTCCTAGACTTTTCTTAGCTGAGAGGTCTCTTATTGCTGTTTGTATTTCAATGCTTGATATGGGCCTGTTAAGATGGTTTAACTTATCTTGGTTTAGTTTTAGCATGTCAATATTTGCTAGGAAAAGGTCCTTTTCTGTCAAGTTCTCAAACTTATTAGCATAAAGTTTTGAGAAGTATTCCCTTATAATGTTCTGAATCTTGGTTGTTTCCTTGGTGATGTTTCCATTCTCATCTGTGAGTTTATTTATTTGGGTGTGTTCTCTTCTTTTTCTGATAAAATTTGCTAAGGGTCTGTCAATTTTGTTAATTTTTTCGAAGAACCAACTCTTTGTTTTGTTGATTCTTTCTATAGTTTTTTTGAATTCTAATTCATTTAACTCTGATTAAATTTTAGTTATTTCTTTCTGTCTACTGGATTTGGATTTATCTTGCTGCTCTTTTTCAAGGAGGTTTAAATGTGTCATTAAATTGTTGGTTTCAGATCTCTCCAATTTGTTGATGTAGGAGCTCAGAGCTATAAACTTGCCTCTGAGTACTGCCTTTGCTGTGTCCCAGAGGAGCTGGTAATTTCTGTGTTCATTTTTGTTGAATAGCAAGAACATTTGAATTTCCTTTCCAATCTCTTCCATGACCCACTTGTGATTCAGTAGTGTGTTGTTCAGCCTTCAGGTGATACCGGAATCTCTTTGGTTGCTTTTGGTGTTGAGTTCTAATTTTATTCCCTTGTGGTAAGAGAGAATGCAAGGTATAACTTCAGTGTTTCTGAATTCAGACAAGTTTGCTTGTTGCCTAAAATGTGGTCTATTTTAGAAAATGTTCCATGTGCCGCTGAGAAAAACATGTATTCTGATGATGCTGGGTGAAATGTTCAGTACATGTCTGTTAAATCTAGTTGATCTATTCTGCTGTTCAGTTCTGCAGTTTCTCTGTTGAGTTTTTGCCGAGTTGATCTATCTAGTGGGGAGAGTGGTGTGTTAAAATCCCCAACAACTAATGTCTTTGGATCTATATGGGATTTGAAGGAAAGTAGTGTTTCTTGGATAAATTTGGGTGCTCCATTGGTTGGCGAATAGATATTTAGAATTGTAATATCCTACTGAAGGAGAGATCCCTTAATTAGTATGCAGCGAACTTCTTTATCTCTTCTCATGAATTTTAATTTGAAGTATATTTTATCTGATATTACGATTGCAACTCTTGCCTTTTTATGGGGGCCTTTTTTTTTGGTAGATTTTGTTCCAGCCTTTAACATTGAAAATGTGTTTGTTTTTATAGTCAAGATGTGACTCCTGAAGGCAGCAGATGGAAGGATCTTATTTTTTTAATCCAACTAGACAGTCTATGTCGCTTAATTGGAGAGTTCAGTCCGTTAACGTTAAGAGATAGGACTGAGAGGTATTTGGGAGTTCCTGCCATGTAATCCACCTTCTTGGGGGCTGCGAAAACTGGGTTCTTCCTATGGTTCTTGGATTCTCAGTGTTTGAGTGCACTTTCTTGGCCGTTATTGTGGTCTTGTTGGAATTCCATGTGTAGGACATCTTTAAGAATCTTTTGTAGGGCTAGTTTGGTGGAAATGTATTGTTTCAATTTTTCTTTGCTATGGAAGGTTTTTATTTGGCCTTCAGTTATGAAGGAGAGTTTAGCTGGGTACAGTATTCTTGGTTGATAGTTGTTTGTTTTTAGGGCTTGGCATACATCATTCCAGGCTCTTCTTGCTTTGATTGTCTCTGCTGAGAAATCTGAGGTGATTCTAATTGGTTTCCCTTTATAGGTGATTAATCTTTTCTCCTTCACAGCTTTAAGGATCTTTTCCTTGGTCTGAGTTGATCCGGTGTGGATTATAATGTGACAGTGGGATGTCCTATTCTGGTTTGGTCTATTTGGGGTTCTAAAAGTTTCTTGTATCGGAATAGGCCTATCTTTTTGCATGTTTGGGAAGTTCTCTGCTAGGATCCTGTTAAAGTTCCTAGACCATTAACTTCTCTTTCTAGGTGCTCCTCTACACACATTATCCTTAGATTAGGCCTTCTGATGGTGTCTTCCAAGTATTGGATAGATCTATCATAATTCTTGGACTTGTCTTGGATGGTTATATGTTCTTTCTCTGTAATATCTAGGCTTTCTTCAATCCCTGAGATTCGATCTTTTGCATGGCCTAACCTGCTGTCAAGACGTTCTACTTTGTTTTCCATCTCTTTTCTTTCTAATTGGTCACCTTTGATGGCTTCAAATTCTTTGTTGAAGCTTTGGTTTAGATCTTGTATGAACTTCTTTATTTCCTTAACTTGGGGTTCAGTGTTTATTCTCAAATCACGTAGTTGATTGGTTATGGTTTCCTTGGACTCCCATTCCTTCTGTTGGGTTCCATTCAGCATTCCATTTGTTGACTCCCTGACTTCCTTCAGCTCTTTGTTAATGGATTCCATGAATCCATTTATTGATCTTTGTGTATTCTCTTCCTGCTCTCTCAATTCCTGTATTACTCTTTGATTAGCTTCCCCCCGTACGTGGGATTCCTGTTGTTCTGAGTGTTCTCAACCTGCTCATGCCATTCCTGCCTTTCTCTTTGAGTATTCTCAAGCTGCTCATGCAAATCCTGTATCAGTTTTTGAGTAGCTTCCTCACACTTCTGAAATTCCTGTATAAACTTTTGGATTGACTCCTCTCTCTACCTATCACGCTCATACAGATTTCTTTTTATGTTTTCAATCTTTTCATTTTAGCAAGTTTGCCAGCAGTGTTTGTAGAACTATTTGGGAACTCTCCTCTGGATTATTCATTATCTGTTCTGTCCCCTGATTATCATGAATGGCAGTTGATATACCCGGTTTTACCATTTTTCTTGTGTTTTTCTGGCTTACTCTACCCATTTGAGGTGAAAATAGCACCAGTTTTGTGCTAGAACTCTATTTTAAGGCAAGCATCAACCAAAGTCTGAATTTGCACAGTCAACAGTCTACAGATACAATCGAGTTCAACAGATACATCTATTCAACATCAAACAATTATATGTAAATGGGCTAAGAAGAATTTGGAAAACCAGAAATTATTAGGGTTAGGGAGAGATGTGGCTAAAAAATAGGAATAGAGTGATGTCGGAAGGCACAGAGAGAGTTAACTAAGTCCTAATCTTAAAGCAGGAAATAGTTTGGGTAGGAAGAAAGTAGAGGGAGATTAAAAAAAAGAAGAAAGGGAAAGGGAAAAGAAAAGAGACCAGAAAAATAGAAAAGTAAAAATTAATAAAATTATGTAGACACCAAAACAATCTATTTAGAGAAGAACGTGAATACATTGAGAGAAGGGGATGGATATAAATGATATGTGATAAACTAAAAAATAAAAATGATTAAAATATTATATAGGTATACAGAGGTAGTACTGCTATTAAGGAATTTAAGTCTGAGAGGTTTTGAATTGAGTAATAAATTGGTTGATTATGTGCTACACAATGGGGGATAGGGTCTAATAATCAACTACGTGTATATCTGAGGATGTGCAGGACAAGAATTAAGTCACATAAAGAAGAACGAAAGAGAGGAAAAGGTGAAAAGCATAAGAAAGGAAGAAAAAAGGTGAGAAGTTAAGTAGAGCTTAACAAAAAACAAAAAGATAATTAAAAAAGAAAAAAGAGAGAAAGAAAACAAAAAATGAAAAAAACGCACACTCACGTATTCCTAAAATAAAAATTGTAAGAGGAAAAAAAAGTTACTGGAAAACATCTTTTTTCCAAAAAAGGCAAAAATTAAAGATTAAAAAAAGTTTTAGAAAAGAAAAAAATTTTTATATAAGGTACCAAAAGAAAAAAAAAAGAAGAAGAAGAAAAAAGTTCTTTGATTTTTTTGGGAGGTGTGGGAAAAATCCTCTATCTCCCTTGTGTCTGTCACCAGCCTCTTGTTGGAGTCTCTGGCCTGCTTGTGGTCCTGTGGCTTGGTTGGTTTCTTAAGTCAGTTTGGTCGAACCGGCAGAAAAATACTCTGCTTTACCCAGAATTTGGCAATCCTCCTCCCAGGCTAGTTCAATGGGAGGCAGATCTGCTTTGAGTATCACAAAAGAGGGGGATGCTGGTAATGAGGCTAGGTTCTGGGTAGAGTTGAGGCCTTTCAACAGACAGTAGCTTTTCCCAGGGGCTAGTTTGTGAAAAAGTCACAGAGCACAGCCTGGAGGCATTCTCTGGGTTTCTGTTTACTGAATTTCAATTGATTGTCCAGGCTGGAAGAGGGAGGGGCAGATTCTGGCTGTGATTACCCAGTGAATACAGTCACTCCTAGGGCTGCTACCCGAGCTGAGTGACTTTTTCCTGGGGGGAGCTGAGTCTGGCAGGTCACACCACCATTAAGTTCTTGTGACCTGCTAAATGACTCATTTTATTTCAAGGCTTGAGTTGGAGCTAGTAGCTCCTCCGAGCTTTATCAGTATCCAAGATGGAGATCTCCAATAGTGGGAGGGGGGCAAGGGTGGCCTTCCCTCCTCTTCTCCCTGAGAAGAAGTGAGGACATCAGGCTTCTACTCACACAGAGTCTTGGTTCTTGGGTCGTCGCTGGTCTGTGAACTGCAGGATAAAGGTGTCTGCTACTTGTTGGTTCTTGCTGGTGTTGAGTAGAATCTGCTTACCTGTTGTGTCTGGCTCCTTGGTTCAGATTCTCTGTGGCTCAAGTATGGGACCTGCAATCGCCACCGACACCGCTGCCGCTGCCGCGGTGGCTACTGAGAAGAGCTCAGATGTATCTCCTTGCCTGGATTTTCTCTCTCTGGCCTGACTCTCTGTCCTGTGATGGCACACTTGGTGTGATTCTCTGGCTTAGGACTGTTCACTGGAACTCTAAAACTACTTTCTATGAGTGAGCTTGTTTAGACTCTAGCTTCTCCTCCGCCATCTTCCTGGAACCCTGTGTTTTCTTCATTTTCTAGTGTACCATCTTTACACCTTTCTGATGGTTAGGTCCCAATCCTTTCCCTTTCCAACTAAATCTGGGAAATTTAAGTACCCATTTGAGTATAGTTCCTCCATGTGATAATTATTCAAATTTGCATTCCTTGGGTAAGGAAAGGTGATTATTTTACTGCTAACCCAAATCTACATTTGAGGGATTACATATTTGGGGGCAATAGATGTTTTGGGAAGGTATTTTTGTGCCTACCACAATGAATGTGTAGCTTTCTTTCTACTATGTCCTGTTATACTTTCATTAGATTTGAACAACATATTCCTTCATTGAAATCTAACTAAAAAAAATAAAATTATTCCCTGAAAGTAATACTGATTAAAACATTGTCACCTCCTAGAAACTTTAAATACCAGAGAGCAGCTACTGAAACAATTCTGGCACTTTTTATACACTCTGTTTAAAGTTTCTCTTTTCAAAAGCATTTGACTGCTATTTTTGGTAATATGGTTTATATTTATTTGACTGCTATTTTTAAAGAATGCATCACCCAATTCTTGTTCTCTTTTTCTAACTTTCTTGTGCCTAATCTATTTCTGAAATAAACATAACTATTTGAATTATTTGAACGGCTTATTGAAGTTGAATCAGTATGGAGAGGAAAAGAAAAAAAAATATGTCTCTTTGTATATGTCACTTTCAAAATGTACCTACAAGCTATTTATCTTAAAATCAGCTATTTTTCATTATGTTTATATTCTGATAAAATTTAGCCTCTCAAGACACAATGTTATTGCAACATTATTTCAGATCTCTCAAAAGCAAACAAAAAATTCCTATTTATTCCTTTTGAAAGCTTAGCCAAAGCAAATGGTTCATTAGATATATAGAGTCATGTTCAGATACTATGGTGCAAACCAGAGAAGGAAAGAAAATAATGTTTTAATTCTTCTATGAGCCACTGTGATTTATTGAAGTGATTTCTGAAAGAATGAAATTGTTGCATGGATGCCTTTTGCTTAATATCCACAATGAGTCATTCATCCTTTATTAATAGGATATTTTATAGAAAGGATGATAATTCATATTAGGAAAAGGAGAAGGTGAATATGAAGGAGAAATGTAGGCATTTTGTTTCTCCACATCTCAATCACAATTATGGATAATGATTGTGGATATTAGATATCGTGCTCAAGAGTGATTAAACTCATTTATAGAAAAGATAACCCCACATGCAAGTGACTACATGGAGAATGCTTATTGATAGACAAAATGTAATAGCATCCAGCAGGAAATTATATCTATATGTTTACTTCTTGTTTAGAATTTGTTAAATTCTGGTGTTCTATAGTCAATTCTTATGAAGGTATACAAGGATGGTAAGAAACTAACATATTGATATTATGTTATAATAATAGCTTAGTTTTTGCTGTGTTATATGAGGCTACATTTGAGTTTTGCCTTTATTTCCCATGCTTTAGTCTCCCAGAATATAATTTGAAGGAAGAGTCCCCTGGAAATATGCTACTTTTATTTGTTTATTTATTTATTTATTTATTTTGGGTTTGTTCATGGGCCTGAACTCTGAGCCTGGGCACTGCCCCTCAGCTCTTCATCAAGGCTAGCACTCTACCACTTGAGCCACAAAATATGCTACTCTTACAGATATGCGGAAACAATCATCTCTTAGGAACACACAATGGGATAAAAATCTTCCTCCAGAAATAGTTTTTTTAATGCTTGCTTCTGGTTCAATTTTTTAAGCTGAAGTAAGTCACATGACTTATCTTGACATTCCAGATTAGAGGGAAATCTCACTTACAGGAAGCTGATGTAGGCCATACAGTTATTTGCAAAGATATGTAACACTTGAGAAAAAGAGAAAAAAGAAGAGTATCATAATACAATCAAAAATACTTTCCAACACATGTCTCTGCAGGAACAAAGCTATTATGTAACTTTGTTTATAAAAGTATTAGAATTTCAAGTCATGTTTTCATGCCTTGGATGTTACAGGAATGAGAAAATATTGTGATACTGACTTCATAAAATTTCAAAGAAAACTGGAGCAATCTTTTCCATACTAGGAGAAGCACTTTATACTTTGTAATGTAGGATCTTTTCTTTTTATATGAATATATTTTGTTAACTACATGTGACTATCCACAAGAATAAATTTCTACATTTATCTGCGTCTTGTGCAGAGAGCATAGTCAATTAGATAAAAATGGGAGTTAATCAGTAGCACTTTTTAAAATGCGAAATAAATGGAGAGTAAGCTAATGCACATATTTTTCGACTATCGCCTACCACCTCCTCCTCCTTCCTTCCTAGAAAACACTCTCAACCAAAAAAAAAAAGGCTTAAGTATTTGGCTCTTGACCTTGCAAGTGGAAGCAGAATGATATGGATGTGAGAGCTGACTGTTTATGCTGTTTTACATAATAATGCTACATGCAACAGTTCTATGAGTCCTGCAGGTCTCAACTGTACTTTCTTAGTTATGTGACATGAATGTCAGCCTTACTGCACTTAGTATTGTTTTCTACTTCCTTTTCAACACCTGGCCAAAATTGTGATACCGTGTAATGGAATGAAAATGTAATACCATCTTAAGAAAGTCATTTAGGACTCTGGAAATATGGCTTCATGGTTCAGTGATTGCCTAGCATGCATGGAACCCTGAATTCAATTCCTCAGTACCACATAAATAGAAAAAGAAACACTGGAAGTGGAGCTGTGGCTCAAGTGGTAGTTTGCTAGCCTTGAGCGGGGAAAAAAGCCTTGAATTCAAACCCCAGGACTGGCAGAAAAAGGTCATTTAATTAGTAAATGCAAACTAAAAAACCCATACTTGGAATATATAATTGCTCCATCCATACTGATACCTGACAAGAGTCCCTAATTCATGTGCTTACCTATATTAGGATACTGTGTTGAAAAAAAGTATTGTTCATTAGGTCATGGCAATTAATGCCAGGAATGTGCTTAGATAATAAGTGATGATTAATCCTAGAAATCCAGTGATTCCAGGTTCTTGAGCGGTCACTTCTAATTACAATGAAAAGGTTAATCGCAGTGAGATTTAGAAATCGTTTTAGTCAAGCATAGCACCAAAAACACAGAAGGTAGTTAATAGTTATGACAAAAGAGAAGGAATAATTCCAGATGGAAGGAATAAATGATAGTAAGTAAGGTATCCAGAAACTGTTCCATGGAACCATTTTTGGATATTGAAGAATTAGTCTTATTTATCGAGGCTTATTCCTCATTGCATTTAGCATTCAAAATCTCTTACGCTAGTTCTTAACCTCTCTGTACCAAGTTGTATCTCCTTCTATGCTGATCTTTCATACCCGATCACTTTTGCTTTCTAAAAATCTGTCTTTCTCTATTTGTCTATGAACATTTTCTGATATAAAGTCCACCTATCTAGTAGGCAGAGGATGATAATGTAAGGGTCCCATAGCGAATAAGACATTAAGTTAACACCGAAAAAGAGGACATAATTATTGCTATTTCAATTATTCTGAATAGATGCAATGTCATTATTTCATTCGAATTTCCATGATTTGTCTACATAGTGTCATTAAGTGCACACAAATGCAAATATGAGCTGGGTGCCAGTGACTCATGTCTGTAATCCTCGCAAATCAGGAGGCTGAGACCAGAGGATTGAGGTTCAAAGTCCCCCTGGGAAGGAAAGTCCATGAGAATCTTATCTTCAATTAAGTAAGCACCAGAAAACTGGAAGCAGTGAGGTACATAAAGTGATAGAGCAATCATCTTGAGCTGAAGATTTGAGGGATCAGGCCCAGAACCAGAGTTCAAGCCCCAAGACCAAAAATTAAAAAAAGAAAGTATGACTTTGCCTATCCCCAAGACAAACTATGATGTCAATAGTAATCTTCCCAAGCGGAAAAAAAACAATTTAGTGCACCTACTTTTGCTGAATTAAAGCTATGGCTTCTTTTCTGGACATATTCTCTTTCAAAAATTGTCAAATATTATCTTTATAATAAATTTCTACTAATATTTTTCAGTTCAAAGCAGAACTCTTGATACAATTGGTGTCTCTTGTCTTAGTTTTTATCTCATTTCACAGCCAACCCAGGATGGAGAATCTGTCAAACTCATACTTGTAATTAAAAAGAAAAAACATAAGTGGAGTTGTGGCTCAAGCAGTAGAGTACTAGCTGTGGGGGCAGGTGGACAGAGAAGTCAACTCTACCGGGACAGGGTCCAGAGCCTGGTTTTAAGCCCCAGAACCAGCAGAAACTAAACAATCAAGCAAAAACAAAAAAGCCACCAGATATATCTTTGTGACCCTTCTTAAAGCAGCACTGGTCTGAGAAGAATCTCCTTTTGCTAATTAAATTCACTGGATCCTGCTTTTTGGAATTCTTGTTGCTATGGAGAATCCAGGGCCAGACTATAGGAATTAATAACTGATTCCGGCCACAAGAGAATCATTTCAGGATTGAAATATCCCCACAAAAGGCACTTTAATGCCTCCCTGATTTTGTTTCTCTGCAGTAGAACACTTTGAAAACAAAGTTATTTCCTTTTTGTCGATGTTGGCCTTCAAATTGCATAAAGTTTCCTTTTGTAATACTCTTAACTAGAAGTTTACAAACAAGTTTTTATATGAGTAATGAACACACTCGAACAAGTCAGGAACAAAGTTTCCTTTAAGCCTTCGATTCTTTTCTTCTACAGTAAATATGAGAGCACAAATTACCTTGAACTTTGTCATCCTCTATGTTCAATTCCTCTCCTTGATCAGTTTCCACTTCTAGTAACAGTTCCTTCCAATAAGAATCTATGGTGCTGCTCTTTTAAAAGTGTTAATATACAATAATGTTTTCTTGCTTCACTGAATAGCACAAGGATATCTTGGACATGAGATAACATGTGTTTCAGAGACAACATAGTAAAGAGAAAATATGAAATTTAAATGGCTTATAAAAACATTAACCAGTAGTACATTGAGTTCAAATTTTGTAAGTGCTCTGTAAATTAAGACCAATTTTTTTATTATTTTATTTTATTTGTGAACATATTGTACAGAGGGGTTACAATTACATGGGCAGGATAATGCATACATTTCTTACCAAGCATTGCAGCCTCCTCCTTTGTTTACCCTTCACATCCCTTCCCATCCTTCCCACTCCCCCAATTAAGGCCAATTTTAAGTAGGAAGAAGATTCTCAGAAATTGTGTGTGTGTATGTGTGTGTGTGTGTGTGTGTGTGTGTGTGTGTGTGTGAGAGTGTGTGTGTTGTGAATTATTTCCCAGTGTACATGAGTTAACAGTAGGGGAACAAGAGTAATAAAAAAAGAGAAGTACTGTCTTTAAATATTAAGGTTGAATACACTATAGAAGACTCTATAAATTGGACAACATTGAAACAGTAAAGCCAAGGCCAGTATGTTCATCTATGGGAGTGATATAGAGAAAGCATTACTAAGAGGGAACATGAAGGATGAAGCTACCTCTTTCATCTCCTGGCTCTAAATCAGGGTTGCTAATCACAGAAATTGGTAAAAAGTAGAAAGCAAGAATAATTCTGGTTCCAAAGCCAGTCAGACAGAAGAGCATAGACTTCACTGGAAAAAAGGCCATATTGAGAAAGCAGGGATTATACTAGCAATGAGTTGGTAGGAAAGATCACCTTTCCTTTCCTTTCCTTTCCTTTCCTTTCCTTTCCTTTCCTTTCCTTTCCTTTCCTTTCCTTTCCTTTCCTTTCCTTTCCTTTTCCTTTCCTTTTCCTTTCCTTTCCTTTCCTTTCCTTTCCTTTCCTTTCCTTTTTCCTTTCCTTTCCTTTTTCCTTTCCTTTCCTTTCCTTTCCTTTCCTTTCCTTTCCTTTCCTTTCCTTTCCTTTCCTTTCCTTTTCTTCTCTTTCCTTTCCTTTCTTTTGTTGATTCTGGGGCCTGAATTCTGGGCTTAGATATTGTCCCTCAGCTCTGCAGCTCAAGGCCAAAGTCCTACCATTTGAGCCACAGTGTCACTTCCAGGTTTCTTGTGATTAATTGGAGATAACAGTCTCCTTGAGCTGGGCACCAGCTACTTAGGAGGCTGAGAAGTGAGGATCACGGTCCAAAGCCTGTCAGAGCAGGAAAGTCTGTGAAACTCTTATCTCCAATAAACCACTTAGAAAACCGGAAGTAGCACTGAGGCTCAAGTGGTAGAGTGATGCCTCAAGCTGAAGAGCTGAGGGCAGTGCTCATGCCCAGAGTTCAAGCCCCACGACTGTCCAAGGGAAAACAAAAACAAAATCAAAAATAAAAAACAAAAAAATCAAAAATCAAAAACAAGTCTCAAGGACTTTTCTATCCAAAATGGCTTTGGAATCCAATTCTCAAAACTCAGTTTTTTGCGTAGATAGGATTACAAGCATGAGCCACTGACACTCGGTTTAAGATCTCATTTGAACAGTGTACACTCATGATATGTAATCTGTATGAACATCTTTATTTGTAGGAATTCTGGGGTTTAAAATCAGGTGCTACAACTTACACTTCACACTCACAGTTTAAAAATTGATACTCCTGGAAAAAAATAAACCTAACTACGTAAAGGGGGATGGGAAATGCAGTTTGCAGGCAGCGTTGGCAGAACAGTCTTTGAGACACTACCTATAATTAACCAGTGCAAAGCTGCTTTGGAAGAATGGCTCAAGTGATGGAATACTATTCATGAGCAAGATTGCTTAATGAGAGCTTGAGGATTTTGCTTACGTAATACAAACCGACACACACACACACAGAGGGACCTTATATGTGCAAACACACATACACAAATGATACAACACAGAATGTGTAGAAATGTTAGAAAACAGTAGAAAATATGTCCTGAGTAAGACTGGAATCAATTGATAATTTTTAATACTAGAAATTTCTCATGTGAACTGTCCTCCAAATGTTTGAGAATATTGCATAGGTAGGGAGCAGAGATAGTCAGAAAATCGAGTAATGGTTATTAAAGTATCAGAACCATAGAGGAATCAATCAGAGACCACAGCATATTCATATACTGTGTCCAATGTTAGAACATCTTTGAAAATAATACATACAGCCTGAACAGTCATTCTAGTGGATAAGCTCATAGGAGAAGTTCAGAATTGCTACTGTGTATCTAGATTAAATAACAAAAACAATCTATGGCAGGGCAATGTAACACAAGCCTGGAATTCTAGCAGTCAGTCTGAGACAGGAGATTAGGGATTGGAATTACATAGTGATACCTTCCCTGGAAAAGGTAGTATAATTTTGTCTCAATAAAATAAACCAAACCAAAAGAAAGGGATACAGAGTTGGAAGTTTGGGTTAATTTTGTCATTATGTTTTGGGAAGTCAAGGTTCCTAATGAAATACAACTCATATGTAATCCTCATTTGTGTTTTTTTTTTTTAATTTTCATTGTGAACATACTGTACAGAGGGATTACAATTACATGGGCAAGATAATGAGTACATTTCTTATCAAGTATTGCAGCCTTCTCCTTTGTTTACCCTTCACAATCCTTCCCAGCCTCCCCCTGCCCCCCTATCCAATCCTCCTCCCCCCACCAAAGTTGTGAAGTTCATTTTTGACATGAAACCTTGTACTTCTGATTGTTGCAACGGGTCCACCTGTATCCTTAAACGACTTGATTTTCCCCTTCCCCTCCACAAATTATAACGACATAAAATATAGTGAGAGCAGGGGTTATGTCTTCATTAGCGAATATTTGTAGATGTAATGTCGCTCGTGGTTACCAACCAAAGTTGAGAAACCTAAACAACAACCTTCTGTTGTATTTAAATAAATGATGGATTGCAGAATCTGTAGCCCTTCCTAAATTAGAATATAGATTTAAATAAATATGTTGGTTTTGTTTGTAATTGGGTATTATATAGGACATTACAAAATTCTTTTTAAGTAGCAGATTTAATTTACAAATTCAAAAATGATTCTGGCCTGCTGTTTGCCTAGAATATTCTTTCAAGAGAGGAGAAATTAGAACTTAGTTAATAGATAATTTAAATAGTTCATGTAAGAATTTATAATGTGAAGAAGCTAGACAGAGTTTCCAACACATGTATATTAATTTATAAATTTAGAAAAAGAGTAATATTTCAGGGTTTGTTATAACATGGTATGAAGGGAGTATTTGTGTGAAATCGTGGTTCTTCTACCAATATGTAACACAGGAAGAAATTTCCTTAATTACGTGACTCTATATACTATGAGAAAAATGCTAGGAATGGGGTTTGTTTATATTTTTGTTTTGTGTTTTGTTTGGTCCCAAGGTGTGAGCTCGGCCTACACACAGTCCTTGAGTCTTTTTGTGCTCAATTCTAATGATCTACCACTGGAATGGCAGTGCCACTTTGGTCTAGCTTTTTCTGAGTAGTTACTGGAGATAGAAGAGTCTCAGAAAACTTCCTTCCTGGGTGGGCTTGAGCCATAATCTTCAGATCTTAGTCCCGTGAATATCTAAGATATTTAAAACTATAAATATAAATAATATTTTGCAATTGTTTTCATTTCAAGAATACCACAGGGGAAAAATGATATAACAAGTAGTTATTTCCAAAAACGAACTTTACAACTTTGGTGGGGGGGATGATCGAATAGGGTGACAGGGGGAGAGGGGTAATGGGAAGGGATGGGAAGGAGAAACAAAGGAGCAGGCAACAATGCTGGATAAGAAATGTACTCATTATTTTTCCCATGTAATTGTAACTCCTATGTATGGTATTTTCACAATTAAAAAAAGATAAATAATAGCTTATTCTCATGAACAAGAGCTTACACTGTAGGAATTATTACAGATGTTTCAGAGCTTTATCCTCTACCAGAATGTGGCAATTTTTCCATCGAATTCTCAATATGTAATACCTGATGGGAAACAGCATCTTCTGCACAATTACATAACATGCAAACAGGTGATGTTTTGTATCTTTCTGGTATGAAATGTGGAGAATTTGAAATTAAGTAGTTAGTAGTTAAAGGAATTTTGAAGAATTCATATATTCTGTCCTCTTAACAACTTACCTACTTTTTAAAGATGAATTTCTAAAGAATTAAACTGTTTTCTGATTTACAACGAGACAAAACTAAAGTAATCTTTATTTTTCAAAATAATGTCAAATCTGAAAATATTGTGAAAATATGGTATAGTTTGATACAATTCAAGTTGATGAGCCTCTGATAAAGAAGGGGTGATTAATTCAAATTAGATGGCAAATAGTATTAATTTTTAATAGGTAATACACTTAGAATAATATTTACTAAACCAATAGAGTGAAGTTATATTTTATGTACCTAATTTTTTAACTTTAATTTTATTGTCAAGGTGATGTACACAGGGGTTACAGTAAGAAAGTTTGTGAATACATAACTTTTTAAATTTGTTACCCCATCCTCATTTTTCACAGTTTTCCTTCACTCTTAGACCCCTCAGAATTTCTACAGTAAATTTCAAACATATTGTCTTCTGAATATTGTTATTGCATTGCTTTCCCCTTTTTCCTTTATTCACGATTTTGTTGTTCTTCTTCCCTTCTCTAATTAAGATGAATGTATATACCATACACGTTATACCAAAATCAAATACAGCAGAGGATAAAGCAAAGGGGGATCACACACACACACACACACACACACACACACACACACACACACAAGCAATCACATATTACACCAAAAACAACTGCAAAGAAAAACCTCGGTTAACCTATCTTGGAATTCATTTTGCTCAGCATCATCTTATCGCATCATATATACATAGGTATGAAGCCATTCTGCTCATCTGCTAGACTCTCTTAAACATTTCCTAATTAATACAAATGAGGAAAACCATGCAATCTGTTTCTTTGTGTCTTGCTTGTTTTATTCAATGGGATTTTTTATTGTCTTTCCATTTCCTTATGAATGGTGTGATATCATTCTTTCTGATGGAAGCATAGAATTCCACTGTGGATATGTATAGCAGATTTTCTCGATTCATCCATTGAAAGGCAGATGAGCTTTAAAGATGGTTACATGAAAGTATCACTTAGGAATATTCAAAAATGACAGATGGCAATTTCACAGACATTTTAAAACATGATATCTAAGTAAGATAGGATTATGTGGTGGTAGAAGCATTGAGATATCTGAACAATTCTAATGTTTATGTTGCACTGAATTACACAAGAAGCTATCCAATATAAAATAGGATAAAAATTGAAGTGATAAAATATTCACTTGTGAAAGTTTTAGGAGGCTGCCTGAAGGATAAAGTTCATATAATATTGAAGAATTTAGAAATGAAAGCTCAACTATGTCTCTTTAAATAAAAATCATGAACACGAAATGGCAAAAGAAGGGGAGGAGAAGAAAATAACTGACAGCAGATCATTGTCCCTAATTAGAGTATAAAAAACAAACAAACATAATCTATAGCTTCCAGGTTAAAAAGAGACCAATATAATATGTCCCCCTTAATTTAGGTACATGTGAAATATTTACTTGGTTTTCCCAAAATAAATGAATACATAATAATAAAATAAATGAAGACATGAAGGTAATTTTTTTCCAAATCTTTCCCTTTCCTAACGAATGGAGCACAGTCATAGAAGTCATTAGAATTCCATTGTGTATATATAGCACATTTTCTTGATCCAATCATCTACTGAGGGGCATCTGGGTTGGTTCAATATCTTAACTCTGGTAAATAAGCTGCAATAAACATAGTTGTGCTGGTAGATTTAGTGTGGTCTTGTTTGTGAACATTTGGGTAAATATCCAAAATTGGGATTGCTGCATCATAGGGGAGCTCTCTGTGTCTTTTGAGGAAACTCCATACTGCTTTCCAGAGTGGTTGAACAAGTTTGCAATCCCACCAACAATGCAGTAAAGTTCCCTTCTCTCCACATCCCCTCCAGCCGCTATTGTTCTTAGAGTTCTTGATTTTAGCCATTCTAACTGGTTGTTTTGATTTGCATTTCTTTTATGTGTAGGGAGTTTGAGCATTTCTTCCTGTGTTTATTGGCCATCCTTCTTTCCTCTTCCGAGAAATTTCTCTTTAAGTCTTTAGACCACTTACTTATTGGGCAGTTGTTTCTTTGAAGATTTGCTGCTGAGGGGTTTTAATTTTTTGGGTTGCAGGTATATTTTAGATATGAGACCCTTGTTTGTTTTATGGCTACTGAAGACCTCCAAATCCATGGGCTTTCTATTGATCTTGCTAGCTCTCTCTTTTACCAAGTAGAAGCTCTGCAATTTCATGCAATCGCATTTGTCCAACTTTCTTTGATTTGTTTTGATTTCTGGGTCTCTATTAAGAAAATTTTGGCCTGTGCCAAGGAGACCTAGGGTTTCTCTTATTCCATTCTGTAATGTTTTCAGAGTGTCTGCTTTGACTCTGAGGTCTTTAATCCATTTGGAGTTGATTCTGATGCAGGGTGATGCATAAGTATCTAACTTTATTTTGTCAGCACCATTTACTGAAGAGGCTGTCTTTTTTTCATTCTATTTTTTAACTTCCTTATTGAAGATTAGATGGCTATAAGTATTTATGTTCATTTCAGGATTTATATGGAACAATAAAAGACCCCAAACAGCAAAAAACGATACTTATCAGAAAGAACAGTCATGGAGGAATATCTATACCAAATTTCAAGCTCTACTGTAAAGCCATAGTATTCAAAACAGCTTGGTTCTGGCACAAGAACTGACCACAATACCATTTTTATAATAATTTTATTTGTTTTTAGTTTTTAATGTCTCCTTTCTATCCCTTCCCTACTCTCATCCAATCCCTGCTCTTCTCACAATTTCATCTTTAAAATTAGATAATTTTTGTTTCACTTTTTAAATTTAAATGTATGTTTTTCCATTTTTTTTCTTGTCTCTTTTCTTCTCTCTCTATCATTCTGTCCAATCCATTTCCCTCTTTGAAATTAGGACTTGGTTAATTTCACTCTCCATTTACCTTTCCACACACTCTAATCCTATTTTTCTGATTTCTCCCTAAACTGATAATTTCTGGTTTGCTAAATTCTTCTTTGTTATTCTTAGCCCATTAATATATAGTTTTCTGATGTTGAATAGATTGGTATCTGTTGAACTAGATTTCATCTGCAGCCCTTTAACTGTGTAACCACAGGACTTTGGTTGAAACTTGCCTTAAAATAGTTTGCTAGCAAAAACTGGTGTTAGTTTCATACCCAATGGACAGAACAAGCTGGAAAAACACAAGAAAAATGGAAAGTAAGGGTATCTCAACTGCAACTCATGATAATCATGGGACAGAAAAGATAATGAATAACCCAGAGGAGAGTTACCAAAAAGCTCAACAAACACTAATGGTAGACATGGTGAATGAAAAGATTGAAAACCCATAAAGGACTCAGTGTGAGCGTGATAGAGAGACCAAGGAGGCAAACCAAAGGTCAATACAAGAATATCATTAATGGAAGAAGCTTCTAAAAGTTTGATACATATATATATATATAGATAGAATCAACAAAACAAAGAGTTGGTTCTTTGGAAAAATTTATAAAATTGACAGACCTTAGCAGAAAAAGAAGAGAACACACCCAAAGTAATAAACTCAGAGATGAGAATGGAAACATCACCACAGAAACAACCAAGATTCAGAACATCATAAGGGAATACTTTTCAAAACTTCATGCTAATAAGTTTGAGAATTTGGTAGAAATGGACCTTTTCCTAGTAAATATTGACATGCCAAAACTAAACCAAGATGAGTTAAACCATCTTAACAGTCCCATGTCGAATATTCAAATAGAAACAACAATAAGAGACCTCACAGCTAAGAAAATCCAGGACCAGAGGGTTATACAGCGGAATTGTGCAAGGCCTTCAAAGCAGAGCTCACACCAATACTCCTTCAACTCTTCAATGAAATGGAAAGAGAACGTTCACAACCGAACACATTCTATGAAGCCATCAAAACCATCATCCCATAATCAGGCATGAAATCATCAAAGAAAGAGAACTATAGACCCATTTCTTTGATGAACATTGATGCAAACTTCTCAACAAAATTTTGGCCAATCGACTTCAACACCTCATCCAGAAAGTCATACACCACGATCAAACAGATTTCATTTCAGGGATACAAAACTGGTTCAATATACGCAAATCAAATAATATAATTCATCATATCAACAAGAGCAAGGATAAGAATCACATGGTTATCTCAATAGACTCAGAAAAAAAAACATTTGACAAGATCCAACACCCTTTTATGATGAAGGTTCTGGAAAAATGAGGAATCCAGGGAACATTCCTCAATAAAATAAAAGCTGTATATGACAAAACTGCTGCAAGTATTATACTCTGAGGTGAACAACTAAAGCCGTTTCTTCTTAACTCAGGAACAAGACAAGGATGTCCTCTCTTTCCACTTCTGTTCAGTCTAGTATTAGAATGCCTATCTAGAGCAATAAGAAAATATGTGAACATAAAAGGGTTCCAAATAGGGAAAGATGAACTAAAACTCTCCCTCTTTGCAGATGACATGATTTTATATTTAAACAATCCCAGGGATTCCACTCCCATATTACTCAAGCTGATTTAAAACTTTGGTAAATGGCAAGGTATAACATTAACCCTCAAAAATCAATGGCTTTTCTATCTGCCAACAATGAGAAAAGCATGGCTGAAATCTGGAAACTCTATTCATAATGGTTCAACAAATAATAACAAACCTAGGAATCAACTTAACCAAAGAAATGAAGGACCGCCACGATAAAAAATATAAAAACCTGAAAAAGGAAATCAATAGAATTTAGAAAGTGGCAAAAAATCCCATGCACCTGCATTGGAAGGATCACCATCGTGAAAATGGCAATACTTCTCGAGGCTATCTACAAATACAGTGCTATACTTATCAATATTACAACCTCATTCTTCAAGGAAATAGAAGAGGCAATCCAAAATAAAATGGAACAATAATAGACCCTGAATAGCAAAAATGATCAACATAAAGAACTATGCTGGAAGAACATCAATGCCAAATTTCAAACTCTACTTCAAAGCCATAGTCATCAAAATAGCTTATTATTGGCACAAGAAGAGACCTTAGGACCAATGAAATACACTTGAAAACACAGAAATGAACCTACAGACCTATAGCCATCTCATCTTCTATAAGGCGGCTAAAAAAAACAGAATAGCGGAAAGACAGCCTCTTCAGTAAATGGTGCTGGCAAAATTGGTTAACTTTTAGAGAAAACTAAAGCTATATCATTATATATCCCCCTGCACTAGAATCAAATCCAAATGGATCAAAGACCTCGGAGTCAAACAGACACTCTGAAAGCATTACAGAATGGAATAGGAGAAACCCTAGGTCTCCTCGCCAAAGGCTGAAAATATGTTAATAGTGAATCAGAAACAGCAAATCAAACAAAGGTTGACCAAATGGAATTGCATGAAATTACAGAGCTTCTGCATGGCAAAGGACACAGCTTACAAGATCAATAGAAAGCCCACGGACTGGGAGAAGATCTTCACTGACCATACGTTGGACAAGAGTCTCATTTGTAAAATATGTCTGGAACTAAAAAAAATTAAATCCCCCAACAACAAATCTTCAAGGAAACAACTGTCCAATAAATAAGTGGGGTAAAGACTTAAAGAGAAAATTCTATGAAGAGAAAGAAGGAGGGCCAATAGAAACATGAAGAAATGCTCAACCTCCCTACCCATAAAAGAAATGCAAATCAAAACAACATTGAGATACCACCTCACCCCAGTTAGAATGGCTATAATCAACAACTCTGATAACAACAGATGCTGGAGAGGATGTGGAGAGTAGGGAACATTACTGCATTGTTGGTGGGAGTGTAAACTTGTTCAACCACATTGGAAGGGAGATAGGAGGTTTCTAAAAGACTCCACATAGAGCTTCCATATGACCCAGCAATCCCACTTTTGGACAATTACCCAAATGATCACTAACAAGACTCACTAAAGCTACCAGCACAACTATGTTTATCCCAGCATTATATATCATAGCTAAGATATGGAATCATCTCAGATGCCCCTCAGTGGATGAATGGGTCAAGAAAATGTGGTGTATAAACAGAATGGATTTCTTTGCCTCCATCAGAAAGATTGACATTTCCCCATTTTTTAGAAAATGTAAAGACTTGGAAAAAAGTATGTTAAGTGAAGTAAGTGAGGCCCAAAGAAACATAGGTCCCTTGGTTTCTATAGTATATGTTTGAGACAAGCAGAAAAGTTCAGATAAGTTGATGTTAGGTGAAATGAACCCCAAAATAAGCATTCAAACATTTTTTTTCTTTCATGTAATTGTTTCTAACATATTTATAAGATGATTTCTTTGCTGCTTTGTATGTCGCTCCCCTCCTTATAACCCTTCTTCTCACTGTATTTGATTTTGGTATAATTTATAGAGGGGAAGGGAAAAAACAAATCGTTTAAATAGGGATACATCTGGACCTTTTGCATCTATGAGAGGTACAAGTCGTTGTGCAAATTTGAACTTTATTTTCTTCTTTGGTCAGCGGTGGGGGTGGTGTGTTGGGGGGTGTCTGGTGGCATTAGCAGGGGAAATGGGAAGAGGAAACAAAGGAGAATGCAACTATGTTTGATAAGAAATGTAGTCATTACCTTTCCCATGTAATTGTAATCCCTGACGCATTGGAATAAAGATATTCACAAGACACTATATGGAAAATAAACTTTGCAGCTTTGGGGTGGAGGAAGAGTTGTGAAGGTGGATGAAGTAAAAGATAGAAGAAAAAAAGAAAGAAGGGATAATAGTGCTTGACAAGAAATGTACTCATTACTGACATGAATGTAGTTTTTCTATAAAGCATCTTTTGAAGAAAATGATTTTAAAAATACAAGGCCAAAAATAACAACAGAAAACAAAAAACAAATTGATTAGTGGTTTCAAATGCCTTATTATCTGTATGAGGTTGAAGTAGCTTTATCGCATGTGACTATCATTGCATTGTGAGATTTTTGTTCTTTTTAAGTTCCCCAAGGAAATTAGCATTTCCTGAAGGATACTGAAAACATGAGCAGGAAGTAACTTTAATATAAATATACTGTTTGACATTATACTGTATTACTTACTAAATACTAAGTTGACCAAACTGTGTTACAGAACGGTGATTTTTTTTTTTATTCTCAAGGGTGGAATTTGATTTATGAAGAAAAGTGAAAAGCAATTAAGTCAAATATAATGATAACTTCACCTGTATTAATATTCAGAATGATTTAGTCCCTTGAAAACTTCTTGTCAAATATATTCTGATTTGAAATACAAAACAAATGTTATGAATTGAGAAGATTACATTGTTGTTTGGAAATAAAAGTGGCCTAAGACAGAAAGAAAACAAATAAAAACAATAATAATACTACCAACAACAATACACTTTTATTAGAGTGGAATGTTCATCCAAAATTGGTATAGTTTATCATCTTTAATCCAAGCAGTAATTCATTCAAGTGACAATAAAATGAAAGAAAGTAACTGAGATATAGTGTTAAAATTGTGATTCATACTTGGCTAAAGAACTTCTCAGGTACTATTTTTTATATACCATTCTTTTTTGTCGGTGTGTGTGGGTGAAAGTTGAACTTGCTCACAGTTGTATAGGGCTGTAAAATGTTTTCTAAAATTTATGAATTTCACCACATAGTGTAAATATATATATATATATATATATATATATATATATATATATATATATATATTGCTAGGTTCAATAGAGGTTTTCACAAATCACCTTATTAAAATATTTGACATGTGTTCTATTTGTAGCTCGTATTTTACTACGAGTAATTACTGCAATCTAAAGGGATCATACAACTTTCACCATTTACTCAATGATCACCTGTGATAGAATAATTCCTTCAAAACCCTGGCAATTTATTCATGTTTAAAACTTGCATTGAAAGTTCTCGGTCCATTATCAGTGTGAATTGAGAGTGGAGAATACGCATGCATATGAAATTTCTGTACAACTTCAAATTTTTTAATAGGTAATTTGGTACTAAAGAATAATATGTAAATGGAAGAATACTATTCATGTTAACAAAACCATATTTTTATATGTGTAAAAGTCCTTACCATAACTTCTGTAATCAGGAAATAACTGATAAGGATATTCATAGAGATTGTTATAGATACAACAATTCTAAAAATAACAGTTGTTTAATTAGCCTAAAATTCTTTTTTCCTCTGTTCATTTTGTATATGCAAAAAGAAGCTAATTGCAAAATTAGAATTCAAAGAAATGATATATGTATATTGTTATAATCATCTGTATCAAAGTGTGAAGATGTGATATGTAACACTAGTGTTTCCATCAATTCTATTATTTACATCGATTTTTTTCTTTCTTGTTTAAATTTTATTGTCATAGTGACCTAAGTTGGGGTATAGTTACACAAGTAATGAGTCCAATCCTTCTTAAAATTGTTACCCCCTTTCTCATTTTTCTCCCTCTTTCCCATGACCCCTAATGTTGTACAGATCCTATCAACACATTGTCTTGTGAGTATTGCTGTTACACAGGATCCCCCGTTTTATTTGTCATACAATATTATTTTCACACCAGTCATTGCATAAGTTCAATGTTTTAGGTCTAACTTTTCACACTAGCATCATGGTGAACACACAAGCCTCCACAGAGTTTTATAAACCATTTGGAAATACATCACATTGATAAAACCGAGTGTACTATCACAAATTACAGACTCAAAAATCAAGGTTGTGATAAAGAAATCAAATACAACTTTACTAGCTTTGGAAGTACTTTATTCATGATTTTATGTGACTACTGTACTCATTTGCTCGTTTCCTAAACTCTTGCACATCACAGTGTGAAGCGATCTGTGTCCTCCAATGAGAATACGAAGATGAATACATCAAGAATTATATCTATATTCAAAAATTTTTGAATTGAAGTGATATGATCCCATATCTTTAATATAATAACAACAGATGTGTCATGCATAACGATGCCACATGTTTAATCTTTATACATGTGAAACATGCAAAGTTTTAAAGTTTTAACCTCACATACATAGTGATAAAAGGGAGAGATATAGAACGGTGTAGAATTAGTTTTATTTTCATAAATATATTAATATCTGTCGATGTGAGTATTGCAATTGGACAGTGAAACATTAGGAGTTTCTAAAGACTGCCTCTTGTTAAAAATTTTTTTAACTTACCTGTATCATCAGAACTCTGGTGAAAGGGAATATCAATATGTGCAAGCTCTCTGTGTGTTAGAGAAATTAATAGTTATTCGAATTGCATGATAAGAAGTGAGGAGTATAGGCAGAAGTCATGCAAATAATGATTTACTTTAAACTTTATGGCAAGGTGAAAAATTGCATATATGTACGTTTGGGTTGATCACATTAAAATAACGGGAACATTCATGCTTCCCAAATTAATGTAACAAAAATGTTCTTTTTACAAACAAAGAGGCATAAGTTAAAGCAAGATTGCACCATGTCCAAGCAAATGCTTCAGAAATATGCATGAGAGAATTACATGGAGAAACTGACACATAGAAAGGTTTGAATATAGTGGGCTGAGAAGTTGGCTCACTGGTAGAGCGCTTGCCTTGCATGCCTGAGGCTCTGGGTTCGATTCCTCAGCACCACATAAGCAAAAAAGAAAAAAGCCGGAGTTGTCACTGTGGCTCAAATGGTCGAGCACTAGCCTTGAACTGAAGAGCTGAGGGACAGGGTACAGGGCCAGAGTTCAAGCCCCACGTCTGGACGCCACACACCCCCAAAAAAGAAAGATTGAATATATACACATTAACACAGTTCATCACAAAGAAGCAAATCAACGATTTAAAATTTTTTGATAAAAAAAGAAAACTTTAATTTGGTCTTTATATTTTCTCAAGTTCTCTGAACACAACTATCTTGACTATTGTTTTCTTCCACCCTAAAACTTATACTTTAATCTGCCAGGTAAAATATTTGAATTATCATGGAGTCACATTAAATGGTGTTGCCTATGTTTATCATTGGAAAATTTTATGAAGTATATATATGATCCCCAAGCAAACAGCCTTTGGGGATTTTCTTTCTAGGAAATTCAGAGATATTTTATTTCAGATCAGCAAATGGCGTGCTGCCTCAAATTAAACAATTCTTACAAGTTTGAATAAATTTCCCTGATTAAATTTAACATTATATGAAAATAAAAGTAGCTGGTGATTTTGTATCCACTCACATATTTTTGTTCCTGTTAGGTCAGATGCACATAACGTGTACACCAAAAAAGAGAATATGTGAATATAATTCCTATTGACTGCATGAAAAGTTGATCTTATTGGAGGACATACAGTTAATCATTACCCATTCCCAGACAAGATATCAAGTGAATGGATAAATAACTCAATTAAAAAAATTATATAGGTAATGTAAAATGGCATTCCTTTTCCAATATTTAGTTAACATAAAATTATATGGGGAGTTGTCTCTCATATCATGTTTATACTTGAAATATATTTCCTTTGTCAGAATTGCAAATGACTATTTTGTTCTTGATAATTAAATAGCTTTTCACATATTAGGTGATTGTGAATCCTTAGTCAGTTTCAACCCTAATTGATTTTTCCTTCATTACTCTGAATTGTGTCCTATTTTTTGTTTTTCAGTTTATGTCCCACATGATTGCCAGAAAATGGTGTGCGTGAAAGATAAATAGACACAGCAAATATAGCAGGAAACCCTTCCATCAAATAGACATGTTATTTGCACTGATCACATCCACTGTCTTCTCTATGTGGAGTGCTAATTACTGTTGTTCTGATATAATCCTTTTCCTTTTCATGATCTCAGGTCTTTCATCAGCAAATCAGCATATGTCAACTGAAATGCAGCTTTCTGCACCAAAGACAGAAGTGAAGATTCCACTACTGAGTACTATGATTTTCATCATAAAATTCACTGGAATTCTGCTATACTTCAACAGAAGGGTGCTGCTGGTGTTTTCTTCACCTCTAACTCATGTGAACCAGGATCATAGTGTTTATACCTAGGTAAAAGTGCTTTATATCACTCTTGTTTCGAAGGTTTGTTTGTTGTAGAGAATTTTTCTCTTTCCTAAAAATATTCCCAGACCTCCGCGAAAATACCTGGATTGTAACATTTCAGCTCCTGAAACAAGGTGACTGGAGTGCAGAGTATTTTCTTATTAATGAAATTTATGAAGCAAGGAATGAATTACTTTAATTAGAATTATCTTTAATTAGAATATACATATATATTTTAATAAATGTGTCTTTAGTTAGGAAATATTTTATGCTGGGTAACATGTATAAAAGTATGTAAAACCTGTGCCTTAGACTATGACATCGAGGAATATGATATACTTGTACGTGTAAAACTATTCTGAGAAATTTAGGATTGTGAAAGGAAAGTGATATGTTCTCATATAATCCTAAACTTCCTGTGGTTTTGTCAAACTACTACTAAGTAAGAACAAGACAGACGGAAGGCCTCAATATAGGTGTTCATTTTATATTAAATCAAGCAAAAAGATGTATAATGTGGCTGTTAGTTCTTACAATTTTCCATGCCTAGAATGTATTGCCCATATTTTGTAGACCTTTTTTTGATAACAGCTGAAAGAAGAAAACAATTCTCAAGCATATTTGAAATTGTCTGAAACTGTGAAAGGCTTACTGTTGTGTAATAGCCACTAGCCATAATGACATTTACCCCCAAATTCTCTTTTTGCAACTGGCATCTTCTGATACATACCAGATAGGCTTATGTAAAGGTAATTTGGCTTGAACTCAGGACGCTTCCAATACCTTCACATACTATTAAAAGCAATGTGCTATTGTTAAAACAATAAACTTTTTTCATTATTTTTTATAGACAACAAATTTCATTGTGAAGTGACAATCACATTGTGAAGTGTTATCAGGTAAATATGTACATCAGGCCAGAAAACTAATTAATATCTAAGGAATATATGCATGTCACCTGCCTATATGAACATGGAAATATTGGACTTTGCTATGAATATTGAAAAGATTGTCATTAGCATTTCTTTGTTAAGATTATTTTCTCAAATATATTTGACAGAGAATTCTATGCCAGAGATAAACCAATATTGGGAATACTTGGCTGTGATCAAAGCCAGGTTAAGAGGTTGAAACCAATGGTGAAATCATGGTTTCAATCTTCATTACCAAGGAAGAAATATAAGAAAAATATCCTGGAAAAACTATGATTAATGTTTATCATGATTGAATAAAATCAAGAATTGTAGGCAGGCAACATCTCCTCATTTTAATTTCCCAAAATAATAGTAATTTACCCTGCTTCATTTTATGGGTGCTGAAATAGAGTAGGGAATAATTGTGACCTTCCAAGTTGTACACAGACACACACATACACACACGCACACAAATGCACACAAAGATTTGCATCTACAAATGGACAAGGCAACAAAAATACCTGATTACACATACAAGTCTGCTCACATATATATAATGATAGAGTATTGTTGATTAAATCTTTGAGACAAATCAGCCAGGAATATGGACTCCTATATTGCCACAGATTTTCTCATTAATTCTTAAGTTCTCTAGTACCATCCACTTTTGAGAAGCCAGAAAAAAAAAATATGATTCTCTTAGATATATAAAGCATACGGAAACAGGACTCATATTACCACGGAATCATATTCAGTTCTAGCAACAGAGGTACTTAGGGAAATACCACCTCCCCATCAAACATTATTTTCTGAATTTCAAAGAGAAAATGCAAGATGGTCCAAATAGAGAGTAAATAAAAATGAAATGGTCTTTTTATTCGGTGAAAATAATTCACATTTTGGTAATACCGTAAGTTTGGGACATTATTGATTAATATTGCTTTACATTTGTTTCTCTGTTTGTTGGTGGTGGTGGTCATTAGGCCTGAACTCTGGGCATGGGTGCAAGCCCAGACCTATTCCCCTCAAGGCAAATCATCTACCAATTGAACAACAATTCCACTTCTAATTCTGAGTTGATGAATGAGTGATGAGAACCTTCTAGACGCTCCTGGTGTGCTGCCATGAAACCTGATCCTCAGATATTAGCTTCCTACAGGCTTCTAAATGACCTGTATCAAGCTTTTCTCTGTTATACACACTGTGTTGATAGCATTTTTTGCTAGTTTGTCCCCAACTTTCATGCCTACTGGAGGTCTACAAGCAACCATGGTTTTCCTCAAGTATACTGCTCTATAGTATTTCATTTTTAGGGGCTTCATTCCCTAAATGAAGCTGAGCAAAATCCTTGATTTTATTGATTTGTTATGAGAGCCTCATGTGTAAAACTTACAATATAGTGAGGAAATTTTATGGGTTTGGAGAAAAGAAAGTTTGTTATTCACTTATCCTATTTCTTTTCTTTTGATTTTGACAGACAATAGTGTATCATAGCAAAAGAGCACATGATTAAATGGCATGAATGTGCATCCAGAGTATCTTACATGTCAGCAGATTCACTCGTACTAACAGACACAAGCATTTCAGGGTACGCATACATTGTACTTAGAGCCCACAATACCGATGCTGCAAGTGTAGTAGCAGGATAAACAGCACTGATAGAACAAAGGATCCCAGGATAAGCAAGCACAGTGCCAGCAGCCCTCAGTATAGAGGACGTTTATGCCTGAGCAGGCCTGCCCAAGCTAAGAACCCAAGGACTGCAGAGTTAAAATGCCAGATCTACACATCAAGTTGCAGGCCCTGAGATCAAGGCCCAGACTATGATTTCAAGCCTTAGTCTTTTATTACAAGGTCCTGGGCCCCAGTTAAACTACCAGCCCATGAGTTCATGCCCCATGCTATGAGTTCAAGGCCTAGGCTGTGACTTAAGGCCCAGAGTTTCAGGCCCAGCTATTATTTCAAGTTCCAGGAAAACAGTTCAAGGACTAAACAGCAGTTCGAGGCCAGGGTTTTGAGATCAAATTCAAAGCCCTCTGATTAAATCATAGGCCCTGCATTCTAGGTCCAGGGCCCAAGTAAATATTCCAGGTTAAGAGTTAATTGCTCAGTTTCTGAATTTAAGTTCTAGGCTTTGAATTCAAGGTCCAAGCCCCAAGTTAAAGGCTCAGGACACAAGTTCAATACCCAGACCCTGAATTTAAATCCCAAACATTGAGTTCCAGGCCCAGAAGTTGATACCAGGGCGCATGAGTTTAAGGCCCAGCTTATCAGCTAAAAACCCCATCCCCAATTTGAAGTCTCAGTGACCCCTTTCCCACTGAGTTCAAGATCCAGGGCCCCAGTTCAAGTAGCAGTTCATGAATTCAAAGCCCAGGTTGTGTGTTTTAGGCACAGTCCAGGAATTGAATACCCTAGTCCAACATGTTCAAATGAGATTATGAATTCAGGTCCCAGGAACACAGGTTAAGTAGCCTAGGTACTGAGTTCAAGGCTTAAGTCATGAATTAAGGTCTCAGGCAATGAGTTCAAATCCCAGCAGTTCAAATCCCAGGCCAAGATTTCAAGTAGCAGATCATGAGTAAAATTCCAGGCTAAGAATTCATGTCGCAAGTCCTAATTTCAAGGGCCAGCCCTTGAGTTGAAAGTCCATGGCCCACTGTTTGAATCCCAGGTCATGAGTTCCGGACTCAGGTCCTGAGTTTAATGCCAAAGACAGGAGTTCCAGTCCTAAGCCTGGAATTAAAGTCTCAGGGTGATAATTCAATGCCCAGACCAACAGTTCAACTCCTAGGCACTGATTTCAAGGCCCAAGCCCTGAATTGAAGCCCTATGCTGAGAGGTAAAGTTTGAGGCCCCAAATTCAAGTCTCAGTCTGACAGTTCAAAGCCCAGGCCAGGACTTCAACATAGAAGCTGCAAATTCAAGTCCCAGGCCCTGAGTTCAAGACCTATGACCCAATTCCAGTGAGAAGATGAAAGTTCAAGGCCCAGGCCCCAAGATCAAGGCTAAAGCTGCAATGAAATTCCCAGGCATGGACTTGAAAGCCGGTGTGCAAGTTTAAAGCCCGTGCTGTGAGTTTAAGTCCTAGTCCCTATGTTGGAGTCCCAGGTCCCCCCTACCTCCTGTAGTTCAACATTTTGGGATGAAGGCCCAAGCTGTGAGTTCAAGGACTATTCTGAGAGTTCAAGACCCATGCCTAGTGCTTCAGGCCCAGAGTATGAGTTCAAGCTCCAGGTCCCAATTCAAGACTGAGAAACACAGTTCATCGCCCCTGTTACAAATTGAAGGGCAAGGTATTGAATTCAAAGCCCAGGCCCAGATATCAAATCCCAGGCTTTCAGTTCAAGGCTTAGACCATGAAATTAAGGCCCAGACTATGAGTTCAAAGCCGAAACCCCAAAATGAAATCTCAGTACCCACTTCTTGTCGAGTTCAAAGTCCAGGGACCCAGATCAAGAACCAGAAATAAGATTAAGGCCAGGCTGTGAGTTGAAGATCCAGGCCAGTCATTTAAGTCACAGGCTGTGAGTTCAAGGCCCAGGATGAGAATGCAAGGCCTAGTTTGTGAGTTCAAGACCCTGGCCCAAAGTTTTAGACCCTTTTATGAGTTCTTTTCCCAGGCTCCAACTTCATGTTCAAGGCACTCTGTTCAGGACCTGGGTTGTGAATTCAAATCCCAGTCTGTGAATTCAAACACCATGCTCAGATTTCAAGATCGAGGGCAACATTTCACATATCACTCCATGAGTTCAAGCCTTAGGCTGTGAGTTCCAGTTAGAGGCTTTGCATTTAAACCTGAACACTGAGGTTAATTCCCAGATCCTGAGTTCAAACCCCCGGCCATGTTCATGTCCCAAGCTTTTTAATATCCCCGGCTCCTTGTTCAACTTACACACTGTAAGTTCAAGGCCTGGACACTAAGGTCAAGATTCTGGGACTAGTCCAAATCCCAGTTTGTGAGTTCAAGACTCAGCATGTCAGTTCCAGTCCCAAGTTTGAGTTCAATTCCCAAATTCGAAGAACAACTTCCAGGCAAACTTCATGTCCAAGGCTGTGTTAACATCCCTGGCCCCATTTCAAAATTGAATCCTCTGAATTCAAGGCCTAACACAGAGTACAAGGTCTAGGACCCCAGTTCAAGTCCCAGGTTGTGAATTCAAGGCCCAACTTGTGAGTACCAGCCTCAAGCTTTAATTCAACTCCCAAGCTCAAATTCAAATTTGAGGTCCCAATTTCAAGGCCCAGGCCCCAAATTAAATGTCAGGGTATTGACTTTAAATTCGAGGCCCAAATTCAAGACCCAGGCTGATAGTTTAAGGCCCATGTATCAAGTTCAATGCTCATGCTCCCACTTAATTCCCAGGGGCTGAGTTCATATCTTGGCCCATGAGTTCAAGGACCAGGTCAAAAGTTCAAGGATCTGGTCCTGAGTTAAAGGCTAAGGCTGACCATTCAAGTCCCAGGCACTGAGTACAAGGTTCAGACCCCAAGTTCAAGTCCCATGCTGAAAGTTCAAGTCCTAATACTAAATTCAAAGCCAGGCAGAAAATTTAAGTCCTAGGTGCCAAATTCAAAGCTCAGGCATGGAATTCATTTCTCAGACCTGAATTCAAGGCCTAGGCCCAGAGTCTATGGATAACTCTAAGGATTTTCTATTCATATTGGATGGTGTGGAGGCTGTGGAAGGATCAAGGAATCAACAAAGGAGAAAATTGTCACATGGCATATTAAAATTGGAAAATGTGAGAACATAAAGAGATTGAGTAATTCTGCCCTTCCAGACAGTGGCCAACACAAACCAATAAGTACATCATTTTCTATAAATTTCTATGCATTTCCATAAGTGGTCAGGTCACGAAAATGGAAGTTTGTTTGTGCTGAGCAGAACAATTATTACTGTTTACATTTTCTGATTCTGTGTTAGGCTCTTGTCCGGGTATGAACCACATGGACAACATTTTTGGGGGGTCGTGTGTGTGTGTGTGTGTGTGTGTGTGTAGGTGTAACTTGCCAATAGCTTTAACATGCTGTGGAATATTTCTTAAAATTTATGAATTTCACCGTATCAACACGTTGTATAATTTTACATATTGCTGGGTTCAATGAAGTGACAAATCACATTCTTAAAATATTCAGCATGTGTTCTTTCTCTTTGTAGGTCCTTCTTCATTAGGAGTAACTACTGCAAATTCGAGAGTTCATACTACTTTAATCATTTTACTGAGTGATCACCTGTGATAGAATGATTCTGTCAAAACTCTGGCAGTAGTCGATTCTTGTCTAAAAGTTTTCTTGAAAGTTCTCGTTCCATTGTCATGGTACATTTCTGTGTTTGGAGTATATATATCCTTTGAAAATTTCTGGAGAATATCAGATTTTGTGGTTTATTTGGTAGTAAAAAGCAATACATGAATTGGAGAATACTATTCACTGGTAACAACACCTCATTTATATATTTTCTGTGCAAAAGACTCTAACATACATTCTGTAATCTGGAAATAACAGGCATATATATTCATAGGGATTATTATAGATACCTCAATTCTGAAAATAGCAGTTGTCTTGGCCTGGCAAGAACTCATTGATAGAGTTCTTGACTTGCATGCATGAGGCCCTAGATTCAATTGCTCAGCACCACATAAGCAGGAAAATGAAGAAGTGATACTTTGAGTGAAGTAGTAGAGGACTAGCCTTGAACTGAAAAGGTGAGGGACAATGCTGAGACAACAACTGACAAAAAGAAGTCTTGCAAATCACAGTGTGATGAAGAGACTATATCCTATGATGAGGAGACTACAATTAATTGACTCAAGACATATATCAACTCACAAAAATATGATAAAAAAATCTTGAATATAATTGAAAAAGGCCTGTCATGCATAATGGTGCCCCTGTGTTTAAACAGAGAATTAGTTTGTTTCCCTAAAGAAGTGTGCAATGTTTGTAAAATAATCACAGTCACAGTATGTAGGTATAAGGAAAGATATAGAATGATGTAGAATTAATTATATTTAAAAAGTATGTAAATACTATACCTTAAAATATGACATGGAACTGGATGCTGGTGGCTCATGCTTGTAATCCTAGCTACTAAGGAGGCTGAGATCTGAGGGTCAAGGTCCAAAGCCAGTCCTGACAGGACATTCTGTGGGACACTTATCTCCAACAAACCAGTAAAAATCCACAAGTGGCATTGTGGCTCAAGTGATAAAGCACTTGCTTTGAGCTGAAGAGTGCAAGGACAGCATCCAAGCCCAGAGTTCAACCCCCCTCCCAACAAAAAAAAGGAAGAAAGAAAAAAATGTGACATGGAGTTATATGATATAGCACCATTTGATTTAAAATGTTCTCAAAAAATTAACGAAATAATGTGAAGGGAAAGTGATGTGAAGTTCTGATGTAATGTTAACACCCCATCCTCTGGGTTTTCTCTAAACTACTGATGACTAAGAGCAAGACAGAGGGAAGTACTCAATATAGGTGTCAAATAAAGATATATAGTAGCAGTTAGTCCTTATAACTTGGCAGGCCTAGAATGTATTGCTCATATTTTTGTTACTTTTCTTGATAACAAATGAAAGAAGGAAACAATTCACAATTATATTCAAATTGTGTGAAACTATTCGTAAAATGTTTAGTGATGTGTGATAGTCATTAGCAATAATGTCATTTTTTGAAATTTCCTTTTTTTGCAACTGGCATATTCTGATACATAACAGATAGGCTTTTATAGATCATTGAGCTTGACCTCAGGGCCATTCCATATCTCTACGGTCTTTTTACTCAAGTCCAACACTCTATTGTGATCTGGTATTTCATTTGAAATAAGACCCTCCTGCCATTGTGGCTTTAACCCAACATCCTCCTGAGTAGCTAGGAGTAGCTAGGATTGAAGGCGTGACCACCAGGACTCAGCTACAAAATTTTACACAAGACTTCTTCTTTTTTTTTTTGTTCTGTATGTCATGGGCTTGAAGTCTGGGCCTGTATGCTGTCCCTCACTTCTTCAGTTCAAGTTTATCTCTCTACCACTTGAGCCACTGCACCAATTCCCGGTTTTCTGAGTGGTATATTGGAGATAAAAGCCTCAGGGACTTTCCTGCTCGAGCTCGCTTTGTACCAGGGTCCTCAGATCTCAGCCTCCTGATTAGCTAGAATTACAGGCATGAGACACCGGCGTTCATCACACAAGAATATCTTAAAGCAGAGTCTTCACTGAAGGAAAAGTAAAATTTGGGAATATTGACAATCAAAAGCTGTTGTTGGAACGTTCTTTTAAATGGTAACAAACTTCTTAATATGCAAGTGAAGTGACTGAATTGCAGAAGAGAAAACATACGAACATCTTGTTTTCAAAACTATAACATGAATATTAGTGCCATTTTCATTTATACGAGTTTGAGAAGGCAATTTTCTAAACTGATAGAAACAGAAGCATTCTGGTGTTGCTGTACATATAGGACAAAACCTGCAATTTTTAGAAACTGCCATCAAAACACACATGGGAAAGTGGAAATAGAAGAATAATATCATTATTTGTTAAGGTAGAAACAACCAAGAACCAAACAACCTTTAGAAATAGTATTTGGAAGGTGCACAAATGATACATTTTCGTTGATATCACCTAAAATAAAGGAGGATCCTCCCAGAAGCAGCAAGAAAACATCCTCATTACCTTGTTTACAACCAATTGTTGTTGAATATGTCCCTTGAGTTTTGTCTTTTTCATTGTGATAGGGAAAATACTGGCCATTTCCTTTTCATGACCTCAGAACTCTCAGATCAACTTGTGCTTCAGTCAATTGAAACATAAAACAACCTGACAAGGTGTACATTATGGTCACTATTCTTTTATTCAATGAATTTCATGGCAAATGTGCTATTTTAAGATGTGTGCCTTGTTTGAATTTTCTGTATTTTCGACGATTCTCCTAGCAGATATTACACCTTTCCTTTGATTATTTATTGCTATGCACACGTAACACCCCATTATTCTTTTCCACTTTTTGTCTATAAATAAAATCAGAGGAGGAAAATTAACAGTTATGTTATAGCATTTATCACAGCAAAAATATAAAAATAAGCTTGAGTAGTATGGTTTAGAATCCTAAAGTGTGTGTGGAGACAGAAAATTGGAAAACTGGTCTCTTCATGAAACTTGCCAACCAACTGACACAGAACAATTGGGCCTCAAGTTTTAAGTACTCTGGATGATACTTGAAATCTTCAAATTCTCCATTGTGGCTGGAATAGAAGGAAAAAAAGAAAAACCATGTCTTCAATTCTGGCAACATATAAATGACAACAGTTGGATGAAATTTGGCAAGCATATATTATTATTAACATATTTCACACTGCACATATGTCATTCTTGCCAATAAAGACTTAATTTACTTCAAGAATTAATATATAAATATATTCCTTTTTTCAATTATGCATCCATCGAGGTATGCTGTCAATACCTACATATCATTTTATTGCTTATTATAATTTTTATCTTGGAGTTATATCCTTGAATGTGTATTGATCAGTATTCTGTTATACTAAATCATATTTTTTTATGTGAAATGATGTGAACGTTCTTTAGAGTTATTAATGCAGATCATTGTCTGAAGTGCCTTATTCTGAAGTAATATTAAAATGTAATAATAAAGAAAAATAATATCACATATTGATATCTATAAAAATATATGTCATTCTTTGTATAGTTTCATGAAACTCTAGGACCACATCTCAAATTTTGAGCCTAAATTTGTTGACTAGAATATGTAACTCCTTCATCAAGAAGATAAAAAATGTTACAGATTGAAAAGTAGCCAATAAAATCTGAAATCCTATTGGGAATGTGTACTCCTTGGTAGGAGAAGTTGTCAGTTTGAGGCCACCATTCTGTCTATATCTTTCTTTCTTCCCATGGTTGATTGAGAAATTGCGAGAATTATATTAGGGTTAATTACAGAGAATTTTCATCAAAATCATTGAGTGTATTTTGAATTCATAGAAGTTAAAATGTTGATAATAGAACTCTATTTCAATTTGCAGAAACCTCCTTCTTAATTGTAATGCTTCATGGAAGTAACTAGACCCTTTACAAAGGAGAAATATGAATATCTTGTTTTGTAATATGACAGCATACAGCCCAGATATTTCTAGGACCAAACAATTTTGAAAATCCTCTATGGTGCATCTAGAAAAATCTGTCAATTAGTTAATGTATCAATTGGACAATTGCAGCACCATTCAGAGAGTGATGGCAAAAGAAATGACTGCATAGTTTGGAAGGCCACAGTTCTTCTGTAGAATGTTTGCTTACTATATGTAATAGCAAAACATAATAAAGTTTACTGACAAGTCATCAAAATAAATCTTAGAATGATCTTTGTTTCTATCTCCTCAACTTCGCTGGTTTAAACTAAATAGAGGTGGAAGAGGAAATAAATACACCACGGGAATACATGGACCGAAGTGCTTATAATTAAAATGGAATTAAAAATGACAATCGTCAAAATGATAACAAAGACTGAATAAGACAGCAGTAGGTTAGGTGGAAAAAAATTAACAAAACTGATAAACCCTTAGCAAATCTGAAAGCAGAGGGAGTCTGAGAGAAGAGGGACAGAGAGAGAGAATGTACCCAAATGAGTCAAACCAGAGATGAGATATTTAACCTCATGACAGAGTCAAGATACAGAAGAGGATAAGAGAATATTGCGAAACGCTAGTAAAATAAAGCCCTAGACAAAAAGGGTTTACAGGTCATTTCTGGAAGTCCTTCAAAGGAAAACCCACTGTAATCCTCTTAAAATCTTCCATGAAGCAGACAGTGAACTTACACAATGAACTTGCTGTATGATGCCAGCATACTGCTTAGCCACAAACCTCATCTGGATTCCTCAGTAAAAGAACTGTAGAAACATTTCTTGCTTGAACTTCATTGCAAACTTTCTCAATAAATTTCTTTAGAACTGACATGAAGAACTAATAAAAATAACCCACAAACTCTGACCAAAGTGGAATCATACAAGAGGGGAAAGTTTCCGAATAGGGAAAGAAGAAATGAATCTCTACTTCTTTGCGGATAACTTGATTCTCTATTGAAAAACTTATAGAATACAATCACAATCCTTTGGCTGTTCTAATCTTTTGGCAAAGTAACAGAGTTTATAATGAACTCAAATAAATCATTTCAGTATGCCCAATATGAGAAGAATGAAGCTTAAACCACAAAAAAAAAAACCTTCTTTTGTGATAGCCTCCAAAAGAAAATACCTACGACTTCACGTAAGCAGGGAAGTGAAGGACCTCTGTGAGGTACACATCAATCATCTGAAAATAGAAATTCAAGCATAGTTAATAACATGACAAAACCACACATGCTCCTGTATTTGAAGTATTGACGTTGAGAAATTTGGGAAATTCTCAAAAGCTACTACCTCCAAATTCAAAGTAGTACTGATCAACATCCCTAAAACATAATTTAATGGAAGAGAAGGCATAATCAAAAAAGTCACATAGACATGTAGACGAACCAGGAAGCAACCCTTAGCAGGAAATTCATAGCAAGAATATCAATACTCTACTGAAAACTCTATTATTGAAAACACAGAAAACCTCAAAATACACACAAACTCACTCACATACATACAATACAGAAATATGGAAACATATGCACATATATACACAGATGTTTGTATATAGACATATACATACATACACATATAAAATGAGAATTGGCACATAAACAGGCCTAAAGATCAATGGAATAGCATTAAAGACACGGAAATCATCCCAGAGATTTACAGCCACCTAAATTTTGATAAAGATGCCAAAAGCATCAGATAGAGGAAAGGCAAACTCTTCTCAATATGGTGCAGATAAAAATCTCTATACATGTATGAATAATTTAAAGTAGAACTTTATATTTCAACTTAAGTTGGAGCCAAGTGTAAATGAAACAAAGGCCTCAAAGTAGGTTTATGTATCATGAAATATGATAGTATGGGTTAGGGGATGACGTATTGAACTGCGTAATCAGGTCAAAATTTACTACATAACAATCCAGTCACAACGAATCAAAGGAGGGCTGAATATAATGGATTGTGTTCAACTGTAGAATTTTGCAGGGCAATATTCAGAGGTAGCAAGAGAAATATGCATAATAAACCCACCATTTGTGAGACAATCTATTGAACTCTAACTATACAACATGCAGGGGTGACAGAGCTCACAAAATTAAATTTCCTCAATAACAAATTCACAAATCCTCAGAGAGAAAACAGCCTGATAAAGAAGTGGGATAAAGACACAAGAGACACTTCTCTGAAGAGGAAATGACAATGACCAGTACACGCATGAAGAAATGTTCAACCTCTTTAGCCATAAAAGCAATTCAGACAAACAACATTGAGATTCCAGCTCATCACAATTGGAATGGCTATAATCAAGAACTTTAATAACAACAAATGCTGGAAGGGTTGTGGCAAAAGGAAGTCCTACTATATTGTAGGTGGAAGTATAAACTTGTCTAACCACTTTTGAAAGGCGTATGGAGGACCCTAAAACTCCGAATAGAGTTGCCCTATGACCCAGCACATGATCACAAACAAGACCATACTAATCCTACCAGAACAACTTTGTTTAAAAGAGCATTATTTACCATAGATAAGAAATGAGGTACTGGGAAGGTGGCTCAGTGGTAGAGCGCTTGCCTTGCATGCCTGAGGCCCTGGGTTCGATTCCTCAGCACCACATAAGCAAAAAGAAAAAAAGCCGGAAGTGGCGCTGTGGCTCAAGTGGTAGAGCGCTAGTCTTGAGCTGAAGAGCTGAGGGACAGCGCCCAGACCCAGAGTTTAGGCCCCATGACTGGACCCCCTCCCCCCAAAAAAAGAAATGAAATCAACACAGATCCCCCTAAGTACATGAATGGATCAGGAAAATGTGGTACACACACACACACACACACACACACACACACACACACACACACACACAGACAATGGAATTCTATGCCTCCATCAGTAAACATTTGTTAGAAAATGGAAAGGCAAAGGAAAATTATATTAAGTGAAGTAATCCAGGCCCAAAGAAACACAGGTCCCATGGTTTCCTTTATTTGCAATAAATAGTACATGTCTGGGACAAGCAAAAAAGTTCAAAAGCTATGTACAACTGACAAGATAAAATGATGTTAAGTGAAATGAACTCCAAGATAGGGACACAAGTGGTTTTTTCTTACTTACTAGTGTTTCTAACACATTTATAAGTACCATGTGATTTTTTTGTTGCTTTTTATATTCCTGCCCATATTATTATCCATGTTTTCAATGTATTTGATGTCGGTGCCCTGCACCTTCTCTAATTTGGGGAGGGAAAGGAAAAAAAAAAGAGAATGATTAAAGAGGGATTCAAGTTGACCCATTGTATGAATGAGATGTACAAGACTGTTGAAAAATAATTTTTACAATTTAGCGTGGAGGGAGAGGGGTTTACTTGTGGATGTGGGAGGAAGGAATAGTAGGGGAAAAACAAAGGAGGGGGGAACAATGCTTGATAGGAAATGTATTCATTACCTTGGTCATGTAACTGAAACCATTTGTACAGTATTTTTAAAATAAAAAATTTTTAAAAAGTTCATTACAAAACAACCACCTTATTTATAAGTTGTCCAAATTATGCAAGAGATTCTTATGTGTATGACCAATAGCTGCATGCGGAAATATTTAATATCTCTGGTGCCAAAATCGAAATGCAAATAACTACAGTGTACATCAAAAGTGCTGTGCTTATCATTAGCATGAATTCTGTAAAAATACTGTATGAAGAGTGACAGTTACATGACTAAGATAATTATTACATTTTTATCGAGCATTATTGCCTCCTCCTTTGTTTTTTTTCCTCCCATTGCTGCCTTCCGAACATTCTCAACTATTCCCCACAAAGAAATTACAAAGTTCATTTTCAACATAGGGCCTTCAACATCTCCTTATTACATTGGTTCAAACTGTATACCAATTTAAGCATTCTGGGTTTTTTTCCCTTCACCTCCCCAAATTAGAAAAAAATATATACAACAGGAAGGACACTGGAATCAAATACAGTGAAAACAAGAGTTATATTGTGTGTGTGGGGGGAACATACCAAAGAAACAAAAAAGCTCATACTACATTTTAAATACATTAAAAACAACAGCACGTGTTCCTATCTTCAGGTTCATTTCTCTTAACACCATCATATATCTCTATCTGTTTATATATGTATATATACGTATATATATATATATATATATCTCATAAATATACGTATATATCATATATATGTATATATATATATATGTGTGTGTGAGTGTGTGTGTGTGTGTGTGTGTGTGTGTGTGTGCGTGTTTGTGTTAGTGTGTCTCTCTCTATGTCTATACATATTTATTTAGCTTCGGACCTTTTTGCTTGTCCTAAATTTATACTAGTTATTCCAAATAAAGGAAACCATGTGACCAATGTTTCTTTGGGCCTGACTTACCTCACGTAATATAATTTTTTCCAAGTCTTTCTGTTTCCTACCTAATGGAGTGGTCATTCTTTCTGATGAAGGCATAAAATTCATATATACACGTACATATATATATATATATATATATATATATATATACAGATATATACAGATATACAGATAAGTACATACATGCATATTACATATGTAAATATGCCACACTTTCTTGATCCATTCATTTACTGTGTGACATCTGGCTTTGTTTCCTATCTTAGCTATGGTAAATAATTCCATGATAAACATAGTTGTGTGGTATGTGTAGTATGGTCTTATTCCTGATCATTTGGGTAAATTCTCAAAAGTTGGATTGATGGGTCATAGGGGAGCTCTAATTTTTTTATTGTAAAGATACTATACAGAGGGTTACAGTTACATGAGAAAGGTAAAGAGTACACTACCTATTGAGCATTGTTACCCCCTCCATTGTTTTCCCCTTACCAACCCTTCTTTCCCTACCTTCCCCAAGGTTCTTTTATTTAATTGTGATTAAGTGATTACATAATTTCCCAAATTTCAGAGTATTGTGGAATAATGATGCTCATTTAAAGCCACAAGTTCATTCTAACTTTCCTGGAGCAAATTGTGTATCACAGGCTATAACATATAATGGTGTTTACATATACACCATACATGTGATCAGCAGCATGGGGATATTTAGTAGTTGTTATAGAAGTTGTGAATTTCTTCACGTGTATATTGGCCTTTCTAATTGCCCCTTCAGTGAAGTTTCACTTTAAGTATTCGGCCTACTTCTTGACCAGGCAGTTGTTTCTTTCGTTCTTTTTAAAAAATTTTTTTTTTTAAATTTAATTTAATTTTATTTGTGAACATACTGTACAGAGGAGTTACAGTTACATGGGCAGGATAATGCATACATTTCTTACCAAGCATTGCAGCCTCCTCCTTTGTTTATCCTTCACATCCCTTCCCAGCCTCCCCCATCCCCCCCTAATCCCAATCCTTCTCCGCCCCCCAACTCCCTCCTCCCCCCCCCCCCCCCCCCCCGCACCAACGTTGTAAAGGTCGTTTTGGACATGACAACTTGTACTTCTCATTGTTGCAACAGGTCCACCTGTATCCTGAAACAACTGGTTTTTCCCCATCTCCTCCACAAGTTACACTGACATCAATTAAAAAAATTTTTTATTGTGAAAATACCATACAGAGGGGTTACAATTACATGGGCAAGGTAATGAGTACATTTCTTATGAAGCATTGTTGCCTCCTCCATTGTTTCCCCTAAAAATCCCTTCCCATCTGCCAAACAACTGAAACAACTGCCAAATAAATAAGTGGGCTAAAGACTTAAAGAGAAACTTCTCTGAAGAGCAAAGAAGGATGGCCAATAAACACGTGAAGAAATGCTCAACATCTCTAGCCATAAAAGAAATGCAAATCAGAACAACATTGAGATACCGCATCACCCCAGTTACAATGTCTATAAACAAGAACTCTAATAACAACAAATGCTGGAGGGGTTGTGGACAGAAGGAAACCCAACTCCATTGTTGGTGGGAATGTAACCTTGTTCAACCACTTTGAAAGTAAGTTGTTTCTTTGAGGACTTGTTGTTGGAGGATTGAGTTTTTTGAGTTCTAAGTATATTTTAGATCTGAGACCCTTGTCCATCAAATGGCTAGTGAAGATTTTCTCACAATCCGTGGGCTTTCTATTGATTTTGCTATCTATGTCCTTTGCCATGCAGAAGCTTTGTGACTTCAATCACCATGAATTTATATGCATGAAATCTGATAAGAAATATGAAGGTTTTTTGTGGCTGTAACATATATTACTACATTGACATGATTTACTTTTAATTTTGGTAAGATATTTATTCAACCCCAAACTCAAGTGAACTGTTTTGAATACAATGGCTGATAATTATTCTTTCCTCACAGTTGATTTTTGTGAATGTAACCTTAATTTATCCTCTTTGATGCACCTTGTATTGAATTTAATTTTTTTATATTAATGATGTCTCTTTTAAGATTTTAATCTATTGTCCTATCTGTTGATATCGTCTGTTATCCTTGAATGTGGCTAGCAATATGCAAATGCCTACTAAGGAAAAAAGAATCGATGTGGATAATAATAATTGTTAGATATTAGCTTGCTAAGGTAGCAAATGAATCTTTCTTACCCTAAAAGATTGATAATATAGAGCAAAGGTACTTCCTTGCATTAACATCAAGTTTGACTGCAAATTTGAAACAACTTCCAGGAATATAAGAATTCAAAAGAAAACTACACTGAGATTCCTACTACTTCCCGTTAAAAAAAGAAATCATATCAGAAGCTAGCACATATGTGACCAAATGGGAATGCTGCTAGTCTGTTGTATTAATGTAGACTAGATTCAACCACCTTGCAAAGAATTTTGGAGGTTCCTCATATATTAAAAACAGAGCTCCTCTATCAATCAGCAATCCTATTCCTTTGCATTGACCTGAAGGTTTGCATACTAGTATACAATAAACATACCAACATGACTATGAATATTGTTATAATTAATATAGCTAATGAATGGAACAAACACTGGTAGATCAGTCCCCTTTGGCCTACTGCATATAATCATTTCTTGAAATGTGCACATCCTGTAAATTCCATAAAGCTATTAGAGGCCAAATGGGTTGAAGTCGATAATGGTAATTAGGAAGATTTTAAAAAGACTTGTAACTATTGCTCGAATTTTTCAGCTTTTTCCTTCTTATAAAAAATTAATTGTTTTGTCTGTCATTGGGCTGAAATCTGGGCATTAGCACTGTCGTTCAATACTTCAGCTCAAAGAATCAAACCCAGAGTCTCATGCATACTTATCAAGAACTCTAATATTTAGCCACTTTTCCAGCCTAAAAAAATTTAGTCTTGACACCAAACTATAATAATTTTACCAAATGATAAATTATGTTGTACACATTTTTTAGTTTGATTTCATAACCTAGTATCTGATCAGAACATTTCACCAAACACACACACACACACACACACACACACACACTGTCCCACCACAAATTCACACTGAAAGAATGAAGATATAAGCAGCATGATACTAATGATACTAATATAAGTTACTCCTGGAAGGAATCCCAGTTTGAAAATATTTTCATTCATTCCCTCATATCGTCCTGTGCCTTGATTTATTTACATTAAACTGATTCAACTATAGAAGACCAGTTATCACAGATGAACACAGACAAATAACAAAACACGATACACTTTAATTACCTTTGATATATTTTAAAATTTAGACCTAATACATTTGTGCATATACTTTCATCAACCCCATCTTTATGTACTCCCAAACTAATGAAGACTGATGCTGATTTTGAAAAATTTTCCCATTGAAAGAATTTGGAATTAGGTTGTGGCTGGGTTTCACAGTAGTCATTGTGTAATTGGACAGTGTATACACAACCATAAGAAAAAAACAACTTGATTGCTTTCATTATTTTGAACATTAGATTATGTATGTACAAAGAATCTGGTTTTAAAATTGTCATACTTCGTCATAAAGGGGTGTTGGATCTTGTCAAATGCTTTTTCTGGATCTATAGAGATAACCATGTGGTTCTTCTCCTTGCTCCTGTTGATGTGATGAATTATATTAATAGACTTGCGTATACTGAACCTGCTTTGCATCCCTGAAATGAATCCTGTTCAACCGTGATGTAAGTTTTTTTTGGAAGGATTGTTGACGTCAATTGGCCAAAATTTTGTTGAGAAGTTTTGCATGAAAGTTCATCAAAGAAATGGGTCTATAGTTCTCTTTCTTTGATGAGTAGCTGCCTGGTTTTGAGATGAGGATTATGATGGCTTCATAGAATGTGTTCGGTAGTGAAGATTCTCTTTCAATTTTATTGAAAAGGTGGAGGAGTATTGGTGTGAGCTCAGCTTTGAAGGCCTTGTAGAATTTCGCTGTAAAACCTCTGGTCCTGGACTTTTCTTAGATGGGAGGGCTCTTATTCCCAACCTCATTTTTCAAGGAAATAGAAGAGGCAATCCAAAAATTCATATGGAACAATAAAAGACCCAGAAGAGCAAAAACGATCCTCAGCAGAAAGAACAGTGCTGGAGGAATATCAAGACCAAATTTCAATCTCTACTATAAAGCCATAGTAATAAAAAAAGCTTGGTACTGGCACAAGAACAGACCTCAGTACCAAAGGAATAGAATTGAAAACACAGAAATGAACCTACAGACCTATAGCCATCTCATCTTTGATAAGGGAGCTAAAAAAATAGAAGGGAAGAAAGGGAGCCTCTTCAGTAAATGGTGCTTGCAAAATGGTTAACTACTTGTAGAAAACTTAAGCTAGATCCTTATATATCACTCTGCACCAGAATCAACTCCAAATGGATCAAAGAACACGGAGTCAAAGCAGACATTCTGATAACATTACAGCATGGAATAGGAGAAACCCTAGGTCTCCTTGGCTCAGGTGAAATTTTCTGAATAGACACCCGGAAACACAACAAATCAAAGAAAGGTTGGACAAATGGGATTGCATGAAGTTGCAGAGCTTCTGCATGGCAAAGGACATAGCTATCAAGATCAATAGTAAGCCCAGGGATTGGGAGAAGATCTTCACTAGCCATACAACAGACAATGGTCTCATATCTAAAATATACTTGGAACTCAAAAAATTAATCCCCCAACAACAAATCCTGAAAGAAACAACTGCCCAATAAATAAATGGGCTAAAGACTTGAAGAGAAACTTCTCTGAAGAAGAAAGAAGGATGGCCAATAGACACATGAAGAAATGCTCAACCTACCTAGTCATAAAATAAATGCAAATCAAAATGAAATTGAGATACTCCCTCACTCCAGTTAGAATGGCTAAAATCAAGAACTCTAAAAACAACAGATGCTGGAGGGGATGTAGATGGAAAGCAACCTTTCTTCATTGATTACAAACAACACCACACTAAAGCTACCAGCACTACTATGTTTATTGCAGCACTATTTACTATAGCTAAGATATGGAACCAACCCAAATACCCCTCAGTAGATGATTGGATCTAAAAAATGTGGTATATATACTCATTGGAATTCTTTGCCTACATCAGAAAGAATGGCATTGCCCCAGTTGTTATGAAATGGAAAGACTTGGAAAAAATTATATTAAGTGAAGTAAGCCAGGCCCAAAGAAACATAGATTCCATCGTTTCCCTTATTTGCAATATCTAGTATATGTCTGAGTCAAGCAGAAAAGGTCAGATAAGGTGATGTTAGGGAAATGAACCCTCAGATATGTATTTGATGTTTTTTTCCTTCATGTGATTGTTTCTAACACATTTAAAAGATTATTTGTTTGTTGCTTTGTATGTCCCTCTGCCACAGTATAACCCCTGCTTTCACTCTATTTGATGTCGGTATAATTTGTGGAGTGGAAGGGAAAAAACACATTGTTTAAATGCGGACACATGTGGATCCATTTCAACAATGAGATGTATAAGTCCATACGTCGAAAAATGAACTTTACAACTTTGGTGCGGGGTGAGGGTGTGTAACAGGGAGGATTGGGTTGGGGGTCAGGGGCATGATGGGAAGGGATGGGAAAGGGAAAGAAAGGAGGAGACTGCAATGCTTGATAAGAAATGTACTCATTATCTTGCTCATGTAATTGTAACCCATCTGTACAGTATTTTCACAATAAAAACTAAAAATTAAAAAAATAAAATTATCATACTATAGCCACTGTGCATTTCTCTGTATGGAATATGTGAAATTCCGTTATTATCAAATATCCTAATTCGGTATTTTATAGTGTAACATGTATTACAGAAAATGAAGCATCCTCTTCACAGGCAAAACAATAAAACGAATGGAATATTGTTCACAATAAAGCAATCATGAATGCATTTTGATGATTTTCTTAACAATCAGTAACACAGTAAATATTGTTGTAAAGTGCATATATGAATTTAACCAAGTCAGAAATATCTGCAGGTGTTTGTGTCTTCAACAACTATTAAAGAATAATTATCTACATACTTACCTATAAAATCATATATATTCATAGCAAATTGGAGAGAGTTAGTCGAGAAAATAAAAAGCGGTTCTTCTGATTCCATTAAGCATATAGTTATTTAAATTACATTTGAGTCAATAAAAATCAGGTTCAAATTATGGGTAAAGTTTGCAAATGGAGGCATTTTGATTAACGAATTCAATTAAGGCCTAGTTACATTTTTTTAAAATAAAATAATGTCAAATGTATTTCTCTGGTTTGGAAATAAATAACCTGAATATTCATGGATTGATCTAAAGGTACATGAAATTAGAAAATGACACTGGCAAATATACTCAAATAATTAGGTGCTGTATTCAAATTATTAATCCATGAAAAGTTGGTAATTGACAAATGAGAAAATGAAGAGTAATCTTCAGACATTGTATTCCTCAACAAGTCCCCAGGGTTTCTATGATATAGTTCCCCTTTGAATTTTTTTTTTATCATATTACAAAATTGAAAACAGTATACTCCTGTAAGGTGCTCATGTTGATGTGAATAGTTTTCATTCAATACAATTCTCTTATCTTTTATATAGTAAAGCATAGACATTTATTACAAATACACAATTTTTTGTCAAAAATATATGAACAATATTTCATTGATTCTAATTGGATAAAAGGATTGATCAGAGAAATCCAGAAAAATATTTCCATGTTTACTTGGATATTATCATTGAGTTGATGGGTAAATTTGAAAAGTGTAAAGAGTTTAAAATGTAGGAACATGTAGATATTCGCTCTTGAAAATAGAAATTGTTCAACCAAGAATGAGAAGGAATTTCGGTATACTCATTGCCTTTAAAATCTTCTGGTTATAGTGATCATCACCCCACATAGAAAATTTTTTTTAATTAGAGAATCACCATTCATTCCAAAAAGGTGCTGATTGTTAGGAAGGAAGAAGTTTATTGAGAATATTACACTTGTTAGTCATTTTATATAGTTTGTTTATTTTCTTCTCACCCAGGTACATGAGGTCCAGATGAAAAATGAATTTCTGTTGCCTGTTGTGACAGTATTTCATTGTGTTCCCAAATTTTGGGGCTAAGGTATACCCAAACATAATTGCTACTTAAGATACAGATACTGATTTTAGGTGCTAGACGAGGTCTAATTTCAGACCCTTTGCAGTCTTAATTTACTTTCTGCAAGATATAAACAGGTGTATTGAAGAAACTAAACTATTACCATGAAACAGCGATTCAGTATTTACAAATAGTTGTAAAGCTTCAAGATGAAAATTTAAAAATGCCTCTTTTAGACATGCTTTGCTCATTTGGTTAGAATTGCCAGGCTTCAAGTAATATGGTGATAGGATTTAAAGATTTTCATTAGTAAGAATAAAATTATTGAGCAAAATATTCAATAAGGGAACATGACAGATAAAGGTGTCATCATTATTGAATGGGAGATTTATGCGTGAAACAAATTGTTTAAATAGAGATACAGGTGGACCCATTGCAAAAATGAGATTGTTGTTCAAGATGTTATGTCGAAAAACGACATTTACAACTTTGGCCCCCGCGGTGGGGGACGGTGTTTGGGGGTAAGGGGGAAGCAGGAGGAGAGATGGGAAGGGATGGCAATGGGAAACAAGGGAGGACGCAACAATGTTTGATAAGAAATGTACTCATTTCCTTGCTCATGTAATAATAACCCTTCTGTACAGTATCTTCGCAATAAAAAAAAGAATGGAAAACTAAAGGAGCTCTTTATACTTAACTCAGTCATCTTAAGAGAAAGGACACGCAAAGTTACCAAGTGTTGACTACATGATCAGGCAAATAATCATCAAGCATTGCAAAGGTCTAAAGGGGCTACTAATTGTAGGCCTTGTGCTAGAAATGAAGCTTAAATATATTTTCCTTATTAAACTTTTGTTCCATTGAACATAGTATATGCTTATTGGTTTGATTCCATGGAACTCAATGGTGAGCATTGAGAGGAAACAGCTAAATTTGCAGAAATATCAACATGATTCTATGCAACCAATTTTCTCAATGATGTCCTGTACCCAAACTATAGCACAGTGTTGTAACTTGATTAACAACAACAAGTACAACTTACCAAATTCTTATGAAAGATTTAATGTATAAATGTGGGGAAAGTGAGTGAATATTTAGATTCACTTTCAGAGATTTGAAATGTACTTCCACAGGGAGAAAACATTTTAATTGTGTAGTTAGTTGCTTGGACATACAGTAATATATAGGAAATAGAATAGGACACTGAACCTGTGAGAAGCTAAACCAGTGATTTTAGAGACACTGAGGACAAAATATGTTATTTATGTATGAGTGGTTAGTGAAAAATATAAGCTAGTACATGCTAGGAGAATGAAAATAAATCGAGCCTTTCTGATGTGTGTCAAAGTATACAGCCAGCAGAGGAGGAAACGTTACCCTCTCGATAGACAAGGACTTACATCAAGTAGGGGTCTCAAGAGCAGTGGTCACTTGCTTGCAGTGTGACTTCAGGATGGGGCTGTAGTTATTCTATTATTGATAGAACCATAATCTCTTTGTCATGATTACTCACTTTTTTGAACATCATCCCACCTTAGGGCAAGTCAATGCTTCCCTGCAGGTAGAAATGATAAAAGCAAAGTTTGCGCAGCATGCTCTATTCTTTCCCCTTTAGATTTTCTGAGAACTCTGCTATTGCTCAGTAGAATTGAACTCTTGGTGGCTTTCCTACCCTCTGTAACTCACATATAAAAAGATGTGTCTACCCTCTGTCTGGTTTGAGTGATGCATTAATTGCCAGTGCAGGTTTTATACTTTTTTATGGCAGTTTTCATAAGAACAGGAAATCAGAAATTGATACATTGTAAATTAGACCTAAAATTGTGTGCATATAGTGTAATAGAAGACTTTTCTTCATAATGACCCCTGAAATTGGTTGACCACCTACTGAAGACATGTACTCATATGAAGAAGGTTTTATCACCATCGTGCCATTAATCCAATACTTACCATGCTCCCCCGCCTGGACTATGAGGCAGCAGGAACAATTTCAGTTTCTTTTTAAAAAAATATTGTAAAAATAGTGTAGAGAGGGGTTACAATTACTTGATTAAGGGAATGAGTACATTTCCTATTAAGCATTATCACCTCCTTCTTTGTTTTTCCCTATAATCCCTTCCCAACCCACCTCCTCAACTCCCTCACACCCCCAAATTGTAAAGGTGTTTTTCATTATAATATCTTATATATCTCATTGCTACAACACGTCAACCAGTGTCCTGTTTCAGCATTTGTAACTCCACAAATTAAAAAAAATACATATAAAAGACGCAGGGCACTGTCATCAGGGGTTATAACTTGGAGGAAGAACATACAAGGGAAACAAATCATATAGGACAGTTTAGAATCATAAAAGCAATTCAAGAAACTAGAAACAACTTATGTCCCTATCTAGGGATTCATTTTATTTATCATCTTCTTGTATGGTCATATGTATATAGCTTTTGGACTTTTCTACTCCTCCTCGATTTATACTATTTATTGTAAATTGGGGAGACCATGGGTCCCATGTTTCTTAGGACCTGGCTTACTGCATTTAGTATAATATTTTCCAGAAAAACAAATCGTTTAAATAGGGATACAGGTGGACCCATTGAAACAATGAGATGTACAAGTCGTTATGTCGAAAATGAACTTTACAACTTTGGTGGGGGATGGGGCGGGAGGATTGGGTGGGGAAATAGGGGGAGGCTGGGAAGGGATGGGAAGGGGAAACAAAGGAGGAGGCTACAATGCTTGATAAGAAATGTACTCATTATCTTGCCCGTGTAAATGTAACACCTCTGTACAGTATTTTCACAATAAATAAATAAAAAAAGGAAAAAAAAGGAAAAAAAATAATTTTTTCCAAGTCTTACCATTTCCTAAAAAATGGGGTGATGTCATTCTTTCTGATGGAGGCATTGAATTCATTTCTAAATGAGGGTTAGAAGGATAAAGGTGGGGATAGTGAGGATTAGTGAATATTGTGAATTAACAAGTTTTGTCGTCTTTAGTAAAAGTAATTGTTTACAAAGTAATTTTCTTCAGAAAGGGAATATTAGATGAGAAAGTTAGTTCACTGTGTAGATAATAAATAGAGTGTAGAAACTGTCTAATCTTATAAACAAAGGTTAAAAATGAAAAACACTAGGTTTTAATGTTATCTCACTTAAATGAATTCTGTGCAAATTAAAGACGATTTTCCTACAATATTTTCAATATTTTGTGAGTGTAGTTATTAATTTTAGATATAAATGCCTGATAATTTTCCTTTTCCTTCCTCCTTTATGTCTGTGTTTCCGCTACAGGAGGAAGCAACATAAAAATGAAGTAGAACGTTTCAATGCACATTTTCTTTACAGAGATGCTGTCAAATTTCTTCGATGTTGTTTAAATACCGGTGGTTAATCTTTAAGTTACTAATATTATGATATTTTATTAGAGAAATGTAGAACAACTGAGCGCCAGTGGCTCAGGACTGTAATCCTAAGTATTCAGGAAGGTGAGATCTGATGATAAGGTTCAACGTCAGCATTGGCAGGAAAGTCCATGAGATTATTTTTTCTCCAAATGACCACCAGAAAAGTGAAAGTGGCAGTCTCTCTCAAGGGGCAGAGCGCAATCCTGGAGCTAAAGTGTGCAGAGACAACGCCCAACCTCACAGTACAAACTCCAAGACAGACACAAAAAAGCCAGAAGAGAAGGATTTGCAATATTTCTGTGTAATTCTGAAGGTCTAGGGAGCATAGTATATGACAGACGTGTTTTAAATTATTCACTGTTTTATTATGAGATGACATTTTTGCAGGAATTGTATAATATATTTGGCAGAAGTGTTTCAAATTATTCACTGCCTTATGATGACATGACATTTTTGCAGGAATTGTATAGAGAGCTTTGCCAAAGTTCAGAATCTATCAATTCAAAATTTTCCTTCAAAAACATCTCAGTCTCATTACAAAGGGGTCTCCATGTAAGGGAGAATATGTGATATTGATATTAATGGCTGTTCCCTACATATACCTTCATTCTTAACCATGTGTTATGTACTATCAAGACTCTTCCATGAATGCCTTATTGACAGTAGATATTTACCAATGTACAAAGGAATCTTTGGGAATATTGACATGCCATCACTGAATTTGGAATTAATTCTCTCCTGAGAATGCAAAAGTTATAACATTGTTTTGTACTGTAATGACAGGGACATGAGTTACAGGGAATTGTCCAGGCAAATATAAAAGAATCAGCTTTTTTTCTGATCTTAGGGTGAATCAAGAATCTTGACTATTTTAAAAAATGAATAATTGTGCCGAATTGGAGATTATTCAATCAAACAAAATATGGGAATGAAGGGCATACAAGCCACAAGCTAGTCTATCAGGGACACCTTGGATTTACCCTAGTACCAATTAGCATGCCTAGGTTGTTGGGTGAAGAAAGAAAACTGAGGTAAGGACTGTTTCCTAACTTCTAAATGTAAATTGACCCCTCAGAATAGTTACTTTTGTCTAGGAATAATATGTTCCATTTCACTTATTAATAATGTAGAATATAAGAAAAATATAAGAAAAATAAATAATATGTGGTTCCTAATACGAACTTCCCAATAATTTCTGTGTTCCAAAAAGAAGAATGGGTAGGAAAATTTTACCGATTTTTTAAACCACCTAATTTTGCAACGTATTTGTCAAGGCATAAGATTGTAAATCATCTCAATATTTTTCATGTGTAATCTAATCTGCAGAAGAAATCTGTGCGTTTTTCCAATTTTATGTAGCAGGGAAAATTAGATTCTTGCTGGAGTACAAAGAGCTGACCTTTATAAGTTTTGGGGGACATTGTGCACTCTTTGAAGATACCATATTTTGTACAGAGAACCTGTGATTTATTAGACAAGAATTTGTTCTGAGAAGATGAACCTGTAAGTTATGATTTTAATTCAAGGTCAGTTCATGAAACCATACATTATGAATATTTGTTTTCGACTTGTGTATAAATTGCCCCTTATATTTAGGCCCCCCATCATTTTTTAGTTCATTTGGCATTCTTGGGCCACATCATTCCTATTGCTAACTGGAATAAACTTTCAAGTATATTTTAGGAAGCTCTCCTTTGCCAAAATGTATTTATTACTAGTCAGATTCCTATGTAATCAAAAGAGATGAAGTATTTGACTACAGATGAGGAAGTTTCACATCGTAGAGTCTTGCTTACATTTATGATAGTTGTGAAAATGTGAAGGTTTCTGATTTGGAGCATATTTGAGCATCAGTATCTCTTGGTTTGCAATTTCAAATGACTATTTGGATTCCTACCGAAATATTTGAAAAAAAAAATGATTTCAACATTAATTTGTCAATTTGTGGGCTTGAAACCTGGTGACCTAGGGAAACCTGTCTGCTTTTAGGAACGTCAAGAAATCAGACGTGTGTGTACTATTGACTTAATTATCTACAGGTAAACTTATGAGAATTGAGAAGAGTGGATGAATCAATACTCTTCTTTCTAATGGAATCTTGTCAAGGTGATATACAGAGGGATTTGCACTACATATGTAAACAATGAATGAGTACCTCTCTCATCGTAGCTTTTTACCTATTTTTCACTTTTACTGTTTTTTGCCTAAAATCTCTATCCTCTCCCACCAGGTGTAATGTTTATTCCCTTCATATAGATTTGTTGGGATTCTTCTTGTATGGTTTGCCCTATATCCTTTGTCTCAGATTTTGTTGTTCCCTCCCTGTGCCTAATTCTCATTAACTTATATGAAATACAGTGTGTACCAAAATCAAATACAGTGACAACATTGTACAAAACACAGGAAAATAAAGGAAGAAGGCAAGTGAAGAGAAATACCTTCACATTCTACATTTTAAAAAATCAAGAAAGAGAAACCAACTATTATTTATTGCATAGTTGAGATTGTTTAGCCTAATATTTTATGGTCATATGTATATTACTATTAAGCTATTGTGATACTATTCTAGGACTAAAATGGACATATACCAGTTTTTAGAAATAAGAGAAACGATGGAGCCTATGTTTGTTTGGGTCTGGCGCCCTTTAATTCCTGTTTAAAATTTTCCATTTACTTACAAATGGCACTATGTCATTATTTCTAATAGAAAATATAATTCCATTGTGTTTATACCCCACATTTTCTGATCCATTAATCGCTCTCAGGCAGTGTGGGGTGGTCCCTCGTTTTCCCTATGGAATGCACATAACTTTCACATTCTAATGGAATGTGGTGGAATTTCAGCATTGACTTTATTTGGCTTGATTTTATTGTCACACACATTCAGCATTTCTTCCTATATCCTTTGGCCATTCTCAATTAGCCATCAGTGAAGTCTCTCTTTAAGTATTTAGACTTCTTTTCATAGACTGGGGAATTGTTCAGGTTTTCTTTTTGCCGGGGTATTTGATTTGTTGAATTTTATTTATATTTCAACACTACGATCCTTTTCTCTTTCTTGGCTAGTGAAGATCTCCTCCCAATTTTTCTGCTTTATTTACCTACTTAGTTATGTCCTTTCTTATAAAGAATTGGTACAAGTTCAAGCAATTTAGTGGGTCTAACGTTTCTTTGACTTGATGCATTTGTGCATTTGTAATGAGAAAGTTTCAACCTGTTCTACGCGACCTAGTATTTCTCTACTGCTTCCATTCTGAGTATTTTCTTTAACCTCGAGGTCTGATCCCTTAGGAAAGTGTTTTGACACACGGTGATGTATAATCTAACTTTAAGCTTTTATAAGAATTTAATGAGTATTACAATACTATTTATTAAATATTGATTCTTCATTTTAAAGCATTTACCCTGCTTCTTTTTAAACTTACCTAATGAAGAGTCATATTTTTTTTTCTTTAGATGTGGCATTTAAAATATAGGTGCCCTACTTTCTCTTTTTGTCTTAACTGGTATATGTCCAGTTTCATCCAAAGAGGAGTGCAAGAGTTTAATTGCTATGTATACATGAACAAGAACATTAAGATAAGAAAAATGAACTCCAAGAAACATGAGGTTTATTATGGTTGGTATTTTCTTAAAAAATACTATGAAAAACGATTTCTTTTTTGTTGGTATTTGTCCTTTATTTTTCATACGGTTTCTCCCTTCTTGTCACTATATTTGATTTCGGTAGACTGTGGAATCTATAAACTTTAATCTGAATAAGGCAAAGAAGAGGAATCAAAAATTTAGAGATAGAGGACAAGGGGTGAACCAATGCCACAAAATTCCTCACAAGAAAACATGTTGGAAATGGCCTTTACAGCGGGTGGGGGGGGAAGGGACCAGTTTTGAATCAGAATAAAGTGTAAGGAAAATGAGGGAAAAAGTAACATGTGAAAAGAAAACCATTCACTGCCTTAGATACATAAGTATAATCATTTTGTACATCACGTTCCCCTTAGTCTGAGGGTTCTAAACTATCCTTCACAAATTAATGTTGAATTCATTCCTGCTCACAATTTCTGAAGGATAACCAGGAAACATTTGCAATTATATAGTAGGTGAACAAATAAGCCCAAAATCAGAAACTCTGCCATTTCAACACCAATAATAAATATGAGGCACATTCTTACATCTTTAACTTCCTCATTTGTACCCAAAAGACTCGACTAAATTTATTACACAGGAGTCCTACCAACAATTTTTACAATGTGGATCTTCCTAAAATATGCTTCAAAAATTATTCCATTTTGCATCAAGAATATTTTGGACCACTATGAATATTTGGGAGCATACATATGTGTGGCAATTACACACAAATTACATATGAAGATAGTCATTGAATATGGTTCCATAAAAGTGTGTTTGCTATATTTTACATATACAGTCCACTCTTTCTTGGAACATCATACAATGAAAAAATGCATATCCTCTTGCCCTAAAATTATCACATTTTTAGCACACAATCATGCTATCTTCACAATTGCTGTTTGGCCCCTCAAAAGAATAAGTTTTGAATGTTATTTTGTGTTCACATATATTAACCTGTTTTTGTTTTTTTTTTTCTGCCACATGTTTTGGGAAGAACTCTCAGAATCCTTGTTTAGGCGAGATTACATGTGGAAAGGATTGAGATAGATGAAAAGCTTCTATAGTAAGAACTATACTTCAGAATGTTGGTTGAAAATTCCCTTTTGAAATTTTAATGGCCATTCTATATGGGAATACATAATTGGTGTAAATTTGTATGAGAGGTCTAATATAATTACAGTTTTGTTATGTATTTAATAGGCTCTGAAATTATATCAGTATATGAAATGGAAGATGATGTTCACAGGCAAACTTAAGGACAGTGAATAAAGAAGTATGATTTGTTCTCTATTGGGAAACAAATGTAGATTTCGATTTGATTATTAAAGTTTCTATATTCCAACCTTACTGTGTCTATGTGGACAGTGACATGGTGAATTCCAGTAAGGACATAAACACCCAGCTTTGCTTCTGGATTCAAGGAAAGAGTGAGTAGGGATTGAATAGGTAGTAGAAATTTAAATGAATTCATTTGGTTGAATGAGCATGAACAATTTATTAATAAATATAAGACGTAGATGAAAAAATGAGAAATGGGTTGACCTCATGGTTTGTTCATAGGATGATTCCTGCAAAGAAATAGAAAAAATATATTATTTTACTCTCTGTGGAAAACACTGGAATATGTATTTCTGAATTCTGCACATGAACAAGAACTTCACTAGCAGTTCAAGCGATATTCAAAAACTAATAAGAGCATATCATCAGTTATTTTCAAAAAAATCATGCTTACTTCCATTTCCATTTCTACTGAAATTTGTTCATTGTATACAAGCCACACTAATTAAACTTGGACACTCTCTGCCTCAACACATTCAAACTTCACTGAACAATTGAAGTGTGACCCTAGTCAATCCATTATTTCAGCGATTATTTTTCAGTTCTTAAAAATTTACTCTAATATCACCCTTTCAGGCTTCGCTATGTCTTGGCACGATTTCTGAACTAGGTCTATTGTAATATATATATGGACATATCATGCATCCAGGAAAATAGGAACAAATACTTCACGTTGTTGTACCGTAAAGAATAGTGGTTTTACTATAATGTTATTACAATGAACTTAAATCAACACTGCATTTCAATATTTGTGAACGGATGCATAAAAACAAACCACAAAGAATGATTGTTTTATGGGATGTATCCTACCAAATTATACATGCTTTACGGTAGACAAGTAAAATATGAAGGGATACCATGCAAATACCTTCAGGTACAATTACAAGAAATATTCCATGGCTCATACAAATAAACGGCTTTTCCATTCTTATGTGTGGACAAAACAAATGCTATTGTGAAGTCACAATTACATTGTGAAGTGGTATCAGGTAAGTATATTCCGAAGTTCTGAGAAATAATTAAACTTTAAGACACATATGCATATCCTCTCTCAGTAGGAACACTGAAATATTGGACTATGAAATAAGCATCGAAAATTTATTTAACTTAGATTAACATTCCTACATAAACACTGCTTTCTCACATAGGTATGGTTATGAGAATTATATGCCAGAGACATATCAACATTTGGAATATATCACTTGGATCAAGCCCAAGGTAAGAGGCTTGAATATCAATGGACCAATCAAGGATTCAATACTAATTGCCAAAGAAGACACATTAAAAAAAATCCATGAAATCCTGAGATTAATTTTTATCATGATTGAGCAAAATCAAGAATTGAAGGCCGGTAAAATATCCTCACTTTTCAATTCCAAAAAACATCCACTTATGAAACAGAGTATTGAAACAGAGTGGGAAAAAATGTACACCATTTCAATTTGTACACACCCAAACACAACATTTGCATCCACAAATTGACAGGTAACAGAAATATCTTTTCACAAACACAAATCAGCTCACATGACTATCTATCTATCTATCTATAAAATGGCAAAGCTAGCATTAGATAAATCTTGAATAGACCAATCAATAAGTAGCATGGTCTCCTACACTGTCACAGATTTTCTCATGAATTTAAAGATTCTTTAGTATCATCTACTTTTTAGATGCCAGAAAATTATGATTCCATAAGTAAACAAATTAGCATAAGGGAAGAGAATTAGTAATCCCATTGGGTCACAGTAAGTGTTCTAATAACCAATAAAGTAAGGAAATAGGGTTGGGAACGTGGCTCAATGGTAGAGCAATTGCCTTGCATGAATGAGGCCCTGGGTTCGATTACTAAGCACTATATAGGCAAAAAAAAAAAAACGGCCATGGTGCTCTGGCTCAAGTGGTAGAGTGCTAGCCTTCAGCTGAAGACCTGAGGGACAGCGCCCAGGCCCAGAGTTCAGGCCCCAGGACGGGACCCCCCACAAAAACGTGAAGTAAGGAAATATCACTGCTCCCTCAAACATTACTCTCTGAAATTCAGAGAGAAAATACATGATATTATGAATAGTGGCTGAATAAAATCTAACTGGCTCTTGTGTGGAAGAAAAAAAAATCTGAGATTTTGGAAATACCAGTGAGTATGGGGCATTATTGATGAATATTGCATTACATTCCTGTCTTTGGTTTTAGTTCTTGTTAGTCATTGGGCTTGAACTTTGGTCTTGGGCATGGTCCCTGAGCTCTTCAGAGCTCTAATGCTCTACCACATGAGCTACAGAGCCACTTCCAGTTTTGAGATGGTTAATTGGTGATGAGAGTGTGACAAATATTACTGAGTTCTGAGGATCAGATCTCAGCTTCCTACAGGTCCCTAAGCAACCCGTATCAGGCTATTTTTCCCTCTGTTATCCAGAGTGCGCTGATGATTTTTGCGCTTGTCTGTTCCCAACATTCATGCACACTGACAGTCTATGAGTAACCATGGTTTTCCTTAAAGATAATGCTCTCGATAGTCTTTGATTTTGAGTGGAATAATTCCAGAAATGAATCTAAAAAAATCCTTCACTTCATTAATCTATTATTAGATCCTTGTTTTTAAAACATGTGAGATGCTAGAATTAATATTATCTCCTGGCCTGGCTCAAGTGAAGTTTTCTACCCCAATAATTGTTTCCCATAACATATTCCTTCACCTTTCCATGATAGAGGATGAGAAACTCAATAACTCAAAGATAAATGTATTATCTTGATCAAATTCTAAATTGACCTGTTCAGTTTGTAAATTTGATTAGTTTTAGTCCTTGCTATAATCTTCATGAATTAGTAAGTTGTCATCAGATGCAAGGGTGAATTTATCTATTACTATTACTCCTCCTCAACAATTTCTTCCTATATAAACTGCCAATTCATCCTTCACATAATATTGTAATATGTTTGACATATAGCAGACATTTCAATACAAATACTTAGTATGCTTAGTACCTTTTTACAGGAAGAATATATGAGGCCTGACCGTGATGACAGGCTCACATAAATTCACCTTGGTCTTATGTTGAATAAGTTTTTTTTTTTCTATACTGATTAGAGGAGAAAATCTTAACATTATCAATACATCTAGAATCTCTTGTCTCACTTATAAAAAGGAAGAGGTCTCATATTGGCAAGCAAGACAAATTATATGATTCCAAATTAAATAAATGTTCATGAATAATTCCAGGAAAAAACAATTACTGTTCACTTTTTCTTTTATTTGCCATCTTACCATGTCAGAGAGACTTAATGATTTCAAATTCCATACAATCAAAAATGTAATCTATTTTCTGACAAGTTCATTCTAGCAATTAAAATTCTTTAAACAGTCTTTTAAATACTCACTAAGAGATAGCATATCTTTTGTAGTGACAAATTTAACTTTGAATTTCTAATCTATACCATATCCAATGTGTGTATATACTCTATACAGGAATGTAAAATTTGAAATCCATGTATGTATGGGCTGCTAAAAAAAAACTCTAAATACATTTTACTATATGTATATTTGCAAAGTGCAATTTGTACATCATCTCAAGAATCTTCTCACATATCTTACAGTAATTCGTGGAGAAAATTTAAATCAGTCATTCCTATATTATTCATTAATGAATTTCAGAAGTTATATATGGTAACAAACCCATAAGTCAGTACATTTATCAATTACCAATTGAAGATACTACCATTTACACTATCAGAATTGATGTGACGAGTGAATCCTGATATCATGAAAATGGTTATAAAAAGATTGGCCCAACATAATACTGTTATCTATAGCTTCCCTGATTTAAATTGATTATAAGAGAATGAGAAGAACATTCGGATAAGGTAATTCTGATTTGAAGTAATTTGGGTGTTTACATTTCTTATCGGTCCTAGGGAAACTATACTTCACTTTTGCCACCAATCATAGGTTCACCAGTTCAGAAAGCAATCGAAAACTTCGTTTTTAGTGAACAAAATATATGGATATATAGAACAGAAAGTTTGTTATTCGTTTATCTATTGCTTTACTGTGAATTTTAAGAGACAATAGTACATCATAAGGAAAGCATTTTCTTTACCTGTTGTTGCCATATGATTTGATTGTGCCCCAAACAAAACTTGGGCTAGGATCTTCCAAGGATTCTGTCAAAGGGAAAGTTACATTCTTGATTGAGGTGATAGATTAGATTGACTCAAACTTATACATTGATAAAGAAAAACAACCAGATTTTTTTTGATAAAGAAAAACAACAAGGTTGAAGGCCTGGAGAGCTTTCCAAGAAATTGCATGTTTTCATATATGTTATTGATATTAGCATACAAGACAATCCACGTTGAACATAGAATTTTTAACTTCTCTCCTAAAGGAAGAAATTATACAACAGCACAAGGTAAGTTGAGATTCAATAATGGAAAATGCAGAAAATTCAACACGTTTTTACCTTTATCCCAGTCTTCCTCAGAGGAAACATATTGCCATGTACTTTCAGAACTCTTGTATTGTTTCTCGTTCCATATGGTGTTATCTACAAACAAAAAACTAGTATCACAGTAGGATACAGGTGCAAATGGCCTTCATTGATCTGGATTGTGTTTTAGTTATCAAGCTTACCTACATCATCTTCAAGAGACGTTTTGTGCATACAAGTTGCAATATGTTCACTGAGTTGATCTTGTGGAACCCGGTGGCGAGCATTAAAGGGACAAGTAGTCAATTTGGCAGCAATATCAGGATGATTCTGTATAACAAAAGTTCAAATATGAAGAAACATTTTCAAATTTTCTCTTTTTAGATTACTTTGGGCAGTATATCTACCATGGACCTGACACCATGGTATAGGTACTCTGCTATTACATCCTCTTTTTTAATACATATTTTTTATTGAAAAGATACAATACAGAGGGATTACAATTATGTGAATAAGGTAATGAGAACATTTCTTATAGAGCATTGGTACTCCCTCCACTGTTTTTCCCCTATGATCTCTTCCCTCCCCATCTCCCCAACTCTCTTCTACCACTCCCGCCCATACAGATAAAGTTGTAAAGTTCTTTTTCAACGTAATATCTTGTACATTTCATTCTTACAATGGGTCAACCTGTATCCCAAAGCAGTATGGAGTTTCCTCAAAAGATTCCACATAGAGCTCCTCTGTGACCCAACAATCCCACTTTTGTGCTTTTTCCAAATGATCACATACAAAACCATACTAAAGTTAGCACCATTACTTTTCATAGCTAATATATGGAACCAAACCCGAGGTCCCTCAGTAGATGAATGGATTAAGGAAATGTGGTAAATATACACAAGATGCAATTCTATGCCTCCATCAGAAAGAATGATATTGCTCAATTTGTTGGAGATGGAAAGACTCAGAAAAAATTATATTGATTGTAGTAAACCAGGCCGAAAGAAACATAGCTCCATTGTTTCCTTATTTGAAATAACTAGTATATATTTAATCAAGCAGAAATGTTCAAAAGGGATGTATATAGGATCATAAAAAATGAATTTTACTGTTAAAGAGGGGGTTAAGGCAGGGGTCGATTGTAGTTGAGGAGGTGGGAATGAGGTGATGGTAGAGGAAAAATAAAAGAAGAGGAAAATTGCTCAATGACTCCATCAGAAAGAATGACATTGCCCCATTTGTTTGGAAATGGAAAGATTTGAAAAAATTATATTAAGTAAAGTAACCTAGGCCCAAAGAAACATAGTTCCCATGGTTTCTTTTTTTCCAATAACTAATATGTCTTAGACAAGACAAAAGCTCAGATAAGATGATGTTAAGAGGAAAGAACCCCTACATAAGGACAGAAGTTTTTTTTTTTTTTTTTTTTTTTTTGCTATTGTTTCCAATGTATCTATGTCCACCTCTAAGGTGTTGAGGTCCCTGGGTAAGGGTCACAAAATCAGGACACAGTGGATGCATAGTGAAAACAGCAATTGCCACTGCAGCCTGTTCTTTATTGTTAGTGGTTATTAAAAGGCAAGCAAGCATGATTCTTTGCCAAGATTTTAGTCAGGAGACATTCACACAAAAAATTTCAACAGATAAATTTTTAGTTAACCTATGAGACAATGTCTTTGTATATTATTATCTAAACTATTATAGAGTAAGCTCAAACCACTTCCCCAATCTCAGGAAAATGCTTGACTAGCTGTTCATCTATGCTAAAGCAAGCAGAAGAGCTACTTCCTCAGCTCCCAGGAGTCTGTCACATGTGTTTTGAGATAGGAAGAGAGAACATGTTCCCTCTCTAGCCCGGCATTCCAAGAGCTTTCCACATACACGAACACAGTCCTCAGATAATCCTGAGACCAGAGACTGCATCATTCTGACCCTTCAACATAGATCCTGAGTCTTCACACCCATGATTTTTATTTATTTATTTTTTGAATGTCCCTTCCCCATGGTATAACTCCTGTATGTAGGAAGACCTGAGGAAGATGGTGGAAGAGAAGCTGGAGGATAAACCAGCTCTCGCAAGAATGCAGTTTTACTGTTCCAGTGAACAGTCCTAGGCTGGAGAAACACAGCAAGTGTGCTATTACAGTACAGACAGTTTGGCAAGAGAGGGAAAGCCCAGCCAGGGACAGATCTGAGCCTTGCAGGTAGCTGCAGCTTCCGTGGCTGCAGTGGAGGAGGCAGCCGAGGTCACCATACCAACGGAGAGAGTCTGGGATATAGGCATCAGATGCTGTGGGCCAGTGGATTCTACTCACCACCAGTAAGAACTGAAAAGGAGCAGAAATCTTCATCCTGAGGATCGCAGACCAGAGACGGCCCAGAAACCAAGAGTTTGGCAGGAGTACCACCATGACATCTGTACTCCTCATGGAGCACCTGTGAGAATGCTGCCCTCCCCCAACCAGAGATCATCATAGTTGATACAGACAAAGGCCCTACAAAGCATCTAGCTCCAACTCAGGCCTTGGAAGAATACAAAAACAGCCATTTAGCAGGTCCCAAGAACCTGACCTGACCAGCTAGGCTCAGCTCCACCCAGGGAAAGTCACTTTGCCCAGGCAGAGGGAGCTTCGTCCCTGGAGGCTTTATTGGGTAAACAGAGCCAGAGCCTGCCCCTGCCCACAGCAGCTTAGACAAACAATTGAAACTCAGTAAACATCAACCCTGAGATGATTTCAACCTGGGCTCTGTTTTTCAGGAGCTAGTCTCTCAGGGAAGAGCTACTGATTGCTGATAAGTCTCACCCCTACCCAAACCCTTGCCTTATCATATCAACTCCAAGCTAGAGGAAACAGCCATTTCCCTCTTTTGTGATACTCAAAGCAGATCTCCCTCTCACTGAACTATCCTAGGGGGGAAGATCACAAAATCCTGAGCAATGCAGAGCATTTTTTGCCTGCTCAAACAAACTGACAAGAAACCAATCAAACAACAGGAAAAGCAAACACCACAAGCAGATGAGAGAGCCCTCATCTAGACAAACAGGAGATATAAGATTTTCTTCCCCCCACAAAAAATAAATCACAAAATTTTTTTGTCCACTTTGTTTTATTTTTATTTTCTTGAAAAATATTTTCTATTATTTTTATATCTCATAATTTTTATTTTAGGTGTATATGTAGTGTGCTATTTTTTGTAATCTCCTTTGACCTTATGGTGCTTTTTTTGTTTTATTTTTCTAGTTTTTTTGGTTTTTATTCTTTTCTCTCTCTTTTATACATGACTTAATTGCTATTCTGCTTATCCCCAGATATATACCCCTAATCGTTTATAAGATCTAATCCCCCATTGTGTACATACTTAATCCAGGAAAGTATTACTCATTTCACAACCTCTTAGGCTTAATTTTTTAAGTCGTATTATCTCTTTATACCTATGTAACGTTCAATTATTCCAATTTTAAGAATTTTTATTTTTTTAATTTTCATGTTCCTTTTAATTTCTTGCCTCCTCTCATCCTATACTTTTCCTCTATCAATATCATTTCCTTATATTAACATAATTTTAAATGTTTCATTTCTTGGATTTTTATTTTTGTTTTTCTATTTTTCTTGCTTTTTTTTATCTCCCTCCTATCATTCTGTCAAATCCATTTCCCCTCTGAGATTAAGGCTTCTTTACTTCACTCTCCTTTTACCTCTCTTCATAACTCTAATCCTATTTTTCCCCACAATTCTCCCTAAAATTAATAATTTCTCGTTTGCTAAATCCCTCTCTGTTCTTCTTAGTTCTTTAATCCATGGTTGTTTGATGTTGAATAGATTGTATCTCTTGAACTAGATTGTATCTACAGCCATTTTGACTGTGCAACTACAGGACTATGGTTGATGCTTTCCATAAGGCTGCTCTAAAACAAAATTGTTGTTATTTTCATACAAAATGGCAGAAAAAGCAGGAAAAACACAAGAAAAATGGCAAGTCTGGGTATCTCAACTGCCACCCATGATAAGCAGGTGACAAATTTTTAATGAATAATTCAGAGGAGAGATCCCAAAAAGCTCTAAAAACAATACATGTAAATGTGGTGAATGAAAAGATTGAAAACCTGCAAAGGACTCTGAAAGATAAGGACCAAGAAGAGGAAAACCAGAGAATAATACAGGAATCTCCACTTTGTTAGAAAGCCACTCAAAGTTTAAAATAGGAAATGCATGAGCAGGCTGAGAACAGTCAAAGAGAAAGGCATTATGTGAATAGTTGAGAACATCAAAGAGAAAGACAGGAATTGTGTGACCAGGCTGAGGACACCCAAAGAGAAACACAGGAAGTGTGATCTTGAGGAAGCTAATCCAAGACAAATACAGGAATTTGATGAGCAGGATAAGAATTGATGATCAATAGAATCATTCATGGAATCCATAAAGAGAAAGCTGAAGGAATCCAGGGATACCACAAAGGGATTGCTGAATGGAGGACATCAGAAGGAAAGAGAGTACAAGGAAACCATAACCAATCAACTAAGTCATTTGAGAATAAACACTGTACACAAAATTAAGAAAGTAAAGAAGTTCATAGAAGATCAAAAATTAAACTACAACAAAGAATTGGAAGCCATCAAAATCGATATATTCGAAGAGAAGATGATTAAAACAGAGTGCAAAAACTTGACAGTAGGTTAGAGCATGCAGAAGAATGAATCTCAGGGATTGCAGACAGCCTAGATAACTGAGAGAAAAACGCACAACTAACCAAGACAAACACAAGAAACATGATAGATTTTTTTCCACGTTTGGAAGTCACCTTCAGAAGGCTTAATCTGAGGATAATTGGGGTAGAGGAATACCAAGAGACAGAAGTTAATGGTCTAAGGAATTTATTTAATAGGAACCTAGAAGAGAACTTATATAACATGCAAAGTGATAGGCCTATTTAGATACAAGAAGCTGTTAGAGCTCCAAATAAACCAGTCTCAGCAGAGACAATTAAAGCAAGATGATCCTGGAATGATGTGTGCCATACCCTAAAATTAACAACTATCAATCAAGAATACTGTAAACACTTCTTCATAACCAAAGGTCAAATAAAAACCTTCCATAGCAAAGACAAACTAAACCAATAAATCTCAACCAAAACAGCCCTACAAAAGATACTTAAAGGTGGCCTACACATAGAAAACCAACAAGACCAAAATTAAGTCTAAAGAATGTGCACCCATACTCAGAATCTAAGAACCATAGGAAAGAAGCCAGTTGTCACAGCCCCCAAGAAGGTGGATAACATGGCAGGAAACTACCAAACACCTTTCAGTCCTAACTCTCAATATCAATGGACTTAATTCTCCAATTAAGGGACATAGACTAACTAGTTGGGTTAAAAAGCAAGAATCTTCTATCTGCTGCCTTCAGGAATCACACATTCCCATAAAAACAAACATACATATTTTGAAAGTAAAAGGCTGGAAGAAAATCTACCAAGCAAAGAGCCCCCATAAAGAGGCAGAAATTTTACTACTTACATCAGGTAAAATAGCCTTCAAGTTAAAATTAGTGAGCAGAGGTAAAGAAGGCTGCTACATACGAATTAAGGTATCTCTCCTTCAGGAGTATATTAAAATTCTAAATATTCGCCTAAAAACAGAGCACCCAAATTTATCCAAGAAAGACTACTTTCCCTCAAGTCTCATATAAAACCAAAGACATTAATTCCTGGGGACTTTCACACACAATTATCCCCACTAGATAAATCAACGTAGCAAAAACACAACAGGGAAACTGCTGATCTAAAGAACTCTATACATCAACTAGATTTAAAAGGTATCTACTTAATATTTCACCCAGCAACACCAGAATCCACGTTTTTCTCAAGCACATGGGGCATTTTCAAATATAGACCACATTTTAGGTCACAGGCAACCTTGTTCAAATTCAGACACATTGAAATTATGTCCTGCATTCTCTCAAACCACAAGGGAATAAATTAGACCTCAATACGAAAAGCGACCAAAGAAAGTCCTGTAAGACATCGATGCTGAACAACACACTGTTGAATGACCAGTGGATCACTGAAGAGATTAGGAAGGAAATTCAAATATTGATGTATTCAACAAAACCTAACATACAAATTACCAGCTAAACTGGGATAGAACAAAGACAGTACTCAGAGGCAAGTTTATAGCTCTGAGTTCCTATATCAACAAATTGGGGAGATGTGAAAACAACAATTTAATGAGACATCTGAGCCTCCTTGAAAAAGAGCTGTAAGATAAACTCCAATTCAGTAGATGGAAAGAAATAATTGAAATGAAAACAGAATTATATAAATTATAACCAAAAAAATATACATACATATATAGAATCAACAAAACAAATAGTTGGTTCTTCGGAAAAAAACTTTACAAAATTGACAGAACCTTAGCAAATCTTATCAGAAAAAGAAGAGAACTCAGCCAAATACATAAACTCAGAGATGAGAATGGAAACATCACCATGGAAACAACCAAGATTCAGAACAGTATAAGGGAATACTTCTCAAAACTTTATACTAAAATGTTTGCGAACTTGGCAGAAATGGACCTATTCCTAATAAACATCGACATACCCAAACTAAATCAAGATCAGTTAAACCATCTTAACAGGCACATACAAGCATTGACATAGAAACAGCAATAAGAAACCTCCCATCTAAGAAAATTTCAGGACTGAATGGATTTCCACAGGAATTCTAAAAGACCTTCAAAGGATTACTCACACCAATACTCCTCCAATTCTTCAGTGAATATGAAGAGAAAGTACACTACCACTCTTTCTATAAAGCCATCATAAGTCTCATCCCAAAACCAGGCAGGAACTCATCAAAGAAAGAGAACTATGGACCCATGTTTTTGATGAGCATCGATGCAAAATTTCTCAACAAAATTTTGCTCAATCAACTTCAACAATTCCTTTAAAAAGCCATACACCACTATCAATCATGATTCATTTCAGGGAAGCATAGCTGGTTCCATATACGCAAATCAATTAATATAATTCATCACATCAACAAGACCAAGGATTAGAATCACATGGTTATCTAAATCGATCCAGAAATAGCATTTGACGAGATCCAAACTCCTCTATGTTGAAGGCTCTGGAAAAACAAGGAATCCATGGAACCTTCCTCAAAACAATAAGGGCTCATTTTTGTACTCAATGGTGAAAAATTGAAGTCATTTCCTCTAACTTCAGGAAGGAGCCAAGGATGCCCACTTTGTCCACTTCTCTTCAATTTAATACTATATAGCAGAGCTACAGCAATAAGACAAGATGCAAATATAAAGGGGATTCAAATAGTATAAAATGAAGTAAAACTCTCCCTCTTTGCAGAGGACATTTTCTTATTTTTAAAATATCCCATGGATTCCACTCCCAAATTACTCATGCTAATTCAAAACTTTGGCAGAGTAGCAGGTTATAATATTAACCTTCAAAATATCAATGAGTTTTCTGTATGCCAACAATGAGAAGACAGCAGCTGAAATAAGGAAAGCAACTCCATTAGTAATAGCCCCACAAAAAATAAAATATCTAGGAATTAACAAAAAAAGTGAAGGGACTCTGTGATGAAAACTTTCAAAGTCTGAAAAAGAAAATCAAAACAGGACTTAGAATGTGGAAAAACTTCCCATGTTCACGGGTTGGAAGGATCAACATCGTGGAAATGGCAATACTTACTTCCCAAAGCTATCTGCAAATTCAATGCGATAGCTATCAATATTCCAACCCCATTCTACAAGGAAATAGAAAAAACAGTCCTAAATTTTATATAGAACAATAAAAGACCTTGAATAGCACAAACAAGTCTTAACAGAAAGAACAATGCTGGAGGAATAACAATACCAAATTTGAAACTCTACTAAAAGACATAGTAATCAAACCAGCTTGATACTGGCACAAGAAGAGACCTCAGGATCAATTGAATAGAATTTAAAACCCAAAAATCAACCCACAGACCTATAGCCACATAATCTTTGGTAAGGTATCTAATAAAACTATAATGGAAGGATAACCTTTTCAGTAAATGTTTCTGGAAAAATTGGTTAATCACCTGTAGAAAACTGCAGCTGGATCCATAAATATCACACTGCACCAAAATCAACTCCAAATGGATTAAAGTCCTTGGAATAAAAGCAGACACCCTGAGAACGTTACAGGTTGTAATAGGAGAATCCTTTGGTCTCCTTGGCCCAGAAAGAAATTTTCTTAAAAGAGACTCAGAAATACAACAAATCAAAGAAAATTTGGAAAGTGAAATAGCATGAAGCTGCAGTGCTTCTGCAAGGCAAAGAACATACCTGGCAAGATCAATTAGAAAGCCCAAACATTGGGAAAAGATCTTCACTAGCCATACAATGGATAAAGTTCTCACATATAAAATATACTTGAAATTGTAAAAATTAATTCCTCAACAACGAATCCTCAAAGAAACAACTGCTCAATAAATAAGTGAGCTAAAGCCAGAAAGAAAACATCTCTGTAGGGGAAATCATAATGGCAAATAGACACATGAAAATATGCTCAACCTCCCTAGCCATAAAAGAAATGAAAATCAAACCAACATTGAGATTCCCCCTCACCTATTACAATGGCTATAATCAAGAACTGTAATAACAACAGATGCTTGAGGGATGTGGCCAGAAGGGAATCCTACTGCATTCTTATTGTGAGTGTAATGTTGTTCAACCATTTTGGAAACTAGTATGGAGTTTCCTTTAAAGACTCCACACAGAGCCACCATATGACCCAGCAATCCCACTTTTGGCATTTACCCACATGATCACAAAAAAGACCATACTAAAATTACAAGTACAACTATGTTTATTGCAGCATTATTTACCATAACTAAGATATGGAACCAACCCATATGCCCCTCAATAGATGAATGGATCAAGAAAATGTGGTATATATACACAATGGAATTCTTGGCCTCCATCAGAAAGAATTACATCGCCCCATTTGTTAAGGAATGGAAAAATTTGGAAAAAAATTATATGAAGGGAAGTAAGCCAGGAAGTAAGCCCAAAGAAACGTAGGTCCCATATTTTCCTTTATTTGCAACAACTAGTATATATGTAGCACAAACAGCAAAGGTCAAATAAGATGATGTGAAGCGAAATGAACCCAAGATTGGGACACAGGGTGTTTTTTGTTTTCTTCCTTGCTATTTTTTCTAACGTATTTTTAAGGGAGTATGTGATTTTTTTTTGTATGTCCATGCCCCATGTTTTCATTGTATTTGATGCTTGTATAATTTGGGAAGGGGAAGAGAAATAACAAAATGCTAAGGATACAGATTGACCCATTGCAACAATTGTATGTAAAAGATTGAAATAACCAACTTTACAATCTATGCAGGGCTAAGGATGGGGGTGAGGGTGTGTAGTTGAAGAGTTGGGAGGGACGGGATGGTAGGGGAAAAACAAAGGAGGAGGCAATAATTTTTTTTGGGGGGGGTCCGGTTGTGGGGTCTGAACTCTGGGCGCTGTCCCTCAGCTCTTCAGCTCAAGGCTAGCACTCTACCACTTGAGCCACAGCACCACTTCCGGCTTTTTTCTTTTTCCTTGTGTGGTGCTGAGGAATGGAACCCAGGGCCTCATGCATGCAAGGCAAGCACTCTACCACTGAGCCACCTTCCCAGCCCAGGAGGCAATAATTTTAGATAAGAAATGTACTCATTAATTGTAACCCTTCTGTACAGTATTTTCACAATAAAAATTTATTTAAAAAATACGCTATGTCAAAAATGAACTTTATAATTTAAGAAGGGGGGAGGGGAGATTGTAGTTCTGGAGACAGGGGAAGGGATGGCAGGGGAAAGTTAAAGGAGGAGGCAACAATGTTGTTAAGAAAAATACTCATTATCTTCCTCCTGTAACTGTAACCACTCTGTACAGTACTTTCACAATAAAAAATTTATTTTAAAAAAGATGTTAAATGAAATAAACACAAAGATAGGCATTCAAGTGGTTTTTTATTTTTTGCTATAGTTTTTAACATATTTGTAATTAATTATGTGATTTCTATTTTCCTTTACTTCGTTCCTCCCCCATGGTATAAACCCTATTTTCACTGCATTTGATTCTAGTGGAATGCATTTTGTATATACATTGACCTAATTTGGGTGAGGAAGAGAAAAAACAAGGGCAGCCTTTAGCACAAGGCTAGACTTCTCCAATTTTAGCCACAGCACTTCTTCTATTGTCATTTGATAGTGGAGATAAGAAGGCTTATGACTCTCCTGTCTGGATTGGCATTAAAAAAATGATACAGTGATCTCAAACCCTTCTCTTTAATGAGGAAACAGTGCCAGTATCCATAAATTGTATATAGACTTGTAGAAACATACATATATGCTCAATTTGGCCTATGTTTACTCAAATATGGATTATTTATATACAATTGACCAATGCATAGATAGGGTGATTGAAAACATATTTGAAAATATCCAAAACCGAGGGTCATCTCGTGTCTTTTTTACAAACAAAATAGCAGAAACTATGCCTCTCCTAAAGCTTTGGAATTTATTGTAGCAGTGTCACATGAACAAAAATAGTAATTTTCTACCCATAGTACAGTGAATCTTCAAATATTGTGAAGTTTTTGATGAAATTACGAGCAATTTTGTAATAAATACCCTCTATATAGAAAAGAGACCATGCATCTCTCATGTTATGTTTATAACTGTGGTATGAAAAGTAAAGTACCCAAACTGAGTTTTATGCCATATGATAATAGAGTGAGTGTTTTAACAAAATAGTTTAATGCTTAAGAATACTATTGATTTACATTTTGGCCATTAGGCAATGGGGAGGAAAAGGGAACCATCTCTAATATTTGTGAAATATGGCACAAAGAGTTTGACATAATTGCCCACACAAAACATCTTGCCCTTGTTCTGCTTTGAATTGGGATCTAGAAACACGTGTCTACAAATAAAGTTGGACTAGTGTCTACAATAAAGTTGGACTACAATTTTCTTACTTTCTATTACATGCTGCTGAGATATCAGAAGAAAAACAAAAATCTCACTATGACATTTATGCCCACAGTCTCTCTAATATTTTCACATACATTTCCCACAATTTATTACAAAAACAATACTCAAATTTATCCATGAACTAAAGAAATTAGGGAATATCAACATGTTCCAATGAAATATTACCTCTTTACATTTCACAAGATGGTATGGGAACCTGCATGATCTGATTTTGTGATTTTTATCATAGGGACACTGCAATAACCTCTCAGGATCCACAGATTCCTCTGAAAGAAAACAAATACTTCGGGAAAATCAATATATTGGGGAACAGGCAAGTCTTCAATGTTGTTTCCCATATTAACTCTACCTTAACTCAGGAATCCCTATTTGAGGAATACAGATTCAAAATATGACAAAGGGTATTACTCTGGTATTTAAGTTATGATGTACTCTCAGTTCCTATTAGGTAGTTCTTAATTTTTGTTATTAAATACATTTATTATAGTCAAAAATTATTGATTTGAGTCAAATTGAACTCAGATTTTGTTTTTATCTTCTGAAAGCATACATACATTGATTGCCCCTGATTTAAATGCTTTCTTACATTTCAATCTAGAATGTACGCATAATTTATATTATTTTCACCTTTCAACCTAGCACATCAAAATTCAAATTATAATTATCAAAATGTCTAAAGTTTCAGATTCAATCAAGACGAATCCTACTATCCTATTCTCTCGGTTCCTGTCAATATACTTTCTGTGATTCCAAACAAGAAAAAAATAGCATGAACAAGACCATTTAAAGTAATTTCCCATAACAAATGCGTAAACATGTTTACCTTTTTCCATTTTGACAGACAGCTAAATATCAGCAAGTCCTGTGGATAAAAAAATTCTCTGAGAGAAAACATGACGAAATACTTCAAAACCACATTTCTTAAATGTTGTGATTTTTATCAGCGATATGAGAAACAAATTGATACAACTTATTCATCTCTAATACTTTTTGTTGCTAGACACACTTGAATTGAAATATATTGATATCTGTCTACTTCAAAAATTATGGTCACTTATAGCAAGCTGTAGAAATGAATAACTTTTAACTCAAAATATTTCATATATTTCAGGCTTTTTCTTCATCATACCAAAACAGAGAGTGATGTATCCTGACAACTTTTAAACGAATGTGGAAAAAGTTTTCTAAATTATTGATGTCTGAATTAACAAATTCCAAATTCCATTTTACAAATATCTAATACCCATTGAAAATATGCACTTACCTGAAGGAGGATTTGCTGTTCTCATAGATACAGTGTGATTCCTATTCAGATTATAAGATCAGTACGGAGTATTATTCAGGTAACTGCTTCTTAGAGAAGATATGTATTACAAAGTGAAGGAATCATTGAGAAATGTTAGAGTCAAAGTTTGAGATGGGTGCTGTCGTTCAATAGGGAATAAATTTCAGTAGTACAGTGTCTAGTGGCTATGAAGCAGAGACAGAAGTCATTAAACCTATGACTACTTTGACACACATAAAAGTGACCGGAATAAAAGTAAATTTTAAATCCCTAGAATGGAAATAGGCATTTTCTGAAGATTAAGGAAGTAATGAATTTTCATTATATTACCAATGAAACAATATTGCCTATTTGGAGAAAATTATAAGAACTACAACTGGTGTCAGCAAGAATTGTCCCAGTCACATACATGAGCTAACAAGATGATTTCCATGTCTTAGACGTAAAAGTATGAATAGAGGGCAAGGGACTGTTACCTGTCTCCTTCAGTCAACTGGATTCACCAAAGAAGTCAGGATCTCTTCCTCCCCACGACAAATGGTGTCCCACCAAATGGTCCCGACAAATGGTAGGTTTTAAACAGCAACAGCTACTCCTGTATAATGACTTCTCTGCATGGGCCACCGTTATTGTGATGTATCTCATAAATCTCACTTCCGTTTTACCAACTGATGGAACTCAGCCATACTTCCGCATATGATAACGCAAGTGCTGACTTCCGGCCTGAACCCGGAAGATAAAGTCACATTTCTCTTTGGTATGCATTGGTGGACTCCAATTCAGTATAGTAGAAATGTGGAGTATTCAGTAGAACAATAATGTGAATGGATGTGTCACACGTTTGATCTACACATCAACTACTGGCTCTATATAAATTGTTCTGCCTAGACATCTTTACACTTACTATGGACTTTATAGCCACAATAAGTCATTCTTTACATAGTATTCATTCCTTGTTTAGTTTCTTTACTCATCAACTTGTTTATTAGGAGACAGTTTCACAAAAAGGCCCTTCTACAACTTAATCACCTTCTGCCAAAAATGTTCCTTAGCCCTCCTTGTAAATATGATTGGTATTTTTAATTCACATTTTTTATTAAAATTCATGTAATGTAAGATTAATATACTCTAGGATTTCTCAAATCAAATAGTCACAAATATTAAATGAAAACATTTAATATTTCTTCATTTATATACCATATATTTTTACTTATACAAATATTAATGTTATTAAATAGTATAAAATAAACATATAAAAGTTGTACAAAAATACTTTTGGATGTCTGGCTTTAGGAATGCCTTTGCATTATTTAACCACCAATAATATAAACTACATGCAAATTTCCTGCACTATAACTTTTGATTATAGAACTTGCAACTCAAGAATCTATTGACATGTTCATGTAGGACACATGAAATTCAGTTAGATTTTAATAAAATATGAAGTTATTATGGCAAGTTTGCTAAGATGAATCGAAGTGTTTGTGATAGATGAGGTGGTACATAAGTCACATTTTTAGCATTATGTAGATTTCATATCAATATTTTTCATAAATACCAAGTAAATTTTTAAAAATATGCCAAAGATTTTTGTTGTACCCTAAGGAAACTTTTAGAATTATATATTCTCAGTGGCAAGGTTCTTCAATAAATAACTAGTGTATATGAACAAACTGTTGTAAATTAAACTATTGATGATAGAATAATGAGGACAGGATGTTACTGGTCTACAATTTGTCTGTTTCGAATAGCTGAACTGAAGCATTTCAGTATTTCTATCGGTAGAAAAATATAATATTGTTTAAGATAATTGAAACAAGGCTGGACACTGGTGTTTCACACCTGTAATCCTAGCTATTCAGGAGGCTGTGATCCGGGGATCACGGTTCAAAGCCAGCCTGGGCAGGAAGGACCGTGAGACTCTTATCTCCAATAAAGCACTAGAAAACCAGAAGTGGTGTTGTGGTTCAAGTGGTAGAGTACTCACCGTGAGCTTTAAGGTATTTATATTTGCAAGCAGTTACTTCATGCCTTGCTGGGTAAACTTCATTGAGGATAAAAGTACACTGCCCTCTATTAGCCCTATTTCAGTGGCTGAAATATAATGCAGTTATTAATTTTTGCAGGGAATATTTTAGCGCAGGGATACAGATACTTCCCTGGATCAAACAGACCACTGAAACAAGTGACAGGTAAAGTAACTCCTATGAATTTATAAAAAGTTTAATCATAGTTCTGGTGAGTTAGATGCTAAGAAGACACCAGCAGCACACTTCTCTCAAAGCCTAGCACAATTCCAGTGAATTCTATGACGAAAATCATAGCAGTCAGAAATGGAATCTTCCCTTCAGTCTTTGCGCCAGAAAGGAGCATTTCAATTGAGACACCTGGCCCGATGATGAAGGACCCGAAATCCTCAACGTGAAATGATTACATTAAGTGTGGAACCAAACAGAGGAGACATTAGAAGTGACCACTGAAAATGATATGTCTATTTGATGGAAGAGCTTCCTGTTGTCTTTGATGGGTCTCCTTATCTTTAGCAGATACCTTAATGTACACACAATTCTTTTCATTCTTCCCATTTATATTACTACTTTTATTTTTAGAGCTAAACATTACTCATATTCAGAATTTTTCTGAATATCAGCTGTTGTCTTCCTACAGGTTCTTTGTTATGTCGAGTTTTCTAGGTTTAATTGAAATGCCACCACAATACTCTCTGAAGCATTTTTTTGTATCATGGAATGATAGCACCATTCATTAAATACTATCCGATTATTCTATCAACTCAGGAAATTTACACTGTAGACTTTGCTAGGATGCTCTTCAGGAATATTTCCTAGCAGTTCTTTCTTTTTTGGGTGTGGGGGGATAATCTGGTTGTGGACCCTGATCTCTGGGCCTGGGTGATGTCCTTTAGCTCTTCAGCTCAAGGCTAGTGCTCTACAACTTCAGCCACAACACCACTTCCGGCTTTTTTTTTTTGCTTATGTGGTGCTGAGGAATCGAACCCAGGGCCTCATGCATGCAAGGCAAGCGCTCTACCACTGAGCCACGTTCCCAGCCCCTCCTAGCAGTACTTAATAGAAGACAGGTAAGTATTAAAGTATACTTTGGAAAAAATGGTATTATCCAGTCCCATGAACTTTCCTTTGAAAATATATTTTCAGTAGCTTCCAGAGAATTTTCAGGCATAATTTTGAACTGTGATCCACAATGTATGAAAGCATTATGAAAATCAGTAAACAAAATATATATATTGAAATAAATTTTATACTAAATTTTGTTGTAAATTCCATCTTAATATTTCTCTGAATTTTTTTGCATAACCTTCATACACACAATACTACTGGATTAATTCCAGAAACACTAGTCACTGTGACTTCTGTAAATTCTTTATACCTAAAATAGGACTTGAGGCAAATTTAGTATCCTGAGATAATATTCCAATTTTCTTCACATCAATATAGGATATTTACAAGTTATAAACCTAGACAACACCATTTAATTACTCCATGATATATCAAAGCTTTAAACATAATACTGAATATGACTTACTGTTTAATTCTTCTGGGAGGGAAAATTTCAATATTCCAGATATTTGTCTTGAGAGAACATTTGAAAATATTGAGGTCAAATCAATACTTTCTCTTTTGTCTCGATGTATTGTTTAAAACATTGTTTTGCTTCTTAGTGATGAACTGTGTAAACATGTGTATGCTTAATAAGCCTTTGTATGTTCATGCCAATTTATTTGTGTTTCATATGTATGTGTCTGTAATATTTGTTTTGACGTGGTGCAGTCTTGTTCCACCTTATACCTCCATACTTGCAAAAACAAAAATTTTGTTATATTAATTAGGGAATCATCAGTGGTCCCATTATTTTAAAGGGATTAACGTAATCACATACAGGACCTTGCAATACTATTTAAACTAAATTAGTTTTATCCTATACCATCCTACACTATTGCTCTACTATCACCTAATTTGTATAACCACAAATTGCTCTATCATCTGCAAAGATGGTAAATATTAATGTCCCCCAACAATAGATTTCTCAAGATACAGAAATGATAAAGCAATTTTATGGGAGTCAGTCTTTAGAATCTCCTATGCTTGACATGTAGAATTGAACTATTCTCACAGACATGAATCATTTATATAGTTATGAAAAGACAGCTAATTATTCCACACCATTCTGAACCTGTCCTAAGAGCACTACCTTCTGTGACTGCTATTATGTTGCAAACATTTGCATATTTCACACATCCTAATGGAATCAAGACTATTCTGTATTTGAACATAGGTGAAGTTTTATCTATGACACTTCTTTTGTAAATATTGTACTGAAGATTATTTATTACATCCATATGATATGTTGCATATATGGCTATAATTTTTATCAATTCATGTTAGTCTTTGCAACAGAACAAGGCATATTGCATGACACTGTGAAATGCAAGAGTTTTGGAAAACAACAACAGAGAGCAGAATCAGTGATGAATTCATATAAAATCATGAATAAACTATTTCCAAATTTAGTAAATTTTATTGTATTTTTATATCACATCCTGTGATGATTTTTGAATATCTGTAATTCCTGATAGTACATGGGTTAATAAGTGAGATGTATTTCTAAAAGTGTTACAAAAAATTCTGGAGATTAATCATTTGACATGACATTACATTTGAAAAAGTAGACTGAAACTATAGAACTTCTGCAATGATTGACATAACAAGAAAATGGTAAGAAATGACAATGGAGAAATATATGTATTAGAAACACTAACAGGAAAATATGGTGGATATGACCTGTAAAACTTGGGGAGGGGATTATAATTGGAAAGAGAGACATAAATGAGGAAAGAGTAACATGTTCACCAAGAATTGTGCTCATTAGCTTTTTTATGTAGCTATGCACCCTCTCTACAACACTGTGACAATAAAATAAAAATAAAAATAAAAGACCTAAATCCTACAAAAGATGGGATGACTAGTGGTACATATTCCATAACAATGCCCTTTGAAACAGATGAGAATGATAATATCTATTAGTAATTCTTTGAGTACTACTGGTAGCACTAGCTCCTTGTTGGATATACAAAACAAATAGAGACCAAAAGAGTTTTAAGCTAATTACCCAGGGCTATCTTTTAAATTCTGATATCCAGATCAATCCTAATTATCCTTGTTCGTTATTTCCCCATTACAAGATGTATGTTAAAGTCGTTTTCCTAGGATATGTATGAATAGGATTTTGTCATAATCTTTTGCATAAAAACCTCTAGGCCATTTCTAATTTCCAAAACTGAGTTTTCATAAATAAATTTGATGAATAAAATCAGAAAAGTTTTACTTTTTCCTCCCATTCAATCTGAACAAGTATTTGAATGGGCATGCTTCTCATTTGCAGGGAGCCAGAAAATCGTTCTTTGTAATTGCTTCACAGCAAAAATCAATCTTTTTTTCTCACAATAAGTTAATTCATCGTTCAAGGAATTGTAACGTAAGGGTAACCAATCTTCAATAAAATTATGGCAATATATGTATGCTTTGTTGTACAGTAAAAATCATCTGCACTGGTTTAGATTTACCAGTGATTATATGATTATCTCTTTCACTTTACATATAAATGTTAATACTAAATAAATCATTAGAAAATTTGGTATCATATAGAACTCTTATAGAGATCTATATGCTCCATGCAGAAGATGCACAATGACAATTTTGTGAGCACTTTCAAGAAAATTTTTAGACATGAACACACTGCTGTACAGAGTTGTGACAGAATCATTCTGTAAGAGGTGATTATTGAGTAAAGTAAGTCAAGGAGATATGAAAGATTTATTTTCCAGACTTACTCGTATGGAAGGACCTACATGAAGAGGAAACAGATGCTGAACATTTCAAAACATGATTGTTCAAAACTCCATTGGAACTAGCAATACAAAAAATTCTAATCTATTGAGAAATTCATCAATTTTATAAAATATTCTGCAGCCTGTTTCAGCTTTCTTTTGTTTTCTTTTGATGCTTCTGTATGTGAATTTAGATCCTCACATTTACTTGACAAGTTCTCTACCACTTTCCTTTAATTGGTATGTGTTCAGTCACGTCTTCAGCCTCTTTTTCCACTGGTTGTTTTTGAGGTAGATATCACTCTATACTTTCCTACTTATTTTTGAGAGGATTCTGTTTGCTATCCACGCACACACCTAGAGACTACAATTTTATATTTTATGGGCATCCTTTTGTGGCTAGGATGACAGGCACAGGTCATCACTTCCAGTTTCCCTTGGTCAAGACAGTGTTTCAAGGGCATTTATGTCTGGAATGGCATTGAACTTTGATTCTTCCATTCTATGCCTTCAAAGAAACTTGGATTATAGGTAACAGTCAGGGGTATTCAGTTATAACTTTGGGGTAACAATCTCTTCATTTCATATGCCAGGTTCATATTGAAATTTTCCAGTAGCCCAGATTCACTTAAACCCTGTATTCTCCTGCCTAATTCCCAAAAGCTGGGATTATAGGAATCACCACTATGCCTCGTTTCTTAATATTTGTTTTTGTTATTTTAACTTTCACATAACATATATTTGTAAGCCATCATCATCTGGCTCTGGATTTCCTTGCTTCTTTTCTTTCTTCCTACCTAACTCCTCCCTTAATTGTGTCCGTCCTTCCTTCCTTCCTCCCTTGCTCCTCCTTTCTTTCCTCCCTTCCTCTCTTCCTTCCTTCCTTCCTTCCTTCCTTCCTTCCTTCCTTCCTTCCTTCCTTCCTTCCTTCCGTCCTCCCTTCCTTCCTTCCTCCCTCCCTCCCACCCTCCCTCCCCCCTTTTTTTCTTCCTTCCTTCCTTCCTTCCTTCCTTCCTTCCTTTCTTCCTTCCTTCCTTCCTTCCCTCCTTCCTTCCTTCCTTCCTTCCCTCCCTCTAACTTTTGATATACTCAGTCTGTCTCTGAACTTGCAAGCCTCCTGCCACAGCCTGTTTCAGCTAGTGGCAAGGTAACCCATCACACACACCACACTATACAAAAAAATCTCTTGTACAAATAGAGTTGCTGAGTATGATTAGCCAAGTACAAATCCCTCTTTCAATTATACATATATATGTGTATATATATATATATATTATAAAAAACTGTACAGAAAGGTTACACTTACATAAGTAAGGTAGTAAGTACACTTCCTATTGACCTTTTTTACCTCCTCCTTAGGTTTTCCACTACAATTCCTTCCCCCAAACACTTACACAATTCCTTCCTTCTCCCTGAAGTTGGAAAGTCCCTTTCAACATGGTGTATTGTACATCAATGGATCAATATGTATCCTTATTGAAGCAATTTGTTACTTGCCTTGTCCTCCCCAAATTAGAAATATATATATGTATATATTCAAGTTGCAGGGCACCTGCATCAAATTCACTGAAAACTAGACTTACACGCCAGGGGAAGAATATACAAAAGACACAAAAAATCACATAGTATATTATAAATCTATTAGAAAATAGCAAGAAAAATATAAGCACTTTTATCCCTCTTTTGGGGTTCATTTGTTAACATCATCCTATATTGTCTTATATAATTAGCTTTTGAGATTTTTTGCATGTCCTAGACATACTGGCTATTGAAAACAAAGGACACCATGGACTTATGTTTCTTTGTTCCTGGCTTACTTAATTTAATATAATTTTTTCCAAAGAATTTCCATTTTCTAAGAAATGGAGCATTGCCATTCCTTCTAACCGAGGCAGAAATACATTGTGTGTGTGTGTGTGTGTGTGTGTGTGTGTAATGTATAATATATAGATATATAGATATATATATCATATTTGCTTGATCGATTCATTTACTTACGGGAATCTAGGTTGGTTCCATATCTTAGGTATGGTAAATAGTACTGTGATAACATAATTTTGTAAGATTTAGTATATCACTGTTTGTGCCCATTTGGTTAAATGCCCAAAAGTGTGATTGCAGGGTCATAGGGGAACTCTATGTTTAGTCTTTTGAGAAATCTCAATAATGTTTTCCTAAGTGGTTTTACAAGCTTACTCAAAACAATAATGCAGTAGGATTCTCTTTTGGCCACATCCCCTCCCGTACCTGTTGTTATTAGTTTTTTGTTTGTTTGTTTTTTTGAGAATAACTTACAGAAGGGTTACAATTACATGGGCAAGATAATGAGTACATTTCTTATCAAGTATTGTTGCCTCCTGTTTGTTTCCCCTTCCCATCCCTTCACGTACTCCCCCAATGCCCCCACCCGATCCTCCCCCTCCACCAAAGTTGTAAAGTTTGTTTTTCGACATAATGACTTGTACATCTCATTGTTGTAATGGGTCCATCTGTATCCCTAGTTAAATAATTTGTTTTTCCCTTCCCCTCCACAAATGATACTGACATTAAATGCAGTGAAACCATAGGTTATAACATGAGGGAAGGACATACAAAGCAACATAGAAATCATCTTTTAAATATATTAGAAAGCATTACATGAGAAGAAAGAAAATACAAAAAAAAAATTGAATACTTATCTTGGTGTTCATTCCTCTAAAATCAACTTATCTGACCTTTTCTGCTTGACTCAGACATATATTAGTTATTGTAAATAAGGGAAACCATGGGGCCTATGTTTTCTTTGGGCCTGGCTTACTTCACTTAATAAATTTTTTTCAGGGGCTGGGAAGGTGGCTGAGTGGTAGAGCGCTTGCCTTGCATGCCTGAGGCCCTGGGTTCGATTCCCCAGAACCACATAAGCAAAAAGAAAAAAGCCGGAAGTGGCACTGTGGCTCAATTGCTAGAGCGCTACCCTTGAACTGAAGAGCTGAGGGACAGCGCCCAGGCCCAAAGTTCAGGCTCCACGACCGGACCCAAAAAAATAAATAAATAAAATAAAATTTTTTCAAAGCCTTTCCCTTTCCAAACAAAAGGGGAAATGTCATTTTTTTCTGATGGAGGCATAGAATTCCATTGTGTATATATTCTACATTTTCTTGTTCCATTCATCTACTGAGGGGCATCTGGTTGGTTCCATATATTAGCTATGTTTAATAATGCTGCAATAAACATAGTTGTGTTGGTAGCTTTAGTATGGTCTTATTTGTGATCATTTGGATAAATGCCCAAAAGTGGCATTGCTGGGTCATAGGGGCGCTCTATCTGGAGTCTTTTGAGAAACCTCCATACAGCTTTCTAAAGTGATTGAACAAGTTTACACTCCCAACAACAATGTAGTAAGGTTCCCTATGGGCCACATTCCCTCCAGTATCTGTTGTTGTTAGAGTTCTTGATTTTTGCCATTCTAACTGGAGTGAGGTGGTATTTCAATGTTGTTTTTATTTGCATTTCTTTTATGTCTAGGGATGTTGAGCATTTCTCCATGTCTCTATTGGCCATCCTTCTTTCTTCTTCAGAGAAGTTTCTCTTTAAGTCTTTAGCCCACTTTTTTATTGGGCAGTTGTTTCTCTGAAGGTTTGTTTTGGAGGGATTTATTTTTTTAAGTTCCATTATATTTTAGATATGAGACTCTTGTCTGTTGTATGGTTAGTGAAGATATTCTCCCAATCTGTGGGTTTTCTATTGATCTTGCAATTCCATGCATTTTCATGCAATCCCATTTGTCCAAACTTTGTTTGATTTGTTGTATTTCTGGGTCTCTATTAAGGAAATTTCAGCCTGTGTCAAGGAGACCTAGGGTTTCTCATATTCCATCCTGTAATGTTTTCAGAGTGACTGCTGTGACCCTGAGGTCTTTGATCTATTTGGAGTTGATTCTGGTGCAAGGGTATATACAAGGATTTAGGTCTAGTTTTCTACAAGTAGTTAACCAATTTTGCCAGCAACACTTACTGAGGAGGTTGTCTTTCTTTGATTCTATTTTTTAGCTCCCTTATTGAAGATTAGATGGCTATAAGTTTGTAGGATCATGTCTGGGTTTTCAATTCTGTTCCATTGGTCCTGAGGTCTGTTCTTTTGCCAGTACCAAGCTGTTTTGATTACAATGGCTTTATATTAGAGTTTGAAATTTGATATTGATATTTCTCCAGCACTGTTCTTTCTGTAAAGGAAGTCTTTGCTCTTCGGCGTCTTTTTTTTTTTTTTCCATGTGAAGTTTTGCATTGCTTCTTCTATTTTCTTGAAAAATGAGGTTGGGATATTGATAAGATCACATTGAATTTGTAAATAGTCTTGGGAAGTATTGCCATTTTCACGATGTTAATCTTTCCAATCCAGGAGCAATGGAGTTTTCTCCACTTATTTCCTTTTTCATGTTTTTAAAGTTTTCGTCATAGAGGTCCTTCACTTCTTTGGTTAAGTTAATTCTTAAGTATTTTATTTTTTGTGAGGCTCCTATGAATGGAGTTGCTTTCCTAATTTCAACCACTCTTTTCTCATTGTCGGCATACAGAAAAGACATTGATTTTTGAAGGTTAATTTTATACCCTGCTACTTTGCTAAAGTTTTGAATCACCTTGCATAATTTGGGAGCTGAGTCTATGGGATTCTTCAAATACAAGATCATGTCATCAGCAAAGAGGGAGAGTTTTAATTCTTCGTTCCCTTTTTGGATCCCCTTTATGTTTGTATATTGTGTTATTGCTGTAGCTAGGCATTCTAATACTACATTGACGAGCAGTGCCGAGGATGGGCATCCTTGTTTCATTACTGATTTAAGAGAGAATGGCTTTAAATTTTCACCATTGAGTATAATGCTGGCTGTAGTTTTGTCACATACAGCCTTTACTGTATTGAGGAAGGTTCCATAGATTTCTTGGTTATAGAAATCTATGTAGGAGGAGGTGGATTCTTAATTTTGTCTTGATTTGTATTTCTTTTATAGTTAGAGAAGTTGAGCACTTATTGCTGTGTCTATTGGACATTCTTATTTCTGTTTAAGGGATTCTTCTCTTTGAGACTTTACTCCACTTATTTATTGGGCATTTCTTTCTTTGAGGATCTTCGTTGGGGTTTTAATTTTTTGAATTCTAATATATTTCATTTATTTCTGTATTTTTAAATTTGTCCTCAAGAAGCTTAATCTCTGGGCTTGGACTCTATCTCTGTGCTTTTCAGCTCAAGGTGGGCTACTTGAGCCACAGGGCCACTGCCGATTTTTATACTTTTTTTTTTTTTTGAGATGAGAATCTCACAGACTTTCCTGTCCAGGCAGGCTTTGAGCTGTGATCCTAAAATCTCAGCCTCCTAAGTAGCTAGGATTGAAGGCTGAGTCACCGACGCCTGGCTTTGAGACCCCTGTCCGTTGTATAGCTATTCATGATCTTCCAGTTAGTGGGCTTTCTATTGGTCTTTCTATGTCCTTGGCATTACAGAAGCTCTGTAGTTTCATGTCCAAACTTTCTTTGAGGTTTTGAGTTACTAGGTTTTTATTAAAAAACATTTCGGCCTGTGCCAATGAGCCCTACAGTTACTCCAATGTTTTCAGCGTGTTTGCTTTGACTTCGAGGTCTTTGACCATTTGCAGTTGTTTCTATTGCAGGGTGATATATGGGCGTCTATGTTTATTTTTCTACAGGTGATTAATCAACTTTTTCAGCACCATTTACAGAAGAGACTGTCTTTCTTCCATTCTATTTTTTTCTTCCTTAGGGAAATTTTGTTGGGTATATAGATCTGTGAGTTCATTTCTGGGTCTTTAGGTCTATTGTATTGACCCAAGGTTGGTTCTTGTGCCAGTACCACTCTGTTTTCATTACTATGGTATTGGGATAAAGTTTGAAATTTGGTGTTATTATTCCTGTTGTTTCTTCTAATGAGTGTTTTTGCTATTCAGAGTCTTTTATTATTCCACATATGAATTTTTGGGTTGCTTCTTCTATTTCATTGAAGAATGAAATGAAGTTGGAACATTGAGCAGTATTGCATTTAACTTATAGCTAGCCTTTGAGAGTATTGTCATTTCACATTAACCTTCACAATCCTGGGGCATGGGAGTCTTTTTTCCATTTCCTTACTTCTGTTTAATTTTCTTTTTCAGTTTTTAAAGTTTTCATTGTAGAGGTCCTTCACTTCTTTATTTAACTCAACACCTAGGTACCTTATTTTTATGGGGCTACTAAAAAGGAGTTTTTAAACTCTGATTTCAGCTGGACTCTTCTCACTGTTTGCATATGGAAAGTTCATTGATTTTGAGGGTTAATTTTGTATCCTGCTACTTTCCCAAAATTTCTGATCAGCTCAAGTAATTTCTAAGTAGATACTAGAGAATTCTTTAAATACAAGATCATTTAATCTGGAAAGAATGAGAGTGTTTCCTCATTTTTCCCTGCAAAGATCCCTTTTATATTTGCATCTTTCTATCCCTTGTAATTAAAGAGAAGTGAAGCACATCCTTGTCTCATTTCTGAGTGTACAGGAAATGAATATCTTTTTGTTATTAAGTGTAATCATTGCTATAGGTAATCATACACAGTCTTTATTATATTGAGGAATGTTCAATGAATTCCTAGTTTTTCCAGAACATTCATCATAAAGAAGTTTTGGACTGTGTCAAATGCTTTTCTGCATCCATTGACATAATCCATTTGTTCTTATCTTTTTTCTTGTTATTGTGATGTATTACATTAATTATTTTGCATACATTGAACCAGCTTTGGATCCCTGAAATTAATCCTGTTGATAGTGGTGTATCATTCTTTGGTGAATTGTAGAAGCCAATTGTCCCAAATTTTGTTGAGGAATTTGTCACCGATAGACATCAAAGTAATGGTTCTATACTTCTGTTTCTTTGATGAGTCCGTGCCGGCTTTGGGGATGAATGTTTTGATGGTTTCATAGAGTTTGGCACTGAACTTTCACTTTCAATTTCATTGAACAGTTGGAGTATTCATGTGAGTTCTAGTTTGAAGGCATTGTAAATTCATCTGGTCCAGTGCTTTCCTTGGGTGGGAGGACTGTGATTGCTCTTTCTATTTCAATGCTTATTATGAGTAGATTATGTTGGTTTAAAGAAACTTGTTGAGTTTGCTCAGGTCAATATTAGGTACAAATGTGTTCATTTCTTCCAGATTCCCCAACTTATTAGCATAAAGTTATAAGAAGTATTTCCTTATAATGCTCTGAGTCTTGGTTCTTTAGGTGTTGATGTTTCCATTTACATCTCTGAATTTGTATATATGACTGTATTCTCTTCTGTTTCTGATAAGATTTGCTAAGGGTCTCAATTTTGTTAATTTTTTCAAAGAACCAACTCTTTGCTGTCTTGATTCTTTCTAGGGTGTTTTTGGACTTGAATTCATTTAATTCTAATTAAATTTTAATAATTTCTTTCCATCTAGTGGAGTGGGGTTTAGCTTGTTGCTCTTTTTCAAAAAGCTTTATGTGCCTCGATAAATTGTTGATTTCAGGAGTTTGTTTCTGTAGAAACTCACTGCTATAAACTTGCTTCTGACTAATGCCTTTGATGTATCCCAGAGGACCTTATGATTTTTGTGTTCATTTTTGTTAAATATCCTGAATATTTGAATTTCCTTTCTTATCTCTACCATGACCCAGTTGTGGTTCAAGAGTGTGTTGTTCTGCTTCCATGTGTTACAGTATTTTCTTTGGAGGTATTTGGTGTTGAATTCTAATTTTGTTCCCTTGTGGTCTGAGAGAATGCTGGGCATAAATTCAATGTTTTTGAATTTGAACAAATTTGCTTTGTGACCTAAAATGTGGGCTATTATTGAGCATATTCCATGTCCTGCTGAGAAGTATGTGTATTCTGTTGCTGCTGGGTGAATTATGTGGTAGATGTGTATTGTCTATTTGATCTATGCAGTTGTGTAGATATGAGGTTTTTCAGTTGACATTTTGCTGGGATGATCTATCCAATAGGGATTGTGATGTGTTAAATTCTCCACGAATTAATGTCTTTGGATCTATATGAGACTTGAGGAAAAGTAGTTTCTCAGATGAATTTGGGTGCTCTTTTTTGGTGAAGAGATATTAAGAATTGTAGTATTCATCTGAAGGGTTGATTCATTAATTCAGTGTCACTTCTTGCTCATTTTAATTTGAAATCTATTTTATCTGCTATTTAGTATTGCACCTCTGTTCTTTTTATTCCAGTCTTTTACTTTTTGAATATGTTTGTTTTTGTGGAAGGGAGTGTCTCTTGAAGGCAGCAGATAGAAGCATCTTGTTTTTTGATCTAACTAAACAATCAATGTTGCTTACTTGGACAGTTCAGTACACTAATATTGAGAATTACAACTGGGAGGTTTTTGGTAGTTCCTGCCATGCTATTCATTGTCTTGTGATCTGTGCCAACTGGGGTCTTCTTATGATTTTTAGATTCTCTCTTTTGAAGCTATTTCATTCCTTTATCATGTTCCTATTGGATTGCTAGATGTGGAAAAATTCAAGTATCGTTTGTAGGGCTGGATTAGTAGAGTTATATTGTTTGAATCTTTCTTTGCAGTGGAAGATAGTTTATTTGACCTTTTCTTTGACGGAGAATTAGTTGGGCCCAGTATTCCTGGTTCATAGTTGTTTGTTTGTAGGACATTGCATATATCATTCCAGACTCTTCTTGCTTTAATTAACTCTGGCTAGAAATCTGAAGTTATTCTGATTGTTTCCCGTTTATTGTGATTGATCTTTATTTGGTAACAGCTTTAAGGATCGTTTCCTGGGTCTCATTTGATCCTATGCATATTAATGTGCTATCAGGATGTCCTTTTCTGGACCAGTCTCTATTTGTGGATATAAAAGCTTCTTGTATTAGAATGGCCCTATCTTTTAGCAAATTTGGGAAGTTCACTGTAAAAGTCCTGTTAAATAAAGTTCCTAGATCTTTTACTTTTGTTTATAAACATATGTTTACACACATAAGCTATAAATAAGACCTTTTGATGCCGTCTTCTCATTTTGAAATAGATCTATCACTTTTCTTGGATTTGTCTTGAATAGTTGTTGTTTCTATGTGTTGACGAGGTTCTTCCAATCCCAGAAATTCGGCCTTTTGCATTAGCTAACCTACTGAAAAGGCTTTTTCTTTTTATTTATTTATTTTTTAATTTTCTTTCCTTGTAAATGTTCAGATTCTGTCATTTGATTTCTTTGCTGGAGCATTGTTTAAGCTTTTCTTATTCCTTGATTTAAATTTTAGTGTTCTTTCTCCAATACCTTAGTTCAGTTATTATAGTTTCATTGGACTTCCTTTCCTTCTAGTGGACATCATTCAGCATTCCCTTTTTGGCCTCTATGGATTTCCCTTGCCTTCTGTTTGTGGATTCCAGGAATGCCTCTATTAATCTTTGCTTATTCTCATCCTTCTCGTGCAATTCCTGTATTTAGCTGAAATTCATTTATTAATATTTAGGTAGACATCAGCCTCCCATAATTCCTGTAATAATCTTTGGGTAAGCCGATTATGCTCAGACCCTGTCCAAGCTTTCATTCCTTTCATTCAGCATGTTTACCAGTCGTGTTTGTAGAGCAATTTTGGAACTCTTGTCTGGATTACTCATTTACACTTCTGTTACTGATTATCATGAGGGGAGTTGAGTTCCTGGATGATATTTTCTTGTGTTCCTCTGACTCATTCATCAACTTTGGGTATGAAAAGAAAATCAATTCAGTGCTAGTACACTATTTTAAGGCAAGTATCAACCCTAGACCTGTAGTTGCCCAGATTTTTGGATGCAGTCAATGTAAGAACACATATAATCTAGTTCAACACATACAATCTAGTTCAACACATACAATCTAGTTCAACCAAAAGCAAGGAAACAAACAAACAAACCTGAATAAATTATCTAAGTCAAGAAGCAAGTCAAAGAAGGAGTCAGCAGATTAGAAATTAAAAGGTGTAGGGAGAATTGTGGTGAGAAAGTAAGATTAGAGGAATGTGGGAGGGAAAAAGAGTGAGGGATTCAGAGAGCAGAAAGCATATAAGGAAAGGAAGAGTAAAAGAAAAAAAGGAAACCAAAAATAAAAAAATAAAAATGAGACAGCTAAACATTATATAAGTATAAAATAATAATAGTACAATGATAGAAGTTAAATCAGAGTTTGTGAATTGAGGGATTTATATCTGAATTAAGGATGAACACAATAAAGGATAAGACCTAATAATAGAAGTTGCATATATACTTGTGGATGAATACAAAAGCAACTAAGTGGTGTAAAAAAAAAAAAAAAACAGAAAAAGACCAATAGAGAAAAATATAGAAATAATTTTTAGAACACACACCTAAAATAAAAATGATGAAAAGAAAAAAAAAGAAAATTTTTATTTTTTTAATTGGTAGAAAGGAGTTACTGGATTTTTTGAGTATGCGGCTAAAATGTGTGTACCCTGTGTTTGTAACCAGACTCTTGGTGGAGTCTCTGTTTTCCTGTTCTGTTTGAAAGTCTCATGGCTTGACTGGTTTCATAAAATAAGTTTGAGCGTACACAAAGAAGCTCTGCCTTCTCAGAGACTTTATGACCCTCCTTCGAGAGTAATACAATGGGAGGTAAATCTGCTTTGGTCATCACAAAAGAGGGAGATTCCCGTTTCCTCTATCTTGGAGTTGCTCTGGTGGGGCTAAGTTGTGGGTACGGTTGAGACCTTTCAACAGTCAGTAGCTTTTCCGTGAGGGTCTAGCTCCTGAGACACTCACACAGCCAAGGTTGGAGCCATTCTCAGGAATTTTGTTTCCTGAGTTTCAATTACCTTTCTTGTAAGCCTTCTGCTACCGAGTCTGTTGCCTATGCTGCAAGTCATAGTGGCATCCTCTGACTTTGTTTACCAAGTAAAGAAAGTCACTCTTCCATGGGATGATCTCCATCTGCCTGGGGCAAGTTGAGCCATGTAATTGAAGTTACTTTGACCTGTTGAATGGCTCCTATTGTCTTCTTCCAAAAGCTGAGTTATGTGCTGGCTATTACGGTCAGGTCTTTTTCAGTATCAAAGATTGAGATCTTCTCCATTGATGCGTGCAGGTCTATTTTCCCACCACTACTCCGTGAGGTGTTAGGATGTTGTGTGGTACAAACATCATTCCCTCGGTTTCAGAGTTGTCCACCATAGGCTACTGTCTGTGGTCAATAGGATGAAGATTTTCACTTCTTGTTGGTTCTTTATGACAATGAGTAGAGTCCATTCCTAGGTCACTTCTGGCACCTTTGTCCTGGGCTCTTTCAATTGATATGTTGGTGGTAGGAGCTACCACCACCACCGCACTGCAACTACTCAAATCTGGATATGAGCACTTGGATATTTCATTTCTCGTCTAAGTCTGTGTGCTACGATGGCACACTTGGTATTACTCTGTAGACTTGGACTTTTCACTAGAAACCTTAACCTACTTTCTATGCAAGAGCTTGTTAATCCCCAGCTGATCATCCACCATCTTCTTCCAGACCTGTAATTTCATGATTTTTCTCCTCACTTTTCAAACCAGAATGTATTTGACAAGAATTTTTTTCTGACACTAATAAGTCATTTTAGATGTCAATTAACATGTGGTAAACATTAAAATTTTATTTCAGTTTAATTGCTGTTCACTTTTCTGCATGAATCAATGCAACTCCAGCCTTCACAAAAGAAAAAAAGTGAAAATTCTTTAATACAGTGTGTTTGATTTAGCATTTAGAAAGTAGCACTGGCTAATGTCCACTAGCAGAGTCTGTATATCGACTCTTATATCCTGCTCTCATTTTAGTACTTAAGGCAGCAAATAATTTTCAATGGAAAAATTGTTAATACATGATAAAACTATCACTACCATATACAGAGTTATCAGACATATTTACAAAATTGTCAGTTTTTATTGATCATTTACTAAAAAGAAGCAATCACATAAAACTTAGAGGAGAGAGGGACATGTTTTATAATTTCCTACTTGAGTTACACTTGAAGGGTTAAAACTTGCCACAAGAAACATGTTCAGTAGATCCTGCTGAGGCATAGTTACTGCATATAAATTTACTACCTGTCCAAATACAACCGTCATGCAATTTTCTTGAAGATAGTAAGTCACTCATTTTGATATATTTTCATGTATTTTTATATCATTTCTTTCCTGCATGTTGGATGAATAATATTGAAGACATGAAATTTCACTTAAATATGTTTGATTCAAAACCAATTGACTAAAAGGACACAAATATTGCTTGACTGATTGATAGCATTTTGAGGTAATGAATTCTATAGTGTAAAAACAGGCATGAATTTGAATTGAACGATATTTATAAATAGTTCAAACTCTTCCTTCAAATATTCTTTGTTATGCTTAATTTCAGATCACAGTTATTATGACCAATATTTTGAGATTTCCACCCATAGTAATGAAAGGATGTAGAGTGAGTGGTAATTGCCAACAAACAAAATACACGAAATATGCAGAAGAAAGGGAATAAAGGAAGGCTCTGTAACTTTCTAATTCTTTCACACAGCAAAGGGAACCGTAAACATTTGACATAGGTTTAAGATCAGTGTAATGATAATTTTTAAAAAAAATTCATGATAATTTTAGAATTATGTTTTTGACCTTTCTACCCTCTGTGAAAGACAAATTACAATCTTCTAATATATAATTAGGATAAATGCTAAGAACTCTATTAATGCACATTTTGAAAGTACTGATGTGCCATAAGCAATTCCCAATCAATTTGCAATTAATCGATTTTACAAATGAGGGAAATCATCAATACTTGTGTTTTTCCCATAAATTCTTTCATTGCTCATACATACCAGTGTTATGCATATCTTTTTTTCTGAAAATGCAATTCATTTCTAGCCTGTATTGCACATGAAGGAATGATACACTGTAAACATTCAGGCTGCTACATGTACAGGTTAATAAGTAAAATTTATGAAGATCTAATGTGTGAAAGAGATTTGGGAACTATAATTGGAATGTAAGTTAGACCTTTGAATTCAGAATGTGACCAGCAGATACGGTCGTTTTGAATTCACGTTGTTTATGATGATGTGCATATAAAGGCAGTGATATTTTTCCTGTTGAATTCTATAAAATCTTGGGTGCAATTTTGCAGAAATATTTGAACATGATTACAGTTCTTGAGTATAGCAATTATAAATAACATTTTCTCACAGCGCTAGGCTTTTTTCCAGGAACAAACTAATGGACAAGACACTGAAAGTCAGTATAATTGCTGAGAAATATATGTAGTAATAGATTTTTGAGAGATCATGAATTTTCTATTGCCAATCCATACTTACTTCAGAAAACTGATTGGTGAGAATCCATTTTCAGACATATTCTGCTAGTTTCCTGTCCTTTTGACTCTATCATTTCCACAAAAGCAAAGGTTCATTAAATCACTTATTCTGTCACTAAGCCTGTGTGCATATTTTGCTCAAATTTTCTTAGCACATATTTTAAAAGTTCATAAATCTTTGAAGGTCATTGTCTAGAATATAACTGAGTGTTTTTTTCTGTTTCTTCAGAATTCACCCTGTCATATCAAGTGCTAATTTTCCAATGCATACAATGTGCACTATTTGTAGTTGTCGTTATCATTAGGCAGCAACTATGAAGAAAAGCAATCGAAGTATTCTTCATCTGGCCAATGTGATTAATTCTTTAAAACCTGATATCTATATTTATCTCTATTAGTTGTATTGAAAAATGCTGTTAACAAAAGTCATTTGTATGTCATAGAATACTGTAAAACAATGCAAGAAATAGAAAACACCAGTGGTTTATCAGGATGGATGAGAATAAAGATGAAGTTGCATGTTGTTCAGTAACAGGGAATACCATCTAGGGATCAAATGTACTTAATTTTAGTAAAATTGAAATGAAATATAGTTAATTTAAATATAGGTAGTTGAATCCTGTCCTCCAGTTTGACTTAATTGAGAGAAGCAAAAGTTGGGCTGAAAGTCCTAAGATCATGATTGTTACAAGAGCTCTATTTGTGCAATCAAAGAAATGATGATCACTCCCACACAAACCTGATCATTGCTTCTGAGAAGCCTTCTCATGGCCATCATTTCTATATACTTCAGAAAGGGTTCCAGCTCTGCTTTGGTGTGTCTGATTAACTTCATGAGACATCAAACACTCCCATAACATCCTCTCTTTTTCTCAGAACCTAAGTGTCCAAGTTCTTTGTAAGACTGAGATGTTGTCAGTTTTTCCATTTATATACAATTCGTGGCCTTCTAATTCTTCACTCCCATGTTGGGCTTGTTAAGATTTTCTCAAAACATGTCTGCTTTTTCTACCCAGAGCATTATTGTGTGCTTCAACTCCTCAGTAATACTGATAAGGGAAAATTTGAGAACCCACCTTTTCCTCTCCTTATGAATGTGATATCTCCTTATTAATGTGCTATCCCATACTTTGTTCATATGCATGTGATATTTCAACAAATCAACTTCCACTGAATATTACACAAATCCAATGTCAATATTGAAATCTCCATACACCCAAAGATGCTTCTATAAGTTTCTATAAATTACCCTAACCTGTGAATTAGAGAAGTCAATGTATTTCAATTCAGTGTGTCTAGGTACAAAAAAAACATAGAGATTAATATGTTCTACATGGTTGCTTTTCCTTTTATTGGAAAAATCACAACTTTTAAGTTGTCTAATTTTGAAATACTTAATGATCTTTTCTCTAAGAAAGTTTTTCTCCAAACAGGAATGCTGACATTTACCTTCCTGTCAAAACGAAAAGAAGTACATATCTTTCCATCTTTGTTTTGAGAAATTATTTCAACTGGTTTTATTTCATATTGACAGGAGTACTTGTTGCTGTTATTTTGGTGGTGGTGGTGGTATATGTTTTTCAGTCCTCAAATCTGGGACTGGTGCTCTCTCTCTGCTCGACACCACATAGCTCATGCTGAACCACTTGAGCCATAGTGGCACTTCCTAAATTTTTAGATGGATTACTGAGGAATGGAACTCAGAGCCTCATGCAAGTTAGTTAATCCCATTTCTACTGAGCTACCTTCCAAGCCTCTGAGTTTAGATATGCTAGATTGAGATGTAAGCAGGCAAGTAAATTATGGACACTTTCTAGATTGAAATGTAAGAAAGCAGAACTTCAATGGATGTATAATCTCAAAGATAACGGTGGACGAAAATAAGAAATTCTTTAACTAGAATAAACATTTTTTTTCTTAATACTAAATAGAACTATCTAATGAGAATAGGGAATATTTCAGAAGGTATTTTCCACAATAATACTCTCACATTTTGTGTCTTCATTCTCCCAAGAGGGATTCGTAAGGTAATATATAGATCATAAAGGAAGGACAGTAAAGATTTATATATTCCCTAGTATATTGATTGTTCCAGAGGTATTTTTTTGAGAATTCTATGGATCCTAAGTGGTTATGCAGTGTCTCTATGATAAAAATCACAAGATCATATAGTGCAAGTTGCCATACCTATGGTGAAATACAGAAACCTACCTTTCCTTAGAAAATATTGGTAGTACAAAACTTCTGTTATTCATGATTAATTTCTGTATTGTTGCTAAGGTAAATTTTTGGAAATATATTCAAATGATGTGACAGTGGTGTGGGCAGAAAAGTCATGGACAGATTTTTGTATTTCTTTTGGAATCTCAGCAGCATGTATTGGAAAATATGGCAGTGGAATTCCAACTAGTGTATTTCTAGACTTTTATTCCAAGAAGAGCATAGGCAAGATGTTTTGTATGGGTAATTATGTTACACTGTGTGTGCCATATTTCCCAAACATTGGGGTGGTTTCTTTTTCTCACTATTACGTAATGGCCAAAATGTAAATTAATTGTATTCTTAAATGTTTAATATATTACGACATCCACTGTATTATTATGTGACCTGGAATGCATCTTGAATCTTTCAACTTTCTTGCCGTGGTAATAAACTATTAATATGAAGAGAGTTAATGTGTCCCTTTTCTATATACAGGGTACTGCTAACAAAATTGTTCCTTTTAGTTGGATGGAGAACTTCACAATATTTGAAGGTGGATAGAATTGTAGGTAGAAAATTAAATGTGTCCTAATTTAATCCAATGTAAGTTTTAGTGCTGTAGGACATATAGTTCTAATTTTATATTTTGTGAAGAAGACAGATATGATGAGCCGACATTCCGTATAATTCAAATATCCTTTCAATCATCCTTTGTATTCATTGATCAATTATGTGTGAGGATTCAATATTTTAGTAAATGGAGGCCAAATTTGCAAGTTTTTACAAGCAAGTTTTTAAACTTTGATAAAATACGTTTATAGAGCCCAGCACTAGTTCTTCATCTAAGATATTGTATCAATGCAAGAAAATAAGATCTGAGTAAGAGATTTTGTCACCAGCCAGGGCTTAAGAGGCACAGAGACTCTTATTTCCATTATCAAATAAAAAGGTATAAGAAGTGGTAGGGCCAAAGTCTTAGACTAGCCCACAGAAAAACTATGCACAAGCACTGAACACAAACTCCTGTATCACTCTTACATTGGTCAATTTTCCTGTTTTTTTTTTTTTTTTAATCCATGTATAAGGTTAGTGCCACTCTAATCTAGCACCTCCACCAAGCATATATTTCTCCCTTTGACAAAATCTTTCGACCATCCTATCCCAAGTTTTCTTTGGGACACAATCAAATCCTCTGGCAACATGTAAAGAAAATGCTGTTTTCTAATGACATGCTATTATCTTTCAAAATTGAAAGTAAAGAAATAGGATAAATGAGCAACCAACTTTCTGGTCTACATACCCATATATTTTGCCCACTACAAAGGAAGTTTCGAATTGCTTTCAGACCAAGCAACACTTTGATTGGTGTGGCTTCACTAGGAAAAAATAAGAAACTTCCTCATCCAAAATATGTCAAATTAGAATTATCTTATCTGAATGTTCCCATTCTCTTATTCTCAATTTCAATTCTGGGAAGGAATAAATGACACCGTTATTTTTGACAAAAATGTTTATGCCCTTTTAATCATTTCACATTCACTGATCTCATAAATAATGAAATGTGAATTGAAGAATCTTTTCCTGATAATTGATCAATATATACACTTGCAATGGGTACTATCATTCTCAAAATGATTAATGAAATATTGCATATATAACTAGTTGGCTGAATTCTATCATGGCATTTTTATAAAAATATTTGATGAAGCCAGGCGCTGTTGGCTCCTGCCTGTAATCCTACCTACTCAGGTCTCTGAGAACTGAGGATCACGGTTCAAAGACAGCTTGGGCAGGAATATCTGTGAGATTCTGACCTCCAGTTAACACTAGAAAACCGAAAGTGGTGCTATGGATCAAGTGATACAGCGCTCGCCTTACGTTGAAGAGAACAGGGACAGTGCCCATGCCCAGAATTCAAGCCCCACACAGACAAAAACAAAATATTTGGTGAAATAAATCCTTGAATATCTCTATTAATGAAATGCATTTAAAGTTTATTTTTAACCAGCTATAAATACATACATTTCAAATTACACGTTTCTTAGGAAATTATTCAAAAGATTGTAATTACTATAATGAACTTGTCCATCTAGGCTCACAAAATTAATTGTACTTTTTAATTAATGGAATGACCAAACAAAAGTCTCTCTTACTGAAATAGGAAGATGGCAAATACAACAACAATGAACAGCAAATTGGACTTCCTAGGAATTTCTTGTAAGCATTTATTCCATTTGTAATCATGAAATTTGTGTTGCTTGTCAATATTGGCCCTCAACTTTCTTCTGAGCAAGACAACCCATTCTAGATTCATTTATCATTCATTCAATTATTTTCTTTGCAGATCAATGCTGAAAACCACAAGCTTTTTCTACTTCAGACTATGATGTACTTATGTTAACCTATCGTTGCAATGAGCTTCATGTATACTAACCCTGAAAAGTAATATACATACTAGAAAAATTGAATTCAATTCTCTGTTTCATGTCAAAAGTATTTGAATGCTATGTGAATGATGAATTTGCCATTTATATAATGAATAATGTGCTTACTGAGAAGGACATATGGGAATGGGAACTTCACTTTTCCATCCTATAACTAATTTTCTCATTCATGAAGATTATACGGAAGACTAAAACTCATACTGCTTTCAAATTGTAAGGTCAATACAAAATTCAATCAATATTATATGTTTATCCTTGTGGTTCGGATTTTCTCAACCTCAATGCAGAAGAAAATGAATAGGACATGGGATTTTTGAATTTGGAAACCCCACTTGAGCCAGGCCAGATGATCTTGATGGTAATCTTAATATCTCAGGCATTTAACCTATGAGGATCTCCATACAGATTCATAAACTGGAGTATTTTTTTTCTCTGAAATTCATTTCTAGAATGAATCCCCAGAAAATTCAACACTATAGAGTCTTATCCTTGAGAAAAATCATTGATACATCATAGAACTGCGGTGTGGATGAAAGTCCTAAAAAACAAACACAAAAATCTATCAACACACCAAGGAAAAACAGAAAAAATAGCCTCATGCGGGTGGCTTAGAAACCTGCAATCCTACCAACTAAGGAGGCTGAGATCTGAGGATTTGGTTTCAAAGAAGCCCGGCAGGAGTCTCTATGAGTCCCTCATGGCCAATTAAGAACCTCAGAATTAAAAGTGGCCCTGTTGGTCAAGTGGTAGAGAATTATCCTTGAGCTGAAGAACTCAGGGACTGCACCAACCTCTGAGATTTAGGCCAATGACCAAAACAACTGGAAAAATAGACACACATGTTTTGTAATGTTCGTCAACAATGCGCAATATTCACTCGTATACTCACTTTAGAAAAAGTGTCTCAATTATTTCTGCCCACATAAGAGCCTTTAGGATGTTATTCACTCCCTATATGGAACTTCTTGCATTTTCTCTTTGACATCTACAGAGTAATGTGATATGTGATATTTCCCTAATTCCAAAAGTTGTTAAATGACCTAATATGACCCCATGATGATATGAATCCTTTTCCCTTTTGCTAATATGTCTTATTTATGGAATCATAATATTCTGTCTTCTAAGAAGAGGATGGTACTAGAGAACTTGTGAATTGATTAGATAATTGTGACAATTTAGGACACATGCTATTCTTTGCTGATTTGTCTCTTATAGTTGGCTAATATTTTGCAAACCATAACTTTATCATTATACATATGTGAGCAGCTTTGTATGTCTAATCATATATTTCTGTTATCAGTCCATTTGAAGAGGCAATAATTGTTTGTGTGTGTGTGTGTGTGTGTGAACAAACTGAAATTATGTTACAATTTTTCCCTACTCAGTTTCAACATCCATATAGTGCGTCAGGGCACATTACTATGTTTTTCGATTAAAAATTGAGGTGATTTTTTGCCTTTCTTCAATTCCTGATTTAATTAAATTTTGATAATTATTTATTATAGGTTTTTCTGGATTTCATTTCTTAGATATTTTTCCTCGATCAGGAGGATTGATACCATGATGGTGCCATTCATATCCAAGCCTCTTATGCTGGGCTTGATCTCAGTCATGTATTCCCAATGTTAGTGTGCCTATTGAACAGAATTCTCCAACGCATGCACATTTGTGAAAGTAGTATTAACAAAGAAATGCTACCTACGTGAATGGTAATCTTTTCAATGTTGCAATCAAAATCCAATATTTCAGTGTTTATACAGAGAGTGACATGCATGTATCTTAAATGTTAATTTTATTTCCTGATCCCTGAACATATTGACTAGATATCACTTCATAATGTAATTGTCACTTCATTATGGCATTTGTTTTGTCCACACTTAAGAATGGATAAGCAGTTTTTTGTTGGAGCTTATGCACATGAAGGGCCATGGCACATTCCTCTTAATTGTACCTATCTCTTCAAGCCTTTTTCATGCATTACATTATGCATGTATCCTTTAGTAGGATACCTCTCATGACATAATCAATCATTGTGCCTTGCTTTGATGCATCCTTTCACAAACTGAAATGGAAATTAAAACTATGTTGTTTTAAGTTCATAACAATAACATGTTGTAAATCGTTTATAGCTTTCCTTTCTAAATAACCACGTAAAAATGTCTTTTATATTTTTCTGGATATATATAGCTATATATCTATATACCTTTATATAGGTATATCTATAGTTACATACTTATGTCTATGTATACATAGCTATAACTAAATATAGGTATATAGATATATGTATAGATATATATTTATAGATAGATAGAAAGATATCCATGAATATTGTGTAAGACATTAAGGTTTGAATAATTGGGCCATTATCCTTACATTGATAGAGTGACTAGGGTAAGATTTCAAAGGTTCAATGCATTTAATGTGGTGAGAGTGTCCAAGCATAGTTTGTGAGAAGGTGTGTAGACAATCAGCAAGGTTCAATTGAGGAGAAAGTTGAAGCAGGAATAAAATTAATTCAAAATTACTTGCAAAAGCTATTATTAATTTTTGATTATCTCTTGGACAACCAGTAAAGTTTCTTGTTGTTCATAGGCAGAATTCAGAAATATAGTTCCACATCTTTTCCACAATATATATATATATACTATTGTTTCCTCTTATTTCTTTACAGGAACCACTCAGGCGACTCAACATGAGTTCAAAGTATTTGTCATAATTTCAATTATATCTTACATTAATATATACATTGTGACACTGGCTAAACCAAATGAATATGTTTATTTCTACTGCCAAATGACCCTATCTGATTTTATTAGTTTATACATGATTTTCTTTGAATGCAGAAATAAACTCTTGTTTTATATCTTTGTTGGAATTCACCATGTCCTTTTCCATACACATGTAGTAAGTTTGGAGTAAAGAAACCTCAATCATCAAATCAAAATGTGCGTATGTTTCCCTATATTGTACAAATCACACTACATATATCATTGTACTAGTCTTCCTGTGAATATCATATTCCATTTCATTTCTTCTTATACTTGTAGAGCGTAATAAATGTGTAACAAAAGTGCAATGATGTTGGATTCCTAACAAATTTTACATCAACTTATTTGTTCCATAAAGAATGGCCATGGAAATTTTGATGGTTTGGTTCAACCAAGGATTCTGAAATATATTTCATACTAAGTAAGTTTCTCACACATCTCAATAATTTTCATGTGTAAACTCATCCATCAAAGGACACTGACTTCTTTACTACACTTCTGTCAGGGAAAAAGAAGGTTTTGTATGTAGAAACAAAATATTATCAAAAACTATTTTTGGAAAATATGCACGTTGTGAAGATAGTATAGTTTTCTGCTGAGAATCTGATTTTTATAGGGTAGGAGGATATGCATCATTTAATAACTTCTCAGTATGTATTCTGTAATGTTGAAAGAAGGGTGTATTGTAACTGTCAAGTGTAACAAAAGACAATTTCAGGAAACTATATTAGATGATTCTATCTTTGTTTACGGTTGTGCGTAATTTGCCTCACATATAAATGCCCCCACATATTAAGAGTTGATTTGGCACTGTGGTCCACAATAATCCTAAAGAAAATTGGAAAAGAATTTGAAGCATATTTTACATAAATCAAACATATCCAAAATTACTGGTAGAACTCCTAAGCAATCAAATGTTTTGAATTATATGGGTATAGATGAGGAAGTTAAGGATGTGAGAATGTTACTCATATTTATTAATAGTGTGTATATATATATATATAAATACATATTTGTGTGTGTGTGTATATATATATATATATATATATATATTAATAGGGAAGACTAGGCTAAGCGAAAAGAACTCAAAGATATAGAAACAATAGCTATCTCTTTGTTGCTTCATTTTAAAGTATACTATGTGAAGCTCTTCCTTGTGTTTTTCCTTTATTTTCCCATGGCGTATCCAGGGTTGTCACTTTATTTGATTTTCTTATCTAGTATATTACATGTACATTAATCTAAGTTAGGGAAGGTAAGGGAATAACAATATCTCAGACAAAGGACTAAGATTCAACCAATGCAACTGGAATCCTCACAAAATAACTTCTTGTAATATACTTTATACCTTGTGGGAGGGGATAGAGATTTGAGGCAGAAGAAAAAAATATGAGGAAATGAGGAGTGGGTAAGAACATATGACCAGAAATATACTCACGGCCTTTCATATGTAACTAATCCCACTATGCATCACATTGTTAATAAGATTCTATTAACAAGAAGACTATTCATAAATGCACTCTCTGAAAGTATCTTTTTCACAATGATATTATGTTGATGGGTTTGTAGTACTTATACTGACCTGTGGATATAGTTCTCTTTTCTGTACATCCCTACATTAATTGAAAGACACAGGTTTTCCTCAGTTTCCAGGCTCCAAGCCATCATTTATAAATCAATGTTGAAATCATTTTTTTCAGATATTTATGTCGAATGCTTTACAATGAATGAAATTATAAAATAGGAGAAATCTTGGTGCCCAAATATGTACAAAGTTAGAAACCCTCAGCTTTCCACACCTATCCTAAATATGAGCAAGAATCGCACTTGTGAAACTTCCTTTTCTGTGGTCAAATACTTAAACTCTACTGATTAAATGGGAATCCAGACCTCTAATGTAGTTTTTGCAAAGTGCATTTTCTAAAAATATCCTGCAAAACTATTTTATTTAAAGTAGGAATGTTGTAGGCAAGAAATGTGATATCAGCTATACAATGACATTTCGTGACTTAAATATGTGTGGCAAATTACACACAAGTTGAAAACAACATGAGATTCATGGATATGGTTTCATGAAGTGTCATAAATTATAGTCAAAAATTACAGCGTAATCTTCTTTGAACATTTCAGAAACATAACAGGAAATTCTGAAATGATGCATGTGTTCTTGCCTTATAAATGGCAGATTTTCTGTTCAAAAGTATGGTGTCTTCCTAGTGTGTATATTTACCTCCCAAACTAATAAATATTGGTTGATATTTGAGGGATACATGAAAGAGACTATTTTTTGCCATGCCATGTTCTGTGAAAAAGTCACAGAACGCTTCTGCAAATTAGATAACACATCAAAAATATTGAGATATATTAGCCTCTTCTAGTTTGAAAATATGTTGCAAAATTATTTTATTTACACAACTCACAAAATTTTCCTGCCTATTCTTCTTTTTGGAACATAGAAGTTGATAGGAAATTTATATGAGGGATAAAACATCACTATATTTTTCTCATATTTTATTATGTTCTGCAGAAATAATAAATAATAAGGAAGATATTATTCACAGGCAAATGTACCTTATTCGATGGGTCCACTTACATTTAGAAATAGCGTTTTCCTCAGTTTTCTTTTTTCTTTGAGCAACCTAGGCCTGCTAAATAATGGGTACTTAGTATTTTCAGAAGGGACAGATTGTCCTAGTTCATCTGCGATTCTCAATATTCACAAAGATTTCTTTGTGCTATAGTAAACATCTGTTGTCAGTAAGTCATTCATGGAAGTCTTTTAATAATATATAGCAAACTGGTAAGATTCTAGGTATATGTAGGCAAAGGACATTGATCTCACACATTCTCCTTCATAGGGAAACAAATCTGTGATATGTCTTTGGAAATTTTTGAAGGAAAATTTTGAATTGATTAATTTTGAACTCTAACTTGGCATAACTATATAATGCCGTCAAGAAATGGCTTTTCATCATAAGCCAATGAGTATGTTGAAGCATTTATGCCTAATACAAGGTTTGTAGACTTTCAATGTTACAGAGAAATATGGTGAATGCTTTGTTCTTGCTATTTTTATTCATAACATGCCTGTCATAGGGTTTGTATTCTGGATTTGCAGGCTGTCCCTTTCCTCTTCAGGTCAAAGCCTGAGCTTTGTCAGTTGAGTCACAGGGCCACTTAGGTTATTTGGTTTTGGGGGTCATTTGGACATAGGACTCCCACCCATGTACTTTCCTGCTCAGGCTGGCTTTGAATCACAATCCTCAGATCTCAGCCTCCTGAGTAGCTAGGATTACAGGCAAATGCCAAGAGCCACCAAAACTTGGCTCTTCTTACTTTGAAAATATAATACCAAATAGAAAATTTAAAATCATGCTGAAATATTTAAACAACATTGAAGTAATTTTGCATCATTTCCAAAGAGAAGAATTTCATGGAAGTTTACCTTCCAACTTTCATGTTGCTTCCACCTGAAGAGCAAACCCAGGTATGAGTTAGGAAGAGAAATGAAAATTTTCAGAAATCCATAGAGCAAAAAATCATGAAGAAAATTTTTCCTTTGTATTGAATTGGACTCATTCATGGAAGTAGGATTGTTTCGAAGGCAGTGATTTTCTTTTTTAACGATTGCATTAAAAGAACATATTTACCTCTAAAAGTATGGTATCATTTGCCTCTTTTTTATAAGGTTAGACACACTTTCTACTGTGTACAGTTTCCTTTGTACACAGTAAACTATTTCTGAATTAATATTCTGTTTTTGAAGATAATTTCCTGTAAGCATGTACTTTTACTCACAGCGTCTGGAAAAACTTACAAATTCACAAGTTTTACTATCTCTCAATATCTCCACATTCATCCATCAAAACCTCCTTAACAAACTCTGAAGTAATGCCTGTTGGTATGGTAAGAATTGGATAAATGACATGCTAGTGGTGACATGCTAGTGGTAAAGGCTTCTTCATATGAGATCATTTCTTCAATAGGCAGTCGTGAATATTGAAAAGTCATTTGAGGAAGGTTCTTCTACTGCCCTAGAATCACCCTGATTGAAACCTAATATGTAATGTCCAGATTTATGATTTCTATTTATATGAACACTGGTATCAAAAAGAATGAAAAGTTCACATGAAACGAGTGTACCATTTGAATCAAGATGATGGGTAGGCACGGGCAAATAAATATAAGCAGTAGGATATTTTTATGTGTGAGTTAAAAAGGGTAAGAATTCCCCCAGAGGTCAATTCTACTGAACCACAGCACAATTCTCAGGAAGTCTAAAAGGGAAAAGTTAGGGCATGCTGTGGTATCTTTGCTTTTGAAATTAGTTCTTTCTGGGAGCCATTCACATGCCATAATGTGGGGTGGTGTTCAATAAACTGAGTAATCTTGACAAAGAAATTATGGTTATGGGGGCAGCGATTGGAGAGGGATGGGAATGGGAAAGAATGGAGGCAACAATGCTTTATAAGTAATGTACTCATTAACTTGCCAATGTAATTGTAACCCCTCTGTCTGGTATTTTCAAAAGAAAAAAATGAAATTATGGTTATATAAATAATAGAACACATAGATCCCCATCCCGAAGGCACACTGGAAGCAAGGGACAACAGCAGTTGACATACCTTCTTAATGTAGGCTTCTTTCTTTAGAGGGTTAGGTGTTTGCTCTCCTTGATGAAACTGGTTTATATTGTCACATATATGATAGGTTCAGTTTATTTTCAATCTTGTAGCATGTACTAGTTTATTTGCTTCACTTCTCTCTTAGCTCTAAATAACATACATTTTACTTCATTTCTCTAAAATTTAGTGGTTTGGCTTTTGACAAATTAATTGTCCTAAACTTTACTGTATTTATTGTACCTCCAAACAACTACATAAGCAACTACATACTTGTTAAGATATTTTCTACCTATGCAACTGAAGTTGAAATCTTGCAATATGAGCCTCAATATTTCTTCACTTCTCTCATATTTTTATTTTGAATCTTTCATGAGGACTTGTGAAGTCCAGCTGATAACCAAGTTGCAATACCATGGTATATTTTCAGTAAATGACATGAAACTGGTAAAGGAATCTTTATACTTTATAGGTCTACTGGGCCACAGTGGGTTCTTGATAACTTTGTGGTAATTTTCAATTATTTAATGCTGTTATCCATAATCTAGAAATATTCTACAAAGTTCATTCATCAGAATATAAAATGCTCAAATATTTATCTTTTTCTGTATGAGACATTGGTTGCATAGAATCAACCTGATCTTTCTGTCAATTTGACTGTGTGTCCTCAAAATATTCATGAATTGCATCCCATGGAATCAAACCAATAAGCATATACTAATTTTGATGGAACCGATATCTAATTGGGAAGTTGTAAGTAAGCTTCATTTGTAGCACAAGTCCTACAATAACTTTGACCTTTTAGTCCTTTACTATGCTAGATGTATTATCTCTCTGATTGTGTAGTCAACATTTCTTGGTATCATGGCATTTTCTTTTCTCTTAGAATGACTTAGTTTAGTAAATATACTCCTTCAGTTTTGCATTCTATGAAGCATAAATCTATCTTCAATGATGACACCTTTTTTGTCATGTTTATACACCAAATATTTTGGTCAATCTTTTCTTCCTTTTAAGTGCAAATCTTTAAAATCCTATCTATCCTTTTACAGAAATTATGACAATTGAACTGAAGTGTACAAAACATGTCAAAAAGTGGCATAATTACTTTCTCCTTGAGGCTGCACAACCATTTATGTATTTTTTTCTAAATCGTTAATTGTTTTATGGAAATAGATTAGTGTCTTCAATATAATTCCTTATACCTGGATCAAAGTAAAATATGCTGTCCTAGGGCTTGAACTCAAATCTCATCTTGCACCTAAAATGAATATCGATATCTCTCCTGGTAATTATGATTGAGAATATATTAGCCCCAAAATTTGTGGACACAATCAGGTACTGTCACAACTGGCAACAGAATTACCATTTTAATTTGGAATTCTTTTACTTATTTGAAATGAAAAAGAAAATATACAATGACTAAAAAGCGAACTTCTTCCTTCCTAAACACAAGCAATATTTTGGATTGAACTGTGACTAAATACTTGCACAAAAATCATACATGAAGTGATAATCTCTTCTTATTAATCACATATTTTAAATGGAATGTCTAGAACACAAAATGACAATCTGTCAGAAAAGAGTTTTAGTGTAATTAGTCAAGTGCTATTTACAAATTCTGGTATCAATAGCAACCCCTATGATTAATCTTGTTAGTTATTTCCAGATTACAGAATGTGTGTTATTTTTCGCAGAAACTATATAAATATTGTTTTGTCATATTCTTTTGGAAAAGACGATCCAGTCCAAAAGGTTCTGTTGATTTGAAACATTTCTCCTTTGCAAAACTAAGTTTTAATATATAAATAGATGATGAGTAAGATCTGAAAAGTTTTATATTTATTATGCAATATATCTGAACAGTTCTCTGAATGGGTACACTTCTTATTATCAGGGAGTCACACAATTGGTCTTCATAATTACTTTAATGCTAAAACGAAATTACTTCTGGGAAGAGCAAATGAGAATAGTCAATAGATAGTTGAAGATATGCTCAACTTCTCTGGCCATAAAAGAACTGTAAATCAAAACAGTATTAACATTCCACTTTTTACAAATTAGAATGGGTATAATAAAGAGTCTAATAATGACAGATGCTTGGGCTGGAGGTGTGGCCCCAAAGGAACCTTACCACACTGTTTATGAGACAGTAAACTTGTTCAAACTTCTGAAAATCAGTATATATGTTCCTTAAAAGATTATGCATAGAGCTTTCATATGATTCAGCAATCCTAATTTTGGTCATTTAACTACATGATCACTAGCAGGGCCTTCGTAAAGCTACCAGCATAACTATATTTATTGCAGTAATATTCACAATAACTAAGATATAGATCCAACCCCAATGACCCTCAATAAATGAGTTAGATGAGTGCATCAAAAATATGGTAAATATAAACATTTGTATGTACATATGTAAAGAGATAACAATTCTATGTTTCCAACAGAAAGCATGGCACTGTCCCTTTGGTTAGGAAATGGAATGACTTGGAAAAATAATAAGTTGTGTAACACAGTCCCAAGGAATTTAGGTCCCATTATTTCCCTTATTTGCAATAATAAAGTACATATAATATAATCTTGTTAGATGAACTGAAAAGATCAAAAGTGATGTATATATGATCATATAAAATAATGCTAATTGAAATGAATTCCAATATATGAAGACAAGAGATCTCTCTTTATAGTTATTGTTTTAAATATGCTCCATGATTTTATTTTATTGTTGTTTCCTATGGCATATCCCCTGTTGACACAGTACTCAATTTTGGTACCATGCATCTTGTATATATATTTGTCTGATCTGGGAAGGGAAAGGGTGTAATAAATCCCTGAAATAAGGACACATTTCAAGTAGGATAACCACAAGACAGTATATTAGAAATGAACATTACAACTTCGGAAGGGGTATGCGGAGGAGTGAAGAAGTTGAGTTGGGAAGGGATAGTGGGCCAACAACAAGTGAAAGTGTAAAATTGGTCAAAAAGTACTGTTCTCATTGCCTTATTCATGTAAATGAAATTCCTCTGTCCAGCAACTTTACAATAAAACTTTAAAAAAAATATGCTGAGTATTTTAAGATTGTGTTTTTCCCCCTGTTTGACCTAGAAGTACATAAAATTATACTGCCTGGTGAAATTTGTGAAATCACAAATTTTCGAAAATATTCCACAGCCTGTTACCCCATCCAACACGCATGTCCCACCCCTTCAAAGAAATGTCGTACAAAGCAAAATTGCTGACAATGTGTCTACTGTGTTAATGTGTATATATTCAATCCTTTCTTTTTGGGGGGGATGTGGGGTCCAGTCGTGTGGCCTGAACTCTGGCCCTGTGCCCTGTCCCTCTGCCCTTCAGCTCTAGGCTAGTGCTTGACAATTTTAGCACAGTGACAACTCCAGCTTTTTTCTTTTTGCTTATGTGGTGCTGAGGAATCGAACCCAGAGCCTCAGGCATGCAAGGCAAGAGTTCTACCACTGAGCCAACTTCCCATCCCCCTATATTCAAAACTTTCTATGTGTCAGGTTCTTCATGTAATTCTCTCATTCATATTTCTGAAGCATTTGGTTGGACATGATGCAATCTTGTTTCAACTTATGCCTCCTTGGTGGTAAAAGGAAAAGTTTTGTTATATTAATTTGGGAAGCTTGAATGTTCTCGCTATTTTAATGTGATCAACCCAAATGTACATATATACAATTTGGCACCTTGCCATAAATTTTAAAGTAAATCATTATTTGCATGACTTCTGCCTATACTCCTCACTTCTTATCATGCAATTCGAATAACTATTAATTTCTCTAACACATAGAGAGCTTGCACATATTGGTATTCCCTTTCACCAGAGTTCTGATGATACAGGAATTTAAAAACAATTTTTAACAAGAGCCAATCTTTAGAAACTCCTAATATTTCACTGTCCAATTGCAATACTCATATCGACAGATATTAATATATTCATGAAAATAAAACTAATTCTACACCGTTCTATATCTCTCCCTATTATCACTATGTATGTGATGTTAATACTTTAAAAATGTGCATGTTTCACATGTATACTGATTAAACATAGGGGCATCGTTATGCATAACACATGTGTTTTTATTATGTTAAAGACTTTGGATCATATCACTTCAAAATTTTTTGAATATTGATATAATTCTTGTTGAATTCATCATAGTATTCTCATCCAAATACACAGATCGCTTCACACTGTGATGTGCAAGAGCTTAGGAAATGAGCAAATGAGTACAGTAGTCACATAAAATCATGAATAAAATACTTCCAAAGCTAGTAAAGTTGTATTGTATTTCTTCATCACGTCCTGAGTTTTGAAAGACTGTAATTCCTGAGAATATACTCAGTTTTATCAATGTGATGTATTTCCAAAAGTTTTATAAAACTCTGTGGAGGCTTGTGTGTTCACCATGATACTAGTGTGAAAAGTTTGACCTAAAACATTGAACTTATGCAATGACTAGTATGAAAATAATATTGAATAACAAATAAAAACGGGGGAATCCTGTGTAACAGCATACTCACAATACAATGTGTTGGATAGGATCTGTAATAAGAAAGGGGGTAACAATTTCAACAAGGATTGGACTCATTACTTGTGTAACTATACCCCAACTTAGGTGACTATGACAATAAAATTTAAATAAGAAAGAAAAATCGATTTAAGTAATAGAATTGATGGAAAAACTAGTGTTACATATCACATCTTCACACTTTGATACAGATGATTATAACAATATATATATATATATGTGTATATATATATACATGGATATGTATATATATATGTATATATATATATATACATATATATGTATCAGTTCCTTCAATTCTAATTTTTCATTAATTTCTTTTTGCATATATAAAATGAACAGAAGAAAAAAGAATTTTAGGCTAATTAAACAACTCATTTTTAGAATTGTTGTATCTATAACAATCTCTATGAATATGCTTATCAGTTATTTCCTGATTACAGAAGTTATGGTAAGGTCTTTTACACATATAAAAATATGGTTTTGTTAACAGTGAATAGTATTCTTCCATTTACTCATTATTCTTTAGTACCAAATTACCCATTAAAAATTTTGAAGTTGTACAGAAATTTCATATGCATACGTATACTCCACTCTCAATGTACACTGATAATGGACCGAGAACTTTTAGTGAAGTTTTAAACATGAATAAACTGCCAGGGTTTTGAAAGAATTATTCTATCACAGGTGATCACTGAGTAAATGGTGAAAGTTGTATGATCGCTTTAGATTGCAGTAATTACTCGTAATAAAAATACGAACAAATAGAACACATGTCAAATATTTTAATATGGTGTTTTGTGAAAACCTCTATTGAATCTATCAATATATATATTTATACTGTGGTGAAATTCATAAATTTTAGAAAATATTTTACAGCCCAATACAACTATGAGCAAGTTCAACTTTTATCCACACACTCCACCAAAAAAGAATGGTATATAAAACAAAGTTCCTGAGAAGTTCTTTAGCCAAGTATGAATCCCAATTTTAACACTATATCTCAGTTACTTTCTTTCATTTTATTGTCACTTGAATGAATTACTGCTTACATTATACCAATTTTGGATAAACATTCCACTCTAATAAAAGTGTATTGTTCTTGTTAGTATTATTATTGTTTTTATTTCTCTTCTTTTTGTCTTAGACCAATTTTGTTTCCAAACAACAATGTAATCTTCTCAATTCATAACATTTGTTTTGTATTTCAAATCAGAATGTATTCCACAAGAAGTTTTCAGGGGAATAAGTCATCCTGAATATTAATACAGGTGAAGATAACATTATATTTGACTTAATTGCTTTTCACAGTTCTTCATATATCTAATTCCACCCTTGAATATATAAAAAATGATCATCATTCTTCAACACAGTTTGGTCAACTTAGCATTTAGTAAGTAATACAGTATAATGTCAAACAGTATATATATATCAAAGTTACTTCCTGCTCATATTTTCAGTATCCTTCAGTAAATTCTAATTTCCTTGGGGAACTTTAAAAAAACAAAAATCTCACAATGCAATGATAGTCACATGTGATAAATCTACTTCAACCTCATATAGATAATAAGGCTTTTGAAAACCATAATCAATTTTTGTTTTCTGTTGTTATTTTTGGCCTTGTATTTCAAAATCATTTTCTTCAAAAGATGCTTTATAAAAAAGCTACATTCATGTCAGTAATGAGTGCATTTCTTGTCAAGCACTGTTATCCCTTCTTTCTTTTTTTCTTCTATCATTTACTTCATCCACCTTCACAACTCTTCCTCCACCCCAAAGCTGCAGAGTTTATTTTCCATATAGTGTCATATTCTTCAAAAGATTCTTTATAGAAAAACTACATTTGGTAATGATATTCTTCCAGCATAGTTCTTTATGTTGAGGATCGTTTTTGCTATTCAGGGTCTTTTATTGTTCTATATTATATTTGGATTGCCTCTTCTATTTCCTTTCAGAATGCGGTTGTAATATTTATAAGTATCGCACTGAATTTTTAGGTAGCCTCGAGAAGTATTGCCATTTTCACAATGGTGATCCTTCCAATGCAGGTGCATAGGAGATTTTGCTACTTTCTAAATTCTATTGATTTCCTTTTTCAGGTTTTTAAAGTTTTCTTTGTACAGGTCCTTCATTTCTTTGGTTAATTTGATTCCTAGTGATTTTATTTTTTGTTGAACCATTATGAATAGAGTTTCCAGATTTCAGCTACGCTTTTCTCATTATTGGCAGACAGAAAAGCCATTGATTTTTGAAGGTTAATGTTGTATCTTTCCACTTACCAAAGATTTGAATCACCTTGAGTAATATGGGAGTGGAGTCCCTGGAATTGTTTAAGTACTAAATCATGTCATCTGCAAAGAGGGAGAGTTTTAGTTCATCTTTCCCTATTTGGAACGGTTTTATGTTCATATATTTTCTTATTACTGTAGATAGACATTCTAATACTAGACTGAAGAGAAGTGGAAAGAGAGGACATCCTTGTCTTGTTCCTGAGTTAAGAGGAAATGGCTTATTTGTTCACCTCAGAGTATAATACTTGCAGCAGTTTTCTCATATACAGCTTTTATTTTATTGAGGAATGTTCCCTGGATTCCTAATTTTTCCAGAAACTTCATCATAAAAGGGTGTTGGATCTTGTCAAATGTTTTTTTTTCTGAGTCTATGGAGATAACCATGTGAATTTTATCCTTGGTCTTGTTGAAGTGCTGAATTTTATTAATTGATTCACGTATATTGAACCAGCTGTGCATCCATGAAATGAATTCTGTTTGATCGTGGTGTATGATTTTTTAGATGAGTTCTTGAAGTTGATTGGCCAAAATTTTGTTGAGAAGTTTTGCATGAAAGTTCATCAAAGAAATGGGTCTATAGTTCTCTTTCTTTGATGAGTTTCTGCCTGGTTTTGGGACGAGGATTATGATGGCTTCATAGAATGTGTTCGGTAGTGAACTTTCTCTTTCAATTTCATTGGAGAGTTGGAGGAGTATTGGTGTGAGCTCTGCTTTGAAGGCATTGTAGAATTCCGCTGTAAAACCATCTGGTCCTGGACTTTTCTTACCTGGGAGGTATCTTACTGCTGTTTCTAATTGAATGCTTGATATGGGCCTGTTAAGATGGCTTAACTCATCTTGGTTTAGTTTTGGCATGTCAAGAGTTGCTAGGAAAAGGTACATTTCAGCCAAGTTCTCAAACTTATTACCATAAAGTTTGAGAAGTATTTCCTTATAATGTTCTGAATCTTGATTGTTTCTAGAGTGATGTTTCCATTCTCATCTCTGAGTTTATTTATTTGGGTGTGTTCTCTTCTTTTTCTGGTAAGATTTGCTAAGGGTCTGTCAATTTTGTTAATTTTTCCAAGGAACCAAATCTTTGTTTTGTTGATTCTTTCTGTGTATTTTTAAAAATTCTAGTTCATGTAATTCTGATTGATTTTTAATTATTTCTTTCTGGGTACTGGATTGGGGTTTATTTTGCTGCTCTTTTTCAAGAAGGTTCAGATGTGTCATTAAATTGGTGGTTTCAGATCTCTCCAATTTGTTGAAGTAGGAACTCAGAGCAATAAACTTGCCTCTGAATACTGCCTTTGCTGTGTCCCAGAGAAGCTAGTAACTTGTGTGTTCATTTGTATTGATTACCATGAACAGTTGAATTTCTTTCTAATCTCTTCTGTGACCCACTCGTGATTCAGCAGTGTGTTTTTCAGCCTCCATATGTTGCAAGACTTTGTTGGCTTTTTGTCATTAGTTCGACCTTTATTTCCTTGTGGTGTGAGAGAATGCAAGGTATAACTTCAATGTTTCTTAATTTGGACAAGATTCGTTTGTGACATAAAATGTGGTATATTTTGGAAAATATTCCATGTGCTGTTGAGAAAAAAGGGTGTTTTGATGCTGCTAGGTGACATATTTGTTAGAGGTCTGTTTAATCTAGTTGATCTATGAAGTTGTTTAGATATGCGGTTTTTCTGTTTAGTTTTTGCAGAGTTGATCTAGCTAGTGGGGATAGTGGTGTGTTAAAGTCCCCAACAATTAATGTCTTTGGGTCTTTGTGAGGTTTGAGGGAACATTGTGTTTCTTGTATAAATTTCAGTGCTCTAGTGTTTGGCAAATAGAAATATGGAATTGTAATATCCTCCTTAAGGACAGATCTTTTCATTAGTATCTAGTGACCTTCCCTATCTTTTCTCACTAATTTTAATTTGACGTCTATTTTATCTGATATTATGATTGCAACTCCTGCCTGTTTATGGGGTTGATTTGCTTGATTGTTTTTTGTTCTTACCTTTCACTTTCAAACTTTGTTTTTTTGATGGGCAAGGTGTGACTCCTGAATGCAGCAGATAGAAGGATCTGGTTTTTAATCCAACTAGACAGTCTATGTCGTTTAATTGGAGAGTTGAGTCTGTTTATATTGAGAGATAGGACTGAGAGGTATTTGGAAGTTCCAGCCGTTTTATCCACCTTCTTGGGGCTGTGGCAACTGGCTTCTTCCTATGGTTCTTGGATTCTAATTTTGAGTGTGATTTCTTGGTCTTTAGTGTGGTATTGTTGGTTTTCTAGGACTTCTGTATATGTTTTGTATGATTTTTGATTGAGATATGTGGGTTCACTTTTTCTTTGCTGTGGAATGTTTTTATTTTACCTTTGGTTATGAAGGAGAGTTTAGCTGGGTACATTATTCTTTGTTTATACTTGTTTGTCTTTAGGGGATTCTATACATCATTCCAGGCACTTAATTGTCTCTGCTGAGAAATCTGAGGTGATTACAATGGGTTTCCCTTTCTATGTGGTTGATTTTTTCTCACTGATATCTTTAAGCATTTTTTTCCTTGGTCTGAATTGGTCTTTATAATGTGACAGTGGAACATCCTCTTCTGGTCTGGTCTCTTTCGGTTCGCAAAAGCTTCTTGTATTTGAATAGGTCTATCTTTTTGCATGTTTGGGAAGTGCTCTACTACGATCCTACCAAACAATCTTCCTAGACCAATGACTTCGGTCTCTAGATGCTCCTCTACAGCAATTATCCTCAGATTATGCCTTCTAATGGTGTCTTCCAAATGTTAAATAGATCTATCATATTTCTTGAATTTGTCTTGGATAGCTGTATGTTCTTCCTCTATAATATCTAGATTGTCTCCAATCCCCAAGATTTGATCTTCTGCATGGTCTAACCTACTGTCAAGACTTCATATATATATATATATATATATATATATGAATATATATATACACACATATATATATATATATATGTATATATATATACACATACATATATACATATATATACGTATATATATACATATATATGCATATATATGTATATATATATATATATATAATTTCTTTTACTTTTAATTGGTCAGCTTTGATGGCTTCATTTTTTTTGGTAACTTTGTTTTAGATCCTGTGTGAACTTCTATACTTCCTTAATTTGGTGTTCAATGTTTATTCTAAAATCACTTAGTTGATTGGATATGGTTTCCTTGGACTCCCATTTCTTCTGTTGTGCTCCATTCAGCATTCCCTTTGTGGTCTCCCTGAATTCTTACATCTGTCTGTTCATGGATCCCATGAATGCCTCTATTGGTCTTTGCATATTCTCATCCTGCTATTGTAGATCCTGTATTACTCTTTGATTAGCTCCCTCACGTTCACCCAGTTCCTGTAGTTCTCCTTGACTGTTCCCAGCCTGCTCACTTCATTCCTGGCTTTCTCTATGTCTTTCTCAGACTGGTTATGTATTTCTGGTCTATCTCTTTGTCTGTTCTCAAACTGCTCACACAATTTCTTTAGTTCTCTTGATTCTTCTAAACCTCCTCACACAATTCCTGTGTTAAATATTGAGAAGCTTCTGCACACTCATGATATTCCTGTATTGACCTTTGGTTTGCCTCCTCTCTCTCCCTGTGACGCTCACACTGAGTCCTTTATGGGTTTTCAGTCTTTTCATTCACCATGTTTACCATTAGTGTTTGTAGAGCTTTTTGTGCACTCTCTTCTGGGTCATTCATTATCTGTTCTGTCCCCTGATTATCATGAGTTCTAATTCAAATATGCTTACTTGCAATTTTTTGTGTTTTTTGAGCTTGTTCTGTCCATTTGGCATAAAACTAACACCAGTTTGTGCTAGCAAACTATTTTAAGGCAAGTTTCAACCAAAGTCCTGTAGTTACACAGTTAAAAGGCTGCAGATACAATCTAGTTCAACAGATATAAATCTATTCAATATCAGACAACTATGTGTTAATGGCCTAAGAACAACAAAGAAGAATTTAGCAAACCAGATATTTTTAGGTTAGGGAGAAATCAGAAAAATAGGATTAGAGGGATGTGGAAAGGTAAAAGGAGAGTGAAATTGACCAAGTCCTAATCTCAAAGAGGGAAATGGATTGGACAGAATGATAAAGAGAGAAGAAAAGAAACAAGAAAAAAATGGAAAAACATACATTTAAATTTAAAAAGTGAAACAAAAATTATCTAATATCAAAGATGAAATTGAGAGAAGAGCAGGGATTGGATGAGAGTAGGGGAGGGAGAGAAAGAGACATTAAAAACTAAAAAAAAAAATTCTTAAAAAAATGATACTAGGGTTGGTTCTTGTGACAGTACCAAGCTGTTTGATTATTATGGCTTTACAGTAGAGTTTGAAATTTGTTATAGATATTCCTCCAGGAATGTTCTTACTGTTAAGGATCTTTTTTTTTTTGCTATTTGGGTCCTTTTATTGTTGTATATAAATCGCAAAATTAACATAAAGTCTTATAACCATCTAATTTTCAATAAGGAAGCTAAAAATAGAATGGAAGAAAGACAGCCTCTTCAGTAAATGGTGCTGGCAAAATTAGTTAATTACTTGTAGAAAACTAAAGCTAGATTCTTATGCATCTTCCTGTATCAGAATCAACTCCAACTGGATAAAAGACCTCAGATTCAAAGCAGACACTCTGAAAACATTACAGAATGGAATAGGAGAAATGCTAAGTCTCCTTGCCACAGACCAAAATTTTCTTAATATAGACCCAGAATTACAACAAATCAAAGAAAGTTGGACAAATAGGATTACATGAAATTGCAGAGCTTCTGCATGGCAAAAGACATAGCTAGCAAGATCAATAGAAAGCCCACCGATTCGGAGAAGATCTTCAGTAGCCATACGACAAACAAGGTCTCATGTCTAAAATATACCTGCAACTCAAAAAATTAAAACCCCCAACAACAAATCTTCAAAGAAACAATAAATAAGTGGTCTAAAGACTTAAAGAGAAACTTCTCTGAAGAGGAAAGAATGATGGCCAATAGACATGAAGAAATGCTCAACCTCTCTAGCCATAAAAGAAATGCAAATCAAAACAACCAGTTAGAAAAGCTAAAATCAAGAACTCTAAGAACAACAGCGGCTGGCGGGGATGTAGAGAGAAGGGAACTTTAATGCTTTGTTGGTGGGATTGTAAAATTGTTCAACCACTTTGGAAAGCAGTACGGACTTTCCTCCAAAGACACAAAGAGTTCACCTATGATGCAGCAATCCCACTTTTGGATATTTACCCAAATGTTCACAAACAAGACCACACTAAATCTACCTCCACAACTATATTCATTGCAGCTTTATTTACCAGAGCTAAGATATGGAACCAACCCAGATGCCCCTCAGTAGATGATTGGATCAAGAAAATGTGCTATATTTACACAATGGAATTCTAATGACTTCTATGACATTGCTCCATTCGTTAGGAAAGGGAAAGATATGGAAAAAATTATTTTACGTCTTCATTTATTTTATTATTATGTATTCATTTATTCTGGGAAAACCAAGTAAATATTTCACATGTACTTAAATTAAGGGGGACATATTATATTGGTCTCTTTTTAACCTGGAAGCTATAGATTATGTTTGTTTGTTTTTACACTCTAATTAGGGAAATGATCTGCTGTCCGCTAATTTCTTCTCCTCCCCTTGAGCTTTCATGTCTAAATTCTTCTATATTATATGAACTGTATCCTTCTGGCAGCCTCCTATGTATTTCTCAAGTGAATATACTATTACTTCAATTTTTATCCTATTTTATGAGACTGACGCGCTGCCCACTGCGCTAAGAGGACAACTTTATCCTATTTTATATTGGATATCTTCTTGTATAATTCAGTGTAATTTATGAGATTGTTTAAAGAATTTTAATTGCTAGAATGAACTTGTCAGAAAATAGATTACATTTTTGATTGTATGGAATTTGAAATCAGTAAGTCTCTCTGACATGTTAAGATGGCAAATAAAAGAAAGAGTGAACAGTAATTGTTTTTTCCTGGAATTATTCATGAACATTTATTTAATTTAGAATCATATAATTTGTCTTGCTTGCCAATATGAGACCTCTTTCTTTTTATAAGTGAGACAAGAGATTCTAGATGTATTGATAATGTTAAGATTTTCTCCTCTAATCAGTATAGAAAAAAAAAAACTTATTCAACATAAGACCAAGGTGAATTTATGTGAGCCTGTCATCACGGTCAGGCCTCATATATTCTTCCTGTAAAAAGGTACTAAGCATACTAAGTATTTGTATTGAAATGTCTGCTATATGTCAAACATATTACAATATTATGTGAAGGATGAATTGGCAGTTTATATAGGAAGAAATTGTTGAGGAGGAGTAATAGTAATAGATAAATTCACCCTTGCATCTGATGACAACTTACTAATTCATGAAGATTATAGCAAGGACTAAAACTAATCAAATTTACAAACTGAACATGCCAATTTAGAATTTGATCAAGATAATACATTTATCTTTGAGTTATTGAGTTTCTCATCCTCTATCATGGAAAGGTGAAGGAATATGTTATGGGAAACAATTATTGGGGTAGAAAACTTCACTTGAGCCAGGCCAGGAGATAATATTAATTCTAGCATCTCACATGTTTTAAAAACAAGGATCTAATAATAGATTAATGAAGTGAAGGATTTTTTTAGATTCATTTCTGGAATTATTCCACTCAAAATCAAAGACTATCGAGAGCATTATCTTTAAGGAAAACCATGGTTACTCATAGACTGTCAGTGTGCATGAATGTTGGGAACAGACAAGCGCAAAAATCATCAGCGCACTCTGGATAACAGAGGGAAAAATAGCCTGATACGGGTTGCTTAGGGACCTGTAGGAAGCTGAGATCTGATCCTCAGAACTCAGTAATATTTGTCACACTCTCATCACCAATTAACCATCTCAAAACTGGAAGTGGCTCTGTAGCTCATGTGGTAGAGCATTAGAGCTCTGAAGAGCTCAGGGACCATGCCCAAGACCAAAGTTCAAGCCCAATGACTAACAAGAACTAAAACCAAAGACAGGAATGTAATGCAATATTCATCAACAATGCCCCATACTCACTGGTATTTCCAAAATCTCAGATTTTTTTTTCTTCCACATAAGAGCCAGTTAGATTTTATTCAGCCACTATTTATAATATCATGTATTTTCTCTCTGAATTTCAGAGAGTAATGTTTGAGGGAGCAGTGATATTTCCTTACTTCACGTTTTTGTGGGGGGTCCCGTCCTGGGGCCTGAACTCTGGGCCTGGGCGCTGTTCCTCAGGTCTTCAGCTGAAGGCTAGCACTCTACCACTTGAGCCAGAGCACCATGGCCGTTTTTTTTTTTGCCTATATGGTGCTTAGTAATCGAACCCAGGGCCTCATTCATGCAAGGCAATTGCTCTACCATTGAGCCACGTTCCCAACCCTATTTCCTTACTTTATTGGTTATTAGAACACTTACTGTGACCCAATGGGATTCCTAATTCTCTTCCCTTATGCTAATTTGTTTACTTATGGAATCATAATTTTCTGGCATCTAAAAAGTAGATGATACTAAAGAATCTTTAAATTCATGAGAAAATCTGTGACAGTGTAGGAGACCATGCTACTTATTGATTGGTCTATTCAAGATTTATCTAATGCTAGCTTTGCCATTTTATAGATAGATAGATAGATAGTCATGTGAGCTGATTTGTGTTTGTGAAAAGATATTTCTGTTACCTGTCAATTTGTGGATGCAAATGTTGTGTTTGGGTGTGTACAAATTGAAATGGTGTACATTTTTTCCCACTCTGTTTCAATACTCTGTTTCATAAGTGGATGTTTTTTGGAATTGAAAAGTGAGGATATTTTACCGGCCTTCAATTCTTGATTTTGCTCAATCATGATAAAAATTAATCTCAGGATTTCATGGATTTTTTTTAATGTGTCTTCTTTGGCAATTAGTATTGAATCCTTGATTGGTCCATTGATATTCAAGCCTCTTACCTTGGGCTTGATCCAAGTGATATATTCCAAATGTTGGTATGTCTCTGGCATATAATTCTCATAACCATACCTATGTGAGAAAGCAGTGTTTATGTAGGAATGTTAATCTAAGTTAAGTAAATTTTCGATGCTTAAATCATAGTCCAATATTTCAGTGTTCTTACTGAGAGAGGATATGCATATGTGTCTTAAAGTTTAATTATTTCTCAGAACTTCGGAATATACTTACCTGATACCACTTCACAATGTAATTGTGACTTCACAATAGCATTTGTTTTGTCCACACATAAGAATGGAAAAGCCGTTTATTTGTATGAGCCATGGAATATTTCTTGTAATTGTACCTGAAGGTATTTGCATGGTATCCCTTCATATTTTACTTGTCTACCATAAAGCATGTATAATTTGGTAGGATACATCCCATAAAACAATCATTCTTTGTGGTTTGTTTTTATGCATCCGTTCACAAATATTGAAATGCAGTGTTGATTTAAGTTCATTGTAATAACATTATAGTAAAACCACTATTCTTTACGGTACAACAACGTGAAGTATTTGTTCCTATTTTCCTGGATGCATGATATGTCCATATATATATTACAATAGACCTAGTTCAGAAATCGTGCCAAGACATAGCGAAGCCTGAAAGGGTGATATTAGAGTAAATTTTTAAGAACTGAAAAATAATCGCTGAAATAATGGATTGACTAGGGTCACACTTCAATTGTTCAGTGAAGTTTGAATGTGTTGAGGCAGAGAGTGTCCAAGTTTAATTAGTGTGGCTTGTATACAATGAACAAATTTCAGTAGAAATGGAAATGGAAGTAAGCATGATTTTTTTGAAAATAACTGATGATATGCTCTTATTAGTTTTTGAATATCGCTTGAACTGCTAGTGAAGTTCTTGTTCATGTGCAGAATTCAGAAATACATATTCCAGTGTTTTCCACAGAGAGTAAAATAATATATTTTTTCTATTTCTTTGCAGGAATCATCCTATGAACAAACCATGAGGTCAACCCATTTCTCATTTTTTCATCTACGTCTTATATTTATTAATAAATTGTTCATGCTCATTCAACCAAATGAATTCATTTAAATTTCTACTACCTATTCAATCCCTACTCACTCTTTCCTTGAATCCAGAAGCAAAGCTGGGTGTTTATGTCCTTACTGGAATTCACCATGTCACTGTCCACATAGACACAGTAAGGTTGGAATATAGAAACTTTAATAATCAAATCGAAATCTACATTTGTTTCCCAATAGAGAACAAATCATACTTCTTTATTCACTGTCCTTAAGTTTGCCTGTGAACATCATCTTCCATTTCATATACTGATATAATTTCAGAGCCTATTAAATACATAACAAAACTGTAATTATATTAGACCTCTCATACAAATTTACACCAATTATGTATTCCCATATAGAATGGCCATTAAAATTTCAAAAGGGAATTTTCAACCAACATTCTGAAGTATAGTTCTTACTATAGAAGCTTTTCATCTATCTCAATCCTTTCCACATGTAATCTCGCCTAAACAAGGATTCTGAGAGTTCTTCCCAAAACATGTGGCAGAAAAAAAAAAAAAAACAGGTTAATATATGTGAACACAAAATAACATTCAAAACTTATTCTTTTGAGGGGCCAAACAGCAATTGTGAAGATAGCATGATTGTGTGCTAAAAATGTGATAATTTTAGGGCAAGAGGATATGCATTTTTTCATTGTATGATGTTCCAAGAAAGAGTGGACTGTATATGTAAAATATAGCAAACACACTTTTATGGAAACATATTCAATGACTATCTTCATATGTAATTTGTGTGTAATTGCCACACATATGTATGCTCCCAAATATTCATAGTGGTCCAAAATATTCTTGATGCAAAATGGAATAATTTTTGAAGCATATTTTAGGAAGATCCACATTGTAAAAATTGTTGGTAGGACTCCTGTGTAATAAATTTAGTCGAGTCTTTTGGGTACAAATGAGGAAGTTAAAGATGTAAGAATGTGCCTCATATTTATTATTGGTGTTGAAATGGCAGAGTTTCTGATTTTGGGCTTATTTGTTCACCTACTATATAATTGCAAATGTTTCCTGGTTATCCTTCAGAAATTGTGAGCAGGAATGAATTCAACATTAATTTGTGAAGGATAGTTTAGAACCCTCAGACTAAGGGGAACGTGATGTACAAAATGATTATACTTATGTATCTAAGGCAGTGAATGGTTTTCTTTTCACATGTTACTTTTTTCCTCATTTTCCTTACACTTTATTCTGATTCAAAACTGGTCCCTTCCCCCCCCACCCGCTGTAAAGGCCATTTCCAACATGTTTTCTTGTGAGGAATTTTGTGGCATTGGTTCACCCCTTGTCCTCTATCTCTAAATTTTTGATTCCTCTTCTTTGCCTTATTCAGATTAAAGTTTATAGATTCCACAGTCTACCGAAATCAAATATAGTGACAAGAAGGGAGAAACCGTATGAAAAATAAAGGACAAATACCAACAAAAAAGAAATCGTTTTTCATAGTATTTTTTAAGAAAATACCAACCATAATAAACCTCATGTTTCTTGGAGTTCATTTTTCTTACCTTAATGTTCTTGTTCATGTATACATAGCAATTAAACTCTTGCACTCCTCTTTGGATGAAACTGGACATATACCAGTTAAGACAAAAAGAGAAAGTAGGGCACCTATATTTTAAATGCCACTTCTAAAGAAAAAAAAAATATGACTCTTCATTAGGTAAGTTTAAAAAGAAGCAGGGTAAATGCTTTAAAATGAAGAATCAATATTTAATAAATAATATTGTAATACTCATTAAATTCTTATAAAAGCTTAAAGTTAGATTATACATCACCGTGTGTCAAAACACTTTCCTAAGGGATCAGACCTCGAGGTTAAAGAAAATACTCAGAATGGAAGCAGTAGAGAAATACTAGGTCGCGTAGAACAGGTTGAAACTTTCTCATTACAAATGCACAAATGCATCAAGTCAAAGAAACGTTAGACCCACTAAATTGCTTGAACTTGTACCAATTCTTTATAAGAAAGGACATAACTAAGTAGGTAAATAAAGCAGAAAAATTGGGAGGAGATCTTCACTAGCCAAGAAAGAGAAAAGGATCGTAGTGTTGAAATATAAATAAAATTCAACAAATCAAATACCCCGGCAAAAAGAAAACCTGAACAATTCCCCAGTCTATGAAAAGAAGTCTAAATACTTAAAGAGAGACTTCACTGATGGCTAATTGAGAATGGCCAAAGGATATAGGAAGAAATGCTGAATGTGTGTGACAATAAAATCAAGCCAAATAAAGTCAATGCTGAAATTCCACCACATTCCATTAGAATGTGAAAGTTATGTGCATTCCATAGGGAAAACGAGGGACCACCCCACACTGCCTGAGAGCGATTAATGGATCAGAAAATGTGGGGTATAAACACAATGGAATTATATTTTCTATTAGAAATAATGACATAGTGCCATTTGTAAGTAAATGGAAAATTTTAAACAGGAATTAAAGGGCGCCAGACCCAAACAAACATAGGCTCCATCGTTTCTCTTATTTCTAAAAACTGGTATATGTCCATTTTAGTCCTAGAATAGTATCACAATAGCTTAATAGTAATATACATATGACCATAAAATATTAGGCTAAACAATCTCAACTATGCAATAAATAATAGTTGGTTTCTCTTTCTTGATTTTTTAAAATGTAGAATGTGAAGGTATTTCTCTTCACTTGCCTTCTTCCTTTATTTTCCTGTGTTTTGTACAATGTTGTCACTGTATTTGATTTTGGTACACACTGTATTTCATGTAAGTTAATGAGAATTAGGCACAGGGAGGGAACAACAAAATCTGAGACAAAGGATATAGGGCGAACCATACAAGAAGAATCCCAACAAATCTATATGAAAGGAATAAACATTACACCTGGTGTGAGAGGATAGAGATTTTAGGCAAAAAACAGTAAAAGTGAAAAATAGGTAAAAAGCTACGATGAGAGAGGTACTCATTCATTGTTTACATATGTAGTGCAAATCCCTCTGTATATCACCTTGACAAGATTCCATTAGAAAGAAGAGTATTGATTCATCCACTCTTCTCAATTCTCATAAGTTTACCTGTAGATAATTAAGTCAATAGTACACACACGTCTGATTTCTTGACGTTCCTAAAAGCAGACAGGTTTCCCTAGGTCACCAGGTTTCAAGCCCACAAATTGACAAATTAATGTTGAAATCATTTTTTTTTCAAATATTTCGGTAGGAATCCAAATAGTCATTTGAAATTGCAAACCAAGAGATACTGATGCTCAAATATGCTCCAAATCAGAAACCTTCACATTTTCACAACTATCATAAATGTAAGCAAGACTCTACGATGTGAAACTTCCTCATCTGTAGTCAAATACTTCATCTCTTTTGATTACATAGGAATCTGACTAGTAATAAATACATTTTGGCAAGGGAGAGCTTCCTAAAATATACTTGAAAGTTTATTCCAGTTAGCAATAGGAATGATGTGGCCCAAGAATGCCAAATGAACTAAAAAATGATGGGGGGCCTAAATATAAGGGGCAATTTATACACAAGTCGAAAACAAATATTCATAATGTATGGTTTCATGAACTGACCTTGAATTAAAATCATAACTTACAGGTTCATCTTCTCAGAACAAATTCTTGTCTAATAAATCACAGGTTCTCTGTACAAAATATGGTATCTTCAAAGAGTGCACAATGTCCCCCAAAACTTATAAAGGTCAGCTCTTTGTACTCCAGCAAGAATCTAATTTTCCCTGCTACATAAAATTGGAAAAACGCACAGATTTCTTCTGCAGATTAGATTACACATGAAAAATATTGAGATGATTTACAATCTTATGCCTTGACAAATACGTTGCAAAATTAGGTGGTTTAAAAAATCGGTAAAATTTTCCTACCCATTCTTCTTTTTGGAACACAGAAATTATTGGGAAGTTCGTATTAGGAACCACATATTATTTATTTTTCTTATATTTTTCTTATATTCTACATTATTAATAAGTGAAATGGAACATATTATTCCCAGACAAAAGTAACTATTCTGAGGGGTCAATTTACATTTAGAAGTTAGGAAACAGTCCTTACCTCAGTTTTCTTTCTTCACCCAACAACCTAGGCATGCTAATTGGTACTAGGGTAAATCCAAGGTGTCCCTGATAGACTAGCTTGTGGCTTGTATGCCCTTCATTCCCATATTTTGTTTGATTGAATAATCTCCAATTCGGCACAATTATTCATTTTTTAAAATAGTCAAGATTCTTGATTCACCCTAAGATCAGAAAAAAAGCTGATTCTTTTATATTTGCCTGGACAATTCCCTGTAACTCATGTCCCTGTCATTACAGTACAAAACAATGTTATAACTTTTGCATTCTCAGGAGAGAATTAATTCCAAATTCAGTGATGGCATGTCAATATTCCCAAAGATTCCTTTGTACATTGGTAAATATCTACTGTCAATAAGGCATTCATGGAAGAGTCTTGATAGTACATAACACATGGTTAAGAATGAAGGTATATGTAGGGAACAGCCATTAATATCAATATCACATATTCTCCCTTACATGGAGACCCCTTTGTAATGAGACTGAGATGTTTTTGAAGGAAAATTTTGAATTGATAGATTCTGAACTTTGGCAAAGCTCTCTATACAATTCCTGCAAAAATGTCATGTCATCATAAGGCAGTGAATAATTTGAAACACTTCTGCCAAATATATTATACAATTCCTGCAAAAATGTCATCTCATAATAAAACAGTGAATAATTTAAAACACGTCTGTCATATACTATGCTTCCTAGACCTTCAGAATTACACAGAAATATTGCAAATCCTTCTCTTCTGGCTTTTTTGTGTCTGTCTTGGAGTTTGTACTGTGAGGTTGGGCGTTGTCTCTGCACACTTTAGCTCCAGGATTGCGCTCTGCCCCTTGAGAGAGACTGCCACTTTCACTTTTCTGGTGGTCATTTGGAGAAAAAATAATCTCATGGACTTTCCTGCCAATGCTGACGTTGAACCTTATCATCAGATCTCACCTTCCTGAGTACTTAGGATTACAGACCTGAGCCACTGGCGCTCAGTTGTTCTACATTTCTCTAATAAAATATCATAATATTAGTAACTTAAAGATTAACCACCGGTATTTAAACAACATCGAAGAAATTTGACAGCATCTCTGTAAAGAAAATGTGCATTGAAACGTTCTACTTCATTTTTATGTTGCTTCCTCCTGTAGCGGAAACACAGACATAAAGGAGGAAGGAAAAGGAAAATTATCAGGCATTTAGATCTAAAATTAATAACTACACTCACAAAATATTGAAAATATTGTAGGAAAATCGTCTTTAATTTGCACAGAATTCATTTAAGTGAGATAACATTAAAACCTAGTGTTTTTCATTTTTAACCTTTGTTTATAAGATTAGACAGTTTCTACACTCTATTTATTATCTACACAGTGAACTAACTTTCTCATCTAATATTCCCTTTCTGAAGAAAATTACTTTGTAAACAATTACTTTTACTAAAGACGACAAAACTTGTTAATTCACAATATTCACTAATCCTCACTATCCCCACCTTTATCCTTCTAACCCTCATTTAGAAATGAATTCAATGCCTCCATCAGAAAGAATGACATCACCCCATTTTTTAGGAAATGGTAAGACTTGGAAAAAATTATTTTTTTTCCTTTTTTTTCCTTTTTTTATTTATTTATTGTGAAAATACTGTACAGAGGTGTTACATTTACACGGGCAAGATAATGAGTACATTTCTTATCAAGCATTGTAGCCTCCTCCTTTGTTTCCCCTTCCCATCCCTTCCCAGCCTCCCCCTATTTCCCCACCCAATCCTCCCGCCCCATCCCCCACCAAAGTTGTAAAGTTCATTTTCGACATAACGACTTGTACATCTCATTGTTTCAATGGGTCCACCTGTATCCCTATTTAAACGATTTGTTTTTCTGGAAAATATTATACTAAATGCAGTAAGCCAGGTCCTAAGAAACATGGGACCCATGGTCTCCCCAATTTACAATAAATAGTATAAATCGAGGAGGAGTAGAAAAGTCCAAAAGCTATATACATATGACCATACAAGAAGATGATAAATAAAATGAATCCCTAGATAGGGACATAAGTTGTTTCTAGTTTCTTGAATTGCTTTTATGATTCTAAACTGTCCTATATGATTTGTTTCCCTTGTATGTTCTTCCTCCAAGTTATAACCCCTGATGACAGTGCCCTGCGTCTTTTATATGTATTTTTTTTAATTTGTGGAGTTACAAATGCTGAAACAGGACACTGGTTGACGTGTTGTAGCAATGAGATATATAAGATATTATAATGAAAAACACCTTTACAATTTGGGGGTGTGAGGGAGTTGAGGAGGTGGGTTGGGAAGGGATTATAGGGAAAAACAAAGAAGGAGGTGATAATGCTTAATAGGAAATGTACTCATTCCCTTAATCAAGTAATTGTAAACCCTCTCTACACTATTTTTACAATATTTTTTTAAAAAGAAACTGAAATTGTTCCTGCTGCCTCATAGTCCAGGCGGGGGAGCATGGTAAGTATTGGATTAATGGCACGATGGTGATAAAACCTTCTTCATATGAGTACATGTCTTCAGTAGGTGGTCAACCAATTTCAGGGGTCATTATGAAGAAAAGTCTTCTATTACGCTATATGCACACAATTTTAGGTCTAATTTACAATGTATCAATTTCTGATTTCCTGTTCTTATGAAAACTGCCATAAAAAAGTATAAAACCTGCACTGGCAATTAATGCATCACTCAAACCAGACAGAGGGTAGACACATCTTTTTATATGTGAGTTACAGAGGGTAGGAAAGCCACCAAGAGTTCAATTCTACTGAGCAATAGCAGAGTTCTCAGAAAATCTAAAGGGGAAAGAATAGAGCATGCTGCGCAAACTTTGCTTTTATCATTTCTACCTGCAGGGAAGCATTGACTTGCCCTAAGGTGGGATGATGTTCAAAAAAGTGAGTAATCATGACAAAGAGATTATGGTTCTATCAATAATAGAATAACTACAGCCCCATCCTGAAGTCACACTGCAAGCAAGTGACCACTGCTCTTGAGACCCCTACTTGATGTAAGTCCTTGTCTATCGAGAGGGTAACGTTTCCTCCTCTGCTGGCTGTATACTTTGACACACATCAGAAAGGCTCGATTTATTTTCATTCTCCTAGCATGTACTAGCTTATATTTTTCACTAACCACTCATACATAAATAACATATTTTGTCCTCAGTGTCTCTAAAATCACTGGTTTAGCTTCTCACAGGTTCAGTGTCCTATTCTATTTCCTATATATTACTGTATGTCCAAGCAACTAACTACACAATTAAAATGTTTTCTCCCTGTGGAAGTACATTTCAAATCTCTGAAAGTGAATCTAAATATTCGCTCACTTTCCCCACATTTATACATTAAATCTTTCATAAGAATTTGGTAAGTTGTACTTGTTGTTGTTAATCAAGTTACAACACTGTGCTATAGTTTGGGTACAGGACATCATTGAGAAAATTGGTTGCATAGAATCATGTTGATATTTCTGCAAATTTAGCTGTTTCCTCTCAATGCTCACCATTGAGTTCCATGGAATCAAACCAATAAGCATATACTATGTTCAATGGAACAAAAGTTTAATAAGGAAAATATATTTAAGCTTCATTTCTAGCACAAGGCCTACAATTAGTTGCCCCTTTAGACCTTTGCAATGCTTGATGATTATTTGCCTGATCATGTAGTCAACACTTGGTAACTTTGCGTGTCCTTTCTCTTAAGATGACTGAGTTAAGTATAAAGAGCTCCTTTAGTTTTCCATTCTTTTTTTATTGCGAAGATACTGTACAGAAGGGTTATTATTACATGAGCAAGGAAATGAGTACATTTCTTATCAAACATTGTTGCGTCCTCCCTTGTTTCCCATTGCCATCCCTTCCCATCTCTCCTCCTGCTTCCCCCTTACCCCCAAACACCGTCCCCCACCGCGGGGGCCAAAGTTGTAAATGTCGTTTTTCAACATAACATCTTGAACAACAATCTCATTTTTGCAATGGGTCCACCTGTATCTCTATTTAAACAATTTGTTTCACGCATAAATCTCCCATTCAATAATGATGACACCTTTATCTGTCATGTTCCCTTATTGAATATTTTGCTCAATAATTTTATTCTTACTAATGAAAATCTTTAAATCCTATCACCATATTACTTGAAGCCTGGCAATTCTAACCAAATGAGCAAAGCATGTCTAAAAGAGGCATTTTTAAATTTTCATCTTGAAGCTTTACAACTATTTGTAAATACTGAATCGCTGTTTCATGGTAATAGTTTAGTTTCTTCAATACACCTGTTTATATCTTGCAGAAAGTAAATTAAGACTGCAAAGGGTCTGAAATTAGACCTCGTCTAGCACCTAAAATCAGTATCTGTATCTTAAGTAGCAATTATGTTTGGGTATACCTTAGCCCCAAAATTTGGGAACACAATGAAATACTGTCACAACAGGCAACAGAAATTCATTTTTCATCTGGACCTCATGTACCTGGGTGAGAAGAAAATAAACAAACTATATAAAATGACTAACAAGTGTAATATTCTCAATAAACTTCTTCCTTCCTAACAATCAGCACCTTTTTGGAATGAATGGTGATTCTCTAATTAAAAAAAATTTTCTATGTGGGGTGATGATCACTATAACCAGAAGATTTTAAAGGCAATGAGTATACCGAAATTCCTTCTCATTCTTGGTTGAACAATTTCTATTTTCAAGAGCGAATATCTACATGTTCCTACATTTTAAACTCTTTACACTTTTCAAATTTACCCATCAACTCAATGATAATATCCAAGTAAACATGGAAATATTTTTCTGGATTTCTCTGATCAATCCTTTTATCCAATTAGAATCAATGAAATATTGTTCATATATTTTTGACAAAAAATTGTGTATTTGTAATAAATGTCTATGCTTTACTATATAAAAGATAAGAGAATTGTATTGAATGAAAACTATTCACATCAACATGAGCACCTTACAGGAGTATACTGTTTTCAATTTTGTAATATGATAAAAAAAAAAATTCAAAGGGGAACTATATCATAGAAACCCTGGGGACTTGTTGAGGAATACAATGTCTGAAGATTACTCTTCATTTTCTCATTTGTCAATTACCAACTTTTCATGGATTAATAATTTGAATACAGCACCTAATTATTTGAGTATATTTGCCAGTGTCATTTTCTAATTTCATGTACCTTTAGATCAATCCATGAATATTCAGGTTATTTATTTCCAAACCAGAGAAATACATTTGACATTATTTTATTTTAAAAAAATGTAACTAGGCCTTAATTGAATTCGTTAATCAAAATGCCTCCATTTGCAAACTTTACCCATAATTTGAACCTGATTTTTATTGACTCAAATGTAATTTAAATAACTATATGCTTAATGGAATCAGAAGAACCGCTTTTTATTTTCTCGACTAACTCTCTCCAATTTGCTATGAATATATATGATTTTATAGGTAAGTATGTAGATAATTATTCTTTAATAGTTGTTGAAGACACAAACACCTGCAGATATTTCTGACTTGGTTAAATTCATATATGCACTTTACAACAATATTTACTGTGTTACTGATTGTTAAGAAAATCATCAAAATGCATTCATGATTGCTTTATTGTGAACAATATTCCATTCGTTTTATTGTTTTGCCTGTGAAGAGGATGCTTCATTTTCTGTAATACATGTTACACTATAAAATACCGAATTAGGATATTTGATAATAACGGAATTTCACATATTCCATACAGAGAAATGCACAGTGGCTATAGTATGATAATTTTATTTTTTTAATTTTTAGTTTTTATTGTGAAAATACTGTACAGATGGGTTACAATTACATGAGCAAGATAATGAGTACATTTCTTATCAAGCATTGCAGTCTCCTCCTTTCTTTCCCTTTCCCATCCCTTCCCATCATGCCCCTGACCCCCAACCCAATCCTCCCTGTTACACACCCTCACCCCGCACCAAAGTTGTAAAGTTCATTTTTCGACGTATGGACTTATACATCTCATTGTTGAAATGGATCCACATGTGTCCGCATTTAAACAATGTGTTTTTTCCCTTCCACTCCACAAATTATACCGACATCAAATAGAGTGAAAGCAGGGGTTATACTGTGGCAGAGGGACATACAAAGCAACAAACAAATAATCTTTTAAATGTGTTAGAAACAATCACATGAAGGAAAAAAACATCAAATACATATCTGAGGGTTCATTTCCCTAACATCACCTTATCTGACCTTTTCTGCTTGACTCAGACATATACTAGATATTGCAAATAAGGGAAACGATGGAATCTATGTTTCTTTGGGCCTGGCTTACTTCACTTAATATAATTTTTTCCAAGTCTTTCCATTTCATAACAACTGGGGCAATGCCATTCTTTCTGATGTAGGCAAAGAATTCCAATGAGTATATATACCACATTTTTTAGATCCAATCATCTACTGAGGGGTATTTGGGTTGGTTCCATATCTTAGCTATAGTAAATAGTGCTGCAATAAACATAGTAGTGCTGGTAGCTTTAGTGTGGTGTTGTTTGTAATCAATGAAGAAAGGTTGCTTTCCATCTACATCCCCTCCAGCATCTGTTGTTTTTAGAGTTCTTGATTTTAGCCATTCTAACTGGAGTGAGGGAGTATCTCAATTTCATTTTGATTTGCATTTATTTTATGACTAGGTAGGTTGAGCATTTCTTCATGTGTCTATTGGCCATCCTTCTTTCTTCTTCAGAGAAGTTTCTCTTCAAGTCTTTAGCCCATTTATTTATTGGGCAGTTGTTTCTTTCAGGATTTGTTGTTGGGGGATTAATTTTTTGAGTTCCAAGTATATTTTAGATATGAGACCATTGTCTGTTGTATGGCTAGTGAAGATCTTCTCCCAATCCCTGGGCTTACTATTGATCTTGATAGCTATGTCCTTTGCCATGCAGAAGCTCTGCAACTTCATGCAATCCCATTTGTCCAACCTTTCTTTGATTTGTTGTGTTTCCGGGTGTCTATTCAGAAAATTTCACCTGAGCCAAGGAGACCTAGGGTTTCTCCTATTCCATGCTGTAATGTTATCAGAATGTCTGCCTTGACTCCGTGTTCTTTGATCCATTTGGAGTTGATTCTGGTGCAGAGTGATATATAAGGATCTAGCTTAAGTTTTCTACAAGTAGTTAACCATTTTGCAAGCACCATTTACTGAAGAGGCTCCCTTTCTTCCCTTCTATTTTTTTAGCTCCCTTATCAAAGATGAGATGGCTATAGGTCTGTAGGTTCATTTCTGTGTTTTCAATTCTATTCCTTTGGTACTGAGGTCTGTTCTTGTGCCAGTACCAAGCTTTTTTTATTACTATGGCTTTATAGTAGAGATTGAAATTTGGTCTTGATATTCCTCCAGCACTGTTCTTTCTGCTGAGGATCGTTTTTGCTCTTCTGGGTCTTTTATTGTTCCATATGAATTTTTGGATTGCCTCTTCTATTTCCTTGAAAAATGAGGTTGGGAATAAGAGCCCTCCCATCTAAGAAAAGTCCAGGACCAGAGGTTTTACAGCGAAATTCTACAAGGCCTTCAAAGCTGAGCTCACACCAATACTCCTCCACCTTTTCAATAAAATTGAAAGAGAATCTTCACTACCGAACACATTCTATGAAGCCATCATAATCCTCATCTCAAAACCAGGCAGCTACTCATCAAAGAAAGAGAACTATAGACCCATTTCTTTGATGAACTTTCATGCAAAACTTCTCAACAAAATTTTGGCCAATTGACGTCAACAATCCTTCCAAAAAAAACTTACATCACGGTTGAACAGGATTCATTTCAGGGATGCAAAGCAGGTTCAGTATACGCAAGTCTATTAATATAATTCATCACATCAACAGGAGCAAGGAGAAGAACCACATGGTTATCTCTATAGATCCAGAAAAAGCATTTGACAAGATCCAACACCCCTTTATGACGAAGTATGACAATTTTAAAACCAGATTCTTTGTACATACATAATCTAATGTTCAAAATAATGAAAGCAATCAAGTTGTTTTTTTCTTATGGTTGTGTATACACTGTCCAATTACACAATGACTACTGTGAAACCCAGCCACAACCTAATTCCAAATTCTTTCAATGGGAAAATTTTTCAAAATCAGCATCAGTCTTCATTAGTTTGGGAGTACATAAAGATGGGGTTGATGAAAGTATATGCACAAATGTATTAGGTCTAAATTTTAAAATATATCAAAGGTAATTAAAGTGTATCGTGTTTTGTTATTTGTCTGTGTTCATCTGTGATAACTGGTCTTCTATAGTTGAATCAGTTTAATGTAAATAAATCAAGGCACAGGACGATATGAGGGAATGAATGAAAATATTTTCAAACTGGGATTCCTTCAGGAGTAACTTATATTAGTATCATTAGTATCATGCTGCTTATATCTTCATTCTTTCAGTGTGAATTTGTGGTGGGACAGTGTGTGTGTGTGTGTGTGTGTGTGTGTGTGTGTGTGTGTGTGTGTGTTTGGTGAAATGTTCTGATCAGATACTAGGTTATGAAATCAAACTAAAAAATGTGTACAACATAATTTATCATTTGGTAAAATTATTATAGTTTGGTGTCAAGACTAAATTTTTTTAGGCTGGAAAAGTGGCTAAATATTAGAGTTCTTGATAAGTATGCATGAGACTCTGGGTTTGATTCTTTGAGCTGAAGTATTGAACGACAGTGCTAATGCCCAGATTTCAGCCCAATGACAGACAAAACAATTAATTTTTTATAAGAAGGAAAAAGCTGAAAAATTCGAGCAATAGTTACAAGTCTTTTTAAAATCTTCCTAATTACCATTATCGACTTCAACCCATTTGGCCTCTAATAGCTTTATGGAATTTACAGGATGTGCACATTTCAAGAAATGATTATATGCAGTAGGCCAAAGGGGACTGATCTACCAGTGTTTGTTCCATTCATTAGCTATATTAATTATAACAATATTCATAGTCATGTTGGTATGTTTATTGTATACTAGTATGCAAACCTTCAGGTCAATGCAAAGGAATAGGATTGCTGATTGATAGAGGAGCTCTGTTTTTAATATATGAGGAACCTCCAAAATTCTTTGCAAGGTGGTTGAATCTAGTCTACATTAATACAACAGACTAGCAGCATTCCCATTTGGTCACATATGTGCTAGCTTCTGATATGATTTCTTTTTTTAACGGGAAGTAGTAGAAATCTCAGTGTAGTTTTCATTTGAATTCTTATATTCCTGGAAGTTGTTTCAAATTTGCAGTCAAACTTGATGTTAATGCAAGGAAGTACCTTTGCTCTATATTATCAATCTTTTAGGGTAAGAAAGATTCATTTGCTACCTTAGCAAGCTAATATCTAACAATTATTATTATCCACATCGATTCTTTTTTCCTTAGTAGGCATTTGCATATTGCTAGCCACATTCAAGGATAACAGACGATATCAACAGATAGGACAATAGATTAAAATCTTAAAAGAGACATCATTAATATAAAAAAATTAAATTCAATACAAGGTGCATCAAAGAGGATAAATTAAGGTTACATTCACAAAAATCAACTGTGAGGAAAGAATAATTATCAGCCATTGTATTCAAAACAGTTCACTTGAGTTTGGGGTTGAATAAATATCTTACCAAAATTAAAAGTAAATCATGTCAATGTAGTAATATATGTTACAGCCACAAAAAACCTTCATATTTCTTATCAGATTTCATGCATATAAATTCATGGTGATTGAAGTCACAAAGCTTCTGCATGGCAAAGGACATAGATAGCAAAATCAATAGAAAGCCCACGGATTGTGAGAAAATCTTCACTAGCCATTTGATGGACAAGGGTCTCAGATCTAAAATATACTTAGAACTCAAAAAACTCAATCCTCCAACAACAAGTCCTCAAAGAAACAACTTACTTTCAAAGTGGTTGAACAAGGTTACATTCCCACCAACAATGGAGTTGGGTTTCCTTCTGTCCACAACCCCTCCAGCATTTGTTGTTATTAGAGTTCTTGTTTATAGACATTGTAACTGGGGTGATGCGGTATCTCAATGTTGTTCTGATTTGCATTTCTTTTATGGCTAGAGATGTTGAGCATTTCTTCACGTGTTTATTGGCCATCCTTCTTTGCTCTTCAGAGAAGTTTCTCTTTAAGTCTTTAGCCCACTTATTTATTTGGCAGTTGTTTCAGTTGTTTGGCAGATGGGAAGGGATTTTTAGGGGAAACAATGGAGGAGGCAACAATGCTTCATAAGAAATGTACTCATTACCTTGCCCATGTAATTGTAACCCCTCTGTACGGTATTTTCACAATAAAAAATTTTTTTAATTGATGTCAGTGTAACTTGTGGAGGAGATGGGGAAAAACCAGTTGTTTCAGGATACAGGTGGACCTGTTGCAACAATGAGAAGTACAAGTTGTCATGTCCAAAACGACCTTTACAACGTTGGTGGGGGGGGGGTTGGGGGGCGGAGAAGGATTGGGATTAGGGGGGGATGGGGGAGGCTGGGAAGGGATGTGAAGGATAAACAAAGGAGGAGGCTGCAATGCTTGGTAAGAAATGTATGCATTATCCTGCCCATGTAACTGTAACTCCTCTGTACAGTATGTTCACAAATAAAATTAAATTAAATTTAAAAAAAAATTTTTTTTTAAAAAGAACGAAAGAAACAACTGCCTGGTCAAGAAGTAGGCCGAATACTTAAAGTGAAACTTCACTGAAGGGGCAATTAGAAAGGCCAATATACACGTGAAGAAATTCACAACTTCTATAACAACTACTAAATATCCCCATGCTGCTGATCACATGTATGGTGTATATGTAAACACCATTATATGTTATAGCCTGTGATACACAATTTGCTCCAGGAAAGTTAGAATGAACTTGTGGCTTTAAATGAGCATCATTATTCCACAATACTCTGAAATTTGGGAAATTATGTAATCACTTAATCACAATTAAATAAAAGAACCTTGGGGAAGGTAGGGAAAGAAGGGTTGGTAAGGGGAAAACAATGGAGGGGGTAACAATGCTCAATAGGTAGTGTACTCTTTACCTTTCTCATGTAACTGTAACCCTCTGTATAGTATCTTTACAATAAAAAAATTAGAGCTCCCCTATGACCCATCAATCCAACTTTTGAGAATTTACCCAAATGATCAGGAATAAGACCATACTACACATACCACACAACTATGTTTATCATGGAATTATTTACCATAGCTAAGATAGGAAACCAAGCCAGATGTCACACAGTAAATGAATGGATCAAGAAAGTGTGGCATATTTACATATGTAATATGCATGTATGTACTTATCTGTATATCTGTATATATCTGTATATATATATATATATATGTATATATATATATATATATATGTACGTGTATATATGAATTTTATGCCTTCATCAGAAAGAATGACCACTCCATTAGGTAGGAAACAGAAAGACTTGGAAAAAATTATATTACGTGAGGTAAGTCAGGCCCAAAGAAACATTGGTCACATGGTTTCCTTTATTTGGAATAACTAGTATAAATTTAGGACAAGCAAAAAGGTCCGAAGCTAAATAAATATGTATAGACATAGAGAGAGACACACTAACACAAACACACACACACACACACACACACACACACACACACTCACACACACATATATATATATACATATATATGATATATACGTATATTTATGAGATATATATATATATATATATACGTATATATACATATATAAACAGATAGAGATATATGATGGTGTTAAGAGAAATGAACCTGAAGATAGGAACTCGTGCTGTTGTTTTTAATGTATTTAAAATGTAGTATGAGCTTTTTTGTTTCTTTGGTATGTTCCCCCCACACACAAAATATAACTCTTGTTTTCACTGTATTTGATTCCAGTATCCTTCCTGTTGTATATATTTTTTTCTAATTTGGGGAGGTGAAGGGAAAAAAACCCAGAATGCTTAAATTGGTATACAGTTTGAACCAATGTAATAAGGAGATGTTGAAGGCCCTATGTTGAAAATGAACTTTGTAATTTCTTTGTGGGGAATAGTTGAGAATGTTCGGAAGGCAGCAATGGGAGGAAAAAAAACAAAGGAGGAGGCAATAATGCTCGATAAAAATGTAATAATTATCTTAGTCATGTAACTGTCACTCTTCATACAGTATTTTTACAGAATTCATGCTAATGATAAGCACAGCACTTTTGATGTACACTGTAGTTATTTGCATTTCGATTTTGGCACCAGAGATATTAAATATTTCCGCATGCAGCTATTGGTCATACACATAAGAATCTCTTGCATAATTTGGACAACTTATAAATAAGGTGGTTGTTTTGTAATGAACTTTTTAAAAATTTTTTATTTTAAAAATACTGTACAAATGGTTTCAGTTACATGACCAAGGTAATGAATACATTTCCTATCAAGCATTGTTCCCCCCTCCTTTGTTTTTCCCCTACTATTCCTTCCTCCCACATCCACAAGTAAACCCCTCTCCCTCCACGCTAAATTGTAAAAATTATTTTTCAACAGTCTTGTACATCTCATTCATACAATGGGTCAACTTGAATCCCTCTTTAATCATTCTCTTTTTTTTTTCCTTTCCCTCCCCAAATTAGAGAAGGTGCAGGGCACCGACATCAAATACATTGAAAACATGGATAATAATGTGGGCAGGAATATAAAAAGCAACAAAAAAATCACATGGTACTTATAAATGTGTTAGAAACACTAGTAAGTAAGAAAAAACCACTTGTGTCCCTATCTTGGAGTTCATTTCACTTAACATCATTTTATCTTGTCAATTGTACATAGCTTTTGAACTTTTTTGCTTGTCCCAGACATGTACTATTTATTGCAAATAAAGGAAACCATGGGACCTGTGTTTCTTTGGGCCTGGATTACTTCACTTAATATAATTTTCCTTTGCCTTTCCATTTTCTAACAAATGTTTACTGATGGAGGCATAGAATTCCATTGTCTGTGTGTGTGTGTGTGTGTGTGTGTGTGTGCGTGTGTGTGTGTGTGTACCACATTTTCCTGATCCATTCATGTACTTAGGGGGATCTGTGTTGATTTCATTTCTTTTTTTGGGGGGAGGGGGTCCAGTCGTGGGGCCTAAACTCTGGGCCTGGGCGCTGTCCCTCAGCTCTTCAGCTCAAGACTAGCGCTCTACCACTTGAGCCACAGCGCCACTTCCGGCTTTTTTTCTTTTTGCTTATGTGGTGCTGAGGAATCGAACCCAGGGCCTCAGGCATGCAAGGCAAGCGCTCTACCACTGAGCCACCTTCCCAGTACCTCATTTCTTATCTATGGTAAATAATGCTCTTTTAAACAAAGTTGTTCTGGTAGGATTAGTATGGTCTTGTTTGTGATCATGTGCTGGGTCATAGGGCAACTCTATTCGGAGTTTTAGGGTCCTCCATACGCCTTTCAAAAGTGGTTAGACAAGTTTATACTTCCACCTACAATATAGTAGGACTTCCTTTTGCCACAACCCTTCCAGCATTTGTTGTTATTAAAGTTCTTGATTATAGCCATTCCAATTGTGATGAGCTGGAATCTCAATGTTGTTTGTCTGAATTGCTTTTATGGCTAAAGAGGTTGAACATTTCTTCATGCGTGTACTGGTCATTGTCATTTCCTCTTCAGAGAAGTGTCTCTTGTGTCTTTATCCCACTTCTTTATCAGGCTGTTTTCTCTCTGAGGATTTGTGAATTTGTTATTGAGGAAATTTAATTTTGTGAGCTCTGTCACCCCTGCATGTTGTATAGTTAGAGTTCAATAGATTGTCTCCCAAATGGTGGGTTTATTATGCATATTTCTCTTGCTACCTCTGAATATTGCCCTGCAAAATTCTACAGTTGAACACAATCCATTATATTCAGCCCTCCTTTGATTCGTTGTGACTGGATTGTTATGTAGTAAATTTTGACCTGATTACGCAGTTCAATACGTCATCCCCTAACCCATACTATCATATTTCATGATACATAAACCTACTTTGAGGCCTTTGTTTCATTTACACTTGGCTCCAACTTAAGTTGAAATATAAAGTTCTACTTTAAATTATTCATACATGTATAGAGATTTTTATCTGCACCATATTGAGAAGAGTTTGCCTTTCCTCTATCTGATGCTTTTGGCATCTTTATCAAAATTTAGGTGGCTGTAAATCTCTGGGATGATTTCCGTGTCTTTAATGCTATTCCATTGATCTTTAGGTCTGTTTATGTGCCAATTCTCATTTTATATGTGTATGTATGTATATGTCTATATACAAACATCTGTGTATATATGTGCATATGTTTCCATATTTCTGTATTGTATGTATGTGAGTGAGTTTGTGTGTATTTTGAGGTTTTCTGTGTTTTCAATAATAGAGTTTTCAGTAGAGTATTGATATTCTTGCTGTGAATTTCCTGCTAAGGGTTGCTTCCTGGTTCGTCTACATGTCTATGTGACTTTTTTGATTATGCCTTCTCTTCCATTAAATTATGTTTTAGGGATGTTGATCAGTACTACTTTGAATTTGGAGGTAGTAGCTTTTGAGAATTTCCCAAATTTCTCAATGTCAATACTTCAAATACAGGAGCATGTGTGGTTTTGTCATGTTATTAACTATGCTTGAATTTCTATTTTCAGATGATTGATGTGTACCTCACAGAGGTCCTTCACTTCCCTGCTTACGTGAAGTCGTAGGTATTTTCTTTTGGAGGCTATCACAAAAGAAGGTTTTTTTTTTTTGTGGTTTAAGCTTCATTCTTCTCATATTGGGCATACTGAAATGATTTATTTGAGTTCATTATAAACTCTGTTACTTTGCCAAAAGATTAGAACAGCCAAAGGATTGTGATTGTATTCTATAAGTTTTTCAATAGAGAATCAAGTTATCCGCAAAGAAGTAGAGATTCATTTCTTCTTTCCCTATTCGGAAACTTTCCCCTCTTGTATGATTCCACTTTGGTCAGAGTTTGTGGGTTATTTTTATTAGTTCTTCATGTCAGTTCTAAAGAAATTTATTGAGAAAGTTTGCAATGAAGTTCAAGCAAGAAATGTTTCTACAGTTCTTTTACTGAGGAATCCAGATGAGGTTTGTGGCTAAGCAGTATGCTGGCATCATACAGCAAGTTCATTGTGTAAGTTCACTGTCTGCTTCATGGAAGATTTTAAGAGGATTACAGTGGGTTTTCCTTTGAAGGACTTCCAGAAATGACCTGTAAACCCTTTTTGTCTAGGGCTTTATTTTACTAGCGTTTCGCAATATTCTCTTATCCTCTTCTGTATCTTGACTCTGTCATGAGGTTAAATATCTCATCTCTGGTTTGACTCATTTGGGTACATTCTCTCTCTCTGTCCCTCTTCTCTCAGACTCCCTCTGCTTTCAGATTTGCTAAGGGTTTATCAGTTTTGTTAATTTTTTTCCACCTAACCTACTGCTGTCTTATTCAGTCTTTGTTATCATTTTGACGATTGTCATTTTTAATTCCATTTTAATTATAAGCACTTCGGTCCATGTATTCCCGTGGTGTATTTATTTCCTCTTCCACCTCTATTTAGTTTAAACCAGCGAAGTTGAGGAGATAGAAACAAAGATCATTCTAAGATTTATTTTGATGACTTGTCAGTAAACTTTATTATGTTTTGCTATTACATATAGTAAGCAAACATTCTACAGAAGAACTGTGGCCTTCCAAACTATGCAGTCATTTCTTTTGCCATCACTCTCTGAATGGTGCTGCAATTGTCCAATTGATACATTAACTAATTGACAGATTTTTCTAGATGCACCATAGAGGATTTTCAAAATTGTTTGGTCCTAGAAATATCTGGGCTGTATGCTGTCATATTACAAAACAAGATATTCATATTTCTCCTTTGTAAAGGGTCTAGTTACTTCCATGAAGCATTACAATTAAGAAGGAGGTTTCTGCAAATTGAAATAGAGTTCTATTATCAACATTTTAACTTCTATGAATTCAAAATACACTCAATGATTTTGATGAAAATTCTCTGTAATTAACCCTAATATAATTCTCGCAATTTCTCAATCAACCATGGGAAGAAAGAAAGATATAGACAGAATGGTGGCCTCAAACTGACAACTTCTCCTACCAAGGAGTACACATTCCCAATAGGATTTCAGATTTTATTGGCTACTTTTCAATCTGTAACATTTTTTATCTTCTTGATGAAGGAGTTACATATTCTAGTCAACAAATTTAGGCTCAAAATTTGAGATGTGGTCCTAGAGTTTCATGAAACTATACAAAGAATGACATATATTTTTATAGACATCAATATGTGATATTATTTTTCTTTATTATTACATTTTAATATTACTTCAGAATAAGGCACTTCAGACAATGATCTGCATTAATAACTCTAAAGAACGTTCACATCATTTCACATAAAAAAATATGATTTAGTATAACAGAATACTGATCAATACACATTCAAGGATATAACTCCAAGATAAAAATTATAATAAGCAATAAAATGATATGTAGGTATTGACAGCATACCTCGATGGATGCATAATTGAAAAAAGGAATATATTTATATATTAATTCTTGAAGTAAATTAAGTCTTTATTGGCAAGAATGACATATGTGCAGTGTGAAATATGTTAATAATAATATATGCTTGCCAAATTTCATCCAACTGTTGTCATTTATATGTTGCCAGAATTGAAGACATGGTTTTTCTTTTTTTCCTTCTATTCCAGCCACAATGGAGAATTTGAGGATTTCAAGTATCATCCAGAGTACTTACAACTTGAGGCCCAATTGTTCTGTGTCAGTTGGTTGGCAAGTTTCATGAAGAGACCAGTTTTCCGATTTTCTGTCTCCACACACACTTTAGGATTCTAAACCATACTACTCAAGCTTATTTTTATATTTTTGCTGTGATAAATGCTATAACATAACTGTTAATTTTCCTCCTCTGATTTTATTTATAGACAAAAAGAGGAAAAGAATAATGGGGTGTTACATGTGCATAGCAATAAATAATCAAAGGAAAGGTGTAATATCTGCTAGGAGAATCGTCGAAAATACAGAAAATTCAAACAAGGCACACATCTCCTTAAAATAGCACATTTGCCATGAAATTCATTGAATAAAAGAATAGTGACCATATGTACACCTTGTCAGGTTGTTTTATGTTTCAATTGACTGAAGCACAAGTTGATCTGAGAGTTCTGAGGTCATGAAAAGGAAATGGGCAGTATTTTCCCTATCACAATGAAAAAGACAAAACTCAAGGGACATATTCAACAACAATTGGTTGTAAACAAGGTAATGAGGATGTTTTCTTGCTGCTTCTGGGAGGATCCTCCTTTATTTTAGGTGATATCAACGAAAATGTATCATTTGTGCACCTTCCAAATACTATTTCTAAAGGTTGTTTGGTTCTTGGTTGTTTCTACCTTAACAAATAATGATATTATTCTTCTATTTCCACTTTCCCATGTGTGTTTTGATGGCAGTTTCTAAAAATTGCAGGTTTTGTCCTATATGTACAGCAACACCAGAATGCTTCTGTTTCTATCAGTTTAGAAAATTGCCTTCTCAAACTCGTATAAATGAAAATGGCACTAATATTCATGTTATAGTTTTGAAAACAAGATGTTCATATGTTTTCTCTTCTGCAATTCAGTCACTTCACTTGCATATTAAGAAGTTTGTTACCATTTAAAAGAACGTTCCAACAACAGCTTTTGATTGTCAATATTCCCAAATTTTACTTTTCCTTCAGTGAAGACTCTGCTTTAAGATATTCTTGTGTGATGAACGCCGGTGTCTCATGCCTGTAATTCTAGCTAATCAGGAGGCTGAGATCTGAGGACCCTGGTACAAAGCGAGCTCGAGCAGGAAAGTCCCTGAGGCTTTTATCTCCAATATACCACTCAGAAAAACGGGAATTGGTGCAGTGGCTCAAGTGGTAGAGAGATAAACTTGAACTGAAGAAGTGAGGGACAGCATACAGGCCCAGACTTCAAGCCCATGACATACAGAACAAAAAAAAAAGAAGAAGTCTTGTGTAAAATTTTGTAGCTGAGTCCTGGTGGTCACGCCTTCAATCCTAGCTACTCCTAGCTACTCAGGAGGATGTTGGGTTAAAGCCACAATGGCAGGAGGGTCTTATTTCAAATGAAATACCAGATCACAATAGAGTGTTGGACTTGAGTAAAAAGACCGTAGAGATATGGAATGGCCCTGAGGTCAAGCTCAATGATCTATAAAAGCCTATCTGTTATGTATCAGAATATGCCAGTTGCAAAAAAAGGAAATTTCAAAAAATGACATTATTGCTAATGACTATCACACATCACTAAACATTTTACGAATAGTTTCACACAATTTGAATATAATTGTGAATTGTTTCCTTCTTTCATTTGTTATCAAGAAAAGTAACAAAAATATGAGCAATACATTCTAGGCCTGCCAAGTTATAAGGACTAACTGCTACTATATATCTTTATTTGACACCTATATTGAGTACTTCCCTCTGTCTTGCTCTTAGTCATCAGTAGTTTAGAGAAAACCCAGAGGATGGGGTGATAACATTACATCAGAACTTCGCATCACTTTCCCTTCACATTATTTCGTTAATTTTTTGAGAACATTTTAAATCAAATGGTGCTATATCATATAACTCCATGTCACATTTTTTTCTTTCTTCCTTTTTTTTGTTGGGAGGGGGGTTGAACTCTGGGCTTGGATGCTGTCCTTGCACTCTTCAGCTCAAAGCAAGTGCTTTATCACTTGAGCCACAATGCCACTTGTGGATTTTTACTGGTTTGTTGGAGATAAGTGTCCCACAGAATGTCCTGTCAGGACTGGCTTTGGACCTTGACCCTCAGATCTCAGCCTCCTTAGTAGCTAGGATTACAAGCATGAGCCACCAGCATCCAGTTCCATGTCATATTTTAAGGTATAGTATTTACATACTTTTTAAATATAATTAATTCTACATCATTCTGTATCTTTCCTTATACCTACATACTGTGACTGTGATTATTTTACAAACATTGCACACTTCTTTAGGGAAACAAACTAATTCTCTGTTTAAACACAGGGGCACCATTATGCATGACAGGCCTTTTTCAATTATATTCAAGATTTTTTTATCATATTTTTGTGAGTTGATATATGTCTTGAGTCAATTAATTGTAGTCTCCTCATCATAGGATATAGTCTCTTCATCACACTGTGATTTGCAAGACTTCTTTTTGTCAGTTGTTGTCTCAGCATTGTCCCTCACCTTTTCAGGTCAAGGCTAGTCCTCTACTACTTCACTCAAAGTATCACTTCTTCATTTTCCTGCTTATGTGGTGCTGAGCAATTGAATCTAGGGCCTCATGCATGCAAGTCAAGAACTCTATCAATGAGTTCTTGCCAGGCCAAGACAACTGCTATTTTCAGAATTGAGGTATCTATAATAATCCCTATGAATATATATGCCTGTTATTTCCAGATTACAGAATGTATGTTAGAGTCTTTTGCACAGAAAATATATAAATGAGGTGTTGTTACCAGTGAATAGTATTCTCCAATTCATGTATTGCTTTTTACTACCAAATAAACCACAAAATCTGATATTCTCCAGAAATTTTCAAAGGATATATATACTCCAAACACAGAAATGTACCATGACAATGGAACGAGAACTTTCAAGAAAACTTTTAGACAAGAATCGACTACTGCCAGAGTTTTGACAGAATCATTCTATCACAGGTGATCACTCAGTAAAATGATTAAAGTAGTATGAACTCTCGAATTTGCAGTAGTTACTCCTAATGAAGAAGGACCTACAAAGAGAAAGAACACATGCTGAATATTTTAAGAATGTGATTTGTCACTTCATTGAACCCAGCAATATGTAAAATTATACAACGTGTTGATACGGTGAAATTCATAAATTTTAAGAAATATTCCACAGCATGTTAAAGCTATTGGCAAGTTACACCTACACACACACACACACACACACACACACACACACACGACCCCCCAAAAATGTTGTCCATGTGGTTCATACCCGGACAAGAGCCTAACACAGAATCAGAAAATGTAAACAGTAATAATTGTTCTGCTCAGCACAAACAAACTTCCATTTTCGTGACCTGACCACTTATGGAAATGCATAGAAATTTATAGAAAATGATGTACTTATTGGTTTGTGTTGGCCACTGTCTGGAAGGGCAGAATTACTCAATCTCTTTATGTTCTCACATTTTCCAATTTTAATATGCCATGTGACAATTTTCTCCTTTGTTGATTCCTTGATCCTTCCACAGCCTCCACACCATCCAATATGAATAGAAAATCCTTAGAGTTATCCATAGACTCTGGGCCTAGGCCTTGAATTCAGGTCTGAGAAATGAATTCCATGCCTGAGCTTTGAATTTGGCACCTAGGACTTAAATTTTCTGCCTGGCTTTGAATTTAGTATTAGGACTTGAACTTTCAGCATGGGACTTGAACTTGGGGTCTGAACCTTGTACTCAGTGCCTGGGACTTGAATGGTCAGCCTTAGCCTTTAACTCAGGACCAGATCCTTGAACTTTTGACCTGGTCCTTGAACTCATGGGCCAAGATATGAACTCAGCCCCTGGGAATTAAGTGGGAGCATGAGCATTGAACTTGATACATGGGCCTTAAACTATCAGCCTGGGTCTTGAATTTGGGCCTCGAATTTAAAGTCAATACCCTGACATTTAATTTGGGGCCTGGGCCTTGAAATTGGGACCTCAAATTTGAATTTGAGCTTGGGAGTTGAATTAAAGCTTGAGGCTGGTACTCACAAGTTGGGCCTTGAATTCACAACCTGGGACTTGAACTGGGGTCCTAGACCTTGTACTCTGTGTTAGGCCTTGAATTCAGAGGATTCAATTTTGAAATGGGGCCAGGGATGTTAACACAGCCTTGGACATGAAGTTTGCCTGGAAGTTGTTCTTCGAATTTGGGAATTGAACTCAAACTTGGGACTGGAACTGACATGCTGAGTCTTGAACTCACAAACTGGGATTTGGACTAGTCCCAGAATCTTGACCTTAGTGTCCAGGCCTTGAACTTACAGTGTGTAAGTTGAACAAGGAGCCGGGGATATTAAAAAGCTTGGGACATGAACATGGCCGGGGGTTTGAACTCAGGATCTGGGAATTAACCTCAGTGTTGAGGTTTAAATGCAAAGCCTCTAACTGGAACTCACAGCCTAAGGCTTGAACTCATGGAGTGATATGTGAAATGTTGCCCTCGATCTTGAAATCTGAGCATGGTGTTTGAATTCACAGACTGGGACTTGAATTCACAACCCAGGTCCTGAACAGAGTGCCTTGAACATGAAGTTGGAGCCTGGGAAAAGAACTCATAAAAGGGTCTAAAACTTTGGGCCAGGGTCTTGAACTCACAAACTAGGCCTTGCATTCTCTTCCTGGGCCTTGAACTCACAGCCTGTGACTTAAATGACTGGCCTGGGTCTTCAACTCACAGCCTGGCCTTAATCTTATTTCTGGTTCTTGATCTGGGTCCCTGGACTTTGAACTCGACAAGAAGTAGGTACTGAGATTTCATTTTGGGGTTTCGGCTTTGAACTCATAGTCTGGGCCTTAATCTCATGGTCTAAGCCTTGAACTGAAAGCCTGGGATTTGATATCTGGGCCTGGGCTTTGAATTCAATACCTTGCCCTTCAATTTGTAACAGGGGCGATGAACTGTGTTTCTCAGCCTTGAATTGGGACCTGGAGCTTGAACTCATACTCTGGGCCTGAAGCACTAGGCATGGGTCTTGAACTCTCAGAATAGTTCTTGAACTCACAGCTTGGGCCTTCATCCCAAAATGTTGAACTACAGGAGGTAGGGGGGACCTGGGACTCCAACATAGGGACTAGGACTTAAACTCACAGCACGGGCTTTAAACTTGCACACCGGCTTTCAAGTCCATGCCTGGGAATTTCATTGCAGCTTTAGCCTTGATCTTGGGGCCTGGGCCTTGAACTTTCATCTTCTCACTGGAATTGGGTCATAGGTCTTGAACTCAGGGCCTGGGACTTGAATTTGCAGCTTCTATGTTGAAGTCCTGGCCTGGGCTTTGAACTGTCAGACTGAGACTTGAATTTGGGGCCTCAAACTTTACCTCTCAGCATAGGGCTTCAATTCAGGGCTTGGGCCTTGAAATCAGTGCCTAGGAGTTGAACTGTAGGTCTGGGCATTGAATTATCACCCTGAGACTTTAATTCCAGGCTTAGGACTGGAACTCCTGTCTTTGGCATTAAACTCAGGACCTGAGCCCAGAACTCATGACCTGGGATTCAAACAGTGGGCCATGGACGTTCAACTCAAGGGCTGGCCCTTGAAATTAGGACTTGCGACATGAATTCTTAGCCTGGAATTTTACTCATGATCTGCTACTTGAAATCTTGGCCTGGGATTTGAACTGCTGGGATTTGAACTCATTGCCTGAGACCTTAATTCATGACTTAAGCCTTGAACTCAGTACCTAGGCTACTTAACCTGTGTTCCTGGGACCTGAATTCATAATCTCATTTGAACATGTTGGACTAGGGTATTCAATTCCTGGACTGTGCCTAAAACACACAACCTGGGCTTTGAATTCATGAACTGCTACTTGAACTGGGGCCCTGGATCTTGAACTCAGTGGGAAAGGGGTCACTGAGACTTCAAATTGGGGATGGGGTTTTTAGCTGATAAGCTGGGCCTTAAACTCATGCGCCCTGGTATCAACTTCTGGGCCTGGAACTCAATGTTTGGGATTTAAATTCAGGGTCTGGGTATTGAACTTGTGTCCTGAGCCTTTAACTTGGGGCTTGGACCTTGAATTCAAAGCCTAGAACTTAAATTCAGAAACTGAGCAATTAACTCTTAACCTGGAATATTTACTTGGGCCCTGGACCTAGAATGCAGGGCCTATGATTTAATCAGAGGGCTTTGAATTTGATCTCAAAACCCTGGCCTCGAACTGCTGTTTAGTCCTTGAACTGTTTTCCTGGAACTTGAAATAATAGCTGGGCCTGAAACTCTGGGCCTTAAGTCACAGCCTAGGCCTTGAACTCATAGCATGGGGCATGAACTCATGGGCTCGTAGTTTAACTGGGGCCCAGGACCTTGTAATAAAAGACTAAGGCTTGAAATCATAGTCTGGGCCTTGATCTCAGGGCCTGCAACTTGATGTGTAGATCTGGCATTTTAACTCTGCAGTCCTTGGGTTCTTAGCTTGGGCAGGCCTGCTCAGGCATAAATGTCCTCTATACTGAGGGCTGCTGGCACTGTGCTTGCTTATCCTGGGATCCTTTGTTCTATCAGTGCTGTTTATCCTGCTACTACACTTGCAGCATCGGTATTGTGGGCTCTAAGTACAATGTATGCGTACCCTGAAATGCTTGTGTCTGTTAGTACGAGTGAATCTGCTGACATGTAAGATACTCTGGATGCACATTCATGCCATTTAATCATGTGCTCTTTTGCTATGATACACTATTGTCTGTCAAAATCAAAAGAAAAGAAATAGGATAAGTGAATAACAAACTTTCTTTTCTCCAAACCCATAAAATTTCCTCACTATATTGTAAGTTTTACACATGAGGCTCTCATAACAAATCAATAAAATCAAGGATTTTGCTCAGCTTCATTTAGGGAATGAAGCCCCTAAAAATGAAATACTATAGAGCAGTATACTTGAGGAAAACCATGGTTGCTTGTAGACCTCCAGTAGGCATGAAAGTTGGGGACAAACTAGCAAAAAATGCTATCAACACAGTGTGTATAACAGAGAAAAGCTTGATACAGGTCATTTAGAAGCCTGTAGGAAGCTAATATCTGAGGATCAGGTTTCATGGCAGCACACCAGGAGCGTCTAGAAGGTTCTCATCACTCATTCATCACCTCAGAATTAGAAGTGGAATTGTTGTTCAATTGGTAGATGATTTGCCTTGAGGGGAATAGGTCTGGGCTTGCACCCATGCCCAGAGTTCAGGCCTAATGACCACCACCACCAACAAACAGAGAAACAAATGTAAAGCAATATTAATCAATAATGTCCCAAACTTACGGTATTACCAAAATGTGAATTATTTTCACCGAAAAAAAAGACCATTTCATTTTTATTTACTCTCTATTTGGACCATCTTGCATTTTCTCTTTGAAATTCAGAAAATAATGTTTGATGGGGAGGTGGTATTTCCCTAAGTACCTCTGTTGCTAGAACTGAATATGATTCCGTGGTAATATGAGTCCTGTTTCCGTATGCTTTATATATCTAAGAGAATCATATTTTTTTTTCTGGCTTCTCAAAAGTGGATGGTACTAGAGAACTTGAGAATTAATGAGAAAATCTGTGGCAATATAGGAGTCCATATTCCTGGCTGATTTGTCTCAAAGATTTAATCAACAATACTCTATCATTATATATATGTAAGCAGACTTGTATGTGTAATCAGGTATTTTTGTTGCCTTGTCCATTTGTAGATGCAAATCTTTGTGTGCATTTGTGTGCGTGTGTGTATGTGTGTGTCTGTGTACAACTTGGAAGGTCACAATTATTCCCTACTCTATTTCAGCACCCATAAAATGAAGCAGGGTAAATTACTATTATTTTGGGAAATTAAAATGAGGAGATGTTGCCTGCCTACAATTCTTGATTTTATTCAATCATGATAAACATTAATCATAGTTTTTCCAGGATATTTTTCTTATATTTCTTCCTTGGTAATGAAGATTGAAACCATGATTTCACCATTGGTTTCAACCTCTTAACCTGGCTTTGATCACAGCCAAGTATTCCCAATATTGGTTTATCTCTGGCATAGAATTCTCTGTCAAATATATTTGAGAAAATAATCTTAACAAAGAAATGCTAATGACAATCTTTTCAATATTCATAGCAAAGTCCAATATTTCCATGTTCATTAAGGCAGGTGACATGCATATATTCCTTAGATATTAATTAGTTTTCTGGCCTGATGTACATATTTACCTGATAACACTTCACAATGTGATTGTCACTTCACAATGAAATTTGTTGTCTATAAAAAATAATGAAAAAAGTTTATTGTTTTAACAATAGCACATTGCTTTTAATAGTATGTGAAGGTATTGGAAGCGTCCTGAGTTCAAGCCAAATTACCTTTACATAAGCCTATCTGGTATGTATCAGAAGATGCCAGTTGCAAAAAGAGAATTTGGGGGTAAATGTCATTATGGCTAGTGGCTATTACACAACAGTAAGCCTTTCACAGTTTCAGACAATTTCAAATATGCTTGAGAATTGTTTTCTTCTTTCAGCTGTTATCAAAAAAAGGTCTACAAAATATGGGCAATACATTCTAGGCATGGAAAATTGTAAGAACTAACAGCCACATTATACATCTTTTTGCTTGATTTAATATAAAATGAACACCTATATTGAGGCCTTCCATCTGTCTTGTTCTTACTTAGTAGTAGTTTGACAACACCACAGGAAGTTTAGGATTATATGAGAACATATCACTTTCCTTTCACAATCCTAAATTTCTCAGAATAGTTTTACACGTACAAGTATATCATATTCCTCGATGTCATAGTCTAAGGCACAGGTTTTACATACTTTTATACATGTTACACAGCATAAAATATTTCCTAACTAAAGACACATTTATTAAAATATATATGTATATATTCTAATTAAAGATAATTCTAATTAAAGTAATTCATTCCTTGCTTCATAAATTTCATTAATAAGAAAATACTCTGCACTCCAGTCACCTTGTTTCAGGAGCTGAAATGTTACAATCCAGGTATTTTCGCGGAGGTCTGGGAATATTTTTAGGAAAGAGAAAAATTCTCTACAACAAACAAACCTTCGAAACAAGAGTGATATAAAGCACTTTTACCTAGGTATAAACAGTATGATCCTGGTTCACATGAGTTAGAGGTGAAGAAAACACCAGCAGCACCCTTCTGTTGAAGTATAGCAGAATTCCAGTGAATTTTATATCTCAGTTACTTTCTTTCATTTTATTGTCACTTGAATGAATTACTGCTTGGATTAAAGATGATAAACTATACCAATTTTGGATGAACATTCCACTCTAATAAAAGTGTATTGTTGTTGGTAGTATTATTATTGTTTTTATTTGTTTTCTTTCTGTCTTAGGCCACTTTTATTTCCAAACAACAATGTAATCTTCTCAATTCATAACATTTGTTTTGTATTTCAAATCAGAATATATTTGACAAGAAGTTTTCAAGGGACTAAATCATTCTGAATATTAATACAGGTGAAGTTATCATTATATTTGACTTAATTGCTTTTCACTTTTCTTCATAAATCAAATTCCACCCTTGAGAATATAAAAAAAAAATCACCGTTCTGTAACACAGTTTGGTCAAATTAGTATTTAGTAAGTAATACAGTATAATGTCAAACAGTATATTTATATTAAAGTTACTTCCTGCTCATGTTTTCAGTATCCTTCAGGAAATGCTAATTTCCTTGGGGAACTTAAAAAGAACAAAAATCTCACAATGCAATGATAGTCACATGCGATAAAGCTACTTCAACCTCATACAGATAATAGGGCATTTGAAAACCCTAATAAATTTGTTTTTTGTTTTCTGTTTTTATTTTTGGCCTTGTATTTTTAAAATAATTTTCTTCAAAAGATGCTTTATAGAAAAACTACATTCATGTCAGTAATGAGTACATTTCTTGTCAAGCACTATTATCCCTTCTTTCTTTTTTCTTCTATCTTTTACTTCATCCACCTTCAAAACTCTTCCTCCACCCCAAAGCTGCAAAGTTTTTTTTCCATATAGTGTCTTGTGAATATCTTTATTCCAATGCGTCAGGGATTACAATTACATGGGAAAGGTAATGACTACATTTCTTATCAAACATAGTTGCATTCTCCTTTGTTTCCTCTTCCCATCTCCCCTGCTAATGCCACCAGACACCCCCCAACACACCACACCCACCCCCGACCAAAGAAGAAAATAAAGTTCAATTTTGCACAACGGCTTGTACCTCTCATTTTGATGCAAAGGTCCAGATGTATCCCTATTTAAACGATTTGTTTTTTCCCTTCCCCTCTATAAATTATACCAAAATCAAATACAGTGAGAAGAAGGGTTATAAGGAGGGGAGCGACATACAAAGCAGCAAAGAAATCATCTTATAAATATGTTAGAAACAATTACATGAAAGAAAAAAAAATGTTTGAATGCTTATTTTGGGGTTCATTTCACCTAACATCAACTTATCTGAACTTTTCTGCTTGTCTCAAACATATACTATGGAAACCAAGGGACCTATGTTTCTTTGGGCCTCACTTACTTCACTTAACATGCTTTTTTCCAAGTCTTTACATTTTCTAAAAAATGGGGAAATGTCATTCTTTCTGATGGCGGCAAAGAAATCCATTCTGTTTATACACCACATTTTCTTGACCCATTCATCCACTAAGGGGCATCTGAGATGATTCCATATCTTAGCTATGATATATAATGCTGGGATAAACATAGTTGTGCTGGTAGCTTTAGTAGAGTCTTGTTAGGATCATTTGGGTAATTGTCCAAAAGTGGGATTGCTGGGTCATACGGAAGCTCTATGTGGAGTCTTTTAGGAACCTCCAATCTCCCTTCCAATGTGGTTGAACAAGTTTACACTCCCACCAACAATGCAGTAATGTTCCCTACTCTCCACATCCTCTCCAGTATCTGTTGTTATCAGAGTTGTTGATTATAGCCATTCTAACTGGGGTGAGGTGGTATCTCAATGTTGTTTTGATTTGCATTTCTTTTATGGGTAGGGAGGTTGAGCATTTCTTCATGTGTCTATTGGCCCTCCTTCTTTCCTCTTCATAGAATTTTCTCTTTAAGTCTTTACCCCACTTATTTATTGGACAGTTGTTTCCTTGAAGATTTGTTGTTGGGGGATTTAATTTTTTTTAGTTCCAGACATATTTTACAAATGAGACTCTTGTCCAACATATGGTCAGTGAAGATCGTCTCCCAGTCCGTGGGCTTTCTATTGATCTTGTAAGCTGTGTCCTTTGCCATGCAGAAGCTCTGTAATTTCATGCAATTCCATTTGGCCAACCTGTGTTTGATTTGCTGTTTCTGATTCACTATTAACATATTTTCAGCCTTTGGCGAGGAGACCTAGGGTTTCTCCTATTCCATTCTGTAATGCTTTCAGAGTGTCTGTTTGACTCCGAGGTCTTTGATCCATTTGGATTTGATTCTAGTGCAGGGGGATATATAATGATCTAGCTTTAGTTTTCTCTAATAGTTAACCAATTTTGCCAGCACCATTTACTGAAGAGGCTGTCTTTCCGCTATTCTATTTTTTTTAGCCGCCTTATAGAAGATGAGATGGCTATAGGTCTGTAGGTTCATTTCTGTGTTTTCAAGTGTATTTCATTGGTCCTAAGGTCTGTTCTTGTGCCAGTAATAAGCTATTTTGATGACTATGGCTTTGAAGTAGAGTTTGAAATTTGGTATTGATGTTCTTCCAGCATAGTTCTTTATGTTGAGGATCATTTTTGCTACTCAGGGTCTATTATTGTTCCATTTTATTTTGGATTGCCTCTTCTATTTCCTTGAAAAATGAGGTTGTAATATTGATAAGTATAGCACTGTATTTGTAGATAGCCTTGAGAAGTATTGCCATTTTCACGATGGTGATCCTTCCAATGCAGGTGCATGGGATTTTTTGCCACTTTCTAAATTCTATTGATTTCCTTTTTCAGGTTTTTATATTTTTTATCGTGGCGGTCCTTCATTTCTTTGGTTAAGTTGATTCCTAGGTTTGTTATTATTTGTTGAACCATTACGAATAGAGTTTCCAGATTTCAGCCATGCATTTCTCATTGTTGGCAGATAGAAAAGCCATTGATTTTTGAGGGTTAATGTTATACCTTGCCATTTACCAAAGTTTTAAATCAGCTTGAGTAATATGGGAGTGAAATCCCTGGGATTGTTTAAATATAAAATCATGTCATCTGCAAAGAGGGAGAGTTTTAGTTCATCTTTCCCTATTTGGAACCCTTTTATGTTCACATATTTTCTTATTGCTCTAGATAGGCATTCTAATACTAGACTGAACAGAAGTGGAAAGAGAGGACATCCTTGTCTTGTTCCTGAGTTAAGAAGAAACGGCTTTAGTTGTTCACCTCAGAGTATAATACTTGCAGCAGTTTTGTCATATACAGCTTTTATTTTATTGAGGAATGTTCCCTGAATTCCTCATTATTCCAGAACCTTCATCATAAAAGGGTGTTGGATCTTGTCAAATGTTTTTTTTTCTGAGTCTATTGAGATAACCATGTGATTCTTATCCTTGCTCTTGTTGATATGATGAATTATATTATTTGATTTGCGTATATTGAACCAGTTTTGTATCCCTGAAATGAAATCTGTTTGATCGTGGTGTATGACTTTTTGGATGAGGTGTTGAAGTCGATTGGCCAAAATTTTGTTGAGAAGTTTGCATCAATGTTCATCAAAGAAATGGGTCTATAGTTCTCTTTCTTTGATGATTTCATGCCTGCTTATGGGATGATGGTTTTGATAGCTTCATAGAATATGTTCGGTTGTGAACGTTCTCTTTCCATTTCATTGAAGAGTTGGAGGAGTATTGGTGTGAGCTCTGCTTTGAAGGCCTTGTACAATTCCGCTGTATAACCCTCTGGTCCTGGATTTTCTTAGCTGTGAGGTCTCTTATTGTTGTTTCTATTTGAATATTCGACATGGGACTGTTAAGATGGTTTAACTCATCTTGGTTTAGTTTTGGCATGTCAATATTTACTAGGAAAAGGTCCATTTCTGCCAAATTCTCAAACTTATTAGCATGAATTTTTGAAAAGTATTCCCTTATAATATTCTGAATCTTGGTTTTCTGTAGTGATGTTTCCATTCTCATCTCTGAGTTTATTACTTTGGGTGTGTTCTCTTCTTTTTCTGCTAAGGTCTGTCAATTTTATAAATTTTTCCAAAGAACCAACTCTTTGTTTTGTTGATTCTATCTATATATATATATATGTATCAAACTTTGAGAAGCTTCTTCCATTAATGATATTCTTGTATTGACCTTTGGTTTGCCTCCTTGGTCTCTCTATCACGCTCACACTGAGTCCTTTATGGGTTTTCAATCTTTTCATTCACCATGTCTACCATTAGTGTTTGTTGAGCTTTTTGGTAACTCTCCTCTGGGTTATTCATTATCTTTTCTGTCCCATGATTATCATGAGTTGCAGTTGAGATACCCTAACTTTCCATTTTTCTTGTGTTTTTCCAGCTTGTTCTGTCCATTGGGTATGAAACTAACACCAGTTTTTGCTAGCAAACTATTTTAAGGCAAGTTTCAACCAAAGTCCTGTGGTTACACAGTTAAAGGGCTGCAGATGAAATCTAGTTCAACAGATACCAATCTATTCAACATCAGAAAACTATATATTAATGGGCTAAGAATAACAAAGAAGAATTTAGCAAACCAGAAATTATCAGTTTAGGGAGAAATCAGAAAAATAGGATTAGAGTGTGTGGAAAGGTAAATGGAGAGTGAAATTAACCAAGTCCTAATTTCAAAGAGGGAAATGGATTGGACAGAATGATAGAGAGAGAAGAAAAGAGACAAGAAAAAAAATGGAAAAACATACATTTAAATTTAAAAAGTGAAACAAAAATTATCTAATTTTAAAGATGAAATTGTGAGAAGAGCAGGGATTGGATGAGAGTAGGGAAGGGATAGAAAGGAGACATTAAAAACTAAAAACAAATAAAATTATTATAAAAATGGTATTGTGGTCAGTTCTTGTGCCAGAACCAAGCTGTTTTGAATACTATGGCTTTACAGTAGAGCTTGAAATTTGGTATAGATATTCCTCCATGACTGTTCTTTCTGATAAGTATCGTTTTTTGCTGTTTGGGGTCTTTTATTGTTCCATATAAATCCTGAAATGAACATAAATACTTATAGCCATCTAATCTTCAATAAGGAAGTTAAAAAATAGAATGAAAAAAAGACAGCCTCTTCAGTAAATGGTGCTGACAAAATAAAGTTAGATACTTATGCATCACCCTGCATCAGAATCAACTCCAAATGGATTAAAGACCTCAGAGTCAAAGCAGACACTCTGAAAACATTACAGAATGGAATAAGAGAAACCCTAGGTCTCCTTGGCACAGGCCAAAATTTTCTTAATAGAGACCCAGAAATCAAAACAAATCAAAGAAAGTTGGACAAATGCGATTGCATGAAATTGCAGAGCTTCTACTTGGTAAAAGAGAGAGCTAGCAAGATCAATAGAAAGCCCATGGATTTGGAGAAGGTCTTCAGTAGCCATAAAACAAACAAGGGTCTCATATCTAAAATATACCTGCAACCCAAAAAATTAAAACCCCTCAGCAGCAAATCTTCAAAGAAACAACTGCCCAATAAGTAAGTGGTCTAAAGACTTAAAGAGAAACTTCTCGGAAGAGGAAAGAAGGATGGCCAATAAACACAGGAAGAAATGCTCAAACTCCCTACACATAAAAGAAATGCAAATCAAAACAACCAGTTAGAATGGCTAAAATCAAGAACTCTAAAAACAATAGCGGCTGGTGGGGATGTGGAGAGAAGGGAACTTTACTGCATTGTTGGTGGGATTGTAAATTTGTTCAACCACTTTGGAAAGCAGTATGGAGTTTCCTCAAAAGACACAGAGAGCTCCCCTATGATGCAGCAATCCCAATTTTGGATATTTACCCAAATGTTCACAAACAAGACCACACTAAATCTACCAGCACAACTATGTTTATTGCAGCTTATTTACCAGAGTTAAGATATTGAACCAACCCAGATGCCCCTCAGTAGATGATTGGATCAAGAAAATGTGCTATATATACACAATGGAATTCTAATGACTTCTATGACTGTGCTCCATTCGTTAGGAAAGGGAAAGATTTGGAAAAAAATTACCTTCATGTCTTCATTTATTTTATTATTATGTATTCATTTATTTTGGGAAAACCAAGTAAATATTTCACATGTGCCTAAATTAAGGGGGACATATTATATTGGTCTCTTTTTAACCTGGAAGCTATAGATTATGTTTGTTTGTTTTTTATACTCTAATTAGGGACAATGATCTGCTGTCAGTTATTTTCTTCTCCTCCCCTTCTTTTGCCATTCTGTGTTCATGATTTTTATTTAAAGAGACATAGTTGAGCTTTCATTTCTAAATTCTTCAATATTATATGAACTTTATCCTTCAGGCAGCCTCCTAAAACTTTCACAAGTGAATATTTTATCACTTCAATTTTTATCCTATTTTATATTGGATAGCTTCTTGTGTAATTCAGTGCAACATAAACATTAGAATTGTTCAGATATCTCAATGCTTCTACCACCACATAATCCTATCTTACTTAGATATCATGTTTTTAGAATGTCTGTGAAATTGCCATCTGTCATTTTTGAATATTCCTAAGTGATACTTTCATGTAACCATCTTTAAAGCTCATCTGCCTTTCAATGGATGAATCGAGAAAATGTGCTATACATATCCACAGTGGAATTCTATGCTTCCATCAGAAAGAATGATATCACACCATTCATAAGGAAATGGAAAGACAATGAAAAATCCCATTGAATAAAACAAGCAAGACACAAAGAAACAGATTGCATGGTTTTCCTCATTTGTATTAATTAGGAAATGTTTAAGAGAGTCTAGCAGATGAGCAGAATGGCTTCATACCTATGTATATATGATGCGATAAGATGATGCTGAGCAAAATGAATTCCAAGATAGGTTAACCGAGGTTTTTCTTTGCAGTTGTTTTTGGTGTAATATGTGATTGCTTGTGTGTGTGTGTGTGTGTGTGTGTGTGTGTGTGTGTGTGTGTGTGTGTGATCCCCCTTTGCTTTATCCTCTGCTGTATTTGATTTTGGTACAACGTGTATGGTATATACATTCATCTTAATTAGAGAAGGGAAGAAGAACAACAAAATCGTGAATAAAGGAAAAAGGGGAAAGCAATGCAATAACAATATTCAGAAGACAATATGTTTGAAATTTACTGTAGAAATTCTGAGGGGTCTAAGAGTGAAGGAAAACTGTGAAAAATGAGGATGGGGTAACAAATTTAAAAAGTTATGTATTCACAAACTTTCTTACTGTAACCCCTGTGTACATCACCTTGACAATAAAATTAAAGTTAAAAAATTAGGTACATAAAATATAACTTCACTCTATTGGTTTAGTAAATATTATTCTAAGTGTATTACCTATTAAAAATTAATACTATTTGCCATCTAATTTGAATTAATCACCCCTTCTTTATCAGAGGCTCATCAACTTGAATTGTATCAAACTATACCATATTTTCACAATATTTTCAGATTTGACATTATTTTGAAAAATAAAGATTACTTTAGTTTTGTCTCGTTGTAAATCAGAAAACAGTTTAATTCTTTAGAAATTCATCTTTAAAAAGTAGGTAAGTTGTTAAGAGGACAGAATATATGAATTCTTCAAAATTCCTTTAACTACTAACTACTTAATTTCAAATTCTCCACATTTCATACCAGAAAGATACAAAACATCACCTGTTTGCATGTTATGTAATTGTGCAGAAGATGCTGTTTCCCATCAGGTATTACATATTGAGAATTCGATGGAAAAATTGCCACATTCTGGTAGAGGATAAAGCTCTGAAACATCTGTAATAATTCCTACAGTGTAAGCTCTTGTTCATGAGAATAAGCTATTATTTATCTTTTTTTAATTGTGAAAATACCATACATAGGAGTTACAATTACATGGGAAAAATAATGAGTACATTTCTTATCCAGCATTGTTGCCTGCTCCTTTGTTTCTCCTTCCCATCCCTTCCCATTACCCCTCTCCCCCTGTCACCCTATTCGATCATCCCCCCCACCAAAGTTGTAAAGTTCGTTTTTGGAAATAACTACTTGTTATATCATTTTTCCCCTGTGGTATTCTTGAAATGAAAACAATTGCAAAATATTATTTATATTTATAGTTTTAAATATCTTAGATATTCACGGGACTAAGATCTGAAGATTATGGCTCAAGCCCACCCAGGAAGGAAGTTTTCTGAGACTCTTCTATCTCCAGTAACTACTCAGAAAAAGCTAGACCAAAGTGGCACTGCCATTCCAGTGGTAGATCATTAGAATTGAGCACAAAAAGACTCAAGGACTGTGTGTAGGCCGAGCTCACACCTTGGGACCAAACAAAACACAAAAACAAAAATATAAACAAACCCCATTCCTAGCATTTTTCTCATAGTATATAGAGTCACATAATTAAGGAAATTTCTTCCTGTGTTACATATTGGTAGAAGAACCACGATTTCACACAAATACTCCCTTCATACCATGTTATAACAAACCCTGAAATATTACTCTTTTTCTAAATTTATAAATTAATATACATGTGTTGGAAACTCTGTCTAGCTTCTTCACATTATAAATTCTTACATGAACTATTTAAATTATCTATTAACTAAGTTCTAATTTCTCCTCTCTTGAAAGAATATTCTAGGCAAACAGCAGGCCAGAATCATTTTTGAATTTGTAAATTAAATCTGCTACTTAAAAAGAATTTTGTAATGTCCTATATAATACCCAATTACAAACAAAACCAACATATTTATTTAAATCTATATTCTAATTTAGGAAGGGCTACAGATTCTGCAATCCATCATTTATTTAAATACAACAGAAGGTTGTTGTTTAGGTTTCTCAACTTTGGTTGGTAACCACGAGCGACATTACATCTACAAATATTCGCTAATGAAGACATAACCCCTGCTCTCACTATATTTTATGTCGTTATAATTTGTGGAGGGGAAGGGGAAAATCAAGTCGTTTAAGGATACAGGTGGACCCGTTGCAACAATCAGAAGTACAAGGTTTCATGTCAAAAATGAACTTCACAACTTTGGTGGGGGGAGGAGGATTGGATAGGGGGGCAGGGGGAGGCTGGGAAGGATTGTGAAGGGTAAACAAAGGAGAAGGCTGCAATACTTGATAAGAAATGTACTCATTATCTTGCCCATGTAATTGTAATCCCTCTGTACAGTATGTTCACAATGAAAATTAAAAAAAAAAAACACAAATGAGGATTACATATGAGTTGTATTTCATTAGGAACCTTGACTTCCCAAAACATAATGACAAAATTAACCCAAACTTCCAACTCTGTATCCCTTTCTTTTGGTTTGGTTTATTTTATTGAGACAAAATTATACTACCTTTTCCAGGGAAGGTATCACTATGTAATTCCAATCCCTAATCTCCTGTCTCAGACTGACTGCTAGAATTCCAGGCTTGTGTTACATTGCCCTGCCATAGATTGTTTTTGTTATTTAATCTAGATACACAGTAGCAATTCTGAACTTCTCCTATGAGCTTATCCACTAGAATGACTGTTCAGGCTGTATGTATTATTTTCAAAGATGTTCTAACATTGGACACAGTATATGAATATGCTGTGGTCTCTGATTGATTCCTCTATGGTTCTGATACTTTAATAACCATTACTCGATTTTCTGACTATCTCTGCTCCCTACCTATGCAATATTCTCAAACATTTGGAGGACAGTTCACATGAGAAATTTCTAGTATTAAAAATTATCAATTGATTCCAGTCTTACTCAGGACATATTTTCTACTGTTTTCTAACATTTCTACACATTCTGTGTTGTATCATTTGTGTATGTGTGTTTGCACATATAAGGTCCCTCTGTGTGTGTGTGTGTCGGTTTGTATTACGTAAGCAAAATCCTCAAGCTCTCATTAAGCAATCTTGCTCATGAATAGTATTCCATCACTTGAGCCATTCTTCCAAAGCAGCTTTGCACTGGTTAATTATAGGTAGTGTCTCAAAGACTGTTCTGCCAACGCTGCCTGCAAACTGCATTTCCCATCCCCCTTTACGTAGTTAGGTTTATTTTTTTCCAGGAGTATCAATTTTTAAACTGTGAGTGTGAAGTGTAAGTTGTAGCACCTGATTTTAAACCCCAGAATTCCTACAAATAAAGATGTTCATACAGATTACATATCATGAGTGTACACTGTTCAAATGAGATCTTAAACCGAGTGTCAGTGGCTCATGCTTGTAATCCTATCTACGCAAAAAACTGAGTTTTGAGAATTGGATTCCAAAGCCATTTTGGATAGAAAAGTCCTTGAGACTTGTTTTTGATTTTTGATTTTTTTGTTTTTTATTTTTGATTTTGTTTTTGTTTTCCCTTGGTCAGTCGTGGGGCTTGAACTCTGGGCATGGGCACTGCCCTCAGCTCTTCAGCTTGAGGCATCACTCTACCACTTGAGCCTCAGTGCTACTTCCGGTTTTCTAAGTGGTTTATTGGAGATAAGAGTTTCACAGACTTTCCTGCTCTGACAGGCTTTGGACCGTGATCCTCACTTCTCAGCCTCCTAAGTAGCTGGTGCCCAGCTCAAGGAGACTGTTATCTCCAATTAATCACAAGAAACCTGGAAGTGACACTGTGGCTCAAATGGTAGGACTTTGGCCTTGAGCTGCAGAGCTGAGGGACAATATCTAAGCCCAGAATTCAGGCCCCAGAATCAACAAAAGAAAGGAAAGGAAAGGAAAGGAAAGAGAAGGAAAGGAAAGGAAAGGAAAGGAAAGGAAAGGAAAGGAAAGGAAAGGAAAGGAAAGGAAAGGAAAGGAAAGGAAAGGGGATCTTTCCTACCAACTCATTGCTAGTATAATCCCTGCTTTCTCAATATGGCCTTTTTTCCAGTGAAGTCTATGCTCTTCTATCTGACTGGCTTTGGAACCAGAAATATTCTTGCTTTCTACTTTTTACCAATTTCTGTGATTAGCAACCCTGATTTAGAGCCAGGAGATGAAAGAGGTAGCTTCATCCTTCATGTTCCACTTAGTAATGTTTTCTCTATATCACTCCCATAGATGAACATACTGGCCTTGGCTTTACTGTTTCAATGTTGTCCAATTTATAGAGTCTTCTATAGTGTATTCAACCTTAATATTTAAAGACAGTACTTCTCTTTTTTTTATTACTCTTGTTGCCCTACTGTTAACTCATGTACACTTGAGAAATAATTCACAACACACACACACACACACACACACACACACACACACACACACACACACACACACACATACACACACACAATTTCTGAGAATCTTCTTCCTACTTAAAATTGGCCTTAATTGGGGAAGTGGGAAGGATGGGAAGGGATGTGAAGGGTAAACAAAGGAGGAGGCTGCAATGCTTGGTAAGAAATGTATGCATTATCCTGCCCATGTAATTGTAACCCCTCTGTACAATATGTTCACAAATAAAATAAAATAATAAAAAAATTGGTCTTAATTTACGGAGCACTTACAAAATTTGAACTCAATGTACTACTGTTTAATGTTTTTATAAGCCATTTAAATTTCATATTTTCTCTTTACTATGTTGTCTCTGAAACACATGTTATCTCATGTCCAAGATATCCTTGTGCTATTCAGTGAAGCAAGAAAACATTATTATATATTAACACTTTTAAAAGAGCAGCACCATAGATTCTTATTGGAAGGAACTGTTACTAGAAGTGGAAACTGATCAAGGAGAGGAATTGAACATAGAGGATGACAAAGTTCAAGGTAATTTGTGCTCTCATATTTACTGTAGAAGAAAAGAATCGAAGGCTTAAAGGAAACTTTGTTCCTGACTTGTTCGAGTGTGTTCATTACTCATATAAAACTTGTTTGTAAACTTCTAGTTAAGAGTATTACAAAAGGAAACTTTATGCAATTTGAAGGCCAACATCGACAAAAAGGAAATAACTTTGTTTTCAGAGTGTTCTACTGCAGAGAAACAAAATCAGGGAGGCATTAAAGTGCCTTTTGTGGGGATATTTCAATCCTGAAATGATTCTCTTGTGGCCGGAATCAGTTATTAATTCCTATAGTCTGGCCCTGGATTCTCCATAGCAACAAGAATTCCAAAAAAGCAGGATCCAGTGAATTTAATTAGCAAAAGGAGATTCTTCTCAGACCAGTGGTGCTTTAAGAAGGGTCACAAAGATATATCTGGTGGCTTTTTTGTTTTTGCTTGATTGTTTAGTTTCTGCTGGTTCTGGGGCTTAAAACCAGGCTCTGGACCCTGTCCCGGTAGAGTTGACTTCTCTGTCCACCTGCCCCCACAGCTAGTACTCTACTGCTTGAGCCACAACTCCACTTATGTTTTTTCTTTTTAATTACAAGTATGAGTTTGACAGACTCTCCATCCTGGGTTGGCTGTGAAATGAGATAAAAACTAAGACAAGAGACACCAATTGTATCAAGAGTTCTGCTTTGAACTGAAAAATATTAGTAGAAATTTATTATAAAGATAATATTTGACAATTTTTGAAAGAGAATATGTCCAGAAAAGAAGCCATAGCTTTAATTCAGCAAAAGTAGGTGCACTAAATTGTTTTTTTTCCGCTTGGGAAGATTACTATTGACATCATAGTTTGTCTTGGGGATAGGCAAAGTCATACTTTCTTTTTTTAATTTTTGGTCTTGGGGCTTGAACTCTGGTTCTGGGCCTGATCCCTCAAATCTTCAGCTCAAGATGATTGCTCTATCACTTTATGTACCTCACTGCTTCCAGTTTTCTGGTGCTTACTTAATTGAAGATAAGATTCTCATGGACTTTCCTTCCCAGGGGGACTTTGAACCTCAATCCTCTGGTCTCAGCCTCCTGATTTGCGAGGATTACAGACATGAGTCACTGGCACCCAGCTCATATTTGCATTTGTGTGCACTTAATGACACTATGTAGACAAATCATGGAAATTCGAATGAAATAATGACATTGCATCTATTCAGAATAATTGAAATAGCAATAATTATGTCCTCTTTTTCGGTGTTAACTTAATATCTTATTCGCTATGGGACCCTTACATTATCATCCTCTGCCTACTAGATAGGTGGACTTTATATCAGAAAATGTTCATAGACAAATAGAGAAAGACAGATTTTTAGAAAGCAAAAGTGATCGGGTATGAAAGATCAGCATAGAAGGAGATACAACTTGGTACGGAGAGGTTAAGAACTAGCGTAAGAGATTTTGAATGCTAAATGCAATGAGGAATAAGCCTCGATAAATAAGACTAATTCTTCAATATCCAAAAATGGTTCCATGGAACAGTTTCTGGATACCTTACTTACTATCATTTATTCCTTCCATCTGGAATTATTCCTTCTCTTTTGTCATAACTATTAACTACCTTCTGTGTTTTTGGTGCTATGCTTGACTAAAACGATTTCTAAATCTCACTGCGATTAACCTTTTCATTGTAATTAGAAGTGACCACTCAAGAACCTGGAATCACTGGATTTCTAGGATTAATCATCACTTATTATCTAAGCACATTCCTGGCATTAATTGCCATGACCTAATGAACAATACTTTTTTTCAACACAGTATCCTAATATAGGTAAGCACATGAATTAGGGACTCTTGTCAGGTATCAGTATGGATGGAGCAATTATATATTCCAAGTATGGGTTTTTTAGTTTGCATTTACTAATTAAATGACCTTTTTCTGCCAGTCCTGGGGTTTGAATTCAAGGCTTTTTTCCCCGCTCAAGGCTAGCAAACTACCACTTGAGCCACAGCTCCACTTCCAGTGTTTCTTTTTCTATTTATGTGGTACTGAGGAATTGAATTCAGGGTTCCATGCATGCTAGGCAATCACTGAACCATGAAGCCATATTTCCAGAGTCCTAAATGACTTTCTTAAGATGGTATTACATTTTCATTCCATTACACGGTATCACAATTTTGGCCAGGTGTTGAAAAGGAAGTAGAAAACAATACTAAGTGCAGTAAGGCTGACATTCATGTCACATAACTAAGAAAGTACAGTTGAGACCTGCAGGACTCATAGAACTGTTGCATGTAGCATTATTATGTAAAACAGCATAAACAGCTCTCACATCCATATCATTCTGCTTCCACCTGCAAGGTCAAGAGCCAAATACTTAAGCCTTTTTTTTTTGGTTGAGAGTGTTTTCTAGGAAGGAAGGAGGAGGAGGTGGTAGGCGATAGTCGAAAAATATGTGCATTAGCTTACTCTCCATTTATTTCGCATTTTAAAAAGTGCTACTGATTAACTCCCATTTTTATCTAATTGACTATGCTCTCTGCACAAGACGCAGATAAATGTAGAAATTTATTCTTGTGGATAGTCACATGTAGTTAACAAAATATATTCATATAAAAAGAAAAGATCCTACATTACAAAGTATAAAGTGCTTCTCCTAGTATGGAAAAGATTGCTCCAGTTTTCTTTGAAATTTTATGAAGTCAGTATCACAATATTTTCTCATTCCTGTAACATCCAAGGCATGAAAACATGACTTGAAATTCTAATACTTTTATAAACAAAGTTACATAATAGCTTTGTTCCTGCAGAGACATGTGTTGGAAAGTATTGTTGATTGTATTATGATACTCTTCTTTTTTCTCTTTTTCTCAAGTGTTACATATCTTTGCAAATAACTGTATGGCCTACATCAGCTTCCTGTAAGTGAGATTCCCTCTAATCTGGAATGTTAAGATAGGTCATGTGACTTACTTCAGCTTAAAAAATTGAACCAGAAGCAAGCATTAAAAAACTATTTCTGGAGGAAGATTTTTATCCCATTGTGTGTTCCTAAGAGATGATTGTTTCCCCATATCTGTAAGAGTAGCATATTTTGTGGCTCAAGTGGTAGAGTGCTAGCCTTGATGAAGAGCTGAGGGGCAGCGCCCAGGCTCAGAGTTCAGGCCCATGAACAAACCCAAAATAAATAAATAAATAAACAAATAAAAGTAGCATATTTCCAGGGGACTCTTCCTTCAAATTATATTCTGGGAGACTAAAGCATGGGAAATAAAGGCAAAACTCAAATGTAGCCTCATATAACACAGCAAAAACTAAGCTATTATTATAACATAATATCAATATGTTAGTTTCTTACCATCCTTGTATACCTTCATAAGAATTGACTATAGAACACCAGAATTTAACAAATTCTAAACAAGAAGTAAACATATAGATAGAATTTCCTGCTGGATGCTATTACATTTTGTCTATCAATAAGCATTCTCCATGTAGTCACTTGCATGTGGGGTTATCTTTTCTATAAATGAGTTTAATCACTCTTGAGCACGATATCTAATATCCACAATCATTATCCATAATTGTGATTGAGATGTGGAGAAACAAAATGCCTACATTTCTCCTTCATATTCACCTTCTCCTTTTCCTAATATGAATTATCATCCTTTCTATAAAATATCCTATTAATAAAGGATGAATGACTCATTGTGGATATTAAGCAAAAGGCATCCATGCAACAATTTCATTCTTTCAGAAATCACTTCAATAAATCACAGTGGCTCATAGAAGAATTAAAACATTATTTTCTTTCCTTCTCTGGTTTGCACCATAGTATCTGAACATGACTCTATATATCTAATGAACCATTTGCTTTGGCTAAGCTTTCAAAAGGAATAAATAGGAATTTTTTGTTTGCTTTTGAGAGATCTGAAATAATGTTGCAATAACATTGTGTCTTGAGAGGCTAAATTTTATCAGAATATAAACATAATGAAAAATAGCTGATTTTAAGATAAATAGCTTGTAGGTACATTTTGAAAGTGACATATACAAAGAGACATATTTTTTTTTCTTTTCCTCTCCATACTGATTCAACTTCAATAAGCCGTTCAAATAATTCAAATAGTTATGTTTATTTCAGAAATAGATTAGGCACAAGAAAGTTAGAAAAAGAGAACAAGAATTGGGTGATGCATTCTTTAAAAATAGCAGTCAAATAAATATAAACCATATTACCAAAAATAGCAGTCAAATGCTTTTGAAAAGAGAAACTTTAAACAGAGTGTATAAAAAGTGCCAGAATTGTTTCAGTAGCTGCTCTCTGGTATTTAAAGTTTCTAGGAGGTGACAATGTTTTAATCAGTATTACTTTCAGGGAATAATTTTATTTTTTTTAGTTAGATTTCAATGAAGGAATATGTTGTTCAAATCTAATGAAAGTATAACAGGACATAGTAGAAAGAAAGCTACACATTCATTGTGGTAGGCACAAAAATACCTTCCCAAAACATCTATTGCCCCCAAATATGTAATCCCTCAAATGTAGATTTGGGTTAGCAGTAAAATAATCACCTTTCCTTACCCAAGGAATGCAAATTTGAATAATTATCACATGGAGGAACTATACTCAAATGGGTACTTAAATTTCCCAGATTTAGTTGGAAAGGGAAAGGATTGGGACCTAACCATCAGAAAGGTGTAAAGATGGTACACTAGAAAATGAAGAAAACACAGGGTTCCAGGAAGATGGCGGAGGAGAAGCTAGAGTCTAAACAAGCTCACTCATAGAAAGTAGTTTTAGAGTTCCAGTGAACAGTCCTAAGCCAGAGAATCACACCAAGTGTGCCATCACAGGACAGAGAGTCAGACCAGAGAGAGAAAATCCAGGCAAGGAGATACATCTGAGCTCTTCTCAGTAGCCACCGCGGCAGCGGCAGCGGTGTCGGTGGCGATTGCAGGTTCCATACTTGAGCCACAGAGAATCTGAACCAAGGAGCCAGACACAACAGGTAAGCAGATTCTACTCAACACCAGCAAGAACCAACAAGTAGCAGACACCTTTATCCTGCAGTTCACAGACCAGCGACGACCCAAGAACCAAGACTCTGTGTGAGTAGAAGCCTGATGTCCTCACTTCTTCTCAGGGAGAAGAGGAGGGAAGGCCACCCTTGCCCCCCTCCCACTACTGGAGATCTCCATCTTGGATACTGATAAAGCTCGGAGGAGCTACTAGCTCCAACTCAAGCCTTGAAATAAAATGAGTCATTTAGCAGGTCACAAGAACTTAACGGTGGTGTGACCTGCCAGACTCAGCTCCCCCCAGGAAAAAGTCACTCAGCTCAGGTAGCAGCCCTAGGAGTGACTGTATTCACTGGGTAGTCAGAGCCAGAATCTGCCCCTCCCTCTTCCAGCCTGGACAATCAATTGAAATTCAGTAAACAGAAACCCAGAGAATGCCTCCAGGCTGTGCTCTGTGACTTTTTCACAAACTAGCCCCTGTGCCTTCCCACATAACTCTATTCCTATTTTTTAGCCACATCTCTCCCTAACCCTAATAATTTCTGGTTTTCCAAATTCTTCTTAGCCCATTTACATATAATTGTTTGATGTTGAATAGATGTATCTGTTGAACTCGATTGTATCTGTAGACTGTTGACTGTGCAAATTCAGACTTTGGTTGATGCTTGCCTTATAATAGAGTTCTAGCACAAAACTGGTGCTATTTTCATCTCAAATGGGTAGATTAAGCCAGAAAAACACAAGAAAAATGGTAAAACCGGGTATATCAACTGCCATTCATGATAATCAGGGGACAGAACAGATAATGAATAATCCAGAGGAAAGTTCCCAAATAGTTCTACAAACACTGCTGGCAAACTTGCTAAAATGAAAAGATTGAAAACATAAAAAGAAATCTGTATGAGCGTGATAGGTAGAGAGAGGAGGCAATCCAAAAGTTTATACAGGAATTTCAGAAGTGTGAGGAAGCTACTCAAAAACTGATACAGGATTTGCGTGAGCAGCTTGAGAATACTCAAAGAGAAAGGCAGGAATGGCATGAGCAGGTTGAGAACACTCAAAGAGAACAACAGGAATCCCACGTACGGGGGGAAGCTAATCAAAGAGTAACACAGGAATTGAGAGAGCAGGAAGAGAATACACAAAGATCAATAAAGGGATTCATGGAATCCATTAACAAAGAGCTGAAGGAAGTCAGGGAGTCAACAAATGAAATGCTGAATGGAACCCAACAGAAGGAATGGGAGTCCAAGGAAACCATAACCAATCAACTACGTGATTTGAGAATAAACACTGAACCCCAAGTTAAGGAAATAAAGAAGTTCATACAAGATCTAAACCAAAGCTTCAACAAAGAATTTGAAGCCATCAAAGCTGACCAATTAGAAAGAAAAGAGATGGAAAACAAAGTAGAACGTCTTGACAGCAGGTTAGGCCATGCAAAAGATCGAATCTCAGGGATTGAAGAAAGCCTAGATATTACAGAGAAAGAACATATAACCATCCAAGACAAGTCCAAGAAATATGATAGATCTATCCAACACTTGGAAGACACCATCAGAAAGCCTAATCTAAGGATAATGTGTGTAGAGGAGCACCTAGAAAGAGAAGTTAATGGTCTAGGAACTTTAACAGGATCCTAGCAGAGAACTTCCCAAACATGCAAAAAGATAGGCCTATTCCGATACAAGAAACTTTTAGAACCCCAAATAGACCAAACCAGAATAGGACATCCCACTGTCACATTATAATCCACACCGGATCAACTCAGACCAAGGAAAAGATCCTTAAAGCTGTGAAGGAGAAAAGATTAATCACTTATAAAGGGAAACCAATTAGAATCACCTCAGATTTCTCAGCAGAGACAATCAAAGCAAGAAGAGCCTGGAATGATGTATGCCAAGCCCTAAAAACAAACAACTATCAACCAAGAATACTGTACCCAGCTAAACTCTCCTTCATAACTGAAGGCCAAATAAAAACCTTCCATAGCAAAGAAAAATTGAAACAATACATTTCCACCAAACTAGCCCTACAAAAGATTCTTAAAGCTGTCCTACACATGGAATACCAACAAGACCAAAATAAAGGCCAAGAAGTGCACTCAAACACTGAGAATCCAAGAACCATAGGAAGAACCCAGTTTTCACAGCCCCCAAGAAGGTGGATTACATGGCAGGAACTCCCAAATACCTCTCAGTCCTATCTCTTAACGTTAACGGACTGAACTCTCCAATTAAGCGACACAGACTGTCTAGTTGGATTAAAAAAATAAGATCCTTCCATCTGCTGCCTTCAGGAGTCACATCTTGACTATAAAAACAAACACGTTTTCAATGTTAAAGGCTGGAACAAAATCTACCAAAAAAAAGGCCCCCATAAAAAGGCAAGAGTTGCAATCGTAATATCAGATAAAATATACTTCAAATTAAAATTCATGAGAAGAGATAAAGAAGTTCGCTGCATACTAATTAAGGGATCTCTCCTTCAGGAGGATATTACAATTCTAAATATCTATTCCCCAATCAATTAAATTAAAGAAAAAGTAAATGAAGGAAAAGAGAACATCTAGATTGTGAAATAAAGGAAAAGACAACAACCATATTGTGAAAGTTCTGGAAAGTGGAACAGAATATAACTACCTTGTAAAGTTCGTTTTCGACATTACAACTTGTACATGTCATTGTTGCAATCAGTCCAACTGCATCCCTAGTTAAATGATTTGTATTTGCCCTTCCCCTCTACGAATTATACCGACATCAACTACAACTTTGGTTTCCGGGTTAGGACCCAGTGTGGGGACGTAGGGAGAGTAGGGGAAGGGATGGGAAGGGGAAACAAAGAGGAGACAACAATGCTTGATAAGAACTCTACTTTTTATCTTGCCCATGTAATTGTAACTCCTCTGTATGGTATTCTCACAATTTAAAAAAGAAAAAAGAAAAAAAAGTAAATGCCTTTTCCCCTAGAATCATCTGAAAATATTTCAGCTCTGTTTGTGGCTAGATTTTAATCTAGTGAGACTTCTTTTAGATATCTGCCATTACAACTGTAAAATTATAAATATGGATAATGCAATCCATTAAACTTGAAGAAATTTGTTACAGCAGTCTTAGTTTAGTAAACTAAACTCAACTACACAGTTTTCCTGTTGCAACTACATGGACACCACATATCCTAGTTTCTGAGAATAAGTAAAAATTGCCACCAGTTTTGTACCCATGTATGATGTACATACTAATGCAATGTACATTGCATTAATGAAATCTTGAAATTCTAAAGAATATCTAAATAAGCAGCTCCCTGTCTTTATTTTCACATTTGGGGATCAGTAAGTACCAAAGACTAGGGTAGGAAGATGGAAATGAAATCTGTCTCCTGTTATTATATCTCATTTTGAGTGACAGTTCCTAAAATAATAAAAAAAAAAAGGTAAAACCAAAACAGAAATTCAATTTTTTATCCCTCAGGCCCTTCCATCAGAAATGAGAGAATCCAGTAAAGAAACAACAATTCCAAGATATTATTAGATATTATAGGATAACCAGATGGAGAAAAGAAAGATAACAAAAATGGACCTCCTGAAATAATGGGAAACAAAATCTACACCTAGAGACTGATATTGATAGAAAATAATTTCCAGTATGCTGTCTTTTATTTTTTAGGTTTCTTTACACCACAACTTTCCTTCCTCAGGAAATTACTCTTTATTAATATGCAAGTGTTTGCACCCTGTACCCCAGCAACAAATATTGTTTCTAAATGTAAACAAGCATGATCCTAAGAGTAACCAAGACTACTTTTTTTTTGTTACTATAGTAATAAATAAGAACGATAATGATCTTGGGAAATAGTAAAAAAAAATACTGAACTTTTTCATATCATTCTTCTTCTCCAACATGAGAAATCCTAGTCAACATATGTAAAACATTAATAAATGATTTTTATATTTTGTTGTTTACATTAAAGCAAATACACTTTTCCTCTTTGTAAGCCTGATCTTTGAAAGAGTCACACCCTCAAATTTATTTTATAGATAAAATTTTACTGCTGTGATTTAGGTGCTTTTCTCCCTTTCGGTGTTGCTCTCTACTATGTTGGCAACTACATAGACAAAAAAGATAAATTTAGTATGCTTATGTTAAAATTTTCGAAGTCATACTGTCTTCAAATATTTCTTTTCACTTCTTCACTGCTAATTAAAGTTTATTTGTTGTTCTTTAAATGACAACAAAAAAGTCATATTTTATTGTATATTGTCAGTGAAATCAGGTGGGTCTGTGATTGCTTTTTAATTAGTTTCACGTATTTCCTTGGCTATTTTCATTATTGCCTTTGTTCCAGTCTTCTAATCAGGAACAGGTTAAATAAAAAGATTATCCTAAGGAATAGGATGTTAGCGAGGATACAAAAAAAAAAAAGAAATTCATGGATAACTAAAGAGTTTCAGCTCCTAAGAGATTGAAAGGCTCAGAAGACATTTTGCTATTACTGGCATGGTTAAGATGACTTCAATGTTTTAGATCTGAAACGAAGTGAAAAGCATGTAAAATGTGACAGTTGTTCCAAACAATGATTTTGGCTTATACTTTCCTACTCCAATGAGATGAGTGACTACTCTCAATGAAAACTCTGACAAGGTTGGAGGGCATATCGACCTTAGGTTAGAAGGGTCAATGTTAGAAAGCCAAAGGAGCTTCCTAAAACAGCATTGCCTATCACTTAACAAGTATACTTATGGCATATAAACATATAAATGTGAATTGAGTGAGAATTGTTTGATTTACACAATTCACTGACAACTAAAACCAGAAAACACATCTCTACATTTATATAAACTAGTATATTTAGTGAGGATTTAATTTTTTTTAGAATATATATTTTAACATTCGTGGCAAAATATTAGTTTATTTTTAATTGTTTAATTTTAATTTTTTTTAGTCATGGGGCTTGAAATCTGAGACTGGATGCTATCCCTCAGCTTTTCAGCTCAAGGCTAGTGCCCTACCACTTAAGCCATTGCCAGTTTTTTGGTGGTTCAATGGAGATAAGAGTCTCATGGACTTTCCAACCTTGGCCTTTCTAGATCTGAACCTCTATAGTAGCTAAGTTTACAAGCATTAGACAATGGCCCCTAGCTACATAATTATTGTTTACATAGTTATGAAGAATTTAGTGGTAGTCCCATACATTTATATGTTGTGTAATGATCAAACTATATAATATCTATTAGTTGCTTTAAGTAATATTGCATTTTTAGGAGACTACTTAAAATACTTGTCTTTGGCTGTGTTGAAATATCTATTCTTAACTATAATAACTTTGCTTATTGTGGTATACAATTACTATATTTATTTTATTCATTGAAATCTGCTAATTAAGGTATAAAACATGAATGTAAAGTGAAAGAAATTCATGGTCCAATAGTTGTTTTAAGAAATCAAATATACCTTTTGTTTTCAATTATATATCTGTGGGAATGTGAAACATTAATTTGTTTAATAGTTAAAATTGATAACAGTTACATTATAACAAGTTGATTCAAACTTGTTTTTGAAAATTACACAACACAAATATAATTCCTCATTCTTCTACTACATAATTTAACTAACAGTAAAACAAAGCTTGATGTTAGTGGCCTCTTGTGTAGAATCCTAGAAAATCAGGAGGATAAGTCCTGAAGTTTTTGGTTCAAAGTCAGCCTAAACAGACAAAAATGTGAAAACATCTTCAATTATCCCGCAAGAAGAAGAATGTGGGGATATGGCTCAAAGAACAGGGTGTGATCATTCATTAGCAAAAAAAAATCTATGGAGACTATGAAATACTGAGTTTATGCCCCACAAATGTGTCTCACAGGTAGAGCACTTGCCTTGCCTGAATGAGGCCCTGGTTTGATTTCTCAGCACCACATAAGCAGAAAGAATAAAGCCAGAAGTGGCAATGTGGTTAAAGGAGTAGAGGCTCTAGCCTTGAGCTGAAGAGCTCAGGGAAATGGCCCAGGCACAGTTCAGGCTTCACGATCAGATCCCCCCAAAGAAAAGTACTATGAACATCAGTAATCAAGCCAAAAAAGTGGAAAAGATCATGAGAATGTTTTATAAATATATGGAAGATAAATAATTTCACAGAATTTTCATTCAGCAAAAGGAAAAGTCAAAGTTTCATTTGTATAATCTCATTTGACTGGTTTGTGTTGAAACCTGGGTATTAGGTTACACAAGAATGAGTATATTGGATTAGCTGACATAGCAGAGATTGCCTGTGACTATGCACCATCCAATACTGCAAAAATCACAAATCGTGCTTCCTAATTTAAATGAAACATCATGTTAGAGACTGTTCAGTCCACATAGAAGGAGGTCCTCATTTTGATGATTCAGACCAGTGCTTTCGTTGATAAACAGGCCTGATTTATTGCCTTTCCCTTGTGTAACTATACCTTCCTTAGCTGGCACCTAGCTAGGCTTCGAGCTTTACCCCCTGCCTTAATCTCACCTTTCTCGTGCTTCAAATCATTTCACATGTTATCTATGTCTTACCATCAGTTATTTTCTTACTAATTCCAGCTGGAAAACTCTTATGTTCATTTAAACCCACTATAACTATCCTAGTTATAATAGCGAGTAAAGTTTGAGCATTGGCCGAGGCTCTCATGTGTAGGTTTGCTCCCTAGTAAATCTGTGCTACACAATCACTTTATTTTCTCCATGGCTTTAGGTTCCTCAAAAGACTTCAATAAAAAGAGCTCCCCTATGACCAAGCAATCCCACTTTGTAAACCCAAATGTTTACAAACAAGACCACACTAAAGCAACCAGCACAACTATGTTTATTGCAGAATTATTTACCATAGCTAAGATATGGAACCAACCCAGATGCCCCTCAGTAGGTGAATGGATCAAGAAAATGTGGTATATATACATAATGGAATCCTATGCCTCCATCAGAAAGAATGACATTGCCACATTGGTTAGGAAATGGAAAGACTTGGAAAAAATTATATTAAGTGAAGTAAGCCAACCCAAACAAACAAATGTCCCATGGTTTCCCTTATTTGCAATATCTAGTATATGTATGCGTCAAGCACAAAAGGTCAGATAAGGTGATGTTAGGAAAATGAACCCTAAGATGTGTATTTTAAATGTTTTTTCTCTTCCATGCACTTGTTTCTAATGCAATTATAAGATTATTTCTTTGTTGTTTTGTATGTCCCTCTCTGACAGTAAAACCCCTGCTATCACTGTATTTGATGTCGGTATAAATTGCGGAGTGGAAGAGGAAAAACAAGTCGTTTAAATAAGGATACAGGTGGACCCATTGCAACAATGCAAGTACAAGTTGTCATGTCGAAAACGAACTTTACAATTTGGGGGGGAGGATTGGTTGGGGAGCAGGGAGAATGGGAAGGTATGGGAAAGGTAAGCAAAGGAGGAGGCTACAATGCTTGACAAGAAATGTACTCACTATATTGTCAGAGTATGGCTGTCCTTTTACTCTTTCTGAAGAATAACAATCTCTTTCTTGATTCTGATATTTTGCTGTTTAGTTTTCATGGCCTCTTCTTCTATGACATGGCACCTCTAGTCAGCCCCATCAGCTGCTCTTTCTATTCTTTCTTTGTTGAATTTCAGCTCACATGATTCATAGCTTACAATTACTATGCACTTCATCCTACTACATTTTTGCATCATGTCCAGCTCCTTTCTCTGGGCCTTGATTTCCATGTAGAGTGTTAGCATATTCTCCTGCCCTACTTTGTAGTCAGCAAGGATGGCAGCATTGCATCCTGTGCCTTCTTCAGCCTCTGATCTTTGTTCCTAAACTTGGGAAAGCTATATCAACAGAAATGTCTAACCACAATTTTTGTACAGCCCCTGCAGTCTTTGCTACATGTAGTTTGGCTTATCCGCTGGCCTCCTGAGAAAAATTCCCCCACTCTTTCTTGCCTGGAAAGCTGGTCTGGTTAAAAAGGCATCTTGCTCCTAAACCTGAGCCCATTTGGAAAGAAACTTACTTGGTGTTGCTAATTACAACATCGGCTATTAATGCTGCAGGGAAACAGCACTGGATCCATCATTCTCAATTGGAACAATATCTAGATAAGGCAGCACTATGTACAGTTCAGAGAAACTTAAAGAATCGATTTGGGAAAGATTTACCAAGTGTTACTGCTAACTACTGTTTTTATGGTTTACTCCTTATTATTTGTTATAATTGTATTTTAATTCTGTTGAGGGTAGGGGAGAAAAGGGAAAGTTTAGGATTTGTTCCAGAAGGAATCAATGATTTGATTGTACATGAAAACCAGTGGGGCCCCAATGGTCACCACGGTTCAATAATCAGTGTAGCCCCTTGGCTTGATATGCTGGAGTGGACAAGGCTTTCCACCAAATAGGACTGAGCATGCTGCTGGAGGGGATAGTGTGTCAAGTCCACATGGTGAGCTGTCACGTAGTGACTGGGCACTTGCAGTTTGAGATGGTTTAAAATTGTACGGCTGGAGAGCCATTGATGTGACAGAGGGGTACAGCCTATCTATAGGCTGTGTGTTCAGAATAATAGACCAGGAGAGAAAGAGGACAAAGTCCTGGTAGAAGATATTGGTGAGACTGTAGGATGAGAAAGCCCTGGAAGGAAACGGAGTTGAGAGAGAGTAGGAGGGGACGCATGACGATTGGCCACTAGGGTAGAGCAGGTCAATGGTGTGGAGGGTGGAGGGGACTGAAGAGAAGGAAGTGGTGGAAGGGGAATGGGGAAGAACAGGAAGATAGGAGAGGTGTGCAGAAAAGTTGGGAGGAAGGGAAAAGCAAAAGCCTTGCCCTTTGAAGTTTGGAGCTTTGGAGATTTTAATTTGGAGGGCTCTTGTTTTGCAGACCAAATAATAAAGGACAGGGCTGCCCATTGGTGATCTGAGGTGGTCGATGTTGCTCATGACTCTGGGTATCTAGTCCAGTACAAGATAGCTGCAGGTCCTTTTCTATTGTAAATAACTTTGTTATCTTAAATGTGTCTCTAAGGATTGTCTTGATTTTATGGGTCCTAATATATAAGTTCATATGGAGCTTAAAGTCCCAAAGCCTATGAATTTTCTAAAATGTTACAAAGTAATAATTCTTGGGAAAACTCAATGGAACAGAAATATCACAATGTCAAATGATATGTCATGATTATGTAAGGTTGTGACAATTATTTTTTGATGTCATAATGTTGACGATGTCACAAGATTTTTGTGATATCCCTATGGGTTGTCTAACTGCCAATGATTATATGAGCTCAGAAAGGGATTGTGAGCTCTCCAAAGGCATGTGTTGGCAGGAATGTGATGAATTCCTAACAAGCTTTTGATGGTCAAAATGTGGTAAAGTGGTCATGACCTCTGACAATATTATGTCACAATTACCATGACGTCACAGTGTTTTTATAATATCACATGTCATAAATATTATGTGCTTGAAAACAGAATATGAGGTCACAAAGAGTCTGAGTATCACATTGGCAGCATTTCAAAAATTATGACGAGGGGATAAGCTTGTGATTTCATACTGGTGATGAGGTCACTATAGGTTTCTGATGTTGCAATGGAAGGTGTGTTGTCCGTAATCCACAATGAGGATATAAGTAAATAAAGGGACTTTGATGTCACAAAGGAAGCCTTGTGTTTTTTTTCAATGGTTCTGAGAGGTCGTAACAAGTTGGGATGTCTCAATGTGATAATCATGTCACAACAGCAATGTGATGTCAAAATGTTTTTGTGATGTCACAGTGGTTATGACATCAGCAATAGGATAATGATGTGACCACACTTGTAATATTTCAATCACAGGTATGATTTCAATTGCTACTGTTTTACAATGAGGACCTGCTTTCAAGGAAGGAGATAGGAGTCCCAAAGCACATGAGTTTTCTAACATGTGATGGAGTTAAAATATGTTTGTGAAAACAAAATGGGACAATGATATCCCAAAGAAAATGTGGTGTCACCATACCATGACATAATGATTTGATGTCATAAATAGCTGTTGATGCCATAATTGTGATGAGGTCACAGAAGGTTTCTGAGGTCACAATGGGATGCTGAAATCAAAATGTCATGGTAGATCTCTATTGTCATTTATTCTAAATGAATACATAAGTTCAAAAAGGGATTGGGGTATTTCCAAATGCAGGTCTCAACACAAATGCGAGAAAGTCCAAAGAGGTTTGTGATGTGGCTATGTGACACAATGTTCATGACATCTGGCAGTGTGATGTTACAGCAGTCATGCTGTCACAGTGGTTTTCTATGACATGTCATACATGAAATATTAGGAAGTTGAAAATAGATAATGAGCCTACAAATGGCCTAAGATATCACAAAGGTAATATTTTATCAAAATTATGAGAACAGGAGTTTGTGATGTCACAATGGATTATTGATACCACAATGGTTATGCAGTCACAATGGGTTTCTGATAACAAGACACATGTAACATTTGAAACAAAAGGATTTCATATGATACACATCCATATTGGATGTATGATGTAACAATGCATATGTAATATCATAATACTATTATGAAATTGTAGTATTGTGAGGCCAAAATGAGCTGATGGTGTCATACCAGGAATGTGACGTCCAAATAGTGATGATGTAACAAGGGGTTTGTGATATTACCATGGCATATCTGATCTCAATTGTCACTAGTTCACAAAGAGAATATGGGTAGAAAAAGGGATTGTGATGTCACAATGGACTTGTGTTTATTCCAAGGAGCTAAGAAATAGTCCTAGGCTAAGAAGTAATCATGACATGATATTTTGACATCACATTATAAGGGTGATATTACTGTCCCATGGGGTTTTCACAAACCTATAATTGTCACAATGTGATCATGATTTCAAAAGGGCAATGTAACATCATAATGGGTTTGTTATATCAGAGGGGTGATTAGGTCAAATTGTGTTTGCGATTAAAAAAAGTGAGATTGAAATAAGACAAGCACTTCTTCAATTTTATTTGCTCCTAGTTCAGGAGTACAGGAGTTCAAGGAAAGAGCTGGGAGTCCCAAAGGCCAGGAAATTTCTAAAATATTATGAGAACATACTAGGTTTGGGAAAACACAATGGGCAGTTATATCATAATGGCAATGTGATGTAAAAATATGATGTAATAATGTTTTAATGTCACAGTTAGTTGGTGGTGCCACAAGCATGTTGAAATCACGATACATTTGTGAAGCCACACTTGGTTGGTGATGTCACAATGGAATGCCAAAACTCAATTGTCTTTAATGCACAAATGTTCACAAAAGGGCTGTGATGTCTACAATTAATGGGTTGTAAGCAAAGTTATGAACTCCTAACTTATTTCATTATATACTTCATTGTAAAGATGCTGTCCAAAGAGATTTATTCTATTTATTTATTTATTTATTTTACTGTGAAAATTCTGTACACAGGAGTTACAATTACATGGGCAAGGTAATGAGGACCTTTCTTATCAACACTTTTCTTCCCCCTTTGTTTCAACTTCCCATCCCTTCCCACTTCTCATCCCCACTCCCTGACTCCTCTCACTTGCGTCGCTTACCCCTTCCCTACCCTCACCCACACCCCACGTCTGGCCAAAGTCATAAAGTTCATTTTCGACATTACATCTTGCACATTTCATTGTAATGGTTCCACCTCTATTCCTATTTAAACATTTTTTTTTCCTTTCTGCTCCACAAAGTATACCAACAACAAATACAATGAAAACAGGGGTGATGTCATGGGGGAGGGACATACAAAGTAAAATAAAATCATCTTATAAATGTGTTAGAAACCATCGCAAAAAAGAAAAAAAAAAAAACACATTTGGGTCCTTACCTTGCACTTCATTTCACCTAACATCAACTTATTTGACCATTTCTGCTCCTCCTCGAAATATACTAGTTATTGCACATAAGGGAAACCATGGGACCTATGTTTTTTGGCCCAGGCTTACTTTACTTTACATAATTTATTCTGTCTTTCCATTTCCTAACAAATGGGGCATTGACATTCTTTCTAGGCCCCAAAAACAATAAACCAAAGATGTTGGAGTTACATGAGTAAAATAATTAGTACACTGTCTATTAAGAATTATTACTATAATATATAATATATATATACCTACATGTTATATATATTATATGTATATAAAACTATATAATAAATATTATATACAAATATATATGTACCTACATATAGATAGATATATACATGTATGTACCTATATAATAAGTATTATATTGGTGTATATGTAATATATAATTCATAAATGTGTAATGTAAAATATGAAATATATAATATATAGAAAACATGTAAATATAGATATGTACATAATATGAATACATATAATATGTATATATATATTACATATGTCATATATAATATATAGGTATATATATACAGATATATACATATAATATTTACCTATGTAGGTTAACATAAATGAATATATACAGATATTTACCTATAAAATTTAGGTATATATAGGCAGATATATATATGTATACATAGATATATATATATATGGTATATAAATATACAGAATATATTACATATTATATTAAATAAAATTTATATTATATAAATATCTAACTTTATGACATATTTATATTTAATATATACCTAAAAATACATAACATAGTTATTATATATAATACATATGCTTATATATTATATGTATATATCCATATATACCTATATTATATTACATATTTTATGGAATATATATTTATATCTATAGATATGTATATATATATAAATGATAATATGTTTATTATTCATTTTATATAATCTATATTTGATATATTTTGTTATAATATTATTTATAATAATATAGAGTACATATTGTATATATAAATATATGTATATATACAAATATTGTAAATGTTATATATACAAATATATAGAAATATATATTATATATACTGTGTATGCTTATATAATACATATACAATATATAGAATATATGAATACATATACATATCTAATATATAAATAATGTCTTTAATTTACATATATATGCATCTATATACATACATATCCATATATAAATATATATGAATATATGTATAAACATGTACATATATACATGTTTATACATATGAACTATATATTCAAGAAAATATATTCTCCCTCTCTATATCTCTCTATCTATCATATTTTTTTGATCAGTTCATCTACTGAAGTTTTGGGGGTGAATAATGCTGTGATAAACATTCTTATGCTGATTGATGTTTTATGGCCTTGTTTGTGACCATTTGTGCCAATGGCCAAACATGGGATTGCTGGATGGTGCATGAGCTCTATGCATTGTCCCTTGAGTAGCTTCTATACTCCTTTCAAAGGTGGTTAAACAAGTTAATTCTCCCACCTCACGTGAACTAGGGTATACATTTGACCACATACATTCCAGGATCTTTTATTAGAGTTCTTGATCATGGTCATTTTAACTGAGATGATGTGGAATCTCAATGTTGTGTTGACTTGCAGGTCTTTTGTGGCTAGAGAAGTTGAGCATTTCTTCATGTGTCTGTTGGCTATTCTTATTTCCTCTTCAGAGATGTCTCTCTTGAAGTCTTTTTAAATAAGTTTTTTTTTATTGTAAGATTACTCTATATATCTTAGCTATGGTAAATAATGCTGCAGTAAACATAGTTGTGCTGGTATATTTAGTATTGTCTTGATTGTGATCATTTGGGTAAATGCCCAAAAGTGGGATTGCTGGGTCATAGAGGAGTTCTACGTGGAGTATTTTGAGGAATCTCCATACTGTATTCCAAAGTAGATGCTACTCAGTAAATGAATAGATCAAGAAAATGTGGTATATATATATATATATATATATATATATATATATATATACACAATGGAATTAAATGCCTCCATCAGAAAAAAATGATGTAGCTCCATTTGCTAGGAAATGCAAAGACTTGGAAAAAATTACATTAAGTAAGTAACTCAGTGCAAAGAAAAATAGGTCCCATTGTTTCCCATATTCGTAGTACCTAGTATATCTGAAACATGCAGAAACGTTAAAACAAGTTGATGTTAGGCAAAATGAACCCCAAGATAAGGACCTAAATTTTTTTTTTCTTTATTGCTATTGTTTCTAACATATTTTATAAATATTGCTTTGTTGTTTCGTTGGACCCTTGCAGACGGTATCACCCGTGTTTTCACTGTATTTGGTGTTAGTATAATTTGTGGAGGGGAAGGGATGAACAAATTGTTTAAATTGGAATACACGTGGACCCATTGCAACAAGGAGATGTACAAGATATTATGTCGAAAAACAAACTTTTCAACTTTGTCAGGGAGGTATGCGGGGTGAATGGGTATTGTAGGAGGAAATGGGAAGGGATAGTACGGGGAAACAAAGAAGGATGCAACAATGCTGAAGTAGAAATGTACTCATTTCATTGCCCATGTAATAGTAATCCCTCTGTATGGTATTTCCACAATAAAAAAAGAATACTGTGCAGAGAGGTAACAGTTACCTGAGCAAGGTAATGAGTACATTTCCTATCAAGCATTGCCTCTTCCTTTGTTTTTTTTTTTTTTGTTGTTGTTGTTTTAATTTAATTTTATTTTATTTGAGAACATACTGTACAGAGGGGTTACAATTACATGGGCAGGATAATGCATACATTTCTTACCAAGCATTGCAGCCTCCTCCTTTGTTTACCCTTCACCTCCCTTCCCAGCCTCCCCCCTCCCTCCCACCCAATCATACCCCCCCTCACCCCCCCAAGAAGATGTGGTATATATACACAATGGAATTCTATGCCTCCATCAGAAAGAATGACATTTCCCCATTTGTTAGGAAATGGAAAGGCTTGGAAAAAATTATATTAAGTGATGTAAGCCAGGCCCAAAGAAACATAGGTCCCGTGGTTTCCCTTATTTGCAATATCTAGTATAGGTATGAGTCAAGCGGAAAAAGTCAGATAATGTGATGCTAGGAAAAGGAAACCTCAAATATGTATTTTAATGTTTTTGTTTCTTTCATGCATGTGTTTCTAACGCATTTATAAGATTATTTCTTTGTTGCTTGTATGTCCCTCCCCCACAGTGTAACCCCCGCTTTCACTATATTTGATGTCAGTATAACATGTGGAGGAGATGGGGACAAACAAGTCGTTTAAGGATTCAGGTGGACCTGTTGCAACAATGAGAAGTACAAAATGTCATGCCTCTTCCTTTGTTTTGCCCTACCATCCCTTCTGCCTGGACAACTACATTCTCCGCTCACACACCTATTGCAAAGTTCCATTTTCAACAAAGTGTCTTGTAGACGTCATTGTTACAATGGGCAACCTGTATCCCTATATAAACTTTTTTTTCTCTTTCTCTCCCCAAATTAGAGAAGTGTATATAAAAGATGCAATACACCGACATTATATACAGTGACAACAGGAGTTATACTGTAGGGGAGGGACATACAAAGCAAAAAAAAAAAAAAAAAAGAAAAGAAACAAGTTATTTGCTATAACTAGTATATGTCTGGGCAAGCAAAAAGTCAAATGCTATGTACATATTGACCAGATAAGATGATGTTAAGTGAAATCAACACCAAGGTAGCGAAACAAGTGGTTTTATCTTTCTTGCTATTATTTCTTTGTAAGTCTTTAACCCATTTATTACTGGAGCGGCTGTTTCTTTGAGAATTTATTAGTGCTGGGTTCAATTTTGTGAGTTCTAATTATTTTTTAGGTAAGAGACCCTTGTCTGTTGGATGGGTAATGAAGATTTTTTCCCAATCTCTCGGCTTTACTTTCACCTTGGTAGCTATGTACTTTCTCCTGCAGAAGTATGCTTTTGCTTGAAATCCCTTTTGTCCAACCTATTCTTTGAGTTTTTGTGTTTCTGGGTCTTTCTTCAGAAAAATTTGTCCATTGTCAATGAACCCTAGAATAACTCCTATTCCTTCCTCTAATGTTTCCATGTGTCTGCTTCCATGGTGAAGATTTTGATCCATTTGGAATTGATTCTGGTACAGGGTGATATATAAGAATTTAGGTTCATCTTTTTTGTTTACTAAATTTGGAAAGAGGCTGTCTTTCATCCATTCCATCGTTTTAGCTCCCTAATATAAGTTTAGGCAGCTACAAGTCTGTGGGTTCATTTCTAGGTCTTCAGTTCAATTCCATTGTACCTCAGGTCTATTCTTGTGCCAGGAAAAAGCTGCTTTGATTACTATAGCTTTGTATTGGAATTTGAAATTTTGTATTGATATTCTCCCAGCACTGTTCTTTCTGCTAAAGATTGCTTTTGTTATTCAGTGTTCAATGTGAATTTGGGGGTTGCTTCTTGTATTTCATTTATGAATGAGGTTGAAATGTTGATAGGTATTGCATTAAATTTGTAGATAGCCCTTGGCAGAATTGGCAAATTATTGGTTTTCAAATCTCTCCATTTTGTTGGTATATGAATCAGCTATAAACTTGCATCTGAGTACTATCTTCGCTGTGTCCCAGAGGAACATGATATTTGTTAAATATCATGAGCATTTGAATGTCCATTTTAATGTGTTCCATGACCCCCTGGTGATTCAACAAGGTGTTGTTCAGCCTCCATGTGTTACAGGATTTTCTTGGGTGGCTTTTGGTGCTGATTTCTCCTTTTATTCCCTTGTGTTTTGAGATAATGCAGGGGATAATTTCAATGTCTCTGAATTTGGACAAATTTTCTTTGTGACCTAAAATGTGATCTATTTTGAAGAAAGTTCCATGAGCTGCTGAGGAGAATATGTATTCGGATGCTGATGGGTGTTATATTCTGTACATGTCTGTTACGTCTAGTTGGTCTATGCAGTTCTTTATATCTGAGGTTTCTCTCTTGTGCTTTGCTGTGTTGTTGTATCCAGCTAGATAGTGGTGATTTAAAGTCACCAACAATTAATGTCTTTCAATCTATATGAGATTTTAGGGCAATTAGTGTTCCTTGGATTAATTTTGGTCCTCTGTTTTTGGTGAACAGATATTTAAAATTGTCAAATACTTCTGAAGGAGTGATCCCTTAAAGAATATGTAATGATATTCTATATCTCTTCTTGCTAATTTTAACTTGAAGTCCATTTTACCTGACATTTTGATTTCACCTCCCACCTGTTTATGGTGATGTTCGCTTGTTAGATTTTACTCCATCCTTCCATTTTCACAAGACGTTTGTTTTTGTGGACAAGGTATGTTTCTTGAAGGTAGATTTTTTTATCCAAGTAGACAATCTATGTCCCTTAATTGAAGAGTTGATTCCAGTTAAAACTGAGAATTAGGATTGATGTGTTTGGTAATTGCTGCCATGGTATCCATCTTCTCTGGGGCTATGCCCACTGGATTCTACCTAGGATTCTTAGACTCTTTGTTTGGGGGCTGCTCCTTGGCTTTTATTGTGCTCTTGCTGGTTTTCTATGTGTAGGATACATTTACATGTATTTTATAATGCTATTTGGTGGAGATATATGGTTTCAGTGTTTGTTTTTTCTGAAAGATTTTCATTTGTCCTGATGCTATGAAGGAGAATTTAGCTGAGCGGTGTATTCTTAGTTGATAATTGTTTGTCATTAGAAGCTGGCAGGCATCATTCCAGGACCTTATTTTTGGGGGAGGTCCATTCGTGGGGCCTGAACTCTGGGCCTGGGTGCTGTCCCTCAGCTCTTCATCTCAAGGGTAGAGCTCTTCCACTTGAGCCACAAAGCCACTTCTGGCTTTTTTCTTTTTGCTTATGTGGTGCTGAGGAGTCAAACCCAGGGTGTGAGCCACCTTCCCAGGCCATTCCAGGCCCTTTTAATTTCATTGACTCTGCTGAGAATTCTGAAACTTTTCTGATTGGTTTCCTTTTATAGGTGATTAGTTTTTCTTCCTAAAAGCTTTACTCAGCCTTTCCATTGTCTCAATAGATCCTGTGTGGATTACAATGTGACAGTGTGATGTTCTATTCTGGTCTGTTCTATCTGGTGTTCTAAAATCTTCTTGTGTCTGAATGGACATATCATTTTGCATGTTTGGGAAGTTCTCTGCTAGAATCCTGTTAAATAAATGTCCTAGACGTTTCACTGCTCTTAGCCTTCCTCTACAACCATTAGCCTTAAATTAGGCCTTTTGGTGGTCTCTTCTAACTATTGAATAGATCTATCATATTGCTCAGATTTGTAGTTTTTTTTTTTTTTTTTTTTTTTTATAGTGTCAAAGCTGTCTTCAGTACCAGAGACTGGATCCCCTGCACAGACTAAACTACTCTCAAAGGCTTTCTATTGTGTTCTTATTTCCTTTCCTTCTAATTGGTCGAATTTGATGGCTTCAGATTCTTTGTTGGAGCTTTGTTTTACGTCTTGTATGGACTTCTTTTCCTTCTTAATATGGTTTTCAGTATGTATTCTAAAATCTCTTGATTGGTTATAAGTTAATTGGACAAACTTTCCTTTCATTGGGCTTCACTCAGCATTTCCTTTGTAGCCTCTAGGGATTGCCCAAGCTTTCTGTTTATGGATTCCATTAATGCATCTATTAATCATTTTTTTCTCATCTTGCTCAAGCAATTCCTCATTTACCCTTTGATAAGCCTCTCAGGCTCATTAATTCCTGTATTAATCTTTCATTGGCCTCATCATGCTCTTGCATTTCCCTATCACGTTCACACAGAGTCTTTTGCAGGCTTTCAAACTTTTCATTCAACATATTGTACCAGTAGTGTTTGTAGAGGGTTTTGGGAACTCTCCTCTGGATTATTATATTTATTTATTATATTATTTTTATTGTGAAAATACTATACAGAGAGGTTACAATTACATAAGCAATTAATGAGTATATTTCTTATGAATCATTATTGCCTCCTCCTTTGTTTCATCTTCCCATTTATTCCCATCCCACCACCACTTCTGCACTAATGTTGTAAAGTTCCTTTTTCGACATTAGGTATTGCACATCTCATTTTTACAATGAGTCCACCTGTATTCCTGTTTAAACAATTGGTTTTTGCCTTCCCCTCCACAAATACAATGAAATCAGGCGTTATTTCTTGGGGGGCATGCAAATCAACAAAAAAAATCATAAATATGTTAGAAAAAAATATTTGAGACCTTATCTTGTAAATTTGTTTAACCAATTTGGAAAGTAGTATTGGAGGTTCCTCAAAAGACTTCATATAGACCTCCCCTTGACCCAGTAATCCCACTTTGGGGCATTTACCTGAAGAATCACAAGCAAGACCAAGACCATATTAAAGCTACCAGCACAACTATTTTTATTACAGCATTATTTATGATAACTACGATACGGAACCAGCTCAGATGCCCCTTAATGGATGAGTGGATCAAGAAAATGTGGTATATAGACACAATGGAATTCTCTGCTTCTCTCAGAAAGAATGCCATTTCGCCATTTGTTAGGAAATAGAAGAACTTGGAAAAAATTATATTAAGTGAAGCAAGCCAGGCTCAAAGAAAAATAGGTCTCATTGTTTTCCTTATTTGCAATAACTAGTATATGTTTGAAACAAGGAGAAACGGTCAGATAAGTTATTAGGCAAAATGAGCCCCAAGATAAGGACTCCCACTCATTGTTAGTGGGAGTAGAGATACCTGGCCATACCATTTTTCTTGTCTTTCTCCACCGTGTTCTGCCAATTTTTGTATGAAGGCAAAACCAATACTGTGCTAGCACACTGTTTTAGTAAATCATCAACCTAAGCTCTGTAGTTGCACAAATTGTTTAACACACTCAAAATAAGTACATGTACAATCCAGTTCATTAGATACAATCTAGTTCAACAACAAACAACTAGGGATACCTAGACTAAGAAAATCAAAGAAGAAGTCAGAAGAGCAGAAATTAGTAAGTTCAGGGAGAATTTTGAGGAGAAAATAAAATTAGAGACATATGGGAATGGACAGGGAGAGAGATAGCATAATACCTAAATGCTGAGGGAGGTAATGGATAGAAGGAAAGGAAAAGGGAGAGACAGGAAAAGGAAAAAGAAAACATTTTTAAAATGAAACACTTAAAAATGTATAAAGGAAAAATACAACTAAGGGATTTAATGATGAGTGTTTGTGAATTAAGTATTCAATACATTAATTAGTATGTTCACAATTAAGAATAAGATCAAATAATTGAATATGGATATATATCTGAAGATGAATTGAACAGCTACTAAATATAGCAAAGGAAGCACAAAAGTACCAAGAGAAAAAAGTAAAAACAATAAAATAACTAAAATAAAAATGATGAAAAATTAGAAAACAATTTTTTAATAATTCTAAAAACAGATAGACAAAAGTGTTCTTTAAGTTTTTTTTTCAGGCTGGATCTTCTATCTTCCCTGAGTCCTTAACCAGTTTATTGGTGCTCTGGTTTGCTTACAGTGTTTGATTTTCCTGTGGCTTCATTGGTTTCTTAAATGTTTGTTTCAGCAGGCAGAACAATGCTCTTCCTTACTAGAGATTTTATAACACCTTCCCAGGGTAATTCAATGTGATGGTGAATTCCTTTGAGTATCACAAAAGAGAGAGATGGCTGTTTCTTCTAGCTTGGAGTTACTCTGATGGGGCTAGGCTCAGGGTAATGTTGAGGCCTGTCAGAATGTGTAGCTTTTCCCTGCAGGGCTAGCTCCTGAGACACTCATATAGACCAGCCTGGAGCCATTGTCAGGATATATATTTACTGTTTCCAATTTTTTTCTTTTACTCTCAGGCAGCTAGGTCTGCTGACTGTGCTACATTGTGGTGGGATAGCCTTGTACCCAGTGATTAAAGTCAGTCATCTACGGGTAGAAATTCCTCTGCATGGAAAGTAAAACTATCTCCTTGCCTGGATCTGAAGCTGGCATGTCAGGTTCCTTTCATCCGTTAAATGGATCCTACTGGTTTCTTCAAAAGTCTTATTATGGGGTGTTCTGTCATGTCTTTGTCTGTATCAAGGAAGGAGTTCTCCTCTTGTGGTTGGGGAGTATATACTTTCCCCACTCTTGCTCTGTGGAAAGGACTAAGGAAGTCTTGCTTGTGTGGTACTCAAGCCTTCCCATGGGTTTCCAGGCCATCTATGGTCTGCAAATGTCTGTGATGAGCAGGATGAAGATGTTTGCTCCTTGTCAGTTTTTGCTGGTGGTGAGTTTAATCTTCTCACAAGCCACATCTGGTGACTGTGTTCTGGGCTGTATTTGTTGATGAGGTGGCAATGGTAGCAGCTGCTGTAGTTACTGCTAAGGACAATTTTGAGAGCTCAAGTCTGTCTCCATAACCAAGCTGCAAGCATTTTTCCCATCTGACCAAGCTCTCTGTACTATTTTAGCACATCATGTGAGTCTAAAGTCTTGGACTTTGCACTGGAACAATAAAACTGGTTTCTGTGAGAGATGTTGATTAAAACAATTGGGACCGCTAAGCACTTTTAAAAATTACATGTCCTTTGTGACACAATAGTCTCTAGTATACCCATATATTCATTGTGAATTACAGACAATTGAGATTCAACCTGCCATTGTAACATCAAAACCTTTGGTGACAACAACTGTCTCACATTGTCCTTATGATAGCATCATATCATTGTGATATCACAAAACTTACAATCATATCATACCCTTTGACATCACATTGCATTGTGACATCATGAACACTTTGTAAATGCCTATTCTGCAATGTCATCCTATTTCAAATGTGGCATGTGTGTTATCAGAAACCCATTGTGAACTAATCAGCATTGTGACATCACATTGCCATAATGATATCAGTAACCCACTGTGCCATCACAAACCTGTCTTCTCCGCAAAATTTCTTTGCCATGTGATACTTTAGGCTAATAATTTTTCAATTTGTGAGCTAATAATTTGTTTTCAAACTGATAATATTTCAGATATGACATGTTATAAAGGACTTCTTCTGTGATATCAAGGCCACTCTGACATCACAATGCCACAGGTCATGACCATTCTGTCCCATAGTGAAATCAGAAACCTGCTAGCACTTCATCACATTTTTCACAATACATACTTTAGAGACATCATAGTTCTTCTGTGAACTCATATATTCATTATAAGTTAGTGAAAATTATGATCCTGTATACCATTTTGCTATCCATACCTCATTGTGACATCTCAAACCTAGCGTGATCTGATCACAGTAGGCATCAACAGCTAATGGTGACTTCAAAACATTATTATGACATGATATTTCGACCACATTTTCATTGTGATATCATTGTCCCACAGTGTTTTCAGAACACTTTAATTGCTGTAAGGGAAATCCTCCCAGAAGGCTCATTTTGAGATATAGTATATCGTAATAGTTATAATAGAGTTTACAGGTTGCAGTAGCCAATTGTTTCAAAGACCTACATCAAGCAAAGAAAAGTAACACAGCTAGGAAACATGCTAAAGAGAAACAAAAAACAAAAACCATGCCAACAATGGTATGGATAGCTTACTTGGGCTGCAATGATGACCGAAGCTGAGCCAGGAGACAGGACACAGGACATGATCAGTGAGACAATTGGCATGACGTAATGATGTCTAAGTTTGTTCAGACCTAAGTAGGTCGGTGCAGAGGTCAGATCATCAGGAAATTCCCAGTCCAAGCAAATCCAGTTACCTATCAGCCAAGTACCCGCACCTGTCTCCAGGGTTATGGTCGTGCACACTACCTTGGAGTTAGGTGATAGGCAGGGTTTTTTTTCCCACCAGCATGAAAGCAAGATGCTAGATTCCACAATCAACCATGTGGCCACTAAGGTGATGGCCAGAACTGACCTCCCTACTTCATCATGACCTCATAACATTTTAGATATCAAGCTCCTTCCTTGAACATTGTGAACATTGAATTCATTGTGAACTAGTAGCAACTGAAGTCGAACATATCATTGTGATATTACAAGCTCATTGTGATATCCCAAATACATTGGGACCTCATCAGCACTGTGATATCTAATTACTGATGTGACATCATGATCAGATTTTGACTTGAAGTTCCTTCTGAGAACTACATGTTGGAGCTTTCCAGAATTTACCTGTTGGCAACTTTCTATATACAAGTTTGTCAGGCAGGGGCCCCAATGGTTTTCAAGATAGGTTTTGCTGCTGGCAAATTACCACCATGTCAAATAACCAGATACAAACAGAAGGTTTGAACATGTAATTATTTTCACAAGATCAGTATCCACATTTACACATACGTTACCACTTTTTTGTTCCATTCTTTAATCTTAACGAGTAGTAGCACTAGAAACACCACTGATTTTAGAGTGGTTTCCTGAGCTACCTGATCAGCTCAGTTGTTTCCCTGCATCTACATGATCTCTAGTTTCTTTAACTCCTTTTTATTATTCTGAACCTGTTTGGAGTTTGGAGACTTCTTCCATTTATACTCCTGCTTTTCACTCATTACAGCTTGGTTTTATGATTCCAATCTCCTTTTTTAATTCCTCCTGACCTTGCAAGTGTTCTTCCAGGGTCACAGGAAAGTTCCTTTGAATATCAACTGCTGCTCTTTCAGCAGGACTTTTGCTTGCTCTTCATCTCCTCCGTTCAATTCTCAGTGGTGCTATTGAGAGGGGTTTTTTTCACCTTCCTCTGTTTCATTGGGACATACCACTTCTGCATTACATTTATGGTGAGGATCTTGTCATTGTCTTTGTGTTTTCCTCTAGTAGCTCCTCTTTCTTGTTTTACACTTCCTTGTATTTTTATGACAAGTCTTTCCACTGTTTAACTCTTGTTTTTTTTTGTGCCTAATGCTGTTTTTCCCAGGTATTCCCCATCAAAATATGAGTGTCCTTAACTCTTTCGAAAGAGTAACAATCCGTATTTTGACCCATTTATTATTCTGCTCACTTTTCTTGGCCTCTTCTTCAAAGACAAAGGAATTTTTTGTCTATTGTTCTAAATGGCCTTTCAGTTTTTCCTCTGGTGCTTGGAATTTCTGCTCACACCCTTCAAATGTAAAAGCTTAATGCCCTCTTGTATCATGACCAGCTCCTTTTACCTGGCCTTGATTTCATGTACAGTGTCAGGATCTTTTCCTGGCCTTGCTTGAAGTCAGCAAGGATGGAAGCATTGATGTCCTTGTCATCTTCAGCCTGCGACCTGTGGGATCAACCTTTGCATCAGGCACACCTTTTCTGATGTACTTGGATTTCATTTGATTCTGCGTTTTTCTCAGTTTCATTTTGTGAATTTTTGTTCTTATTTTTGACTCTCACAATTTTATGATTTATGTCTTCAAATCTTTTCTTCACATCTGATAATTCTTTCTTTTCTCCACTGTGCTGTTTAATGCACTTTTAACTATTTGTGGATTTTGATTGGCATGTATTTGAGATTTAGAATATTTTTTAGCCTGTGTTTTCGAACAGAAATATGTGAAATTTTTCATCACCATATTTTTTCTTAAGTTCAGTGGCATGATTTTTAAGTTTACCATAGTTGGATTTCAGACTCCCGAGCTCATTTGCCTTGTTCTCAGGAGATATAATCACAGTTTCCCAGTGGCAACCTGCCTACTTAACGTGTCATTTTTAATCCTTCTCTTCCTTGGAAATTCCTTTTTCCCTTGCTGTTTACTTCCACTAAGCACACAGATCTAGTCCTAGAGGATCTCTATTGATATTTGCAAATGAATTAAACTGTCTTCACCATGAGTCTCTTGATCCCTATCCTGGAGCTGCTATGTGAAACCCCTTCTTAGACTGTTTTTTTTTTTCCCCACTGCATAACTGTTATGAAACATCTGTTGGGCAACTGCTACCAACACAGATAATACCTTTTCTAAAACCTTCTAAATTGTGAAGTTTTTTTCCAAATATCTGGGCCGACGGTGTAGTGAAAGATATATTGAGGGCTCTTCAATTATCCTGGGCCTCAGGGTCTAAAGGCATATAGTTCCTTTAGGCCTCTTGGAGGATTTCTAGAAAAGCATTAGGGGATTCATTGGGGAAGGATAGTCTCATTCATCTTAATTAAATTAGTTGGATTCCAAGCCGCTGCCCTTATCCTGCTAACAGGCTTGCAGTATTGCTAAGCACATCCTTACCGTGACTGCTGTTCTACTCCCAGCTTGGTTGAGTTTGGGGAAAGACTTGCTCCAATAGAAATGGGTCTTCAGTGGGGGAATGATCCGGTCCAAGGACCGCCTTCAAGCCACTGTGCCGGATTCGCTCTCTTCCTCCCAGATGGAAAGCACCTGTGAAAGTTGCCCTCAGTCATCCCAGGTGAGCTGATGTAAAGAGATGTGGCCCTGGGCTTTTTCAGAAAAGGATGGATTGTGCTATTTCCCCTTATACATGACACTAATTGTAAAGGGAGCAAGTATTACAAGGTTAGTTTGCCCACCGTCACCCCAATGTGCCTGTTGTGTACCACCTCAGGCTGCTTCAAGAAACTAATTCTGGTATGGAGGGACTGAACATCAGAGATGCTGATGGCACAGATTAGGAGGACGTGTCTTCTTCTGGGGGATCCTGTAACACCAGAAGGTATATATTTCAGTTACAGGAACTTTCACATATTGTACTCCCATCCTGGAAAAAAAAGGAGTAAGCAGATGTTTATACAGGAAACAGAACTATCAGCACACACAAATAGCCATAAACCCTAAACCCACATGTCCAATATCTCTCAGTGATGCCCTCTTGAGGAAGTATGAGTTGATCTCTGGCGAGATCCCATAAGGGCTACTGAAGAGATCCTAGATGACCTCTGGAGAAGGTCCCAGATGGCCATTCAAGGAGGCTACAAAAGACCACTCAAGGTGGTCTCAGATGGCTTTAAAGAAACTCCAGATGACCTCTGGAAGTCTCTAGTTGACCTCCGGAGGACATCTGAGATGACCTGTTGAGAACGCCTAACATGACCCCTGGAAGAGGTCACAGATGCCTTCTCACTTAAGTGCCTTGATGACCAGTGGAGGAATTCCCAATTGGCCTCTTCAGGGACCCCAAATGACCACCAGAGGAATTCCCAGGTAAACTATAGGACAGGCCCCAAATAGCCTCCCAAAAAGACCCAAATTTCCACTCGAGTCAGTCCCAGATGTCCTACCAGTAAAACACCAGATTGGAGGAAGGCCTAGATGAGGACCTCGAGAAGGGCAAAGATAACCTCCAGATTAGGTCACAGATGGCTTCTAAAGGAAACCCAAGATGAACCCTCAAGAAAGCCCTTAATGCCCTCTCAAGGATGGCCTCAAGGATGAGATTACCCAAAATATCCTCCAGAGAAAGCCCAAATGGCCTCTTGAGAATGCCACAAATGAGCTGCAGAAGAAGTTTCAAAATCAGGCTGACAAGTTTGCGAGACTTTCACTTCTACATGGGTCTGAAATAACTCTTGTTTTCTGTTTTTGGGGGGCTTATTTTTTTTTTTTTGGTCTGGTCATGAGGCCTGAACTCTGGGCCTAGGCCCTGTCCCTCAGCTCATCTGCTCAACGCTAGCATTCTAACACTTGAGCCACAGTGCCACTTCTAGCTTTTTCTGCTTATGTGGTTTTGAGGAATGGAAGCCAAGGCCTCAGGCATGCAGGGCAAGCATTCTACCACTGAGTACTTTCCTAGCCCTGAAATGACTCTTATCCCTGTTGGTCCACAAGAAACAACAACTCTAGGGAGGCTTTCACCCCTGAGGGATGAGAAACTCACATACAAGGAGGTTTACCCAGGGGCCAAGGCCCAGATCGATCGATATGGATTATCTCTATGGGGCCTCCAAAATTTAAGTCCTGTAAAGCATGAAATAATTCATCAAGGTATGATTAAGATAATAAAATAATTTACACTACAAAGGGGTCTGTGTTTATCTTGTTCTGGGCTGGATAATCAGGCCAAGAGCAGCATTGAACACCAAACCTCAGACATCCAATGGGCAGCAATGCCCTTTGTTAATTCATCTGCAAACCACCAATACCAAAATTATGATCTCCACAGCTCCAAAGTTCAAAAGACAAGGTTTTTCTTTTCCCTTCCTCACTCCTCTACAGATCTGTCCTTTGTTCCTGGTCTTTCCCTATTCCCTTTCCACCAGTTCCTTCTTCTTTTTAGGCCTCTCTACTTTCCACAGGGCTGTGCCCCATTGATGAGTTGCCATCCTTACCCTCCTGCTCTCACTCAACTTCCTCTCTTGTCAAGTCTTGCCCTTCTGCTGTCTCACCACTTCCTTCCCTCCAGTTATTTCCCCTCTTCCTCTCCCCTTCATTTGATATGAACCCAGCCTATATAAGGGCTGTATACCTCCAGCACTCCAACAGATCTCTTGCCCACGTTTTCAATTGTCACTTCTCAAACTGCACAATGCCGAATCCCTTCTTGACATCTCTCCGTGTGTTACAGGACAGCTCAACCCGTTCAGAAGCATAAACCACCCTCTTCCATAGGCCAGGCCATAGGGGCAAGATGATGATTAGGTCCCATAAATGATTGGAGCCCAGGTGCTTATTCCAGCATCCTCATTGATAACAAGCACCAATTGAAATTGATATTACAAACTCATTATGACAGCAGCAAAACATTGTGACCTCATCACCAATATGACATCACTCATGCTTTTAGCCACGATCACATTGTGACATCACAAACCTATGATGACCTCTCACAATGATTGAAAAAAACACATGGTCTTTGTGACATCAAAGTCCCTTTGTGTGCCCCTATACTCATTGTGTACTAGGACAATTGAGATCAGACATGCCATTGTATCATCACAAAGCCTTTCTGAGATCATCATCAGTGTAACATCACATTGCTCATTCGGACATAACCAACCTTCCACGTCACCATAGCATTAATACTTCGCATTGTCATTGTGATGTCATAGGCAGATTGTGAATGCCTATTCTCTGATTTCATTCTATTTCAAATGTGGACTCTGGGTTGATAGCAGAAACCCTTATGATGCAGTAACCAGTGTGACAGCATATCATATTCGGTATATAACTCCCATTGTGTTTTCGCAAAACTAATATAACTTCATTACATTTTTCAAATCATGGCCTTTGTGACTTCAAGCTCCTTCTGTGTACCCCTATCCTTATTTCTAACAGAACAATTGAAATGGAATATGTAATCGATATTACTAATATTATAAAATCACCTCATTACATCTGTGACAGCACAGTCCTATAGTGACATCACATTGCTGTTGTGACATCAAAATCAAATTGTGACATCTCAATCCTATTATGGTCTCTGAGCACCTTTGAAAAAACACATCATTTTTGTGATATCACAGTCCCATTTTTTATCCATATTTTCATTGTGAACTAATGACTACTGGAACAGATAGGCCAGTGTAATACCACAAACAATTATGACACCATAATTGTCATTTTGACATCATCACCTTATTTTGATATCACCAAATACAATGACATTAACTATTATGGCATCATATAGCCAATGTGACATTATAGGCACAATGTGAATGCCTATGTTGTGATTTCTTTCTTTCAAATGAGGCATGTGGTTGATATCAGAAACCCATATTGACTTCATAACCATTGTGACAAGACAATCCCTTTGTGACCTCACTTTGCCATTGTGATACCATAAACCCATTATGACGTCACAAATTGGTCCTGTCCTATTAATTTTTGTGATATGTTTCCTTTTTGACATCTTAGATTCTAGGTAAGTTCATAATCTGTTTTTCACATGATAATATTTCAGGAATATATGGTATCAGCTATCCACACTTACTTCATGGCCACTGTGACATCACACAGCTAGATATCATTGACCACTCTGTTACATTGTGACATCACAAGCCTGTCAACTATTGAGACAACACTTAACTTTGGAGACATCACTGTCCTTTGAGAACTCATAATCATTGTAAGTCAATGACAATTGAGATCCACCATGTCATTGTGACATCATCAACCCACAGTGATATTACAAATCTATTGTGAGCTCCTTAACACTTTGGTATAACCAACTATTTTTTACATCAAACATAATTATGGAACGGGGGACCAAGATGGTGCCCAAACAATAGGGAAACACCACAGCTCTCTCCAAACAAACAGAGAGTTCCAAAAATCAATTTCTCCAAAAGACCCATGACTGAAAAGATGACCACGCAGACAAAAAGAGGTGCAATAAAAAGTACAGGAAAAAAATTACAATTGGAAAAAACACGAAGACCCTTCCCCAACCATTGATGTCCTTGCAAATTTGTGCCAAACCAGAGCCCAGCCCAGAACACCCAGAACCACAGTAGGCTATCTGAAGAATGCCTACGAAGAACATACCCAACGTGCTGGTGCCAGAATCAGTGATTGTAAAAAGAGGAACCTCAGAGGTTGGAAACTTAACAAAGAGCTTTCTCCAACCCCTCATCGGTAGAGCAAATTTGCATAATCCTACTAAATTTTCCAGGCCACAAACAGTGGTGGGAAGCCAAGAACTACAGGGGTCCATCCACAGAAGGCCAGTGCAGGAGATCCCAGGTGCCTGTGCTGATATGGACATTGCAAATAGAGACAAAAACATAGGAACTCAGAACATGCAGAAAGATCCTATTGGACCCCACACTGGCAAAGGGGTACGATGCCATTCTGCCAAAACTCCAGGGCCCCCAGAACCACAGTGACCCATAGGAAGCCAATGCATAAACACCCGTGGTGCTTACCAGGACAGCATAAACAGAGTCAGAGATGGTGTAAAACAGAGGCCCTGAGCCACCAACATCACCCAGCCCAGACCACAATCATCTCAATACAATGCTAACCCTGGTAGCAACATGCAATCTACAGTGCACAGAGACAATGATCTGTGCCCGCACCATTCAACAGCTCTCAACCACTTCTAGCTAATTACCCCAACAGGAACAGCCTTACCCCGTTCCAAGAGACACCAGTGCTGGCAGTAATCTCCAAAGATTGACCCATACCCTTCACCCTACAACCTGGACTACAGGTTCCAGTAAAACTGTGCAAGGACCCCATCAGCCTTTGGAACACACCTAGCCCACCAGGCTTGAAAAAAGCAACCCAAAAGGGAGCTTAAACCCTCAAGTTGTGAAGATCAACAATGGACCACAGGATCCAGCAGAAGAAGAAATCCAAACTGTGTAACCTGCGTGGGAAACGCAGCAGCACAGGTCCCACCTAAGCCCAAAGAGTGTGTCCCAGGATGATGACAGAAACACAGGACCAGGCAGGGGGATGGGTGATTGAGCTACATAAACGACCTCTCCTGATTGAAGTCAGAGACTGCATACAGGTTTCCGAAGAGGTTGCAAAGAAAGTCACAACAGCCCTCAGAAACCAAACCATGACAGCAAAAGATCTTTGCGTGTGCAGGGAGCCAACACCAGAGCCTCACTTGTGTATCCCAGACTGCTTATTGAACAACTCAGGCCACCAGCACCTAATTATAGTCAGGAATGGGCTGGAAAGATGGCTGTGATAAAGTGTATGCCTTGCATACATGAGAACCTGGTTCAATTCCTCAGCACCACATAGGCAGAGAAAACCAGATGTGGAAATGTGGCTCAAGTGGTAGAGTGCTATCCTTGATCTGAAGATCTGAGGGACAACACCAAAGCCCACAGTTTAGGCCCTACAACAGATAAAAGAAAAGAACCACATGATGATCTCTATTGATGTGGAAAAGGCTTTTGATAAAATACAAATTTATTCATGTTAAATGCTCTGAAGAGAATAGTAGAGGAATTTTCTTAAAACTCTGTAAGCCGTATATGAGAGAGCAATAGCCAATATTATACTTAATGGGGAGATATTACAACAAATTCTCCTAAAATTAAGAGCAAGGCAAATATGCCCACTCTAACCTCTCCTGGTTAATATAGTCCTGCAATGCTTAACCAGAGTAATAAGACAAGAGAAAGACTTTAAAGGGATCTGTATTTGGAAGGAAGAAGTTAAACTATCCTTTTTTGCAGATGAAATGATATTACACCTCAATGATCCTAAAAGTTTTCTCCACCCCAAAACAGTTTATAAACCACTTTGGCAAAGTAGCAGGATACAAAAACTCACAAAAATCAGTTCTCTGTATGTACAGCAACAACAAATAAGCTGAAAAGAAAATCAAGGAAATAACACTACTCACACAATGACATCAAAAAATAAAATATTTTGGAATTAACTTAACCAAAGATGGAAAGGATCTATTTAAAGAAAAGTATAAAAACATAAAGATATCAGGACACCTGGAAATGGTGCCAAAACAATTCTAGGCAAAAAAAAGAGAGGGTTCCCTATATTGGACTTCAAACTCTACTATGGAGCCATAATAACAAAGGCAATTTGGTATTGCATAAAAGCAAAATAATGGAATAGTTTAGAAGATCCAGAAATAAAACCACATGCTTACAATCATCTGATATTTGACAACTCAAAATGGATAAAAGACCATAACATCAATCCCAAAAATCCGAATCTACTGAAGCACATACTAAGAGAGACACTTGAATTTATAAGCACAGGCAGGAACTTCTTTAGCAGAGTTCCACGATCACAACAAATTGGGGAGAGACTCAACAAATGGGACTACTTTAAAACAAAACGTTTCTGCACAGCTAAAGACATAGCAACCAAACTAGAAAGAAACAATTGGGAAAAATATTTACCAGCAATATATCAGACAAAGGCCTACAGTATATACACTAATCTCTCCCAAACCTATTGAACCAATTGCGAAATGGTCAAAGGAACTTAAAAGAGACTTCTCAGAAGAGATAAATTGGCAACGAGCACATGAGGAAATGCTATTCATCCATGGCTGTAAAAGAAATGCAATTAAAAACAATCCTGAGATATCACCTTATGCCATTCAGCATAGTCTGCATCCTAAGGTCAGCCAAAACAAAGGCTGGAGGGAGCCATTGACAAATGCAGAGAAAGGAACTCTATTGCATTGCTGCTGGGAATAGACACTAAAACAACCACTTTGGAAAGCAGTCTGGAGGTACCCCAGAACTAATCATAGACCTTCCCAATGACCCAGCGATACCACTCTTAGGTATCTATGCTGAACAACAGGAACCAGGATACAAGTACACATGCACTTCCATGTTTATTGCAGCACTGCTCACAATAGTCAAGATATGCAAACAACCCTGATGCCCTACTGGATGATCCTAATGGATAAATAGATCCAAAAATTGTGGTACCAATATACAATGGAATATTATGCAGCCATTAGAATGGAAAAAATAATGGCATTTGCAGGGATATGGATGGAACTAGGAAAATAATTTTGAGTGTGGTAAGCCAAAAGAGACAAATGGAAAACGATCTCCTTGATATGTGGATATTAAATACAACATGTAAAGAGATACAAAAAACTAAACAGGACTCGACAAACAAAGATTCCAGTAATCTTGTTTCATTACAAAATAACCCAAAGCTACTGACCACATTTAAGGTATATATGCACACATCTGAGGGAAACTAAGAAGAGGACACAGAATCAGAGATAGATAGAGGAAAACACACCAGAAGGATGCATCAGCTGCATTGGACATTAATGAAAATGAACTAAGCAACTCAAGGACAGTGATGGAAGGGAGGGAATGAGGGACCTAGAGGGAAAAGCTGACAGTAAGAAAAAGGAAATAAATGTGTATATCATTTCTTTAATTAATTAATTAATTGTGAACATACTGTACAGAGTCGTTACAATTGAATGGGCAAGATAATGAGAACATTTCTTATCAAGCATTGCAGCCTCATCCTTTGTTTACCCTTCATTCATATCCCTTCCCAGCCTCCCATCATCCCCACCAACCCCACCCCCACCCCACCCCCCACCCCCACCCCCCCCCCCCCGCACCAAAATTGGGAAATTCGTTTTCGACATGAGAACTTGTAATTCTAATTGTTGCAACCGGTCCACCTGTATCCTTAAACGACTTGTTTTTCCCCATCTCCTCTACAAATTATAGCGACATCAAATATAGTGAAAGCAGGGGTTATACTGTTGGGGAGGGACATACAAAGCAACAAAGAAATAATCGTATAAATGCATTAGATACAAATGCATGAAACAAAAAAAAACATTTAAATACATATCTAAGCGTTCATTTTCCTAACATCATATTATTTGACCTTAACTGCTTGACTCATATATATATATAGTAGATATTGCAAATAAGGGAAACCATGGGACCTCTGTTTCTTTGGATTTGGCTTACTTCACTTAATATAATTTTTCCCAAGTTTTTCCATATCCTAACAAATGGGGAAATGTCATTCTTTCTGATGGAGGCATAGAATTCCATTGTGTACATATACCACATTTTCTTGATCCATTCACCTACTGAGGGGCATCTCGGTTGGTTCTCTAAGCTACAGTAAATAATGCTGCAACAAACATAGCTGTGCTGGTAGCTTTAGTGTGGTCTTGTTTGTAAACCTTTGGGAGAATACCCAGAAATGGGATTGCTGGGTCATAGGGGAGCTCCGATGAAGTCTTTTGAGGAAGCGTTTACTGCTTTCCAAAGTGGTTGAACAAGTTTACACTCCCATCAACAATGCAGTACGGATCCCTTCTGTCCAAATCCCCTCCATCATCTGTTTTTATTAGAGTTCTTGCTTTTAGCCATTTTAACCGGGGTGAGGTGGTTTCTCAGTGTTGTTTTGATTTGCATTTCTTTTATGGCTTGTGATGTTGAGCATTTCTACATGTGTCTACTGGTCATCCTTCTTTCCTCTTGAGAGAAGATTCTCTTTAAGTCCTTAGCCAACATATTTATTGGGCAGTTGTTTCATTGAGGATTTGTTGTTGGGGGATTTAATGTTTTGAGTTCCAAGTATATTTTAGATATGAGACCCTTGTCTGTTGTAATGGGTAGTGAAGATCTTCTCCCAATCCGTGGGCTTTCTATTGATCTTGCTAACTATGTCTTTTGCCATGCAGAAGCTCTGCAACTTCATGAAATCCCATTTGTCCAATCTTTCTTTGATTTGTTGTGTTTCCGGGTGTCTATTAAGATAATTTAGGCCTGCGCCAAGGAGACCTAGAGTTTCTCCTATTCCATCCTGTAATGTTTTCAGAGTGTCTGCTTGGCCTCCGAGGTCTCTGATCCATTTGGAGTTGATTCTGGTTCAGGGTGATATATAAGGATCTAGCTCTAGTTTTCTACAAGTAGTTAACCAATTTTGACAGCACCATTTACTGAAGAGGCTGTCTTTCTTCCATTCTATTTTTTTAGCTCCCTTATCAAACATTAGATGGCTATAGGTCTGTAGGTTCATTGCTGGGTTTTCAATTCTATTCCATTGGTCCTGAGGTCTGTTCTTGTGCCCGTACCAAGCTGTTTTGATTACTGTGGCTTTATAGTATAGTTTGAAATTTGGTATTGATATTCTTCCAGCAGTGTTCTTTCCGTTGAGGAGCGTTATTGCTATTCGGCGTCTTTTATTGTTCCATATGAATTTTTGGATTGCCTCTTATATTTCCATGTAGAATAAGAATAGAATTTTGATAGGTATGGCATTGAATTTGTAGATAGCCTTGGGAAGTGTTGCCATTTTCACGATATTATTCTTTCCAATCCAGGAGCATGGGAGGTTTTGCCATTTTCTAAGTTTTGTTTACATTTCCTTTGTCAAGTTTTTAAAGTTTTCATCATAGAGATCCTTCACTGCTTTGGTTAAGTTAATTCCTAGGTAATTTATTTTTTGTTGGGCTATTACATATGGAGTTGCTTTCCTAATTTCAGCCACACTTTTTTCATTGTTGGCATACAGAAAAGTCATTGATTTTTGGGAGTTAATTTTATACCCTTCTACTTTGTCAAAGTTTTGAATCAGCTTGAGTAATTTGGGAGTGGAGTCTCTGGGATTATTTAAATACAAGATCATGTCATCTGCAAAGTGGAAGAGTTTTATTTCTTCATTCCCTATTTGGATCCCCTTTATGTTTGCATCTTGTCATATTACTAGGCATTCTAATACTAGAGTGAAGAGAAGTGGAGAGAGTGGACATCCTTGTCCTGTTCCTGAGTTAAGAGAAAATGGCTTTAATTTTTCACCATTAAGTATAATGCTGGCTGTAGGTTTGTCATATACAGACTTTATTGTTTTGAGCAATGTTCCATGGATTCCTAATTTTTCCAAAACCTTCATCATAAATGGGTGTTGGATCTTGTGAAATGCTTTTTCTTCATCTATTGAGATATCCATGTGGTTCTTATTCTTGCTCCTGTTTATGTGATGAATAATATTAATTGATTTGCATATATTGAGCCAGCTTTGCATCCCTGAAATGAATCCTGTTTGATAGTGGTGTATGAGATTTTGGATGAGTTTTTGAATTCGATTGGCCAAAGTTTTGTTGAGAAGTTTTCCAACAATGTTCATCAAAGAAATGGGTCTACAGTTTTCTTTCTTTGATGAGTCTCTGGTTTTGGGATGAGGGTTATAGAATGTGTTCGGTAGTGAACTTTCTCTTTCAATTTCATTGAAGAGTTGGAGGAGTATTGGTGTGAGCTCTGCTTTGAAGGCCTTGAAGAATTCTGCTGTAAAACCATCTGGTCCTGGACTTTTCTTAGCTGGGAGGTCTCTTATTGCTGTTTCTATTTCAATGCTTGACATGGGCCTGTTAAGATGTTTTAACTCATCTTGGTTTAGTTTTGGCATGTCAATATTTGCTAGGAAAAGGTCCATTTCTGCCAAGTTCTCAAACTTATTAGCATAATGGTTTGAGAAGTATTCCCTTATAATGTTCTGAATCTTGGTTGTTTCCGTGGTGATGTTTCCATTCTCATCTCTGAGTTTATTTATTTGGGTGTGTTCTCTTCTTTTTCTGATAAGATTTGCTATGGGTCTGTATATTTTGTTAATTTTTTTGAAGAACCAACTCTTTGTTTTGTTGATTCTTTCTGTAGTTATTTTTTGGATTCTAAATCATTTAATTCTGATTTAATTTTACTTATTTCTTTCCGTCTACTGGATTGGGGTTTATCTTGCTGCTCTTTTTCAAGGAGGTTCAGACATGTCATTATATTGTTTGTTTCAGATCTCTCCAATTTGGTGATGTAGAAACACAGAGCTATAAACTTGCCTCTCAGTACAGACTTTGCTGTGTCCCAGAGAAGCTCGTCATTTGTGTGCTCATTTTTGATGAATAGCATGAACATTTGGGTTTCCTTTCTAATCTCTTCCATGACCCACTCCTGTTTCTGCAGTGTGTTGTTCAGCTTCCATGTGTTACTGGACTTCCTTTGGTGGCTTTTGGTCTTGAGTGCTAGTTTTATTCCTTAGTGGTAAGAGAGAATGCAAGGTATAACTTCCATTTTTCTGAACGTGGACAAATTAGCGTTGTGGCCTAAAATGTGGTCTATTTTAGAAAATGTTCCATGTTCTGCTGAGAAAAACGTGTATTCTGATGCAGTTGGGTGTATTCTGGCTTCCCACAGATGTCTGTTAAATCCAGTTGATCTATGCAGCTGTTTAGATCTGTGGTTTCCTGTTGAGTTTTTGCCAAGTTGATCTGTCTAGTGGGAGAGTGGTGTGTTAAAATCCCCAAAAATTTATGTTTTTGGATCTATGGGAGATTTGAGGGAAAGTAGTGTTTCTTGGATAAAATTTAGTGCTCTGTTGTTTGGCGAATAGATATTTAGAATTGTAATATCCTCCTGAAGGAGAGATCCCTTAATTAGTATTTGGCGACCTTCTGTATCTCTGCTCACGAATTTTAATTTGAAGTCTATTTTATCTGGTATTAGGATTGCAACTCCTGCCTGTTTATGGGGGCTGTTTGCTTGGTAAATTTTGTTCCAGCTTTTAACATTGAAGATGTGTTTGCTTTTACGGGCAAGATGTACCTGCTGAAGGCAGCAAGTAGAAGGAACTTGTTTTTTTATCCAATTAGACAGTCTATGACCCTTAATTGGAGAGTTAAGTCCGTTAATGTTGATAGAGAGGACTGAGAGGTATTTGGGAGGTCCTGTCTTGTTATCCACCTTCTTGGGGGCTGTGAAAACTGTGCTCTTCCTATGGTTCTTGGATGTTCAGTTTGGGTGCGGTTTCTTGGCCTTTATTGTGGTCTTGTTGGTTTTCTATATGTAGAACATCTTTAAGAATCTTTTGTAGAGCCGATGGAGATGTACTGTTTTAATTTTTTTTTTTTTTTTTTTTTGCTATGGAAGGTTTTTATTTGGCCTTCAGTTATGAAGGAGAGTTTAACTGGCTAAAGTATTCTTGGTTGATAGTTGTTTGTTTTTAGAGTATGGCATACATCATTCCAGGGTCTTCTTGCTTTGATTGTCTCTGCTGAGAAATCTGAGGTGATTCTAATTGGTTTCCCTTTATAGGTGACTAATCTTTTCTCCTTCACAGCTTTAAGGAACTTTTCCTTGGTCTGAGTTGATCCAGTGTGGATTAGAATGTGACGGTTGGATGTCCTATTCTGGTCTGGTCTATTTGGAGATCTAGAAGCTTCTTTTATCTGAATAGACCTATCTTTTTGCATGTTTGGGAAGTTCTCTGCTAGGATCCTGTTAAACAAATTTCCTAGAACATTAACTTCTGTTTCTAGGTGCTCCTTTACACACATTATCCTTAGATTAGGTCTTCTGATGGAGCCTTCCAGTGTTGGATAGATCTACCATATTTCTTGGACTTGTCTTGGATGGTTGTATGTTCTTTCTTTATAATATCTATGCTGTCTTCAAACCCTGAGATTCGATCTTCTGCACGGTCTAACCGGCTGTCAAGACTTTCTACTTTGCTTTTATTTATTTTCCTTCGAATTGGTCAGCTTTGATGGTTTCAAATCTTTGTTGAAGCTTTGACTTAGATCTTGTATGAACTTCTTTACTTCCTTAACTTGGGGTTCACTGTTTATTCTCAAATCAATTAGTTGATTGATTATGATTTCTTTGGACTCCCATTCCTTATGTTGGGTTCCATTCAGCATTCCCTTTGTGTCTCCCTGACTTCCTTCAGCTCTTTGTTAATGGATTCCATGAATGCCTTTAGTGATCTGTGTGTAGTCTCAGCCTGCTCGCTGAATTCCTGTGTTACTCTTTGCTTAGCTTCCTCTCGCTCCTGTTGATGCCATTCTTGTAGTTCTCTTTGAGTGTTCTCAGCCAGCTATCACCATTCCTGCCTTTCTCTTTGAGTATTCTCAAGCAGCTCACACAAATCCTTTATCAGTTTTCGAGTAGCTTCCTCAAGCTCATGATATTCCTGTATAAACCTTTGGATTGCCTCCTCGCTCTCCCTATCATGCTCATTCAGAGTCCTTTGTATGTTTTCAATATTTTCATTTATCGTGTTTGCCAGCAGTGTTTGTATAGCTATTTGGGAACTCTCCTCTGAATTATTCATTATCTGTTCTGTCCCCTGATTATCATGAATGGCAATTGAGATACCCAGACTTGCCATTTTTTGTGTGTTTTTCCAGCTTACTCTGCCGATTTGGGATGAAAATAACACGTTTTGTGCTAGAACACTAACTTAAGGCAAGCATCAACCAAAGTCTGTATTTGCACAGTCAATAGTCTGTAGATACAATCTGATTCAACAGATACATCTATTCAACATCAAACAACTATGTATTAATGGGCTACGAACTACAAAGAAGAATTTTATTAAACCAGAAATTATTAGGTTTAGGGAAAGATGTGTCTAAAAAATAGGAATAGGGTGATGTGGGAAGGCACAGGGAGAGTTAAATAAGTCCTAATCTCAAAGAAGGAAATAGGTTGGATAGGATGAAAGCCAAGAGAGAGCAAAAAAGAATTAAGAGAAAGGGGAAAAATGAGACCAGAAAAAATAGAAAAGTAATAATTAAACATATTATGCAGAAACGAAAACAAAATATGGAGAGACGAACATGGATATAGTGAGAGAAAGGAAGGGATATAGACGAAATGTGAAAAACTTAAAAATAAAAATACTTAAAATATTATAGAGGTATAAAGAGGTAGTACTGCTATTAAGGAATTTAAGTATAAGAGGTTTTGAATTGAGTAATAAATTTGAGGACAAAGTGTGTACACAATGGAGGATAAGGTCTAATAATCGAGTACAGGTTTATCTGAGGATGTGCAGAACAACAATTAAGTCACATAAAGAAGAATGAAAGAGAAGAAAAAGTGAAAAGGATAAGAAAGAAGAAAAAGATCAGAAGTTCAGTATAGCTAGACAAAAAACAAAAAAAATGTTTTTTGACAAAGGAAAAAAAGAGAAATAAAAACGCACACACATATATCCCCTTAAAATAAAAATTTTAAGAGGAAAAAAAAAGTTACTAGAAAACAATATTTTTCAAAAAAGGTAAAAATTAAAAATTAAAAAAAAGTTTAAAAAATTTTCATAAAAGATGCAAAAAAAAAAAGGAAAAAAAGTTTTTTGATTTTTTATTGTGGAGGAGGGGTGGGAAAAATCCTGCATCTCCCTTGTGTCCATAACCAGCCTCTTGTTGGAGTCTCTGGTCTGATTGTGGAGTTTGATTTTTCTGTGGCTTGGTTTGTTTCTTAAATCAGTTTGTTTGAACAGGCAGAAAAATGCTCTGATTATCCCAGGATTTTGTGATCCTCTTCCCAGGCTAGTTCAATGGGAGGGAGATCTGCTTTGGGTATCACAAAAGAAGGATATGGCTTTTTCCTCAACTTTGGAGATGCTGTGATGAGGCTAGGTTCTGGGTAGAGTTGAGGCCTTTCAGCAAACAGTAGCTTTTTCCGGGGGCTAGTTTGTGCAAAAGTCACAGAGCCCAGGTTGGAGCCACTCTCAGGGTTTATGTTTACCAAATTTCAATTGATTGTCAGGGCTGCTAAATGGAGGGGCAGCCTCTGGCACTGATTACCCAGTGAAGAAAGCCACTCCTGCGGCTGGTGTCCTAGCTGGGTGAATTTTCCCTGGGTGGAGCTGAGTCTGGCAGGTCAGGTTATGTTCTTGTGACCTGCTAAATGACTCTAGTTTTCTTCCAAGGCCTGAGTTGGAACTAGCAGCTCCGCAGAGCTTTGTCAGTATTCAAGATGGAGATTTCCTGTACTGGGGGGAGGGGTGGCTTTCCCTCCTCTGTATCTTGAGAAGGAGTTAGGACAACAGGCTTCTACTCACTATGAGTCTTGGTTCCTGGGTCGTGTCTGGTCTGCAAACTGCAGGATGAAGATGCCCACTCCTTGAAGATGTCCAGTTCTTGCTGGTGTTGAGTAGAATCCGCTCAACCACAGCATCTGGCTCCTTCTTCCTGAACTCTCTGTTTTGCAGGTATGGCAACTGTGGCTACCGCCCCCACCACTGCTGCCGCAGCTTCGGCTGCTGGCAAGCGCTCAGATCTGTCTCCTTGCCTGGATTTTCCCTCTCTGGCCTAACTCTCTGTCCTGTGATGGCACACTTGGTGTGATTCTCTGGCTTGGGACTGTTCACTGGATCTCTAAAACTGCTTTCTATGTGAGAGCTTGTTTAGCCTCCAGCTTCTCCTCTGCCATCTTCCTGGAACCACATGTAAGGAGTACATTTCTTTTCAAGCATAGTTGCCTGCTCCTTTCTTTACCCTTCCCATCCCTTATCATCTCCCACTCTCCCACCCCCATACATTTTCCCCCCTGCCACCCCAGCTCGATTTACAACATAATGGCTTGTAACTCTCATTGTTGCAGTGGGCCCACCTGTATCCCTATTTGAATGATTTTTCTTTACTCTTCCTCACCACAAATTACACCAACGTCAAATAAAGTGAAAAAAGGGGTTATACAGTGGTGGAGGGACATATAAAATAACAAAAAATCATCTTATGAATATGTTAGAAACAATCCCAAGAAAGAAACAATATTTGAATACTTATCTTGGGGTTCATTTCACCTAACATCACCATATCTGAACTTTTCTGTTTGTCTCAGATATATACTAGTTATTGGAAATAAAGGAAACTATAAGACCCATGTTTCTTTGGGCGTGGCTTACTTCACTTCACATAATTTTTTCCAAGTCTTTCATTCTTTCCATTTCCTTACAAATGGGGCAATGTCATTTTTTCTGATGGAGGCATAGAATTCCCTTGTGTATATATACCAATTTTCTTGATCGATTCATCTTCTGAGGGACATCTGGGTTGGTTCCATAACTTAGCTATGGTAAATAATGCTGCAAAAATCATAGTTGTGCTGGTAGGTTTAGTATAGTCTTGTTTGTGATCATTTGGGTAATTACCCAAAAATGGGATTGCTGTGTCATATATGAAGTCTTTTAAGGAACGTCTATACTGCTTTCCAAAGTGGTTGAACAAGTTTACACTCCCACCAACAATGCAGTAAGGTCCATTTCTGTCCACATCCCCTCAAACATCTGTTGTTATTAGAGTTCTTGATTATAGCCATTCTAACTGGGGTGAGGTGGTATCTCAATGTTGTTCTGATATGCATTTATTTTATGGTTACGGAGGTAGAGCATTTCTACATGTGTCTACAGGTCATCCTTCTTTCCTCTTCAGAGAAGTTTCTCTTTAAGTCCTTAGCCCACGTACTTATTGGGCAGTTGTTTCTTTGAGGATTTGTTGTTGTGGGATTTAGATTTTTGAGGTATATTTTAGATATAAGACCCCTATCCGTTGTATGTTTAGTGAAGATCTTATCCCAATCCATGGGTTTTCTATTGATCTTGCAAGCTATGTCCTTTGCCATGCAGAAGCTCATGGAATCCCATTTGTCCAAACTTTTTGATTTTTTATGTTTCTGAGTCTTTATTAAGAAAATTTCGGTATGTGCAAAGGAGACCTAGGATTTCTCCATCCATCCTGTAATGTTTTCAGTGTCTGCTTTGACCCCAGGGCTTTGATCCATTTGGAGGTGATTCGGGTGCTGGGTGACATATAAGGATCTAGCTTAGTTTGCTACATGTGATTACTCAATTTTGCCAGCACCATTTACCAGAGAGGCTGTCTTTCTTCCATTCTATTTTTTTAGCTCTCTACTCCAAGATTAGTTAGCTATAGGGCTGTAGGTTCAGTTTTGGGTTTCAATTCTATTCTTCCATTGATCCTAATTTCTGTTCTTGTGCCAGTAATAAGCTATTTTGATTCCTATGGCTTTATAGAAGAGTTTGAAATATGGTGTTGGTATTCCTCCATGTATTTGGGGTCTTTTATAGTTCCATATGAAATTTTGGATTGCCTCTTCTATTTCCTTGAAGAATGAGGTTGGAATATTGATAGGTATCGCATTGAATTTGTAGATAGCCTTAGGAAGTATTGCCATTTTCACGATGTTGATCCTTCCAATCCAGAAGAATGAGAGGTTTTTCCACTTTCTGAGTTCTGTTGTGATTTCCTTTTTCATGTTTGTAAAGTTGTCATCAGAGTGGTACTTCATTTCTTTGGTTAAGTTAATTCGTAGGTATTTTATTTTTTGTGTGGATATTATGAATGGAGTTTCTTAATTTCAGCAACGCTTTTCTCACTGTTGGCATACAGAAAAGCCATTGATTTTTGAGGGTTAATTTCACACCCTGGTATTTTGCCAAAGTTTTGAATCATCTTGAGTAATTTGGGAGTAGAGTACGTTGGATTCTTTAAATACAAGATCATGTCATCTCTCAAGAGAGAGAGTTCTACTTCACCTTTCCCTATTTGGAACACTTATGTTTGCTTCTTGTCATATTGCTGTAGCTAGGCACTCTAATACTAGATTAAAGAGAAGTGCAGAGACTGGACTTCCTTGTCTTGTTCCTGAGTTAAGAGTAAATGGCTTTAATTTTTCACCATTGAGTATATTACAGGCTGTAGGTTTGTCATATACAGCCTTCATTGTATTGAGGAATGTTCCCTGGAGTCCTAGTTTTTTCCAGATTCTTCATCATAAAAAGTTGTTGGATTTTGTCATACTTTTCCTGCATTTATTGAGATAACCATGTGGTTCTTATCCTAGCTCTTGTTGATGTGATGAATTATATTAATTTATTTACATATACTGAACCAGATTTGCATGCCTGAAATGAATCCTGTGGATTCATTATGGTGGATTATTTATTGCATGAATTGTTAAAGTCGATTTGCCAAAATTTTGTTGAGAACTTTTGCATCAATACTCATCAAAGAAATGGGTCTGTACCTCTCTTTCTTTTATGAATCCTTGCCTGGTTTTCGGATGAGAGTTATGATGGCTTCATAGAATGACTTTGTTAGCGAACTTTCTCTTTCAATTTCCTTGAAGAGTTTGGAGGAGTATTGGTGTGAGCTCTTATTTAAGGCGTGGTAAAATTCTGGTGTAAAATCATCTGGTCCTGGGCTTTTCATATATGAGAGGTCTCTTACTGTTTTTTTTTATTTCAATGCTTGATATGGGACTGTTAAGACCGTTTAACTCATCTTGGTTTTGTTTCCTTATGTGGATATTTGCTAGGAAGAGGTCCATTTCTGCCAAGGTCTCAAACATATTAGAATAAAGTTTTGAGAAGTATTCCTTTAGAATGTCTGATTGATGGTTTTTTCTGTTCTGAATTTTCTATTCTCATCGCTAAGTTTATTTATTTGGGTGTGTTCTCTTCTTCTTCTGATAAGATTTGCTAATGGTCTGTCAACTTTGTTAGTTTTTGTGAAGAACCAAATCTCTGTTTTGTTGATTCTATTTTTTATTCTAATTTATTTAATTCCTTTTTTTGTTTTTTATCTGCCAGTTTTATCTAGCAAGTACCTGGTGTGGACCAGTGAAGTCTAGAGCACTCTGGGTTGGCAATCATGAGGAATTAAAAAAAAAAAACACAAAAAACCCTAAATCCTTCTTCTTTTGGAAAATTTCCGTCTACTGGATTGGGGTTTATCTTGCTGCTCTTTTTCAAAGATGTTCAGATGTCTCATTAAATTGTTGGTTTCAGATCTCTCCAATATTTTGATGTAGAAACTCAGACCTATAAACTTGCCTCTGAGTCCTGCCTTGGCTGTGTCCCAGAGGAGCTGGTCATTTGTGTGTTTATTTTTGTTGAATATCGTGAATCTTTGAATTTCATTTCAAATCTCTTCCATGACCCACTTGTGATTCTACAGTGTGTTGTTCAGCTCCAGGTGTTACAGGACTTTCTTTGGTGGCTTTTGTGATGAGTTTGCATTTTATTCCCTTATGGCCTCAGAGAATGCATAGTATAACTTCAATTTTTCTGAACTTGGAAAAGTGTGCTTTGTGGAAAATATTGCATGTGCTGCTGAGAACAACGTGCATTTTAATGCTGCTGAGTGAAATATTCGGTACATGGTTTTAAATCTAGTTGATCTAGACTGTTGTTTACATCTCTTTTTTCTCTGTTGAGATTTTGCCGAGTTGAGCTACCTAGTAGGAATAGTAGTGTGTTAAAGTCCCCAACAATTAATGTCTTTAGATCTATGGGAGATTTGAGGGAAAGTAGTGTTTTTTGCATAAATTTTGGTGCTCTACTCTTTGGCGAATGGAGATTTAGAATTATAATATCCTCCTGAGGGAGAGATCCCTTAATTATTATGCAGTGATTTTATCTCTTCTCACTAATTTTTATTTGAAGTCTATTATATCTGATTTTATGATTGCAACTCCTGCTTGTTTATTGGGGTGATTGGCTTGGTAGATTTTATTCTATCCTTTCACTTTCAAAATGTGTTTGTTTTTATGGGCAAGGTGTGAGTCCTGAAGACAGTAGATAGGAGGATCTTGGTTTTTAATCCAACTAGTCAGTTTATGTCGCTTAATTGGAGAGTTAAATCCGTTAATGTTGAGAGATAGGACTGAGAGGTAATTGGGATGTCCAGCCATTTTATCCACTCTCTTGGGACCTGTGGCAACTGGATTCTTCCTATGGTTCTTGAATTCTCAGTTTGGGTGCGGTTTCCTTGCCTTTATTGTGGTCTTGTTGGTTTTATATGTGTAGGACAACTTTAAGTATCTTGTGTAGGGCTGCTTTGGTTGAGATATATTCTTTCCCTTTTTCTTTGTTATGGAAGGTTTTTTATTTTACCTTGGGTTATGAAAGAGAGTTTACTGAGTACAGTATTCTTGGTTGATAATTGTTTGTCTTTAGGGCATGGCATACATAATTCCAAGAATGGGATCTGAACAGAGATCCTTGCCTGAGCTCATTGCCTGGGAATTGAACTCACAGCTGGGGCTTTGAAATTGGTTCCTAGGCCTTCATCTCAGCCTTGGTCTTGAACTCCATTCTGTTCATTGACCTAACTGTCTATGCCATGAATGTTGGCCCAGGAACTTGAACTCATTTCTGGGCCTTGAATTTGTAGCCTGGGCCCTGAAAATTGGACCTAGAAATTGAACTCACAGCCTGTGCCTTGAACTAGGAGCCTGGGGCTTGAACTCAGTTCTGAGCCTTGAACAAGTGATCTAAACCTTGAATATGGTTCGGGGTCTTAAATTTGGAAACTCGGTAAAGTTTCTGAGCTTCTCTGTATTCAATACTGCTTCTCAACTACTGTAGACTCAACTGTTTTTCTGTGTTTGTTCCATGGATGGAGAAAGATTTTTCGTTTTCGTTTTAGTTTTTGAATCACAAATGTACTTTTTGCTACAAGAGAAGTCAATCCATCTGGTTCCATATTTCTCACATTTGGTTTATTTGCTTCTGCTTTATATGTAAATAGTTCCTTTATGTGAAAATGGAGGGCTGGGCTGGAAGGCAGGGAGCATGTAATGTGTGTGTGGGGAGGGCCTCTACACTTGTACGCTTTCAATAGAAAGGGAGAAGAGGGCATTATCAGGCCTTCCAAACTGTCGGGAGATAGGTAGGTGGACAGGGTACAGAGACAATTGTGCAAAAAAAGAATTAATTGCAAGACCAAAGTATAAAGCACACAGGAATAGAGTTGTACACATGTGCACACAAAGAGGCTTGACAGAAGTTTCACGAACCAGGCCCCGCTTTGCATAAGGTGTTCTCTACCTTGCCAGCTGCTTTTTCCTTCAGGTTAGGGTTGAGGGATTGATATTGATCCCAGACCTTTTCTACATTCACCTCACCTTCTTCATGTCCAGAGGCCCACCTGCCCTGCTGTGGGAAGATTAAAGCTCCCAAAATTATACCACAGGACTTGTTATGTTGTTTTGTTTCATTGCTATTTACCTGTTTGTTTGTTTTTTTTCAATATCAAGAAAGACCCAGGTTTCCTGAGACAGGGCCTTTGTGAAGTGAAAGAATCTCCTAAATTCTTCGTTTCTATTTCTGTCTCCTCTTCCTCTCCTTCCCCTCCTTTTCTTTTTCCTGATGCTCCCTGGGTGGGAAGGCCTCGGCATGATCGTTTGTTTGATGGAAATATTATCCTAAGGATCTGCTTCTTGCTTGGAACACCCAGGTTCCTCCTTTAGCCAAGCTGTGTGAATTGTGATAGTGGATGGTAGGTAGAGAAGGAAGAATGAAGGTGGTAAAGGGAGAGAGGGAGTGGGGCAATGAAGGTGGGAAAAAGGAGGCCATAAGGGAAAAGAGAAGCAAGGAATGATAGAAAGAAGAGGGAAGGGAAAGGGAATAGAAAAATGGAAAATGAAAGGAAGTATGGACCAGGCTAAAGGGTGGAGTTGGCAAAGTAGTAGGGAAGGAGGCAACGAAGGGCCTAAGGATTAAGGGAATATTAAAAGGCAAGGGAAGAAATGTATACATGGAGAGAGAGAAGAAGGAAGAAAGGGAGGAAGCATGTAAGGAAAGAAGGAAGGCAGAGATAAAGAAAGGAGGGCAGAGAGAAAAGAAGGTAGAAGGGAAGGAGGGAAGAAGGAGGTAGAAAAGGATGGGAGGAAGAAGGAAGAATGGTAGTAAGCGAGGGGAAAGAGGGGATGAAGGCAGGAGAGGAGGAAAGTAGACAGCAAGGAATAGACGAAGTACGGAAAGGAGGACTGAAGGCAGGAAGGAAGAAGGGAAGAAAGAAAAGAGGGACAAGCAACGTAGGAGCGAGGAAGTGAAATGAAGAAGGAAGGTAGTAATGGAGGGAGGTAAGTGGAAAGGAAGGATGGAATAAAAAATGAGAGTGAGGAAATAAAAAGAAAGAAAGAAAGAAAGGGAGGAAGAAGGGGAAAAGAAGGGTAAGCTGGAACTAAGGGAAATAAAGGATGAGGGAGGAGTTGTGACCATGTTGCACACATCCCTCGTAGCTGGGGTGTCTGAATTGGCTTGGTTTCCTTCCTGGGTCTTGATATCTATGTGGGAAGCCAAGGGAACTGGATGCTGACATTGGGGATGGCAGGACTAGTGGCTGGAAAATAACTGTTACCAGACCATGTACTTGTGTGAGGGAATTTAAAGGCAATAGGTCCCATGTTCAACTCCACGCTATTCTGTATTGCCAGTTCAAGGCTACCCGGGCTTGATCCAGCCCCAAACACTTTTTGGGCCTGAGGGTTGGCCGGAATATCTTTACATAAATGCCAAGGAGAGGAAAGGGAAAATATTCTACTAGTGGTCAGTGTTTGTTGATTATTTCTTCCACAGTGTATTCAGAGCCTCATTTGAATTATCCATCGTGCCCCAGGTAGGTGTGTGTGGGGGGGAGAGGACAGAGAGCAGCTGCTCTCCTCCTCCTTGTCGTCCTCTTCCTCTTTCTTTACCTCCATCAACCACAAGGAGGGCATGGACAAGCATTGGATGAGCATTGGGCAAAGGCATAGCACCATGCTGCAGCCAGTTCAGCCATAGAAGTCCAGGGACAGCAGGAAGTCCTGCACAAGTATCAGGAATCGCTGGGGAAGATTGATGCAGGGAGGTTCAGGGATTAGGGAGTCTAAGAAATAGAAAGCATTCACAGAGATGTAGGGTTTGGGATAGCACCCAGGAAAAATTATGTTTGTGATGACCTCTGGCAAAGATCTGACCTCACTCAGAAAAGGTGAGTTGGACGACTGGTCGGAAGTTGGGTTATTTGGTTGGTTGTTGGGATGATTGAGTGGTTGATGGTTGGCTTGGTAGGTTGGTTAGTTAGCTTTTTTTTCTTCATCATGGACAACCAGTAAAGGAACAATGAGTAAATGGACAACTTTTGAACGAATTTGGAAAAAAATTTCTAAAGTATGGATGTCCGAATTAACCAATTCCATTAACCATTTAAAGATATCAAACACCTATTAAAATATACACTCCTCTGAAAGAGGATTTGTAATTCTTTTACATCTATCTTGATTACTACTATGCTTATAACATCAGTAGGAAGAATCATTCAGGTAACTGTTTCTTAGAGATGATATATATCACAAAGCAAAGGAATCATTGTGAATCATGAGAATCAAAGTTTGAGACTGGGGCTGTTGTTCAATAAGAATTAACTTTCAGTAGAACAGTGTTTAGTAGGGATGAAGCAGAGCCAGAAGACATTTAAACATAGGACTCACATAAAAGTGACAGGAGTAGAAGTAAATTTCAAGATTACTAGAATGGAAATTGCTATTTTCTGATGTGTGGTAAGGAAAATATTTTGATACTTTTATCAGTACTTTTGAACAATAGTGCCCACTTGGCGAAAATTTTAGTAAATATAAATTGGGATGTCATTTGAAGAAAGAAAACAAGCCATTAAGAGAGAAATATCCCCGTGACAGTCACGAGCCAAATAGATAGTAAGTATATGTTAGATGGGGAAGAAGGAAATGACGGAAAGGAACTGTGACCTGTTTCATAAAGTTAACTGAATTCACCAAAAATGTTCAGTATCCCTTCCTCTCAACGATGGATGATATCCCACTAGTAATTTTCTACAACAATCAATACTTCAGTGTAGAGTCTTCTCTGGGTGGGCACACAGTTACTGTGATGTAACAATAATCCTCATTTCTTTTTAACCAGCAGAGGAAAGTCAACCCTCTTTCATATATGAAAACAGAAATGGCTACTGCTGGCGAGAACCCGGGAGACAACATCTCACTTTCTCATACTTTTCATTGTTGGAGTATAATTCTGTGGAAGAGAAATGCATGAGCACTCAGTAGTCAAACACTGTGAATTCATTTCCCACACTTTTCGTGTGTGTGTGTGTGTGTGTGTGTGTGTGTGTGTGTGATTTAGATACTCTGCAGAGGGGTTGCAAATACATGAGCAAGATGATGAATCCATTTCTCTAGAGCATTGTTAACCTTCCTTGATTTTCCCTTACCATTCGTATCCGCCCTACATCCCCAACTGTTCCCTCCCCCACCCAATGTTGTAAGGTTCGTTTTCAACATAGTATATTATACATCTCAATGTTAAAATGCGTCATCCAGCATTTTGATATTTCTAACCCCCTTCCCAAATTAGAAAAATGTGTATACAAAATGCAAGACACTAAAAGCAAATATAGTGACAATCGGAGTTATTCCATTCCATGGGGGAAGAACGTACAAAGAAAAAACAGCAACTACTAAAATTACATAGTAAATTTTAAGTACATTAAAAAGAAGAGTAAGAAAGGTAAAAAAACTTCTACCTCTTTATGGGGTTAATTTCATTTAGCATCAGCTTACCTGGTGAAATGTACATAGCTTTAGTACTCTTTTACTTATCCTAAACATATACTATTTATTTTAGATAAGGGAAAACATGGACTTATATTTGTTAGGGTCTGATTCATTTCACTTAATATATTTTTTTCTAAGCCTTTCCATTTCCTAACAATTGGTACCATGTCATTCTTTTTGATAGAGATATAGAATTCATGTATTCCTTGCTCAATTCAACTACTGAGGGGCATTTGGGTTGATTTCATATCTTAGCTATTGTAAGTAACGCTGCAATAAACATACTTGTGCTGGTAGCTTTAGGACTGTCTTATTTGTTATCATTTGGGTAAATGATTAAAAGTTGGATTGCTTCGTAATAAGGGAGCTGTCTGTGTAGTTTTTGAGGAACCTCTATACTTTGCAAAGTGGTTGAACACATTTAAATTGCCACCAACAATGCAGTAGTGTTCCCTTTTTGCCACATCCCCTCCAGCATCTGTTGGTAGTACATTCTTCATTATACTTCCTTATAACTGTGTAAAGTGTAATCTCAATATTGTTTTTCTCTTTTTATTTTTATTTCTGTATTTTAAATATGTATTTTTATTGAAAAGAGACTACACAGAACGCTTATAATTTTATAAGCAAGGTAAAAAGTTCATATCATATCGAACTTTTTTCCCCTTCATTTGCTTTTCCCTACCACCCGTTTACTCCCTCCCCCCTCCAATTCCTCCCTTCAATTCCTTTGCAAATTTTAAAGTTCCTTTTCAACGTAGTGTCTTGTACATCTAGTTGTTACAATGGGTCATCCTATATACTTATTTCATCATTTTGTTATTTTGCTTCCCCCCCCCCGGAATTACAAAAAAAATACATACATGTTGCAGGAAAATTGAATCAAATACAGTGACATCGGGGGTTGCAATTATTTTATGGCTAGAGAACTTGACCGATTCTCACATATCTATTGGCCATTCTTATTTCTTCTTCAGAGACGTTTCTCTTTAAGTCTTTAGCGCACTTGTTAATCGATGGTTGTTTCTTTGAGAATTTTTTGTTGGGGGATTTAATTTTTCGAAATATATTTTAGATATGACATCCTTGTCTGTTTTATGGGTAGTGACGATCTACTCTCAATCGGTTGGATTTCTATAGATCTTGCTTCCTATGTCCTTTGCCTTGCAGAAGCTATGGAGTTTCATGCGATCCCACTTGTCAAAAGTTTCATTGATTTGCTGTGTGTCTGTGTTATCATTCAATGCTCGATAAGTAATTTAACCATTACCTTGCTCATGTAACTGTAACCCCCTGTACAGTATTTTTCACAATAAGAAACTTATTACTAAAAGAAAAAAAAATTACCACTAAAAAATAAGAAAATTTTGGCCCATGGTATGTAGCCCTAGAGTTTCTCCTGTTCCTTCCTGTAATATTTTCAGGGTGTCTTCTTTGACTTCTATGTCTTTGATCTATTTGGAATTGATTCTGGTGCAGGGTGATATCTAAAGTTGTAGCAGTAGTTTTCCTGAGGTTTAACCAATTTGGCCAGCACCATTTATTGAAGAGGCTGTTTTTCTTCCATTCTATTTTTTTGGCTCCCTTATCAAAGATTAGATGGCTATAGGACGGTGTGTTTATTACTTTGTCTAGCCCATTGTTCCATTCTTTGTTCTATTCCATTGGTCCTCAGATATATTCTTGTGCCAGTGCCAAGCTCCTTTGATTACTATGTCTTTGAAGTGGAGTTTGAAGGTTGGTATTGGTATTGTTCCAGTGCTGTTCTTTGTGGTAAAGGTTCCTTTGGATATTTGTATTCTTTCATTGTTCCATACCAATTTCTGTATTACTTTTTCTATTTCCTTGAAGAATGAGGTTAGGATATTGATAGGAATCATATTGAATTTGTAGATAGTCTTTGGCAGTATTGCCATTTTCATGATGTTAAACGTCTGAATACAGGAGCATGGACTTTTTTTTTCCATTTCCTTAGTCAAATTTTAATTTCCTTTTTCAGGTTTTTAAAGTTTTCATCATTGAGGTCCCTCACTTCTTTAGTAAACTCCTAGGCATTTTAATTTTTTCACACATTTTCATCTAGATATCAACTGCTCCTTCTTTCTAAGTTGTTCTGCAGTCTTTCTATGTCCCACACTGCTGCAATAAATCAATTTTAAATATTATTTTCTTGGGGCTAGGAAGGTGTTTCAGTGTTAGAGCACTTGCATGCCTGAGGCCCTAGGTTTGATTCCTCAGCACCACATAGCAAAATAGAAAACAGCCAGCAGTGGCGCTGTGGCTCAAGTGGTAGAGTGCTAGGCTTGAGCTGAAGAGCTGCCGGACAGCATCCAGGCCCAGAGTTCAGGCCCCACGACTGGACCAAAAACAAATATTATTTTCTTCATTTCTTTAGTATCTTTTTTTCGTAATGATAGCTAGGAAAAATTTGAAAATGTTTTCTTAGGGAAAGAAATAGGCTGTGTTATTTGAGCTTTCATAAAATGCTTGTGTTCATGAATGGTGACTACTGAACAATGATGCAAACACAACACAAATATAAACATTTCAAGTGCAAATTTTCTATTTCAAATTGTTTTGGGTTACGTTTGTATGCTGGTTCTATATAAAACTTTAATGAACATTCTGGATCACCATTATAACACGAAGGTGACAACTTTCCACCAATGGTAGACTTTGTATGAGAATGATAGTGATTATTTTTTCATAAATCTTTCATTTTATGTTTACGTTTATTAGAGGGCAATTTCAATATGAACCATTTTTAGAAGTTATCCAGTTTCTGACACATATATTGCTTTGCCTGCCTTATAGATATGCTTTATCTTTGTGTATATCTTCTTATTTCACATCTTATATACAAATTGATTCAAAGTAACAGTGAAACGGGCAAAGATTTCTTAAAACAAGTACTAGCAAATGTTAAATAATATAAGCAGGAAAGAGAAAGTTTCGCAGAAGGATTTTTTATGTATAAATATAGTATATTTTATTAAATAAATATTAATGTTACTAAATAATATAAGAAATAAACATGGAATATATAGAGATATATCAGTGAAAATGTCATTTATATATATACATATAGGTTTTGCATTGATATTACATTTAATCAAAATTGTATAAATGACTTACTGATATCCTGGAATATAAACAATAATTGGATAATTTTTTAGTAATGCCTCAGTTGACAGGTTTATTTAGAACATGAAAGTCAATTAGGAATTAATAAAAATATGATTTAATTATACAACTTTTAAAAGTAGGAGTAAAATATATCAGTAGAAACTGACATGTAGAAGCTATTGTCTATTATATGTCACTGTTTTAGTATTAGGTACATTTCCAATCCTTATTTTTCATAAACACCTCGCAATTTCTTTTAACCTAAATCTTCTACCACGGTTACACTGAGGGAACTTTGGGAGTAAGGGTAATTAAATATCGGCATTGTAAGTATGCATTATTCAGTGGCAAGTTCTTTATTAAATATATAGTGTATATGAAGAACAAAATGGTAATAAAACTGTTTGGTGTTACAATAATAAGGGCATCTTATTGTGGGTTTCCAAATCTGCCTGTTTGGAATTACTATTTTATGAATCCTAAGGAACTGAAGCATTTCAATATTGTTATGCATATGGTTTGAGACGATTTTAATAAGACTGACATGGGAGAGAAAACTTAGAAGTCAGTTTATTCTTTAAATGGAGAATCTGACAAAATTTCTGAACAATCCAAATAACTTGGACACAGGTTCTGATAAAAGAAGGGATGGTATGGTCGTACTTGATATCTCCTGAAATTAATCAGATGCACCAAAGATGAGCAGGAAATGATTCCAATCAGAAAGCTTCTCAGAAGCAATGATCACACTTTCTAACTCTCTAGTATGGGTGTGTTCAGCATTCTAGTGAGCTGAGGTAAGAACCAAGATACCCGAAATTTCCGCACATGTGCTCCAGTCAATTGAGTCAATGTATAACATAATATCCAATTCCTTCTTCTTATGGTGAAATGATCTGAAATTCATTTCAACTGTAATAAAATTCAGTTCATTTGAGCACTAGATGGAATTTTCTCTGTTACTGACAAGCCTGCAATCTGATCTTCATTCTCATTCTGTCTTCTAAACCAGTGATATTTTCTCTATCTTCCTTAATGTTCCAGTAAGCGACTACCTACAAGTTACTTTTCTTAACACTATTTTCCAAACAAGTAAGAGATATAAATTTAGACACAATGTTTGAAAGATGGAGTAGAATTCCATTGTTTTTCTTCATAGAAGTTGTCAACTGATGGCAACAATTAGAAATAACTAGGGCACATTGTATATGTTGGGAAAAAATAACTTGATAAGACAGATTGACTCATGAAGAAACAGGAAACAATCACTGAATATGTATTCTAGTCAATGACATTGATGTATTTAAACATTTGGAATTTGTATGAAGAACATTCACTCAAATGGTGCACACAGTCTGAGCAACAAAGATTTAATGAAAATTTTCCTTTGTGGCAATACTAGAGTCAGAATGACAGGAAACAATCTGAATAACTGTCAAAAAATGCATACAAAGAAATCACCGTTTTCTCAGGTAAACATCCATAAGCTGATTAGCAATAGGGAATATTTGGAGCTTCTAAAATCAAGAATATATCCATTTCTTAGTGATTATACTGGCTTTCCATTCCTTAAACAGGTGTTTTATGCCTGGAAAAAAGTCTAACATAGAGTCTAAAAACACAGTCATGGATAATTTCTCAACCCACCACAAACAGGCTTCCATTTCTTTCCATTAACACTTATGCAAAAATGTAGGAATATGTCAGAAAATATCTGTTCTTAGTTTATGTTGGTCACTGTGTGTAACTTGCAGAAACACTCAATCTCTTTATATTCTCTTATTCTTCCATTTTAATATGACTTGTGAGAGTTTTCTCCTTATATTGATTCCTTGAGACATACTGCAATATGAATAGAAAAATGGTACAGTTTACTTATAGACTCTGCAGGATTTCAATAATTGTTACAAGTGAATCAGTCACAAGAATTGTAGTCATTTTCAACGTTTTTTGCAAGTATTTCAGTTTTTTTATTATTATTCAATAGGAAAAATAAAACTGCTGGATATGGATATCACCAGAAACAACATGTTTTCAAAACTAGCATGTCTGGTAATCATCTTATGAACTCGCATATGTAACCTATATCCTAAATACAATATTCCAATTTTTTTCACAATGTAGATCTTCATAAAATATGCCTAAAGAACTAGTTCAATTAGCAGCAGAAATGGGGCTAGTGTATTATTTATTCATGTGCAACAATGTCTGAAACTAAGTTGTAGTTTTAGAAAGGAAAATACACCAGTTTATATGAACAATGCAAGATTTTATGTGCAACACATTAGTACTTAATGATTGTACTCATTTGTAAATTCATATCTATAATTGGTAAGGTCTTGGACAGGGTTTGCTTATGGCACATCAGCACATTCAAAATATGTAGGAAGTATAGATCTTAGCATTTATCCTAATTGTATAATAGAAAACTGTATTTTAACTTTGACTCAAGTAAGAAAAAATGGTCAAATTCATTATTCTAAAATTCTCTTGAGGAAATAATTTTGAAAACTCAACATTGCATTGATCTCAAGGAGAATGATATTGGATATTTTGGTTTTCATCACTCTTTCAAAGAGTTAGAAAGTTATAGAATGTTCCTCGATTCACTTTCTTCTACATATTTCATGTATTTTTTGTTGGCTTATTTTATTAATATTCAATGAGTAGCTTTCATCTCTTCTTCATCATTCTATTACTAGGGTAGTGGACATCTCAAAGTATTGGCCAAGATGACTTTCACCTACAATTAAATGTAACAAACGATAATAGAAAGAGAATTTGAATATCTAGTATAGGTATTAGTCAAGCGGAAAAAGTCAGATAATGTGATGTTAGGAAAACGAAAACTCAAATATGTATTTTAATGTTTTTGTTTCTTTCATGCATGTGTTTCTAACGCACTTATAAGATTATTTCTTTGTTGCTTTGTATGTCCCTCCCCCACAGTGTAACCCCCGCTTTCACTATATTTGATGTCAGTATAACATGTGAAGGAGATGGGGACAAACAAGTCGTTTAAGGATTCAGGTGGACCTGTTGCAACAATGAGAAGTACAAAATGTCATGTCAAAACCAGCTGTACAATGTCGGTGGGGGGGGTGGGGGGGTATGATTGGGTGGGAGGGAGGGGGGAGACTGGGAAGGGAGGTGAAGGGTAAACAAAGGAGGAGGCTGCAATGCTTGGTAAGAAATGTATGCATTATCCTGCCCATGTAATTGTAACCCCTCTGTACAGTATGTTCTCAAATAAAATAAAATAAAATTTAAAAAAAAAATTAAAAAATAAAAAAAAAAGAAAGAGAATTTGAGCTATTAATATAGATCCTTAATTTTGAATTTCTGCCTTTTATTATTCTGTCAAATTCATTATCTCATACTACAATGAATCAGTCAAACACTTTTCATGTCAATTTAGTCAATTAGTTTTTAACCAAACTGATTTGAACAAATGTTAAGATCTTCAATTTTAATCAACACCAAACAACAGGAAACAAAGGATATCAAAAGGCTTAAATAAATGATCTTGTAATCTTCACCTAACTAACATAATGGTTGTTATTAGGCATCTAATAGTTTTATGTGAGGTAATTTTGCCTGAACAACATATACTGAATGTATTCTTCGAGGTAGGTTTTAACTCTTTTCAGTAGATTTGTGAAGTAAGTTTCAAATATTGCTTGTGTCCTGTTCAGAATTATTTAGATTGTCACTTGTACACCATCAAGATAATGCTTATCATTTATTTTCTATAATTAGTATATGTTTAAGGTAAGCTTGTCAGATGAACCTAAAAGCTCAAAAATATATACATATACATATGTACATGTACATATACATGATATTTATACATATACATGCATATGTACATTTGTATATGTATATGTACATATGTATATGTATATAAACATTTAAATGCATGTGTATGCATATATATAACTATAAATTATGATGACAAATGAAATTAAGTCAAAATATTTGCATAAGGGTTTTTTTGGTATGTGTTTTTCTTGTTTATACTATACTATGTGAGCTTTTGTTTCTATTTCAATTTCTTGCTCTTATTGCAGATCCCTGTTGTCACTGTATTTGATTTTAATATCTAACAAGTATATCATAGGTATTAGTGAAGAAAACAGAATTTAAAATATACCACTTGGCTTATTTGTCTAAAATTCTTCTATGTTGTCTTTGTCTTGTATGTCAAAAAGATAGCTAATTGCAAAATAATAATTAAACGGATTATTAATAGATGTTGTCATTCTCATCACCTTAAAAGTCAATTCTGTAAGTGAAACTCGAATTTCCATCAGTTCTATGATTTAGGTCTACCTTTTGTTAACTTTCAATGTTATTCTCAAGGTGAGATCCAAAGGTGGTATCATTAAATCAATAAGGGACTGAATAAACTTCTTGTGATACATGTTACTTCTTTCCTCATTTTTCTCTCTTTCAATCTGCAATATCCCACCACCCAAGTTGTAACTATCATATACAACATATTACATTTTGTATACTGCTGTTACATTTGCTGTTACCATGTTGTTGTAACACTACTATTTGCAGAAGTTCTATGGTTTAGGTCTACCTTTACAAAGTTAGCCTTATGGTGAATAAATAATCTTCTGAAAAGGTTTATAACACTTTTATAATACATCTCTTTCATAAACTTGAGTGTACTGAAAGAAGTACACAGTTTTGAAAATTATGTCAGAATGTAATATAAAAATACAATAGAACATTACTAAATTTGGAAGTACTTTATTCATGATTTTATATGACTACTCTACTCCTTTACACATTTCTCAAACTTTCACACATCCAAGTGTGAAGTGGTATGTATTATTTTGATGAGACGACTGACATGAATTGACTGAAGTTATACAATGTATGCAAAATTTTGAAGTGATACAATAGAAAAATCTTCAATACAATTACGAAAGATATTTCATGTATATGTTGCCTATATGTTTAATCAGAGAAAAGCTTTATTCCCTTTAGGATGACTGAAAAATGCAAATGTTTGTAAAATAGTCCCAGTCATAATATTAAATCATAACAGAGAAGATATTCAATTATATACAATTAGCTATATTTTCATAAATGTGTGAATGCCAAATCTCTATGTGAATATAGCAATTCAACAAGGCAACATGAGAAGTTTCAGAAGACTGACATCTGAATAGAGATATCAATATTTGCAAATTCTGCAGATATTAGTTATCTTAGTATATTGAAGAAGACATTAGTGTAGATAGGAGTTAGGTAAAAGTGCCATATAGGTTATTCCTATTACAAAAATGGGAAGATCGATGCTTCCCTAATTAATGTAAGAAAAAAAATTCTGTTTTTGAAACCAAGGAAGTATAGGGTGAAACAGGATTGCACCATGTCCTACCAAGTACTTCAAAACTATGTGTAAGAAACAATTTTCCAAATAAATTGATATGAACATAGAAATTTTTAAGCAAACACGTAGGTTAATATAAATTTTCCAGGTGTTTATCTATATTGGTAAGTATTGCTTCAACATATACAATTTGACCACATTTAAAGAATAGCAAATACTTTAACAATCTACCTCATTTTTTCTTTCCGTAACTTAATTTGTCCTGGTTGTGATGACTTATGTGCTGCGCAGATGTACAATTATCTTCTATTGTTAACAACAGGAAAATTCTTGTTATATTTAAGTCAATATATTTGTATTCAATTCCTGGAAAACTTTAGTCATTAGAGTGGCATCTATTTCAAAATAATGTGATTTTTAAAAAAGTAGCTGGCAATTCTATAACAGGTTTTCTTGTTAAGTAAATTCTAGGGTTATTTATTTGTGTCTGTAATTATCATGAACTGAGCTGGCACTACCATTTTACTGAAACTCTGAGATGAATACAGCATTAAAATTGACAGAATGAAATAATGGAAGAATTATGATGATATTATTGAGTTATTAAATTAATTTACATGAGAGCTGAACTGTTTTGAACTTCTAGAAGGTACCATCAGGAATGCCATTTTGAATTTTTTTTTCTTATTATCGTCTGGAAATTTGTGAAATAAGATGAAGGAGTTAAAACCCTTGAAAGAGATTATGGTTTAGCTTTTGTTACTGTTAAAAGATTAAATGTCAGAATATTTAAGCTTGGATTTACAAATACTAGGGTTTGTTTTCAAATAGTTATGGTGAAAATCCTGCTAGTCTTTCATGTTTTCTTGTGGGATGAATCAAGTGCACACTTGGCAGTCTTTGGAAAAGCAAGCACTTAGAGAAAAAAGAATTAATTTTTTTTCCTTTTTACACGTAGTTCAGGCTGGCCTTGAACTTTGGATGATTTTATCTTTACTAATTGAATGCTGAGATTACAGGTTTGTGCCACCGTAAGTGGAATGAAACTTTATTTCCAAGATGAAATTTCTATTTTTAGGTGAAAGAGACCAAATCATGTACTCTTGAACCTAAAAGAACCGAAGCTGTGTAGGAAAATTTGGTAGACTTTGAAAGAAAATTTATTGTACAGAAAAAGAGAAAGTAGGAGTGTTGTTTGGAGTGTGAGTTGCAAACACAAAATGGGAAAATATGTGATTGTTTAGGCAAATGGCAAAAAGTGGGATTGCTGAGTCGTAGTGGAGCTCTATATGGAGTAGGTGAGGAACCTCCATACAGCTTTCCAAAGTGGTTGAACAAGTTTATATTGCCACCAACAAAGCAATAGGGTTTCCTTCTGGCCACATCCACTCTAACAACTGCTGTTATTAGATCTCTTGATTATAGCCCCCCTCACCATGTTAGATGCAATCTCAATGTTGTTTTCATTTGAATCTCTTTCCTGGCTAAAGAGGTTGAGCATCTCTTCATGTGTCGATTGAGCATTCTTATTTCCTCTTCAGAGAAGTTTCTCTTTATGTCGTTAGACCACTTATCAGACAGTTGTTCCTTTGAGGATTTGTTCTTGGAGGATTTTATCTTGTGAGTTCCATGTATGTTTGGAATATCTTCTCCCAATCCATGACCTTTCTATTGATCTTCCTTGCTATGTCCTTTGCCATGTAGAAGCTCTGAGGCTCATACTATCAGATTTGTCCAATCTTTCTTTGATTTGTTGTATTTCTTGATCTGTATTGAGAAACTTTCGGCCTGTCCCTAGTAAAACTAGGGTTTCTCCTAACCTTACTAAAGCTACCAGCACAACTATGTTTATTGCGGAATTATTTACTATGGCTAAGATACAAATCCAATCTAGATGACGGGATCAAGAAAATATGGTATATATATATATCATATATGGAAATGGAATAATATATAATTAAATAAAATTATATATATCATATTATGTATAATTTTCTATAATATATGTATTATATATGCATAATAGAATTCTATGCCTCCATCAGAAAGACTAACATTGCCCCATTTGTTAGAAAATAGAAAAACATGGAAAAATTATATTAAGTGAAGTAAGCCAGGCCCAAAATAACATAGATCCTATTGTGTTCATTTATATATGTGCAATAAACAATATGTGTCTGGGACAAGCAGAAAAGATTTAAAGCTATTTACGTATGACCATAGATATGATGTTAAGCTAAAAGAACCCCAATATAGGGACACAAGTGAGTTTTTTGCTTTCTAGCTATTGTTCCTAACCTATTTGTAAAGTAAAATTTTTTTTGTATGTTCCTCCCACACGATATAACCGATATAACCCCTGTTTTCATGGTATTTGATGTCAGTGTCCTGTATTTTGTACATACACTTCTCTAATTTGGGATATGAAAGAAAAAACAAAATGCTTAAATGAGGATACAGGTTAACCCACTGTGACAATGAGATGTACAAGACACTGTGCTGAAAACAAATTTTACAAATTAGGCTGAGAGGGGTGAGTTGCGGAGGTTGGTGGGAAGGGAGCATTGGATAAAAACAAAGGAGGAGATAATGTTTGATAGGAAATATGCTCATGGCCATGCTCACATTACTGTAACTCCTCTGTACCAGTAGTTTTAGAATAAAAATGTTTTTAAAAATGGGATAAGTATGTTACGTTTTGAAAACTTATATGGGTGATTTAGACCTTATTAACACAGAACTTAAACAGCACAGAAATCAGGTCATACAATATCCTTACTAGTGAAGTTAACAAATGTTGGCTATAGTGTGTATAAAAGGAACTCTTACAGTTTTGGCAGGAATGTGAGTGGGTTTAGAGAGCCACGGACGAAAATAGTCTGATTATCTTAAAGAAATCAATGTGAGAATTACCCTCAACATAACTTATACATTGGAATAAAACTGTTAATAGAGCGTGCAAGTGGCTCTCTAGCTTCTCTGGATGCTGATATTTGAGGATTTGGTTTGAATTAGGTTCAGGCCAGAAAGTACCTGACACTCCCATCTCCAATAAACTGTAAAGAAAAACCCAGAAGTGGATCCTTGACTCAAGTAATAGAGTACTAGTCATGAGCACAGACTCAAAGACATTGCCTGGAGTTCTAGCCTCAGGACAGCCAAAAATAATAGCAGACGCATACCTGGAATAAACGCAAAATATCCACTTAAATTAGCATTTAAGATAAACAATATATAATTTTTAGTAAACTATGTTCATCGTTAGTGCAAATTCATCCTGGTATTCCATATTTCATCAGACAATTCATTCCTTGTGCATAATTCATTAACACAATCTATCACTTTCCAAAATCTCTTGTGATTTGTCTACTGAAAAATCAGCAAGTTATAAGGATCCCAGTTAAAGATGATGGTTATTGGATCAACAGAGTTTAGAAGAGACTAATAAGATAAGTTAAGCAAACACCAAGTTAGAAACTGAGTGATCCACTGAAAGAAAATGAAAGATGGGAGGACAATTGGAAGTCTGCCCATAGAATTATTATATAGAGTTACTAATACGAATAAATTTGGAAAATTAATTATTGAGTTCAGCTAGGATGATTTTACAGCAATGTTAGTAAACAAGAAATTTTACAATTAAACAGATTTCCTGAAGATTGTTATCAGTAAATACTGTCCATTATATGTGTGGTCGGAGAACACGGGAACATGTGAAAACAACCGAAACAACTATATTTATGACCACATTAATATTATAAATGTGGCCTGACTAAAATATGAACTGGTTATGTTGTGACATAGGTGCAACATGAGGATTTACCCAAACAACCAACCAATTTAATAAGTGGTCATTTCTCCAAAGGAGTATAAATGGTTCACAAATATATAAAGAACTATTTGACATCCTTTACTATAGAGAAAAATGCAAATCAAAACACACTGAAATTCTGTGTCTTTGTCGTCAGAATAACTATCCTCAAAGCAATAAAACAAAACAAACAAAAACTCCAAACACATGATATTGAAGATGTTGGGAAAATAGTAATCTCTATGCAATTTATAGCAATGTAAATTAGTAAATCCACTATGGAAATCACAATGGAAGTTTCTCATTAAACTAAACATAGAACATATGATCTATTAAAGCATAATTTACACAGTCAATCAATGCAATCAAACTAGGAGATCCATTCAAACAATGAAATAATCAAAAAAAATGTAGTGTATTTACACAGTGGATTATTATTCATACATCAAGAATTATGTCATTTGCAGGAAAATGGAGAAAATTGAAATTCACAGTGTCAAGTGTTCTATATTTAGCAGAAAGACTGATATTATCACATAGTTTTTATATATGCGTTTGGAACCTTAAATAAATAACATACATTAAATAAAGGGTATTTTGCAGTGAAGATTACAGAGGAGCGAGCAAATGGAATAGATTGAACGGGGATCATAATATTCTATACAGTTTTATGGAAATGTAATGATGTAACCCAAGATGTTTTTTATCAAGGAATATTTTATAAATGCAGGTAAATACTGCAATGAAATTTCTTTCTATTAATATTGGTTAATATAAAAGAGCCACCAAAAATCAATATAACTAAGATACATTTCAGTTTTTTGTTAGATATAAGTAGAGGAATTGTATAGGTAGACAGAGGAGTTAATATGTGGAGAAAAAGGACAAGCCTATGAGCTCTACCCTTAGTCTCTAGTATTCCAAAGTTCTGCTGTGGTAAATAGGAGAGAGTGGGGTAACATTGTCAATGTCAATGAGATTTTGAGAGTAGAGAGAGTTGATATTTTGCTGTACACAGGCTTTTCTAACTAAAATTGTATATGAATGAAAAACACAGAATATGAATATAACAAGAAATCAAATGGAAAAATATGTTAACATGAACTATATAACTGGGACATGGAGAGGAGTCAGGTGGGGGAGAGTGAGGAAGGGGATGATACAGTTCAAAAGGAAATGTACTCGATACCTATCTGTAAACACATTGTATATCATTTTCACAATAAAATTTCAAAAAAGGAATTGCTAATAATAACCAGAAATTTTGAAAATGTATTCCGGAATTGTAAGTCATCTTAAAATATGAACTGAAACAAAGCCCAAAAACATAAAACGTATTTCTATATAATCAAAAGAAAGAAAGTGAGAATTTTTTCCTTGATTTTGGTGGTACTACTATTATAACTCAGGACTTCCTACTCACTCTGCTTGCTTTATTGGCTAATGCTTCGCTAAGTGAAATATCTCTCTAGCCCTGTTTTTGTTATTAAATTGGAGATGGAGTCTATCAGACTCTTCCTCCTGAGCTAGCTTGGAAATGAGACCCTAAGATTTCCACACTCCGGAAGAGCTAGAAATATTCGTGTAATTTTTATTTAAATAACTTTTTTATTTTGTAACTACTGTACAGATGGGTAATAGTTACAAGAGCAAGGTAATGAGTATGTTTCTTATCAAGCATTGTTACCTCCTCCTTTGATTTTCCCCTACCATCTCTTCCCTCCCATCTCCACAACTACACTGCCCCCAAAATACCCAGCCTAAATTCTAAAATCCGTTTTTCAACATAGTGTCTTCTACATCTCATTGTTGTCAGAGGTCAACCTGTACCCTATTTTGTTTTTCCCTTCCCTTCTCCAAAATATATCATCATTTAATACAGTGAAAACAGATTATACCATGGGGGAGGGAAATACAAAGCGATAAAAAGTCACATGGTACCTAATAAATATTTTAATGACAATAATAACCAAAAAATTGTTTCAATTCACTTGTACGAAATGGTCTATTAAGCTCACTACTCAACAGTTTGGAGTAGGCGATGATTTCACCATTGGCCCAGGAAAGAGGCCCGAAATATTTGTAAGTATTCTACGGGGCTTGGGTGATTTATTGTTCTTAAATTTAGATGCAATAAAAGCTAGAGAATTATGAATTGAACAGTGGAATATATAGCTTCCTAAAATATGAGTCATTTTTAAAAACTAATAAGGATAAAAGTATATGAGAGCAACTGCCATCCACAAGAATTTGTTCAAGAAAAAAAGTGTTTATCATGATCCCATTAAGAGAAAGCTAGGTTAATCAAGATGGAGTTATTTTTGATACTCCAAAGACTACAGAAAGAGATGCAAATGTTAAATCACAAGAGAAATCACCACCCAACTTAAAGAAAGGATGTGTAGGAAATCTAAAATATAAGTAGATGTCTTTGAAAATAATAAATCAGAGAATAATATTTAAATGTAAATATGGTAAAGGAAAAGATGAATGGTTTGTAACAGCATCAGAACAGAATTAGTCCAAGAGTATTGATTTTTTTTTTTTTACCTCTGTGCTTTCAACAAAAGAACGGTCTGGTTGTGCATGTATAGGTAGACAGAGGAGTTAATATGTGGGAAAAAAGGACAAGCCTATGAGCTCTACCCTTTGTCTCTAGTATTCCAATGTTCTGCTGTGGTAAATAGGAGAGAGTGGGGTAATATTTTCAATGTCAATGAGATTTTGAGAGTAGAGAGAGTTGATATTTTGCAGTACACAGGCTTTCTATTTTAATTTCTAAATTTATGGTGTTTACGAAAGTCCTGGAGTTCTCCAAAGTTTTCACTTACTGCAACAGGTGCACCTAGCTATTTAGATTAAGAGCATAAACCAATGCCTTGCTTTCAAATTTTATCTGAAGACTCTTCTGAACTGATGTAACAGTTATATTAGCTGTAAGGCAAAATGAGAGGAAATGTCAGTTTTTATACCATGCATGAAAGTCTTCCTACCCTTTTAAAATAGCAAAATATTTAATGGCAAAAAATTTAGAGATTATTTACAAAGCTGTTGGGATTATAATGTAAAACAAGAGAAGGAAATGAAATCACAATCAATCCAGAAATTTTCATTCAGTGATTTTATTTATATATATACATATATATATATATATAGAGAGAGAGAGAGAGAGAGAGAGAGAGAGAGATGCAGAGACAGAGACAGAGAGAGACAGAGACAATGAAACAGAGAGATAGAGAGACAGAGATTGTCTCCAATAAAAAAAAAAACTGAAGCCATTTGTTACAAATGAACTTGCTGTGCAGATAATGTTGAATCTTCTTTACAAAGAGGGAAATGGAAGAGATCCAAAATATATTTTTGCACTCAAAAAAAAGTTAATTTCTGGTGTTTTCCATGTATCAAAATAAAGTATTCTCCTTCTGTTACTTATAGATTATTGATAGAATGTTATTAAAAGTAATAATAGCAAAAGAGAATAAAATGATTAGAGGTTATGATTCAGGGGAATGAATGACAGCAATTTTGTTAGGGAAATGAGAGAATAACTTGGAATATTCTCTTATGAATTAGAGACAGCAACTTTGAATAGTACCCTGTTATTTTTAGAGGAATTTAGTTTATGTTACTCTGTATTTTGAATATTAGAGCCACCAGGAAAATACCATAAATTGGAGCTTGGAAGGTAGCTTAGTGGAAGAGTGCTTTTCTTGCATGCATGAGGTCCTGGGTTCAATTCCTCAACAGCATATAAGCAGAAATAAAGCTGGAAAGGGTTCAAGTGGGAAAATACTATCCTTGAACTGAAAATTTGAGGGACAGAACCCAGGCTCAGAGTTCAGATCCATGACTGACGTAAAAAAAATAATAAAATAGCCCAATTCGTATTCTAAGAAATTAGAATCAGACAAAATCTTAGACTACAGCTAACAGAAACTACTGGAATTAAAGAACACAGTAAAGAATAAAAAATACAAAAGACACTAAAATAAAATGCTTAGAACAAAGAGTTTCTATTGAAACTCTTTATATGAATTCTCATAGTATGTATATTTATAATAGTTAATAAGTGGAAAATATAAAGCAAAAGAAAAATGAAAAATGATATGCTATTTTCATAAATTAGATTAGTACATAGTAAAATAATTAAACTGCTAACTGACACAATGACAAGGATGAAAATAAATTATTGACAGCAAAAAATTACTTTTATTCTGTATCAGACATTTATATGATATTTGAATTTAGTCAAATTAATATATAGTAGAAAAATGCAAGTTTTGTCTTTGTGGATGATTGTTGAGAAAGTGTTATTTTAATTGCATAAAATAATCTTATTATGGTGGAGAATGCAGTTACTAAAACGGAGTAATAATACCAAATATTCTAACATAAGATTATAAGAAGAGAGAAAGCAATAGGGAATAAATGTTAATTTTAGTTACAATTTTCTAATACTTCAGATATATGATATGGCATTGAGTGTTCCTTCTGTATGGAAATGTCTGATATAATATCAGAAATAGTCTTTTCATTTTCAAAAAGATGGGCAATGTTATTCTTTCTAATCAAGGCATAGACTTCCATTGTGTCTATGTACAATATTTTATTGATCCATTCATCTACTGAGGGGCATATGGGCTGGTTAGCTATCTTAGCTATGATAATAATGCTGCTATAAACATATTTGTGCTACTAACTTAAGTATAGACTTGTTTGTGATCATTTGGTAAATGCCAAAATGTGGGATTGTTGGTCATAGGGGATCTCGATGTGGATCTTTTGAGGAAATGCCATACTACTTTCCAAAGTGATAGAACAAATTTTCACTCCCATCAACAGTGCAGTATGGTTTGCTTCTGTCCCCATCCCTTCCAGTATCTGTTGTTATTAGAGTTCTTGATTATACCCATTTTAACTGGGGTGAGGTGGAATCTCAATGTTGTTTTGAGTTGCATTTCTTTTATGGCAAGAGAGGTTGAGCATTTCTTCCTGTGTCTAATGGCCATTCTCATTTCCTGTTCAGAGAAGTTTCTCCGTAAGTCTTTAGCAGACTTATTATTGGGAAGTTGTTTCTTTGAGGATTTGTTTTTGGGAATTTAATATTTTGAGTTCCAGGGATATTGTAGGTATGAGACCCTTGTCCGTTGTATGGCTAGTGAAGATCTTCTCCCAATCCGTGGGATTTCTATTGATCATGCTAACTATGTCCTTTGCCATGCAGAAGCTCTGCAACTTCATGCAGTCCCATTTTTCCAACCTTTCTTAGATTTGTTGTGTCTCTGGGTCTCTATTAATAAGCGTTCTGCTTGGAAAAATTTATATAAAGTGAAGTAAGCCAGGCCCAAAGAAACGTAGGTCCCATGGTTTCGCTTTTTTGCAATAACGTATATGTCAGAGACAAGCAGAAAAAATCAGATAAGATGATATTAATGAAAATGAAGGCCAAATTAAGGACTGAAGTTTTTTTTTTTTTTACTTTCTTGCTATTTTTTTTTCTATTTATAAGGTCCTCGTGATCTATCTATTCCTTTGTATGTTCCTCCCCCCGTGTGTAACCTTTGTTTGTACTGTATTTGATATTAGTGTAATTTGGGGAGGGGAAGGGAGTACACAAACTCTTTAAATAGGATGCAGCTGGACCTTTTGCAACAATGAGATGTACAAGACGATATGTCCAAAAACGATCTTTATAACTTTTGGCAAGGGGGGAGGAAGGAGGGGAGAGATGGATGGGATGAGCAGGGACGGGGGTAGGGTAAATGGGAAGGGACTGGATTGGGAAACAAAGGAGGAGGCAATAATTCTTGAAAATAAATATACTCATTAATTCATTCATGTAATTGTAATCCCTCTCTACATCATTTTTACAATAAAAAAATTCTTCAAACAGCACAAATAGTAACAAAAATCAAATTTTTCTAATACCCACGGTAGTGAATATCATTTTCATATTTCATGAGGTGGCCACTGGTAATAACAAACTATATTTTCTTTTTAAATGAAAATGAATGTCCTTCCCCCCAAGGTATGTTCCGTATTTTCACTCTATTTGATGTTGGTATAATTTGTGGAGAGAAAGGGAAAAAACTATTTGTTTAAATAGGGATAGAGTTGGACCCATTGCAACAAGAAGATGCACAAGACGTTATGTCGAAAAACGAACTTTACAAATTTATAAATTTGGAGGATACAAAGTGGGGGCCAGGGTTGTAGAGAGTGTGAGGTGAAGATGGGAAGGAAGGGAAGGGAAAAAAGAAGAGGAAACAGTTCTTGATAAGAAATATATTCATTACTTTGCTCATGTAATTGTAAACCTTCTGTACGGTACTTGGACAATTAAAAAATAAAAAGTAAATAAATAAATTCACCCTGCTTGAGCCTTTTTTGATGTCATCATATCGGAAGAAAAAGTGAACCACTATTAGGATTAAACTTAGAAAGCAGCATCTCTATTTAATTTAAGCTCCAATGAATATTCATGCATGTATCATGAGCCCTTCTTTGTTTGACTTAACCTTAGGCCAAGGACATTAGATACAAAAAAAATAAGCAAAAATAAGAAAGCTTCTGAAAATCTACTACCCAACATCAAAAGGAAGGAATGCTATGATTGAAAGCCATAAGTGAATTATTTTTAATGCTTAAATCTGAAAATTGGCTTTTAAATTTTAGCAAGTTTAGAATGTTAAATTGCATATAATTTATAACTAAGATCTAATTACAAATTCACATAACATTGTGATACAACTAAATAATAAATATTAGTCTTATTACAAACTTACTAAGATGGTAGATATCAAATAAGGAACTGTGATGTTTTCTTAATTGCTCAATATGTTGGCAATGGGTGAATAATATGAGGATTTTCAGGTCAGGTCAGATTAATTTTCCATTTTCCAAAGGAGGTACAATAAAATACTTAGATTAATTGGAAAGATTAAGTAAAATCATAGATAAAATGATAAAAATGTGTACTTTTGAGTCATTTTCATGGTGACCTGAAGACGGATGTGAAATCTTGCTACAATAATATTGTCAATTTCTTTCTGTAAATTCAGATTACATAAATATAAACCAGTTTTCCTATAATAAATTATAAGTTCAATCAATTTCATTCATCTTACTATTTGCCATAATTCTCCCTATTATTAAAAATATATTTTTGCAATTTTTCATAAGGAACTGATGGGATAATCTTGAAATTATTTCATTTTCAACATTATGCTGGAAAAGAAGAATTTGAAATGGCAGATTCTACTCAGGACTTCTTGTGAAAGATTCTATGGCATTTTGGAGTACCACAGAACCTGAACATCAAATGATGAGACACAGTATTCGCATTAAAAAGAGCAAGTAGCAGAAAAGTGATTGTAAAGTTTATTGGCCAGCTGTACACTATTTTTACAATAAAAAATACCAAAAAAAAGCTAATAAATGCGCTTGTTTTTAACTTATTAGCTGTTTTTCAGTGTTTTTTATTGTAAAAATACTGTATAGAGGTGTTTGTGTTATATGATCAAGGTAATGAGTGCATTTCCTACCAAGCATTGTTGCCTTTGTCTTTGTTTTTCCCTTACAATCCCTTCCCACCAAACTCCACAACTTACCCCTTTCACGAAATTTGTAAAGTTCATTTTCAACATAATATCAAATGACTATAAGTTATTTGAAATTTCGTGTCAACCACTATTCTAATAAAAGTTGAATATAACTCAATATTCTGGAGGAAAAAAAGTGATGTCATTTAATCACTACATTCCATTTCATAGTACCTCATTGGGGAAATAAACAAATGGCATTACCATTTATCTTTGTCCCTTTGCCCAAAACTTCCTTACTCTACATTTCTGTCCTTGCTCTGATTATTTTTTACAACATCTGCAAAACAGAATTGGGATACCGTAGATACTAGAGTAGGGATGTATGTATATCAGCTTGTCCTTTTACTATCCATTTCCTGCTTTCCTCGTCTTACAAATTATCCACCTTATCAAACCTGCCAACCACAATCACACTAAATCCAAGACTATCACATTTAAATCCCACTTATCAGAACAATGGAGCTGAGCTGTGCATTATTGACTCTATCTATGTACCTGCCATTGTAAACTTTCTACATATTGGATGGGGAATTCTGTACGTTTCAAACAGATTAGGTGGAATTCAAAGAAACAATTCTGAAGACAGTAAAATTCTTAAAAATTTTGAAAAGAGAACTCTGAGTCATGGACTCCTCTGTTATTAGGTAAATACTAGTATGAAAGAACTTACATCTGTGCTTTTGGAGATCACACTATGTTAATGTATTTGACTTTCTCAAACTGAGTCAGACCCCTGTTAATTGTAAGTAAATGGAAACAAATACATATACTTTCTCATATGTTTGATCATTTCATAACTCATTTTCATCTGTTCTAAACACGGTCAAAATTCCTGCTAAAGAAGACTTGCCACTATCTGATATTTACTAAATTAGAAGGGAGACCTGGCTTCAGCAAGCATTTTGTCAATTTCAAAGTGTAAAATATTGTAAGGGGCTGATAGTCCTCTTGTTAAAGTATATAACTATGCTGCTCCTCTTCACTTTCTCTTTATTCCTCACAAACCATATTAAATATAGATGTGTAAGCAATCAGTTCAATGGAGTTTCTTTTCCTATTTCTGTCCCCCCAGTTTTGGTCTAGAGTTTTCAATCATCCTGAGTTGATTAGTTTTGCCTTTTCATTCTTTCCCTAATTGTTATGCTCACTAACTTTTCTCTATCATGTAGGTTGATAGAGTGTGTTCCTAATGAGTGTATTCCTTCTCTCGTTTTGATTATGATCTAAGGGACCTGTGTTCAATTTGTTTTTTTTGTTTTTCTTATTTATTTTTCCATTAGGTTTATTATCTTTAAGTAGTTGTACAAAAAGGGGTGGTTACCAATTAACCCGTCAGTTTCTGCTACACTGCATCTTTTTTTTTTTTTAATTTAATTTAATTTTATTTGTGAACATACTGTACAGAGGAGTTACAGTTACATGGGCAGGATAATGTGTACATTTCTTACCAAGCATTGCAGCCTCCTCCTTTGTTTACCCTTCACATCCCTTCCCAGCCTCCCCCCTCCCCCCCTAAACCCAATCCTTCTCCTTCCTCCCCCCCAGCCCGCCCCCCCCCCCACCAACGTTGTAAAGTTCGTTTTGGACATGACAACTTGTACTTCTCATTGTTGCAACAGGTCCACCTGTATCCTTAAACAACTGGTTTTTCCCCATCTCCTCCACAAGTTATACTGACATCAAATATAGTGAAAGCAAGGGTTATACTGTGGGAGAGGGACATACAAAGCAACAAAGATATAATCTTATAAATGTGTTAGAAACACATGCATGAAAGAAAAAAACATTAAAATACATATCTAAGGGTTCATTTTCCTGACATCACATTATCTGACCTTTTCCGCTTGACTCATACATATACTAGATATTACAAATAAGGGAAACCATGGGACCTACGTTTCTTTGGGCCTGGCTTACTTCACTTAATATAATTTTTTCCAAGTTTTTCCATTTCCTAACAAATAGGGCAATGTCATTCTTTCTGAAGGAGGCATAGAATTCCATTGTGTATATATACCACATTTTCTTGATCCATTCATCTACTGAGGGGCATCTGGGTTGGTTCCATATCTTAGCTATGGTAAATAATGCTGCAATAAACATAGTTGTGCTGGTAGCTTTAGTGTGGTCTTGTTTGTAAACATTAGTTAAGTCTGGCTGCAGAGTCACACTCCTATTTATATTATGTTCTTGCCAGACTTCTACATGCCTCTGTCTCCAACTTTATCTTAATTACTTGTCAATCTGGATATTTTGCCAAACTTGATCTAATACCTGATCTTGACTTCTTATGTTTATTTATTATCTATTTTCAAATTAATTAACCTTCTTAAAACATTGGATTACAAATTCAAGGCTAACATTGAGGCACTTGGCTACTTCTGACATGAATAGTTTACTAATGTTTTATTATTTCTTCCCAAAAGATTCCAAAACAAAAATATCATAAAATTTACTTTACAGAAAATACATTTCATATATATTGAAAACTCCTTATATTTCACAGGATTACCTTATTTCTCACAAACTAACAACTTTTTGAGTAATCTGGGTGGTATGAGCATAAAGTCTGGTATGTGATAAGAAATTCAAAAATGATCTTAAAATATGATTTTATTAAATATTTAATATTTTTATGACTATTTTTAGATTTGTGTTGTTTTTTGTTTTTTTGATTTTTGCCTGCCAAGAGATGTCAATTCAGGGCCTGTGCACAGTGACTGAGCTCATTTTGTTTAAGGCTAGTGTTCTTCCATTTGATCTTTAGCACAACTTCTGGATGTTTTTGAGGAGTTAATTGGAGATACGAATCTCATCGACATTTCTACCCAGGCTGGCTTCAAATTGAGATCCTCAAATCTCAGCTTCCTGAGTAGCTATGATTAGAGGTGAGAGCCACTGGCATCTGAATACTTTTCAACCTTTTTTTTTATTTTAGGAACAACAAAAAATTTAAATACAAAATATTTGTTGAAGTGTTAGGAAGATGCGTGAGGAGACGCTGGAGGCTAAATAAGCTCTCGCATAGAAAGCAGTTTTAGTGTTCCGGCGAACTATCCTAGTCCAGATAATTACACCAAGTGTGCTATAACAGTACAGAGCGTTTTGCCAGAGAGGAAAATCCAGGCAAGGAGATATTTCTGAGCACTTGCCACAGGGGCGGTGGCCACTGCCACCATACCTGCAACAAAGAGAGTATGGGACAAAAGTGCCAGAGGCAGCCGGCAAGCGAATTCTACGCAACACCAGCAAGAACTGAAAATGAGCAGATACCTTCATCCTGCAGATTGCAGACCAGAGACGACCCACGAACCAACACTCCGGAGGTGTGAGTAGAAGCTTGATATCCTCACTCCTTCTTATTGAGCAGAGGAGGGATGGCCACCAATACCTCACCCTACTACTGGAGATCTCCATCTTGGATAGTGCAAAAGGCCTGGCTGAGCTGCTAGCACCAATTCATGCCTTGGGAATAAACAGGAGAGTCAGTTAGCAGGTCATAGGAATCAGCCCAGACCTACTACGCTCAACTCCACCCAGGAAAAAGTCACCCAGCACAGGCAGAGGAAAATGCACCCCCAGGAGTGGCTTTCTACTGGGTAAACAGAGGCTGCTACCCCCTACAACTGCCTAGAAAATCAATTGAAATTAAGTAAACATAAATCCTGAGAATGGCTCCAGGCTGGGTTCTGTGACACAGTGAAATATTTCTCAACTAATATTCTGTTTTTGAAGATAATTATTTGTAAGCACTTACTTATATTCATGACAGCTAGACAAAATTTACTATATCACAAGTTTTACTATCTTTCCCTATTTCCACATTCATCCTTCAAATCCTCCTTAACAAACTCTGAAGTAATGCCTGCTTGTATGGTAAGATTCGGGTAATTGATATGATAGTGGTAAAGGCTTCTTCATATGAGTACATGTCTTCAATAGGCAGTCGTGAATTTTGAGAGGTCATTTGAGGAGGTTCTTCTACTGCCCTATGATCACCCTGATTAATACCTAATATATAATGTCCAAATTAATGATTTCTATTCATATGAACAGTGGAATTACAAACAATGAAAGTGCACATGAAATGAGTGTACCAATTGAACCTAGATGATGGGTAGGCAAGGGCAAATAGATATAAGCAGTAGGACATTTTTATATGTGAGTTACAAAGGGTAAGAATTCCACCCAGCGTTCAATTCTACTGAACCACAGCATAATTCTCAGGAAGTCTAAAAGGGAAAAGTTAGGCATGCTGTGGTATCTTCGCTTTTGAAATTTGTTCTTTCTGGGAGCCATCACGTGGGATGGTGTTCAATAAACTGAATAATGTTGACAAGGAAATTACGGTTATGGAGGGTAGGGAGATGGGAAGGGAAGGGAAGGGGAAAAAAGGAGGTGGTAATAATGCTTGATAAGAAATATACTCATTATCTTGCCCATGTAATTGTAACCCCTATGTATGGTATTTTCACAATAAAAAATATGGTTATATAAATAATAGAATAAGTAGATCCCCATCCCGAAGGCACACTGGAAGCAAGGGACAACAACAGTAGACATACCTGCTTGATGTAAGCTTTCTTTCTTCAGAGAGTAAGGTTACTTGCTCTCCGTGGTGAGACTAATTCATATTGTCACTTTTAATGATAGGTTCCGTTTATTTTCAGTCTTGTAGCATGCACGAGTTTATTTTCTTCCTTTCTGTCTTCAATCTAAATAACATAAATTGTTCTCCGATTCTCTAAAATTCAGTGGTTTGGCTTTTGACAAATTAATTGTCCTATAAACTTTGCTGTATTTTTATAACTCCAAGCAACTACATACTTAAGTGAAGATATTTTCTACCTACGGAACTGAAGTAGAAATCTCACAATATAAGCCTCAATATTTTCTCACTTTCCTCGTACTTTTACTTTACATCTTTCATCAGGACTGGTTAAGTCATATTTCCTAGCTGTTAATCAAGTTGCAAGACCATCTTATATTTTCAGTAAATGACATGATACTGGTACAGGAATCTTCATAGGTCTACTGGGCCTCAATGGATTATTGATAATTTTGTGGAATAATTTTCAGTTAATTAATGCTGTTATCCATAATCTAGAAATATTATACAAAGTTCAGTCATTAGAATGTAAAATGCTGAAATAGTTTTTTTTTTTCTGTATGAGACATTGGTTGCATACAATCAAGCCTATCTTTGTGTCAATTTGGCTGTGTGTCCTCAAAATATTCACAAATTAGTTCCATGGAATCAAACCAATAAGCATATACTAATTTCGATGGAACCAAATCTAATGAGGAAGATACAGGTAAGCTTCATTTGTAGCACAAATCCTATAAAACATGGTCCATTTACTATGCTGAATCTACTATCTCTCTGATGGTGTAGTCAACATTTCTTGGTAACATGGCATAGTCCTTTCCCCTAGAATGACTGAGTTTAGTAAATAGATCTCCTTCAGTTTTGCAACTTATCATACATAAATCTCTTCAATGATGACAACTTTTTCGGTCATGTTTATACACCAAATAATTTGCTCACTCCTTTCTTCCTTGCAAGTGCAAGTCCTTACAATCCTATCCATCCTGTTTCATGACTTATTGAAATTGAACTGAAGAAAACATGTCAAAAAGTGGCATAATTTAATTTTCTCCTTGAGGATTTACAACCATTTGTTGTAGTTATTTTTTTTCTAATACATTGTTTTATAGAAATAGATTAGTGTCTTCCATATACTCTCTTATACCTTACTCAAAATATGCTATCTTAGGGCCTGAATTCAAATCTCATCTTGCCCTTAAATGAGTATTTGTATCTCCTCTGCACATTATGGTTGAGAACATGTTAGCCCCAAAATGTGGGGACAAAAATCATGTACTTTCACAATAATACAGAACTGTCACAACAGAAATATAGTTTTCATCTGGAAATCGTTTACTTATTTGAAATGAAAAAGAAAATATAAAATGACTAAAAAGAAAACTGCTTCCTTTCTAAACACAAGCAATAATTTGAATTGAATGTGACTATATAACTGCAGAAAAAATCATATATGAGGTGATAATCTCCTCTTATTAATCAGAAGGTTTTTAAATGGAATGACTAAACCGCAAAAGGACAATCCTTCACAAAAGAGTTTTAGTGTCATTAGTAAATTCCTATTTTCAGATTCTGGTATCTATAGCAACCATTATGATTAACCTTGTTAGTTATTTCCTGATTACAGAATATGTGTTAAGTTCTTTTTCACAGTAACTATATAAATATTGTCTTGTAAAATTCCTTTGGAAAAGATGCTCCAGTCCAAAATTACTCTTTATTTTGACACACTTCTCCTATGTAAAACTAAGTTTTTTTTTTTAATTTTTTTTAATTTAATTTAATTTTTTGTGAACTTACTGTATACAGGGGTTAAAATTACATGGCAGGATAATGCGTACATTTCTTATCAAGCATTGCAGCCTCCTCCTTTGTTTACCCTTCAAATCCCTTCCCTACCTCCCTCCTACCCCCCCACTACCCAATCCTCCCACCACGCCCGCACCAACGTTGTAAAGCTAGTTTTCCACATGACCCTGTATTTCTCATTGTTTCAACAGGTCCACCTGTGTCCTTAAATGACTTGTTTTTCCCCATCTCCTCCACAAGTTATACTGACATCAAAAATAGTGAAAGCAGGGTTATACTGTGGGGGAAGGGACTTATAAATCAACGAAGAGATAATCTTATAAATGCGTTAGAAATAAATGGATGAAATAAAAAAAGCATTAAAATACATATCTAAGGGTTCATTTTCCTAACATCACATTATCTGACCTTTGACCTTTTGCGCTTGACTCATACATATACTAGATAATGCAAATAAGGGAAACCATGGGACCTATGTTTCTTTGGGCCTCGCTTCATTCACTTAATATAATTTTTTCCAAGTTTTTCCATTTCCTAACAAATGGGGAAATGTCATTCTTTCTGATGGAGGCAAAGAATTCTATTGTGTATATATACCATATTTTCTTGATCAATTCATCTACTGAGGGGCATCTGGGTTGGTTCCATATCTTAGCTATGGTAAATAATGCTGCAATAAACATAGTTGTGCTGGTAGCTTTAGTGTGGTCTTGTTTGTGAACATTTGGGTAAATGCCCCAAAGTGGGATTGCTGGGTCATAGGGGAGTTCTATGTGAAGTCTTTTGAGGAACCTCCATACTGCTTTCCAAAGTGGTTGAACAAGTTTACACTCCCACCAACAATGAAGTAAGGTTCCCTTCTGTCCACATCCCCTCCAGCATCTGTTGTTGTTAGAGTTCTTGATTATAGCCATTCTAAGTGGGGTGAGGTGGTATCTCAATGTTGTTTTGATTTGCATTTCTTTTATGGTTAGGGAGGTTGAGCATTTCTTCATTTGTCTATTGGCTATCCTTCTTTCTTCTTCATAGAAGTTTCTCTTCAAGTCTTTAGCCCACTAATTTATTGGGCAGTTGTTTCTTTGAGGATTTGTTGTTGGGGGATTTAATTTTCTGAGTTCCAAGTATATTTTAGAAATGAGACCCTTGTCTGTTGTATGGCTAGTGAAGATCTTCTCCCAATCTGTGGGCTTTCTATTGATCTTGCTAGCTATGTCCTTTGCCATTCAGAAGCTCTGCAACTTCATGCAATCCCATTTGTCCAACCTTTCTTTGATTTGTTGTGTTTCCAGGTCTCTATTCAGAAAATTTCGGCCTGAGCCATGGAGACCTAGGGTTTCTCCTATTCCATCCATTAATGTTTTCAGAGTGTCTACTTTGACTTCTAGGTCTTTGATCCATTTGGAGTTGATTCTGGTGCAGGGTGATATATAAGGATCTAGCTTTAATTTTCTACAAGTAGTTAACTAATTTTGCCAGCACCATTTACTGAAGAGGCTGTCTTTCTTCCATTCTAATTTTTAGCTCCCTTATCGAAGATTAGATGGCTATAGGTCTGTGGGTTCATTTCTGGATTTTCAATTCTATTCCATTCGTCCTGAGGTCTTTTCGTATGCCAATACCAAGCTGTTTTGATTACTATGGCTTTATAGTAGAGTTTGAAGTTTGGTATTGATATTCCTCTAGCAGTGTTCTTTCCGTTGAAGAGCATATTTGCTATTCGGGGTCTTTTATTGTTCCATATGAATTTTTGGATTGCCTCTTCTAGTTCCTTGAAGAATGAGGTTGGAATTTGGATAGGTATTGCGTTGAATTTGTAGATAGCCTTGGGAAGTATTGCCATTTTCAAGATGTTAATCTTCCCAATCCAGGAGCATGGGAGTTTTTGCCATTTTTTAAGTTCTGTGTTGATTTCCTTTTTCAAGATTTTAAAGTTTTGCTCATAGAGGTCCTTCACTTCTTTAGTTAAGCTAATTCCTATGTATTTTATTTTTTGTGGGGCTATTACAAATGGAGTTGCTTTCCTAATTTCAGCCAAACGTTTCTCATTGTTGGCATACAGAAAAGCCATTGATTTTGGGGGGTTAATTTTATAACCTGCTACTTTGCCAAAGTTTTGAATCAGCTTGAGTAATTTGGGAGTGGAGTCTATGGGATTCTTTAAATACAAGATCATGTCATCTGCAAAGAGGGAGAGTTCTATTTCTTCTTTCCCTATTTGGATCACCTTTATGTCTGCATCTTGTCTTATTGCTGTAGCTAGGCATTCTAATACTAGATTGAAGAGAAGTGGAGAGAGTGGGCATCCTTGTCTTGTTCCTGAGTTAAGAGGAAATGGCTTTAGTTTTTCACCATTGAGTATAATGCTGGCTGTAGGTTTGTCATATGAAGCCTTTATTGTATTGAGGAATGTTCCATGGATTCCTAATTTTTCCAAAACCTTCATCATAAAGGGGTGTTGGATTTGTCTAATGCTTTTTCTGCATCTATTGATATAACCATGTGGTTCTTATTCTTTCTCCTGTTGATGTGATTAATAATATTAATTGATTTGCGTATATTGAACCAGCTTTGCATCCCTGAAATGAATCCTGTTTGATTGTGATGTATGATTCTTTGGATGAATTGTTGAAGTCGATTGGCCACAATTTTGTTGAAAAGTTTTGCATCAAGGTTCATCAAAGAAATGGGTCTATAGTTCTCTTTCTTTGATGAGTCCCTCCCTGCTTTTGGGATGAGGGTTATGATGGCTTCATAGAGTGTGTTCGGTAGTGAACTTTCTCTTTCAATTTCATTGAAGTGTTGGAGGATAATTGGTGTGAGCTCTGCTTTGAAGGCCTTGTAAAATTCCGCTGTGAAACCATCTGGTCCTGGAATTTTCTTAGCTGGAAGGTCTCTTATTGCTGTTTCTATTTCAATATGTGATATGGCAAGTTAAGGTTGTTTACCTCATCTTGGATTAGTTTTGGCATGTCAATATTTGCTAGGAAAAGATCCATTTCTGTCAAGTACTCAAATTTATTAGCATAAAGTTTTGAGAAGTATTCCGTTATAATGTTCTGACTCTTGGTTGTTTCTCTGGTGATGTTTCCTTTCTCATCTCTGAGTTTATTTATTTGGGTGTGTTCTCTTCTTTTTCTGATAAGATTTGCTAAGGGTCTGTCAATATTGTTAATTTTTTCGAAGAACCAACTCTTTGTTTTGTTGATTCTTTCTATAGTTTTTTTGGATTCTAATTCATTTAATTCTGATTTAATTTTAAATATTTCTTTCTGTCTGCTGGATTGGGGTTTATCTTGCTGGTCTTTTTTAAGGAGGTTTAGCTGTGTCATTAAATTGTTGGTTTCAGATCTCTCCAATTTGTTGATGTAGGAGCTCAGAGCTATAAATTTGCCTCTGAGTACTACCTTTGCTGTGTCCCAGAGGAGGTGGTAATTTGTGTGTTCATTTTTGTTGAATAGCATGAACCCTTGAATTTCCTTTCTAATCTATTCCATTACCCATTTGTGATTCAGCAGTGTGTTGTTTAGCCTCCATGTAAACCGAACTTTCTTTGGTGGCTTTTGTTGTCGAGTTCTAATTTTATTCTCTTGTAGCCAGAGAGAATGCAAGGTATAACTTCAATGTTTCTGTATTTAGACAAGTTTGTTTTGTGCCTAAAATGTGGTCTATTTTAGAAAATGTTCCATGTACTTCTGAGAAAAACGTCTATTCTGATGCTGCTGGGTGAAATGTTCGGTAGATGTCTGTTAAGTCTAGTTGATCTATGAAGCTGTTTAGATCTGAAGTTTCTCTATTGAGTTTTTGCCGAGTTGATCTATCTAGTGGTGAGTGTGATGTGGTAGAATCCCAAAAAATTAATGTCTTTGCATCTATATTGGATTTGAGGGAAAGTAGTGTTTCTTGGATAAATTTGGGTGCTCTATTGTTTTGCAAATAGATATGTAGAATTGTAATATCCTCCTGAAGGAGAGATCCCTTAATTAGTATGTAGCAACCTTCTTTATCTCTTCTCACGAATTTTAATTTGAAGTCTATTTCATCTGATATTAGGATTGCAACTCCCGCCTGTTTATGGGGGCCGTTTGCTTGGTAGATTGTGCTCCAGCCTTTCACATTGAAAATGTGTTTGTTTTTACGGGCAAGATGTGACTCCTGAAGGCAGCAGTTAGAAGGATCTTGTTTTTTAATCCAACTAAACAGTCTATGTCATTTAATTAGAGTGTTAAGTCCGTTAATGTTGATAGAGAGGACTGAGAGGTAGTTGGGAGTTCCTATCATGTTTTCCACCTTCTTGGGGTTGTGAAAAATGGGTTCTTCCTATGGTTTTTGGATTCTCAGTTTGGGTGAAGTTTCTTGGCCTTTATTGTGGTCTTGTTGGTTTTCTATGTGTAGGACATCTAGGCTGTCTTCAATCCCTGAGATTCTATCTTCTGCATGGTCTTACCTGCTGTCAAGACTTTCTACTTTGTTTTTTATCTCTTTTCCTTCTAATTGGTCAGCTTTGATGGCTTCAAATTCTTTGTTGAAGCTTTGTTTTAGATCTTGTATGAACTTCTTTACTTCCTTAACTTGGGGTTCAGTGTTTATTCTCAAATCAGTTAGTTGATTGGTGATGGTTTCCTTGGACTCCAATTCCTTCTGTTGGGTTCCATTCAACATACCCTTTGTAGTCTCCCTGACTTCCTTCAGCTCTTTATTAATGGATTCTATAAATCCCTTTAGAGAACTTTGTGTATTCTCTTCCTGCTCTCTATTCCTGTATTACTCTTTGATTAGCTTCCTCCCGTTTGTGGGATTCCTGTAGTTCTCTTTGAGTGTTATCAGCCTGCTCATGCCATTCATGACTTTCTCTTGGAGTATTCTAAGCTGCTCATGCAAATCGTGTATCAGTTTTTGAGTAGCTTCCTCACGCTTATGATATTCCTGTATAAACTTTTGGATTGCCTCCTCTCTCTCCCTATCACGCTCATATAGAGTTCTTTTTATGTTTTCAATCTTTTCATTTATCATGTTTGCCAGCAATGTTTGTAGAACTATTTGGGAACTCTCCTCTGGATTATTCATTATCTGTTCTGTCTCCTGATTATGAAGATTGGGAATTGAGATACCCGGATTTGCAATTTTTCTTGTGTTTTTCCAGCTTACTCTGCACATTTGAGATGAAAATAGCACCAGTTTTTTGCTAGAACACTATCTTAAGGCAAGCATCAACCAGTCTGAATTTGCACAGTCAATGGTCTACAGATACAATCTAGTTCAACAGATACATCTATTCAACATCAAACAACTACATGTTAATGGGCTACGAACCGCAAAGAAGAATTTGGGAAACCAGAAATTATTAAGGTTAGGGAGAGACATGGGTAAAAAATAGGAATAGATTGATGTGGGGAGGTACAGGGAGAGTTAACTAAGTCCTACTCTCAAAGCAGGAAATAGGTTGGGTAGGATGAAAGTATAGGGAGAGAAAAAAAGAAGAAAGGGAAAGGGAAAGGAAAAGAGACCAGAAAAAATAGAAAAGTAAAAATTAAAAATATTATGTAGAAGCAAAAACAATCTATTTAGAGAAGAACTTGAATATATTGAGAGAAGGGGAGGGATATAAAGGAGATGTGAAAAACTTAAAAATAGCAATGCTTAAAATATTATATAGGTATAAAGAGGTAGTACTGCTATTAAGGAATTTAAGTCTCAGAGGTTTTGAATTGAGTAATAAATTTGTGGATTAAGTGTGTACACAATGGCGGATAGGGTCTAATAGTCAATTGCAGGTTTATCTCAGGATGTGCAGGACAAGAATTAAGTCACATAAAGAAGAAAGAAAGAGAGGAAAAGGTGAAAAGGATAAGAAAGGAAGAAAAAAGATCAGACGTTCAGTAGAGATAAACAAAAAACAAAAAGTTAATTAAAAAAGAAAAAAAGAGGAAGAAAACAGAGAAAGAAAGAAAAACGCACACTCATGTATCCCTAAAATAAAAATTATAAGAGGAAAAAAAAAGTTACTGGAAAAAATTTTTTTTTCAAAAAAGGCAAAAATTAAAGATTAAAAAAAGTTTTAGAAAAGAAAATAATTTTTTTTATATAAGGTACCAAAAAAAAAAAAAAAAAGAAGAAGAGAAAAAAGAAGTTCTTTGACTTTTTTTGGGAGGGGTGGGAAAAATCCTGTATCTCCCTTGTGTCCATAACCAGCCTCTTGTTGGAGTCTCTGGTTTGCTTGTGGTCCTGTGGCTTGGTTGGTTTCTTAAGTCAGCTTGTTCGAACAGGCAGAAAAATTCTCTGCTTTACCCAGGAGTTTATGATCCTCCTCCCATGCTAGTTCAATGGGAGGCAGATCTGCTTTGAGTATCACAAAAGAGGGGGATGCAGTGATGAGGCTAGGTTCTGGGTAGAGTTGAGACCTTTCAATAACAGTAGCTTTTCCCGGGGGCTAGTTTGTGAAAAACTCACAGAGCCCAACCTGGAGCCATTCTCAGGGTTTCTGTTACTGCATTTCAATTGATTTTCGAGGCTGCTAGAGAGAGGGGCAGTCTCTGACTCTGATTACCCAGTGAAGAAAGCCACTCCACCCGAGCTGGGTGACTTTTCCCTGGGTGGATCTGAGTCTGGCATGTCACGCCACCGTTAAGATCTTTTGACCTGATAAATGACTTGTTTTATTCCAAGGCATGAGTTGGAGCTAGCAGCTCCACCGAGCTTTGTTGGTATCCAAGATGGAGAACTCCGGTACTGGGGGGGAAGGTGTGGCCATCCCTCCTCTGTTCCCTGAGAAGGAGTGAGGAAGTCAGGCTTCTACTCACCCCGAGTCTTGGTTCCTGGGTCATCTCTGGTCTGTGAAATGCAGGATGAAGGTGTCCATTCCTAGTCGGTTCTTGCTGGTGTTGAGTAGAATCTGCTCACCCACTACTTCTGGCTCCTTCGTCCTGGACTCTCTGTGGCTCAGGTATGGCCGTGGTGGCCACCACCGCAGCCACCACTGATGCCACCGTGGCAGCTGCTGGCAAGGGCTCTGATGTGTCTCCTTGTCTGGATTTTCCCTCTCTGGCCTGACTCTCTGTCCTGTGATGGCACACTTGGTGTGATTCGCTGGCTTAGGACTGTTCACTGGAATTCTAAAACTGCTTTCTATGTGAGAGCTTGTTTAGATTCCAGCTTCTCCTCCGCCATCTTCCCGGAACTCTGAGCATCAAGTTTTAATATATAAATAGAGGATGAGTAAGATCAGAAAAGTTTTATATTTTTTATCCAATAAATCTTTACAATTCTCTGAAAGGGGACACTTCTTGTTTTCAGGGAGTCAGATACTTGGTATTCATAATTTCTTTAAGGCCAAAACGAAATTACCTCTCTGAAGAGGAAATGAGCTTAGTCAATAGACACTTGAAGAAATGCTCAAATTCTCTAGCCATAAAGAATTCTAAATCAAAACAATATTAAATATTCCACCTCATCCCAGTTAGAGTGGCTATAATAAATAGTCTAATAATGACAAATGCTTCAGCTGGAGATGTGGCTCCAAAGAAACCCTACCATACTGTTGGTGGGATGGTAAACTTGTTCAAACATTCTGAAAAGCAGTATAAGGTTCCTCAAACTATTATCCCTAGAGATCTCCTATGATTCAGCAATCCTACTTTTGGACATTTAACTAATTGATCACTAACAAGGCCTTTGTGAAGCTACCAGCACAACTATATTTATTTCCGTATTATTCACAATAACTAAGAAATAGAAGCAACCCCAATGACTTTCAATAGATGAGTTAGATGAGTGGCTCAAAAAATATGGCCAATCTATACATTTGTACGTACATATGTATAGAGATAGCAAGTCCATGTTTCCAACAAACAGGAGGACACTTTCCCTTTGATTAAGAAATGGAAACACTTGTAAACATTATATTAAGTTGTGTAACCCAGTCCCAAAGAAATTTAGGTCCCATGCTTTCTCTTATTTCTATAATAATATACATATAATATAATCTTATTAGATGAGCTGAAAGGCTCAAAACTGATGCACATATGATCATATAAAATAATGCTAAATGACATGAACTCCAAAATATGAAGACAAAAGAGTTGTCTTTATAGATATTGTTTTAAATGTGCTCGGTGATTTTATTTATTTATTGTTTCCTGCTTTCAGCTCTGCTGTTTTCATTATTGGCATTAAAGAAAGCCATTGATTTTTGAGGGAAAATTTGCTACTTTACCAAAGATTCTACTCAGCTAGAGTAACTTGGGAATGGAGTCAGTGGGTGCTTTAAATACAAGATCATTTCATCTGCAAATAGGGAGAATTTTACTTCATCTTCCCTTTATATGTGCATCTTGTCAAATTGCTCTAGCAAGCCCTTCTAATGCGATATAGAAGAGGAATGGGGAAAGTGGACATCACTTTCTTCTTCCAGAGATTAGAGGAAATGGCATTAACTTTACACCATTAAGTGTAATGCTTGCTTTAGTTTCGTTGTAAACAGCCTTTTTTGAACTGAGAAATGTTCCCTGAATAGTTTCTCCATTGCTTTCTTCATAAAGGGGAGTTGGACATGACAAATGCTGTTTCTGCATCTTTGGAGGTAATCGTGTTGTTCTTATCTTTGTTCTTCTTTATTTGATGTATTACATTGATTGAGTTCCATATGGTGATCTAATTTTGCATCCTTTCCACTGTCCCATAATATTCTGCACAGGATCAATTCAGAGCAAGGAAAGGATCATTAAAGCCATAAAGGAGAAATGATCAATCACCTTTAATGGGTCAACAATCATAATACTATCTTCAGATTTCTCAGCATAGATCATTAAAGACAGAAGAGCCGGTCCACCAAGTATACTATACCTAGAAAACCTCTTTTTCTAAATGATGGGTCAAATAAAAACCTTCCAAATTTAAACAATATATCTCCACTAAACCATCTCTATAAAAGTTAATTAAATATGTATTAAACACAGAAAACCACAATGGAACAACAAAGGGCAAGAAACATCCCACAGTGAATCCAAGAAACATAGGAAGGACCCTGATGGCACTGTCCCAAGATGATGATTTTCATGACAGGAACAACCATTCTGAAAGTGAAAGGATGGAATAAAATCTACCAAGAAAATAGCGCACATAAACAGGATGAAGTTGAGATCTTAGTATCCAATAAAATGGATTTCAAATTAAAATGATCCAAAAGAGATAAAGAAAGTCACTAAATATTAATGAAGGCATTTGTCCTTCTGGAAGAAATTACAATTCTAAGTATCAATTCACCAAAAACTGAGCGCACAAATTGATTGAAGAAGCGCTGCTCTAATTTGGAGAGGGAAGAGAAGTAAAGAAACGCTGAAATAAGGATATAGGAGGACCCAATGTAACAGTGAGATGTACAAGACGCTAACTTGAAAATGAACTTTACAACCTGGTCAGGTGGGGGAAGAGGGAGAAATTGGAGGGGGATTGTAGGGGATAAACACGGAGGCTTAACAATGCTTGATAGAAAACGGAATCATTTCCTTGCCATGTAAGTGTAACTCCTCCCCACCTCTCTCTCTCTATGTATATATGTATGTATATATGTGCATATGTATATATGCATACATACATACGTATGTATATATGTGCATATATGTCTTTGCAATAACAAATATATTGGTTGTTCTCTCATTTGATTGCAACTTAAACCAACTTTATAAATAAACCAGGATCATTTCTGAATCATAACCATCAAAATCAAATATTTCCAGATTGTTCTTTGAATATCAAATGTATCCCCTAAAGTTGCCCTTTCAGTTGAAAGGTTACAGCTACATCATTGTGACTGGATTAGATGTACTCTGATCCTTCTTGGGAATGTAACATGACACAACTTTAATATAATGTCCAATTTTAAGATTAATTGTAATGGAGATAGTTTGAAAAAAAAACAAAATCCATGAACCTGAAAATCTCAAATTATTTCTACTTCCTATTATAAAAAAACAAAAGTGCCTCATTAGAATCAGGAAATCTCATGCCAGTTTGTTTTTCAAATTTTCCAAACAGTGCATCAAAAATATACCCAATGCACATGTGAAATATAGGTACAATTATAACTTGAGGTGTTATTTTCTCTTTAGAAGCCAATACTTTGTCTTGAAGAAGTAATTCAAGTGTTGCTAACAAAATAATGCTATTAGTCCTGGCTTTACACAATAAAGACATAATCAAGTGCTGATTAGCCAGTAAGGTTGATCACCAAAAAAAAAAATAATATATCCAAGTGTCAGCCATATCTTGTCTTGAACCTTCTATTTTTTTTGTTGTTGTTTAGCATTATTGGTAACAGATTGAGCTGAATCAGGAAAGAAGCTCAGAATCCCAGTTTTCTTGATTCTTGATAATTGGAATAGGATTTGCAGGACAGCAGGGAAAGCAGAAAGACCTGTATTGGATGATTTCTCTTATTTGTATTTTTCCTGGAACTTACTTATTTGTGAGGCCTTTGCCTGGGAAGGGCAACTTTCCCCGGGAGTAGAGTTAAGCCTCACATATCAGATTCCTTTGACCTTTTGAATGGCTCCTATTGTCCTCTTACACATCCAGAATTATGTACTAGCTCCTCTGGCCTGGTCTTTGTTAATATCTACTCTAGTGATTGAGAAGCGATACCTTCCCACCACTGTTCTATAAGGAATTAGGATGTCTTGTGTGGTCTTTAAATATTATTAAGATTAATCTTGTGTATTATGTCCTATTCCCAATGTGTACTCACAACATTCCCTTGGTTTCCGGGCCCTCCACAGTCTGCTATGGTCTGTGATCAGCACGAAGAAGATTACAACTCCTTGTCAGTCCATGGTGGTTGTGAATAGGATCTGCTTGCACATGGTTTTGGATTTTATCCCAGGCTCTGTCTGTTGATATGGCAGCTCCGGCTGTGGACAACTGAATGTTATTGAAACTGTCTCATTCACCAAGCTTTCTGAGTTTTTTCTCTCTGACTAAACTGTACTATGATGACACCACTAGGTCTAGCCTTGGACCTTTCCCTGGTTTCAACTCAGATCTTAGCCCCTAGCTTCTCCTCCCACATCTTCCTCTGAAATGTGTTGATGTTTTTCTAAATGTACTATGTGAAGCTATTTTTTCACTTGCTTTATATATTAATTTCCTATGTTTTATCCAATGTTGTCACTGTATTTGAAAACCAATCCAACAACAAGCCTCAGAAAACAACAAAATGTTCGAAGTAAACTTTATACCATGTGGGAGGGGATACATTGAAATACAAGAATAATTTGAGGAAAATGAAGAGTGGGTATGAACATATGATTAGTAAAGTACTTTCTGCCTTACATATGAAAGTCTAATCCCTCTGTACATCACTTTGACAGTAATATTGACTTTATTGATGGATTCATACATACACTTTTTTAATTCTCATAAATGCACATTAGATACTAATGTCGATAAGTTTGAAGTCCATATACAGACACATGGACATAGTTCTTTTCTCTTTACAGCCAAACATGAATAGAAATGACACAATTTACACTATTTTTCCAGATATCAAGCCATCATTTCCAAATTAATGTTGAATTTTTTTCAAATATGTCTGTATCAACCCAAACAACATTTGGAATTACAAATGAAGAGTAATCCTGTTGCTCAACTATTCCCATAATTAGAAACACACATATTTTAACACCTATCAGAAATGTGAGCAATATGCTCACATGCCAAACTTCCTTTTTTGTAGTCAAATACTTCAACTCTACTGATTATATAAGAATCCTATTCTCTAATAAATACTTTGGCAAGGAATATCTTCCAAAAATGTGCTTCAAAGGCTATTACATTTAGCAGTAGGAATTTTGTGTCCCTGGAATGAAAGTCAAATATAAAATGGTGGGAGGAGGCAACTTGAGATGCTGAAACAACACTGCAGATATTTTACATCATTTCCAAAGGTATTTGCATTAAAGACTTCTATCCAAATTTCATGTTGCTTCCTCCTGAAGAGGAAACCCACATACCAATGATTCAGGAAAATGGAAATTTTCAGAGATGTAGAGCTAAAACGAATAAACATGTTCATAAAATTTTTGAAGATAATGTGGGAAATTCCTCTTTTGAATTGAACTGGGTACATTCATGGAAGTAAGATTATTTTAGAAGGCCGTGTTTTTCATTTGTCAACAATGCATTTCAAGAACAAATTTAACTGTAAAATTGTGCTGTCATTTATCTCTTTGTTATAAGTTTAGAGAAATATTCTACAGTCAATTTTATAACTAATGAAACATATTTCCCAATAGCATTCCTTTTTTGAAGAAAATTTCTTTGGTAAGGAATTACTTTTACTCCAGGCTGGACAAAATTACTACTTTATGACATTCAATATCCTTCACTATCTCTACATTTATCCTTCTAATAATCCGTAAGAAACTCTGAAGTAACTTCTCGTAGGCCGGGGAAAGAGCATGCTAAGATTTTTTAAATAGCTGGATATGGGCTGGACATTCAACATATGAGTAAATTTTCAGAACTATACAAACCAAAAATAAACAAACCATGTACAATGGTTATATAGTATACTATTCAAAATAAACTACTTCCTTCCTAACTACAAGCAATTTATTGGATTCAATTTGAACTCTGAAATTTACGAAAAACAGTATATTTGGGGTGAGAATCATTATTTATCACCAGAAGATTTTAAACATAAAAAGTAGATCTAATATCCTTGGCATTATTGTTTCCACAATTTCTATTTTTGAGAGGGTATAATGATATATTCCTTCATTTTAAAATCTTCAACAGTTTAAAAATGTATTTATTCAATTTATTCTGAAGATGGAATGTGCATATATAAGTACTTGTAGATATATTTTGTACATTTCTCTGATCAATACTTTATTTTAATAAAATTTCAGAAATATTGTTCATATTAAATTTGGAAAAGATATCTCATTCCATTGCATATATATGTATATACATATATATATATACGTGTGTATGTATATGTATATTCATATATATATATATATATATATATGAATTTTATGCCTACATCATAAAGAATCACATCTCCCCCATTTGTTATAAAATGGAAAAACTTGCAAAAAATTATATTTAGTGAAGTAAGCCAGGCGCAAGTAAATATTTGTCCCATGATTTCCCTTATTTGCAATATCTAGTATAAGTCAAGGACAAGTAGAGAAGATGAAAATCTATGCACATATAAGCAGATAATTTGAGGTTAAGTGAAATATACACCAACACAGGGCCAAATACTGTTTTCTTTCTATTATTTTCAACGTATCTAAAATACACTCTGTGATTTTTTTTTTATTTCTCTTGTAATATCTTTCCCCACGGTATAAATTGTTTTCACTGTATTTGACGTTGGTGCCCTGCACCTTGTTTGGGGAGGGAAAGTGATATAACAAAATGCTGAAACAAGAATACAGTTTGACCCATTGTAGCAATGAAGTATACAAGACACTGTTTTGAAAATAAACTTTAAAACTTGTGGAGTGGAGGGAAGAATAAGTTAGGTGGAGGAGGAAGGTTTGGCATGGGAAACACAAAGGAGGAGGTTATAATACTCCAGGAAATGCACTTATTCTTTACTAATTTAACTGCAAACCCTCTGTACACTATTTTTCTGTAAAAACAAAAAAAATATTTGAAAAGAATTAGTTTGTATTTCACATTACTTTACTCACTGTTTTCCCATACAAATGTTAAAATAATTGCGTTGAATGACAAAATATGCATGTGAACATGATCACCTTAAGAAAATATAAATTTTTCCAAGCCTTTCCATTCTTTCTGAAGGAGGCATAGTGTTCCATTGGGTATGTATACTACATTTTCTTAATTCACTCATCTACTGTAGGTCATCTGGGTTGGTTCTATGTCTTAGCTATGATCAATAATGCTGTAATAAACGTAGTTGTGCTGCCAGCTTCAGTATGGTCTTGTTTGTGATCATTTGGGTAAATGCCCAAAAGCACTATTGCTGTGTCATAGCGGAGCTCTATGTGGAGTCTTTTGAAGAACTCCATACTACTTTCCAAACTTGTTGAAGAAGTTTCCACTCCCACCAACAATGAAGTAGAGTTCCCTTATGTCTACATTCCCTGAAGCGTCTCTTGTTAGAATTCTTGATTATAGCCATTCTTACTGGAGTGAGATGGTATCTCAGTGTTGTTTTTATTGTATTTATTTTATGGCAAGAAGAGTTTGAGCATTTCTTCATGTGTCTATGGGCCATCCTCCTTGTCTCTTCAGATAAATTTCTATATAAGTCATTAGCCCACATATTTATTGGGCAGTTGTTTCTTTGAGGATTTGTCCTTGGGGGATTTATATTAAGTGAAGAAAATCAGGCCCAAGGAAACAATGGTCCCATAGTTTCCCTTATTTTCAATAACTAGTATATGTATGTGGCAAGCAGAAAAGGTCAGATAAATTGATGCTTGGAGAAATGAACCCCAAGACAAGGACTTAAATGGTTTTTCTCTCTTTCTGTTGTTTGTAACATATTTATAAGATGATTTTTTTGTTGTTTTGTGTCCCCCCCCCACGATATAACTGCTGTTTACACTGTATTTGATGTTGGTATTATTTGTGGAGGGGAAAGGAAAAAAACAAATTCTTTAAATAGGGATACAGGTGGACCGATCACAACAATGAAATATACAAGATTCTGTGTTGCAAAATGAACTTTACAACTTTGGTGTGGGGGGGGGGTGGGTGGTGATGGGAAGGCAGATATGGTAAGGAGCAAAGAGGAGGAAGTAACAATGCTTGATAAGAAATGTATTCATTATATTGCTCATATAATTGTAACCCCTTTGTACAGTATTTTCGCAACAAAAAAAATTTATGAATAATAATATAAAAAGAAATGTTTTATTTTCGGTTTTGTTATTGGTATACAGATTCTAAGTAGAACTATATCATAGAAACAATGTAAGCCTTACGAGCATGTATCATATAGAGACCCCCTTGCAAATTGTTGGGAAAGACAGCATGTAATGATTACTCTTCATTTTCTTGCTTGGCAATTAGCAACTTTTCATCCATCTATGAGGACTTCAGAGCACATCATGACTTGAGAATATTCATCAGTGCCACTTTCAATTTTCAGGTATTTTTCAATCTTCCGATGAATATTGTTACTAAACATTTCCAAACTAGACAAATGTATTTAAGATTATTTTACACATAAATGTAACTGGATTCATGTGCTAATCCATTTGGGAACGTACCTATGATTTTAAAGTGTTTTTCATTGCCTGACCTGTAGTTGAAATGAATTAGTATATGGTGAATTCAGTCAGTGCATTTTTTTTTTATTTTCTTGATTACCTCTAGCCAATTTATTACGAATGTATATGAATTACCATGTAATTGTACAGATAAGGATATTTACTTACTTGTTGAAGTCACCAATACCTGCAGATATTTGTGACTTCATCAAAATCATCCATTTCAGTTTTGAATGTATATTTTAATGTTAGGAATTGTCAAATCATTGAAATGTAAGCATATTTTGCTATATGGTAATTCCACTTCAGTGTTTTCATTTTTTGTCATAGTTTTGTCCATGATAAGGATGCTTCATTTTGTATGTGTATTGTATATAGGATGAAATACATAATTAGTATATTCAATAATTCGTTGAAATTTTCAAGGGATGTATATGTCTCATGCCGAATGATGCAATGTAGAAGTTGTATGGTAATTTGCAAACCAAAATATTGTGTATATTAATATTCAAATGTACAAAATGGTGAGAAAAGGCAAATATTTTTAATGCTAATCTGCAATGATAAATTTCACTAGGACATACTTTGAAAGAAAGCCATGACCTAAATCCAAGCACTTTCAAAGGGAAAGTTGTAAATTTGGCATCAAAATACACTGATTTTGGAATAAAATATTATTCTAAGGCTTCAAGTGAATGTCCAATTGTATGACATCTAAATTTTCCAGCATCGCTAATGCAATTAATGTGTGAGGGTTTTTGTCTTATTTGTTCAATTTTCCACAATAAATAGTTTTGTTTGAGTTGAAAGAGTTTTGGGTAAATAATTCAAGACAAAAATAAATGTGAGTGAGTGAATAAAAAACTCTTCAAAGTTGGATTCTGTCCTGATTATGCAACTTGGCTTAGTGACAAGCCAGATCATCATTCATTCTTTAATATTTACTTTTGGGCTGTTAACTCTGTATGTGTGTGTGTGTGTGTGTGTGTATGTGTGTATGTGTGTGTGAGTTTGTGTGTATGAATAACATGTTCTTATCAGAAATCAGGTTCTGAAATCTTACTGAAATATGTGAACATTGGTATAATTCTTTTTGTATGTTGAATAGAAGAATATATAACTGACCACACACACACACACACACACACACACACACACACACACTTGTGTGCTGTCCCTGCATTCTTCAGCTCAAGGAGAATCTAATGATTGAGCCACAGCACTAACTGGTTTTTGAGTGGATTATTGGAGATAACAGTCTGGCCTTCATCTGTCAGATCTCAACACCTGCGTACCTAGGATTATTACAAGCTTGAGAAACCAGCTCCCAGTAGGAATAGATTTTGTAAGGAGGAAAAGGCTGAAAAAATACAGTATTAATAACTTTATCTATAGAATTCCATTTAATCTCATAGAGTTTTATTCAAAATCAAGATGTGAACATTTTATGATGTGGTTATAGTTAGTATACCAAAATATATTTATCCAACAGGGTATGATAAGTAATGATAAAATGATCATAGTCATTTTGGTATGTGAATTGTATCCTTAATTATGAACTTTTGGGTAAATGCAAGTGAATGGATTTCAGATAAAGTAGTAGCTCTCTTTTTAATATTTGAAGAATTGTATAGAGCTTTCCAAGATGGTTGAACCTTGTTTACATTTGTATATCAGGCTACTATTATTCCCACCTTGAGATATGATTGCTTTTCTTAATATATCCCACTGAAACTGGAGTAAGTAGCAATCTCATTGGAGTTCTAATTTACATTATTTTTTGATGGAAATGGTTTGAAATTTGCAGACTAATTTGATGTTTGTGCAAGGAAATTCATTTTTTCCGTATTAACTATCTTGCAGGTTATGCGTGATGCATTTGCTACATGTCCAATCCAATATCTAACTCTGATTATTCGCTAAATTGAATGTTTTTCCATAGGATATATTTGAATATTTCATAGTCACATTCAAGGATAACAAAATTCATCAACAGAGAGCCTAATAGACCTTTAAAGAAACTATATCAATATCAATTATGTAAAGTTGAAAAGATACATCAAATAGGAAAATGAATTTGTACTCACTAAAAAATCCACTGTGAGGGTGGAATAACTATCACACACTATATGCAAGAACTGCATTAGAATTTTGGTTTGAACAAATATCTTACAAAATTCAAAGAAAGTTATCATGACAATTTAGATTTATCACTATACCAAATTGTCTTATACCCTTAATACAATCCCATATTTACTTGCTATTTCATTTATTTATAAAAATTCATGTAGATGCTAGGAAGAAATCATTGGGTGTACACTGGAGTTTTTGACATTTCTATTTGGCCATATATCTTCATGCATGTATTGGCAATTCAATGCAAACGTAAAGGGGATCCAAAAAGGAAAAGTTGAAGTAAAACTCTCCCTCTTAGCAAATGACATGATCATGTATTTAAAGAATCCCATGGATTCTACTCCTAAATTACACGAGCTAATTTGAAACCTTGGCAAAGTAGCAGGTTATAAAATTACCCTTCAAAAAATTAATGGCTTTTCTGTATTACGACAATAAAAGAGTAGAGTTGAAACTAGGAAAGCAACAATTTTGTAATAGCCCCACAAAAATTAAAATATGTAGGTGTTATCTTAACTAAAGAAGTGAAGGACCTCTAGGATGAAAAGTTTAATAATCTGAAAAAGGAAATCAAATCAAAATTTAGGAAGTGGAAAAAACTGCCATGTTCCTGGATTGGAAAGATCAATGTTAAAATGGCAATACTTCCAAAGGCTATCTACAAATTCAATGAGATAACTATCAATATTTCAACCTCATTCTTTAATGGCATAGAAGAAATAATCCAAAAATTCGTATGGAACAATAAGATACCCCGAATAGCATAAACGATCCTTCTCAGAAAGAACAGTGCTAGAGAAATACCAATACTAAATTCCAAACTCCAATGCAAAGCCATAAAATCAAACACCATGGTAATGGCACAGGAACAGGCTTGAAAACCAATTGAATAGAACTGAAAACCCAGAAATGAACCCACAGACATATGCCATCTAATCCTCGATAAGGGATCTAAAAATAGAGTGGAAGAAAGGCAGCCTCTTCAGTAAATGGTGCTGGCAAAATTGGTTAATCATCCACAGATAAATTACGCTAGATCCTTATATAATACCTTGCACCAGAATCAACTCTAAATTGATCAAAGACCTCAGAGTCGAAGCAGACACACTGAAAACCTTACCAAAATAATAGGAGTATCCCCAGGTCTCCTTGGCACAAGCTAAAATTTTATTAATAGAGACCCAGAAAATCAAAAAACAAAGTTTCGACAAATGGCATGAATCTGTGGGGCTTCTCTATGGCAAAAGACATAGCTAGCAAGATCAATATAAAGCCTGCAGATTTTGAGAAGACCTTTACCACCTATAAAACATATAATGTTCTCATATCTAAATTATACTTGGAATGAAAAAAAATAAATCCCCCAACCACCAATCTTCAAAGAAAACACTGCTCAATAGATAAATGAGCTAAACACTTAAAGAGAAAAATCTGTGATGAGGAAATAAGAATGGCCAATAGACACAAGAAGAAAAGCTCAACCTTTATAGCCATACAAGAAATGAAGATCCAAACAACATTGAGATTCAATCTCACTCAATTTTGAATTGTTATAATCAATAACTCTAATAATAACAGATGACAGACGTGATGTGGCCAGAAGGTAACCCTACTGTATTGTTGGTGGGATTGAAAAGTTGTTCAACCACTTTGGAAAGTAGTATGGAGTTTCCTGAAAAGACTCCACACAAAAATGGAATTCTGGAGTTCTGGGAAGATGGCGGAGGAGAAGCTGGAATCTGAACAAGCTCTCACATAGAAAGCAGTTTTAGAGTTCCAGTGAACAGTCCTAAGCCAGAGAATCACACCAAGTGTGCCATCACAGGACAGAGAGTTAGACAAGAGAGGGGAAGCCAAGACAAGGAGACACATCTGAGCGCCTGCCAGCAGCCGCAGCGGCGGCAGAAGGGTCGCGGCAGCGACCGCAGCCGCAGCAATACCTGAGCGCTCACACAGAGAGCCCGGGACGAAGGAGCCAGACGCAGCTGGCGAGAGGATTCTACTAAACACCAGCAAGAACCGACAAGGAGCGGACATATTCATCCTGCAGTTTGCAGACCAGAGACAACCCAGGATCCAAGACTCGGCGTGAGTAGCAGCCCCACGTCCTCACTCCTTCTCAGGGAGCAGAGGAGGGAAGGCCACCCCTCCTCCCCCAGCACCGGTGATCTCCATCTTGGATACCGACAAAGCTCGGAGGAGCTGCTAGCTCCAACTCAGGCCTTGGAATAAAACGAGTCATTTAACATGTCACAAGAACTTAACGGCGAAGTGACATGCCAGACTCAGCTCCATCCAGGGAAAAGTCACCCAGCTCAGGCACCAGCCATTGGAGTGGCTTTCCTCACTGGGTAACCAGAGCCAGAGGCTGCCCCTCCCTCTAGCAGCCTCCACAATCAATTGAAAAACAGAAACCCTCAGAATGGCTCCAGGGTGGGCTCTGTGAATTTTTCACAAAATAGCCCCAGGGAAAAGCTACTGTCGGTTGAAAGGCCTCAACTCTACCAGAACCTAGCCTCATCACCCCTCTTTTGTGATTCTCAAAGCAGATCACCCTCCCATTAAACTAACCTGGGAGGGGGATCTCAAAATCTTGGGTAAAGCAGAGCATTTTTCTGCCTGTTCGAACAAACTGGCTTAAGAAGCTGACCAGAGACTCCAACAAGAGGCTGGTTACAGACAAAAGGGAGATACAGGATTCTTCCCACCCCTCCTAAAAAAAAAAAAAAAATCAAAGAACTTTTTTTCTTCTTTTCTTTTTTCTTTCTTTCTTTTTTTTTTTTTTTGGTACCTTATATATATAAAAAATTTTTTTCCTCTTCTAAAATTTTCATTAACCTTTAATTTTTGCCTTTTTTGAAAACATAATTGTTTTCCAGTAACTTTTTTTCCCCTCTTATAATTTTTATTTTAGGAATACGTGAATGTACGTTTTCCTTTCTTTTCTTGTCTTCTCTATCTTTTTCTTTCTTTCTTAATTATCTTTTTGTTTTTGTCTAGCTCTACTGAACTTCTGATCTTCTTTTTCTCCCTTTCTTATCCTTTTCACCTTTTCCTTTCTTTTGTTCTTCTGTATGTGACTTAACTCTTGTCCTGCACATCCTCAGATAAACCCATAGTTAACTAGTAGACCCTATCCCCCATTGTGTACACACTTAATCCACAAATTTATTACTCAATCCAAAACCTCTGAGACTTAAATTCATTAATAGCAGTACTACCTCTTTATACCTATATAATATTTTAAGCATTTTTTAAGTTTTTCACATCTCCTCTATCTCCCTCCTGTTTTCTCATTATATTCACATTCCTCCCTAAATAGATGGTCTTTCAATCTCCATAACTATATTAATTTTTACGTTTCTAATTTTTTTTTCTGGTCTCTTTTCATTTCCCTTTCCCTTTCTTCTTTTTCTCTCTCTCTCTACTTGCATCCTACCCAACCTATTTCCTGCATTGAGATTAGGACATAGTTAACTCTCCCTGTGCCTCCCCACACCAATCTATTCCTAATTTTTACCCACATCTCTCCCTAACCCTAAAAACTTCTGGTTTTCCAAATTCTTCTCTGCGGTTCGAAGCCCATTAACATATAGATGTTTGATGTTGAATAGATGTATCTGTTGAATTAGATTGTATCTGTAGACTATTGACTGTATAAATGCAAACGTTGGTTGGTGGTTGCCGATAGTGTTCTAGCACAAAACTGGTGCTATTTTCATCTCAAATGGGCAGAGTAAGCCGGAAAAACACAAGAAAAATGGGTATCTCAATTCCCAATCTTGATAATCAGGGGTCAGATCAGATAATGAACAATCCAGAGGAGAGTTCCCAAATAGCTCTACAAACACTGCTGGCAAACATGATAAATGAGAAGTTTGACAACTTACAAAGGACTCTGTATGAGCGTGATAGGGAGAGAGAGGAGGCATCCCAAAAGTTTATGCAGGAAAAGAAAAAAGTGTCTCTTTGTTTATGTCACATTCAAAATATACCTACAAGCTATTTATCTTAAAATCATCTATTTTTCATTATGTTTAGATTCTGATAAAATTTAGCCTCTCAACACACAATGTTATTGCAACATTATTTCAGAATTTTCAAAAGCAAACAAAAAATTCCTAATTATTCCTTTTAAAAAGCTTAGCGAAAGCAAATAGAGAAAAAATGTAATAGCATCAAGCAGGAAATTTCATCTATATTTTTTACTTCTTGTTTAGAATTTGTTAAATTCTGGTGTTCTATAGTCAATTCTTATGATGGTATAAAAGGATGGTAAGAAACTAACATCTTAATATATGTTCTACTATTAGCTTAGTTTCGCTGTGTTATATGAGGCTGCATTAGAGTTTTGCCAATATTTCACATGCTTTAGTCTTCCAGAATATAATTTGTTTGAAGATTCCCTCTGGAAATATGCTACTTTTATTTATTTATTTATTTTTATTACTTTGGGTCCCGTCGTGGGCCTGAACTCTGAGCCTGGGAGCTGCCCCTCAGCTCTTCAGCTCAAGGCTAGCACTCTACCATTTGAGCCACAAAATATGCTACTTTTATAGATATGGGGAAAAAATCATCCATTAGGAACAGACAGTGGGATAAAAATCTTCCTCTAGAAATAGTTTTTCAACTCTTGTTCTGGTTCAAATTTGTAAGCTGAAGTAAGTCACATGACCTATCTTGACATTCCAGATTAGAGGGAAATCTCACTTACAGGAAGCTGATGTAGGTCATGCAGTTATTTGCACAGATATGTCACACTTGAGAAAAAAAAGAATAAAGAAGAGTATTATAATACAATCCACAATACTTTCCATCACATGTCTCTGCAGGAAGGAAGCTATTATGTACCTTTGTTTATAAAACTATTAGACTTTCAAATCATGTTTTCATGCCTTGGATGTTACAGGAAGTAGAGCATATTGTGATACTGAGTTCATAAAAATCTTAAAGAAAACTGGAGAAATCTTTTCAATACTAGAAGAACTTTATACTTTGTAATGTACTATCTTTTCATATAAATATATTTTGTCAACTATATGTGACTATTCACAAGAATAAATTTCTACATTTATCTGCATCTTGTGCAGAGAGCATAGTCAATTAGATAAAAATGGGAGTTAATCAGTAGCACTTTTTAAAATGCGAAATAAGTGGAGAGTAAGCAAATACACATATTTTTCCACTATTGCCTCCCACCTCTTTCTCCTTCCTTCCTAGAAAACACTCTTAACCAAAAAAAAAAAAAAAAAGCTAGCCGGGCGCTGGTGCCTCACGCCTGTAATCCTAGCTACTCAGGAGGCTGAGATCTGAGGATCTTGGTTCAAAGCCCGCCCAGGCAGGAGAGACCGTGAGACTCCTATCTCCAATAAAACCACCAGAAACCCGGAAGTGGCGCTGTAGCTCAAGTGGTAGAGTGCTCGCCTTGAGCTGAGGAGCTGAGGACAGCGCCCAGGCCCAGAGTTCAATCCCCACAGCCGACCAAAAAAAAAAAAAAAAAAAAAAGCTTAGGTATTTGGCCCTTGACCTTGAAGGTGGAAGCAGAATGGTATGGTATGGATGTTGGAGCTGCCTGTTTAAGCTGTTTTACATAATAATGCTACATGCAACAATTCTATGAGTCCTGCAGGTTTTAACTCTACTTTCTTAGTGATGTGACATGAATGTCAGCCTTACTGGACTTAGTATTGTTTACTACTTCCTTTTTAGCACCTGGCCAAAATTATGATACCGTGTAATGGAATGAAAATGTAATACAATCTTAAGAAAGTCACTTAGGGCTCTGGAAATGTGGCTTCATGGTACAGTGATTGCCTAGCATGCATGGAACCCTGAGTTCAATTCCTCAGTACCACATATACAGAAAAAGAAACACTGGAAGTGGTGCTGTGGCTCAAGTGGTAGATTGCTAGACTTGAGGGGGAAAAAAGCCTTGAATTCAAACTCCAGGACTGGCAGAAAAAGGTCATTGAATTCGTAAATCCAAAATAAGGACTCATACTTGGAATATATAATTGCTCCATCCATACTGATAACTGACAAGAGTCCCTAATTCATGTGCTTACCTATATTAGGATACGGTTTTTAAAAAAAGTATTGTTCATTATGTCATGGCAATTAATGCCAGGAATATGCTTAGATAATAGGTGAAGATTAATCCTAGAAATCCAAAGATTCCAGGTTCTTGAGTGGTCACTTCTAATTACAATGAAAAGGTTAATCGCAGTGAGATTTAGAAATCTTTTTGGTCAGACACAGCATCAAAAACGCAGAGGGTAGTTACTAGTTATGACATAATTCCAGATGGAAGGAATAATTGATATTAAATAAGGTATACCAGAAACTGTTCCATGGAGCCATTTTTGGATATTGAAGAATTAGTCTTATTTATCTAGGCTTATTCTTCATTGCATTTAGCAATCTAAATCTCTTATGCTAGTGCTTAACCTCTGTGTACCAAGTTATATCTCCTTCTATGTTGATTTTTCATACCCGATCTCTTTTGCTTTCTAAAAATCTCAGTCTTTCTCTATTTGTCTATGAACATTTTCTGATATAAAGTCCACCTATCTTGTAGGCAGAGGATGATAATGTAAGGGTCCCATGACTAATCAGTCATTAAGGTAACACCAAAAAGAGGACATATTTATTGCTATTTCAATTATTCTGAATAGATGCAATGTCATTATTTCATTCAAATTTCCATGATTTGTCTACATAGTGTCATTAAGTGCACACAAATGCAAATATGAGCTGGGAGCAAGTTACTCATGTCTATAATCCTAGCTAATCAGGAGGGTGAGACCAGAGGATGGAGGTTTAAAGTCCCCCTGGGAAGGAAAGTCCATGAGAATCTTATCTTCAATTAAATAAGCACCAGAAAACTGGAAGCAGTGAGGTACATAAAGTGATAGAGCAATCATCTTGAGCTGAAGATTTGAGGGATAATGCCAAGGACCAGAGTTCAAGCCGCAAGACCAAAAATTTAAAGAAGAAAATATGACTTTGGGTATCCCCAAGAGAAGCTATGATGTCAATAGTAATCTTCCCAAGAGGTAAAAAAAATAATTTAGTGCACCTACTTTTGCTGAGTTAAAGCTATGGCTTCTTTGCTGGACATATTCTCTTTCAAAAATTGTCAAATATTAGTTTTATAATAAATTTCTACTAACATTTCTCAGTTCAAAACAGAACTTTTGATACAATTGGTGTCACTTGTCTTAGTTATTATCTCATTTCACAGCCAACCCAGGATGGAAATCCTGTCAAACTCGTAATTAAAACCAAAAACCTTAAGTGGAGTTGTGGCTCAAGCAGTAGAGTACTAGCTTTGGGGGCAGGTGGACAGAGAAATCAACTGTTCCGGGACAGGGTCCAGAGTCTGAATTTAAGCCTCAGAACCAGCACAAACTAAACAATGAAACAAAAACAAAAACAAGAAACCCACCAGATATACCTTTGTGACTCTTCTTAAAGCAGCACCAGTCTGAGAAGAGTCTCATTTTGCTAATTATATTCACTGAATCCTGCATATTTGGAATCCTTGTTGCTATGCAGAACCCAAGGCCAGACTACAGGAATTAATAACTGATTCCTGCCACAAGATAATAATTTCAGAAGTGAAATATCCACCCAAAAGGCACTTTAAAACCTCCATGTTTTTGTTTCTCTGCAGTAGAACACTTTGAAAGCAAAGTTATTTCCTTTTTACGATGTCGGCCTTCAAATTGTGGAAAGTTTCCTTTTGTAATACTCTCAATTAGAAATTTACAGAGAAGTTTTAGATGAGTAATGAACACACTCGAACAAGTCAAGAACAAAGTATCCTTTAAGCCTTCGATTCTTTCCGTGTACAGTAAAAAGTAGAGCACAAATTACCTTGAACTTTGTCATCCTCTGTGTTCAATTCCTCTCCTTGATTAATTTCCACTTCCAGTAACAGTTCCTTCCAGATATTTCCAATAAGAATCTATGGTGCTGCTCTTTTAAAGGTATTAATATACAATGAATGTTTTCTTGCTTCACTGAAATAGCACAAGGATATATTTGGACATGAGATAACATGTGTTTCAGAGACAAGTTAGTAAAGAGAAAATATGAAATTTAAATGGCTTATAAAACATTAACCAGGAGTACATTGAGTTCAAATTTTGTAAGTGCTCCGTAAATTAAGGCCAATTTTAAGTAGGAAGAATTTTCTCAGAAAATTGTGGTGTGTGTGAGAGAGAGAGAGTGTGTGTGTTGTACATTATTTCCTAAGTGTACATGAGTTAACGGTAGGGGAACAAAAGGAATAAAAGAAAAAGAAGTACTGTCATTAAGTATAAGGGTTCAATACATTATAGAAGACTCTATAAATAAGACAAAATTGAAATATAAACGCCAAGGCCATTATGTTCATCTATGGGAGTGGTATAGAGAAAGCATTACTAAGTGGTACATGAAGGATGAAGCCACCCTCTTTCATCTCCTGGCTCTAAATCATGGTTGCTAATCACACAAATTGGTAAAAAAATAGGAAGGGACAATAATTCTGGTTCCAAAGCAAGTCAGATATAAAAGCATGGACTTAACTGGAAAAAAAGTCCATATTGAGAAAGCAGGGATTATACTCGCAATGAGTTGGTGGCAAAGACCATTTTCCTTTCGTTTCCTTTCCTTTCCTTTCCTTTCCTTTGCTTTCCTTTCCTTTCCTTTCCTTTCCTTTCCTTTCCTTTCCTTTCCTTTTCCTTTCTTTTGTTGGTTCTGGGGCCTGAAGTCTAGGCTTAGATGTTGTCCCTCAGCTCTGCAGCTCAAGGTGAAAGTCCTACCATTTGAGCCACAGTGCTACTTCCAGGTTTCTTGTGATTAATTGGAGGTAGGAATCTCATGGAGTTGGGCACTGGTTGCTCATGCCTCCAATCCTAGCTTCGTAGGAGGCTAAGAAGTGAGGATCCCGGTCCAAAGCTGGTCCGGGCAGGTAAGTTTGTGAAACTCTTATCTCCAATAAACCACTTAGAAAACCGGAAGTAGCACTGAGGCTCAAGTGGTAGAGTGATGCCTCAAACTGAAGAGCTGAGTGGCAGTGCCCAAGCCCAGAGTTCTAGCCCCACAACAGACCAAGGGAAAACAAAAATGAAAAACAAACAAACAAACAAAAAAAAACAAGTCTCAAGGACGTTGCTCTCCGAGATGTCTTTGAACTCCAATTCTCAAAACTCAGTCTTTTGCTTAGATAGGATTACAAGCATGAGCCACTGACACTGGGTTTAAGATCTCATTTTGAACAGTACATATTCAGGATATTTCAATGTGTATGAACATCTTTATTTGTATGAATTCTGGGGTTTGAAATCAGGGGCTACAACTTACACTTCACACTCACAGTTTAAAAATTGATACTCCTGGAAAAATTAAACCTAAGTCTGTAAAGAGGGATGGGAAATGCAGTTTGCAGGTAGCGTTGGCAGAACAGTCTTTGAGACACTACCTATAATTAACCAGTCCAAAGCTGCTTTGGAAGAATGAGTCAAGTGATGGAATACTAGTCATGAGCAAGATTGCTTAATAAGAGCTTGAGGCTTTTGCTTACATAATACAAACCTACACAAACACAGAGAGGAACTTATATGTGCAAAACACACATACACAAATGATACAACTCAGAATGTGTAGAAATGTTAGAAAACAGTAGAAAATATGTCCTGAGTAAGACTGGAATCAATTGATGATTTTTAATACTAGAAAGTCCTCATGTGAACTGTCCTCCAAAAAGTTGGAGAATATTACATAGGTAGGGAGCAGAGATAGTTAGAAATTCGAGTAATGGTTATTAAAGGTATCAGATCCTTAGAGGAATCAATCAGAGTCCACTGCCAGTGCCTCTGAAAATATTCATATGCTGTGTCCAATGTTAGAACAGCTTTGAAAATAATACATACAGCCTGAATAGTCATTCTAGTGGATAAGATCATAGGAGAAGTTCAGAATTGCTACTTTGTACCTAGATTAAATAAACCAACATACTATGGCAGGGCAATGTAATACAAGCCTAGAATTCTAGCAGTTAAACTGAGACAGGAGATTAGAGATTGGAATTACATAGTGATACCTTCCCTGGAAAAGGTAGTATAATTTTGTCTCAATAAAATAAATCAAAAAACAAGAAAGGGATACAGAGTTGGAAGTTCGGGTTAATTTTGTCATTATGTTTTTGGAAGTCAAATTTCCAATTGAAATGCAATTCATATGTAATCCTCATTTGTGTTTTAAATGCTCTCTTCATTAGCGAATATTTGTAGATGTAATATCGCTCATGGTTACCAAACAAATTGGGAAAACCTAAGCACCCTTCTGTTGTATTTAAATAAATGATGGATTACAGAAGCTGAAGCCAGAGAAATAGCAAAGTTCATCTAATGTAAGACTTTATAGACCTTCCTAAATTAGAATATAGATTTAAATAAACATTTTGGTTTTGTTTGTAATTGGGTATTATATAGGAAACTACAAAATTCTTTTTAAGTAGCAGATTTAATTTATAAATTCAAAAATGATTCTGGCATGCTCTCTTTCAAGAGAGGAGAAATTAGAACTTAGTTAAATAGATAATTTAAATAGTTCATGTAAGAATTGATAATGTGAAGAATGTAGACAGTTTCTAACACATGGATATTAATTTATAAATTTAGAATAAGAGTAATATTTCAGGGTTTTTTAAAACATGTTTTGAAGGGATATTTGTGTGAAATCGTGGTTCTTCTGCCAATATGTAACACAGGAAGAAATTTCCTTAATTATGTGACTCTATATACAGTAAGAAAAATGCTAGCTATAGGGTTTGTTTTTATTTTTGTTTTTGTGTTTTGTTTGGTCCTAAGGATTGAGCTCAGCCTGGACGTGTCCTTAAATCTTTTTTTGCTCAATTCTAATGATCTACCACTGGAATAGCAGTGCCACTTTGGTCTAGCTTTTTCTGAGCAATTATTGCAGATAAGAGTCTCAGAAAATTTTCTTCCTGGGTGGTCTTTGAACCATAATCTTCAGATCTTAGTCCCCAGAATATCTAAGATATTTAAAACTATAAATATAAATAATACTTTGCAATTGTTCTCATCTCAAGAATACCACAGGGGAAAAATGATGCAGCAAAGTTAGTGCAGTATTCTTTCCATAATTGGAAGGTTATTACATTAGCAGAGGTGCAGAATTTTTTAACAACAGTGATAAGCTAGTAATGATGTGATTTAAGGGAATTTAAAGGTGCAGCTTACAAGTTGGAAATTGATGAACTAAGATGACATTATGGCATAAAAGCTTGGGATTGATTTTCATAGGAATAATAGCTTATTCTTTCACTAGCCATACAACCGGCAAGGATCTTATATCTAAAATATACCTGTAACTCAAGAAATTAAACCGCCCAATAACAAATCCTCAAACAACTGCCCAATAAATAAGCGGGCTAAAGACTGAAAGAGAAACTTCTCTGAAGAGGAAAGAAGGATGGCCAATAGACATATGAAGAAATGCTCACCTCTCTAACTATAAAAGAAATTCTAATCAAAACAACATTGAGGTATCACCTCACCCCAGTAAGAATGATTATAATTAAGAAATGTAATAACAACAGATGCTAATGGGGATGTGGACAGACGGAAACGATAATGCATTGTTGGTGGGAGTGTAAACTTGTTCAAACACTTTGGAAAATAGTAAGGAGGTTCCTCAAAAATCTCCACATAGAGCTCCCCTATGAACCAGCAATCCCACTTGTGGGCATTTACCCAAATGATCACAAACAAATCATACTAAAACTTCCAGCACAACTATGTTTATTGTATCATTATATACCATAGCTAAGATATGGAACCAACCCAGATGCCCCTCAGTAGCTGAATGGATCAAGATAATATTATATATATATATATATCATATAAATATGATATATATATACACACACACACACACACACACACACACACACACACACACACACACAATGGAATTCTATGCCTCCATCAGAAAGAATGTCATTACCCCATTTGTTAGGACATGGAAAGACTTGGAAAAATTATGTTAAGAGAAGTGAGCCAGGCCCAAAGAAAGATAGGTCTCATGGTTTTCCTTATTTGCAATAACCAGTGTATATCTGAGTAAAGCAAAAAAGGTCAGATAAGATGATGTTAGCGAAATGAACCACAAAATAAGTATTCAAATTTTTACTTTCATCCAATTGTCTCTAACATGTTTTTATGATGATTTCTTTGTTGCTTTGTATGTCCCTCCCCCATTGTATAACCCCTGCTTTCACTTTATTTGACGTTGGCATAATTTGTGTACGGGAAGGGAAAAAACAATTTGTTTACGTAGGGATACTGGTGGACCTATTGCAACAATGAAATGTACAAGTTCTTATTTCCAAAAACGAACTCTACATCTTTGGTGGGGGGGATGATCGAGTTGTGTGGCGGGGGGGGGGGGGGGGGGGGGGGTGTAAATGGGAAGGGATGGGAAGGAGAAACATAGGAGGAGGCAACAATGTTGGATAAGAAATGTACTCGTTATTTTTCCCAAGTAATTGTAACTCCTATGTATGTTATTTTCACAATTAAAAAAAGATAAATAATAGCTTATTCTAATCAACAAGTACTTACTGTTGAGGAATTATTACAGATGTTTCAGAGTTATATCCTCCACCAGAATCTGCCTATTTTTCCATCGAATTTTCAAAATGTAACACCTGATGGGAAACAGCATCTATTGCAGAATTACATAACATGCAAACAGGTGATGTTTTGAACCTCTCTGTTATGTAATGTGGAGAATTTGAAAATAAGTAGTTAGTAGTCAAAGGAATTTTGAAAACTTATATTCTGACCTCTTAACAACATATCTACTTTTTAAAGTTATGAATTTCCAAAGAACTAAACTGTTTTCTGGTTAACAATGAGACAATACTAAAATAAACTTTTTTTTCAAAATAATGTCAAATGTGAAAATATTGCATAGTTTGATACAATTCAAGTTAATGAGCCTCTGATAAAGAAGGGGTGATTAATTCAAATTAGATGACAAATAGTGTTAATGTTTAATAGGTAATAAACTTAGAATAATATTTACTAAACCAATAGAGTGAAATTATATTTTATGTACTTAATTTTTTAACTTTAATTTTATTGTCAAGGTGATGTACAGAGGGGTTACAGTAAGAAAGTTTGTGAATACATAACTTTTTAAATTTGTCACCCCGATCCTCATTTTTCACACTTTTCCTCCACTCTAAGACCCTTCTCAATTTCTACAGTAAATTTCCAACATATTGTCTTCTGAATATTGTTATTTCATTGCTTCCCCTTTTTCCTTTTTTCATGATTTTGTTGTTCTTCTTCCCTTCTCTAATTAAGATCAATGTATATACCATACACAGTGTACCAAAATCAAATACAGCAGAGGATAAAGCAAGGGGGGAAAACACACACACACACACACACACACACACACACATGCAATCACATATTACACCAAAAACAACTGCAAAGAAAAAAAGCCTCGGTTAACCTATCTTGGAGTTTATTTTGCTCAGCATCATCTTATTGCATCATATATACATAGGTATAGAGCCATTCTGCTCATCTGCTAGACTCTCTTAGACATTTCCTAATTAATACAAATGAGGAAAACCATGCAATCTGTTACTTTGTCTTGCTTGTTTTATTCAATAAGATTTTTCTATGTCTTTCCATTTCCTTATGAATGTTGCAATATCATTCTTTCTGATAGAAGCATAGAATTACACTGTGAATATATATACCACATTTTCTTGATTCATCCATTGAGAAGCAGATGAGTTTTAAAGATGGTTACGTGAAAATATCACTTAGGAACCTACAAAAATGACAAATGCCAATTTCACAGACATTCTAAAAACATGATTTCTAAGTAAGATAGGATTATGTGGTGGTAGAAGCATTGAGATATCTGAATGATTCGAATCTATACATTGCACTGAATTACACAAGAAGATATCCAATATAATATAGGATAAAAATTGAAGTGATAAAATATTCACTTGAGAAAGATATAGGAGGCTGCTAGAAGGATAAAGTTCATATAATATTGAAGAATTTAGAAATGAAAGCTCAACTATGTCTCTTTAAATTAAAATTATGTACATGTCAGGGCAAAGGAGGAGGAGGGGAAGAAAATAACTGACAGCAGATCATTGTTCCTAATTAGAGTATAAAAAACAAACAAACCTAATCAATAGCTTCCAGGTTAAAAAGAGATCAATATAATATGTCCCCCTTAACTTAGATACATATGAAATATTTACTTGGTTTTCCCAAAATAAATCAATATATATACTATAAAATAAACGAAGACATAAAAGCATTTTTTTCCAAATCTTTCCATTTCCTAACTAATGGAGCAATAGCATAAAAGTCATTAGAATTCCATTGTGTATATGTAGTACATTTTCTTGATTCAGTCATCTACTGAGGGCATCAGGGTTGGTTCCATATCTTAGCTCTGTTAAATAAAGCTGCGATGAACATAGTTGTGCTGGTAGATTTAGTGTGGTCTTGTTTGTGGACATTTGGGTAAATATCCAAAAGTGGGATTGCTGCATCATAGGAGAGCTCTATGTGTCTTTTGAGGAAACTCCATACTGCTTTCCAAAGTGGTTGAACAAGTTTACAATCCCATCAACAATGCAGTAAAGTTCCCTTCTCTCCAAATCCCCTCCAGCTGCTATTGTTCTTAGAGTTCTTGATTTTAGCCATTCTAACTGGTTGTTTTGATTTGCATTTCTTTTATGGCTAGAGAGGTTGAGCATTTCTTCATGTGTCTATTGGCCATCCTTCTTTCCTCTTCAGAGAAATTTCTCTGTAAGTTTTTAGACCACTTATTTATTGCGCAATTGTTTTTTTGAAGATTTTGATTTTGGAGGGTTTTAATTTTTTGGATTGCAAGTTTATTTTAGATATGAGACCGTTGTTTGTTTTATGGCTAGTGAAGATCTTCTCCGAATCCGTGGGCTTTCTATTTATCTTGCTAGCTATGTCTTTTGCCATGCAGAAGCTCTGCAATTTCATGCAATCCCATTTGTCCAACTTTCTTTGATTTGTTGCATTTCTGGGTCTCTATTAAGAAAATTTTGGCCTGTTCCAAGAAGACCTAGGGTCTCTCCTATTCCATTCTGTAATGTTTTCAGACTGTCTGCTTTGACTCTGAGGTCTTTAATCCATTTGGAGTTGATTCTGATGCAGGGTGATGCATAAGAATCTAGCTTTAATTTTCTACAAGTAGTTAACTAATTTTGCCTGCACCATTTACTGAAGAAGCTGTCTTTCTTCTATTCTATTTTTTAGCTTCCTTATTGAAGATAAGATGGCTATAAATCTTTATGTTCATTTCCGGATTTATAATTCATTCAATTGACAATAAAATGAAAGAAAGTAACTGTTATATAGTGTTAAAATCGTGATTCATACTTGGCTAAAGAACTTCTCAGGAACTTGAATTTATATACCTTTTTTTTGGTTTTGTGTGTGGGTGGAAGTTGAACTTGCCCATAGTTGTTTTGGGCTGTAAAATGTTTTCTAAAATTTATGAATTTCACCACGTATTATAAATATATATATTGCTAGGTTCAATAGAGGTTTTCATAAATCACCTTATTAAAATATTTGATATGTGTTCTATTTGTAGCTCGTATTTTACTCCGAGTAATTACTGCAATCTAAAGCGATCATACAACTTTCACCATTTACTCAGTGATCACCTGTGATAGAATAATTCTGTCAAAACCCTGGCAGTTTATTCATGTTTAAAACTTGCGTTGAAAGTTCTCGTTCCATTATCAGTGTGTATTGAGAGTGGAGCATACGTATTCATATGAAATTTCTGTCCAACTTCAAATTTTTTAATTTGGGTAATTTAGTACTAAAGAATAATACGTAAATGGAAAAATACTATTCACTGTTAACAAAACCATATATTTATATGTGTAAAAGACCTTACCATAACTTCTGTAATCAGGAAATAACTGATAAGGATATTCATAGAGATTGTTATAGAAACAACAATTCTAAAAATAAGTTGTTTAATTAGCCTAAAATTCTTTTTTCCTCTGTTCATTTTGTATATGCAAAAAGAAGCTAATTGCAAAATTAGAATTCTAAGAACTGATATATATATATATATATATATATATATATATATATATATATATATAGCTATAATCATCTGTATCAAAGTGGGAAGATGTGATATGTAACACTAGTTTTCCATCAATTCTATTATTTACATCGATTTTTTTCTTTTTTATTTAAATTTTATTGTCCTAGTGACCTAAGTTAGGGTATAGTTACACAAGTAATGAGTCCAATACTTCTTGAAATTGTTACCCCCTTTATCATTTTTCTCTCTCTTTCCCATTAACCCCTAATGTTGTACAGTTCCTATGCAACACATTTTCTTGTGAGTACTGCTGTTACACAGGATCCCCCGTTTTTATTTGTCATACAATATTATTTTCACACTAGTCATTGCATAAGTTCAATGTTTTAGGTCTAACTTTTCACACTAGTATCATGGTGAACACACTAGCCTTCACAGAGTTTTACAAAACTTTTGGAAATATATCACATTGATAAATCCGAGTGTATTCTCAGGATTTACAGACTTTCAAAAATCAGGATGTGATGAAGAAACACAATACAACTTTACTACCTTTGGAAGTACTTTATTCATGATTTTATGTGACTACTGTACTTATTTGCTCATTTCCTAAGCTCTAGCACATCATAGTGTGAAGCTATCTGTGTACTTGGATGAGAATACTAAGATGACTTCATCAAGAATTATAGCAATATTCAAAAAATTTTGAAGTGATATGATCCATACTCTTTAACATTATAAAAACACATGTGTCATGCATAACGATGCCCCTATGTTTAATCATTATACATGTGAAACATGCAAATTTTTAAAGTATTAACGTTGCACACATAGTGATAGTAGGGAGAGATATAGAACGGTGTAGAATTAGTTTTATTTTCATAAATATATTAATATCTGTCGATGTTAGTATTGCAATTGGACAGTGAAACATTAGGAGTTTCTTTTCTTTTTTTTTAAATTCAATTTAATTTTATTTGTGAACATACTCTACAGAGGAGTTACAGTTACATGGGCAGGATAATGCGTACATTTCTTACCAAGCATTGCAGCCTCCTCCTTTGTTTATCCTTCACATCCCTTCCCAGCCTCCCCTCTCCCCCCCTAATCCCAATCCTTCTCCTTCCCCCCCCCCCCCACCCCCCGCACCAACGTTGTAAAGCTCGTTTTGGACATGACAACTTGTACTTCTCATTGTTGCAACAGGTCCACCTGTATCCTTAAACAACTGGTTTTTCCCCATCTCCTCCACAAGTTATACTGACATCAAATATAGTGAAAGCAGGGGTTATACTGTGGAGGAGGGACATACAAAGCAACAAAGAGATAATCTTATAAATGTGTTAGAAACACATGCATGAAAGAAAAAAAACATTAAAATACACATCTAAGGGTTCATTTTCCTGACATCACATTATCTGACCTTTTCCACTTGACTCATACATATACTAGATATTACAAATAAGGGAAACCTTGGGACCTACGTTTCTTTGGGCCTGGCTTACTTCATTTAATATAATTTTTTCCAAGTTTTTCCATTTCCTAACAAATGGGGTAATCTATGCTTCCATCAGAAACATTAGGAGTTTCTAAAGAATGGCTCTTGTTAAAAATTGTTTTTAACTTACCTGTATCTTCAGAACTTTGGTGAAAGGGAATATCAATATGTGTAAGCTCTCTATGTGTTAGAGAAATTATTAGTTATTCTAATTGCATGATAAGAAGTGAGGAGTATAGGAAGAAGTCATGCAAATAATTATTTACTTTAAACTTTTTGGCAATGTGCCAAATTGCATATATGTACGTTTGGGTTGATCAGATTAAAATAACGGGAACATTCATGCTTCCAAAATTAATGTAACAAAAATTTTGTTTTTACAACCAAGGAGGCATAAGTAGAAAGAAGATTGCACCATGTCCAATCAAATGCTTCAGAAATATGCATAAGAGAATTACATGAAGAAACTGACACATAGAAAGGTTTGAATATAGGGGGCTGGGAAGTTGGAACAGTCGTAGAGTGCTTGCCTTGCATGCCTGAGTCTCTGGGTTCGATTCCCAGGACCACATAAACAAAAAGAAAAAAGCCAGAGTTATCCCTGTGGCTCAAATTTTCGACCACTAGCCTTGGGCTGAAGAGCTGAAGGACAGGACACAGGGCCACAGTTCAGGCCCCACGACTGGACCCCACACCCCACAAAAGAAAGAAACGATTGAATATAAACACATTAACACAATAAACAACTTGTCAGCAATTTTGCTTTGTACGACATTTCTTTGAAGTGGTGGGGGAATGCGTGTTGAGTGGGGCACCAGGCTGTGGAAGATTTTCTAAAATTTGGGAGGTAATATTGAGGCTCATTTTGCAAGATTTCAACTTCAGTTGCATAGGCAGAAAATATCTTAACAAGTATGTAGATGCTTATGTAGTTGTTTAGAGTTATAATAAATACAGTAAAATTTAGGACAATTAATTTGTCAAAACCAAACCACTAAAATTTAGAGAAATGAAGGAAAATGTATGTTATTTAGAGCTAAGAGTGAAGTGAAGAAAATATACTAGTACATGCTACAAAGTTGAAAATAAACAGAACCTATCATATATGTGACAATATAAACCAGTTTCACCAAGGAGAACAAACACCTTACCCTCTGAAGAAAGAAGCCTACATTAAGAAGGTATGTCAACTGCTGTTTCCAGTGTGCCTTCGGGATGGGGATCTATGTATTCTATTATTTATATAACCATAATTTCTTTTTTTTATTTTGAAAGTACCAGACGGAGGGGTTACAATTACATTGGCAAGTTAATGAGTACATTTCTTATCAAGCACTGTTCCGTCCTTTCTTTCCCATTCCCATCCCTTCCAATCTCTGCCCCCATAACCATAATTTCTTTGTCAAGGTGACTCAGTTTATTGAACACCACCCCACATTATGGCATGTGAATTGCTCACAGAAATAACTAATTTCAAAAGGGAAGATACCACAGCACACCCTATCTTTGCCCTTTCAGACTTCCTGAGAATTGTGCCGTGGTTCAGTAGAAATGAACTCTGGGTAGAATTCTTACCCTTTTTAACTCACATATAAAAATATCCTACTGCTTATATTTATTTGCCCTTGCCTACCCATCATCTAGGCTCGATTGGTACACACGTTTCATGTGAATTTTCATTCTTTTTGATACCAGTGTTCATATAAATTGAAATCATAAATCTGGACATTATATATTAGGTTTCAATCAGGGTGATTCTAGGGTGATTCTAGAAGAACCTTCCTCAAGTGACCTTTCAATATTCACAACTGCCTATTGAAGAAATCCTCTTATATGAAGAAGCCTTTACCACTATCATGTCATTTATCCAAATCTTACCATATCAACAGGCATTACTTCAGAGTTTGTTAAGGAGGGTTTGATGGATGAATGTGGAGATATTGAGAGATAGTAAAACTTGTGCATTAGTATGTTTTTCCAGACCCCGTGAGTAAAAGTACATGCTTACAAGAAATTATCCTCAAAAACAGAACATTAGTTCAGAAATATTTTACTGTGTACAAAGGAAACTGTACACAGTAAAAAGTGTGTCTAACCTTATTAAAAAAGAGGCAAATGAAACCATACTTGTAGAGTTAAATCTGTTCTTTTAATGCAATCGTTAAAAAAGAAAATCACTGGCTTCGGAAACAATCTTACTTCCATGAATGAATTCGTTTCAACACAAAGGAAGAATTTTCTACATGATTTTTTGCTCTATGGATTTCTGAAAATTTTCATTTCCCTTCCTAACTGATATCTGGGTTTGCTCTTCAGGTGGAAGGAACATGAAAGTTGGAAGGAAAACTTCCATGAAAATCTTCTCTTTGGAAATGATGCAAAATTACTTCAATGTTATTTAAATACTTCAGCATGATTTTAACTTTTCTATTTGGTATTATATTTTCAAAGTAAGAAGAGCCATATGTTGGTGGCTGGTGGCGTTTGCCTGTAAATCTAGGTATTCAAGAGGCTGAGATCTGAGGATTGTGATTCAAAGCCAGCCTGAGCAGGAAAGTACATAGGAGTCTTATGTCCAAATGACCCCCATAACTAAATAACTGAAAGTCCCATGTGAATCAACTTGCAAAATTCAGGCTTTGACCTGAAGAGGAAAGGGACAGCCTCCAAACCAGAATATAAACCCTATGAGAGGCATGTTATTAATAAAAATAGTAAGAACAAAGCGTTCACTATATGTCTCTGTAACATTGAAAGTCTACAAACCTTGTATTAGGCATAAATGCTTCAACATACTCACTGGCTTATGATGAGAAGCCATTTCTTGACAGCATTATATAGTTATGCCAAGTTAGAGTTCAAAATCAATCAATTCAAAAATTTCCTTCAGATTTCCTTCTGATTTTTTTCCCTATGAAGGAGAATGTGTGAGATCAATGTCCTTTGTCTACATATACCTAGATACTTACCAGTTTGCTATATATTATCAAGAGACTTCCATGAATGACTTATTGACAACAGATATTTACTACAGCACAAAGAAATCTTTGTGAATATTGAGACTCGCAGATGGACTAGGAAAATCTCTCTTCTGAAAATACTAAGTACCCATTACTTAGCAGGCCTAGGTTGCCCAAAGAAAAAAGAAAACTGAGTAAAAGGCTATTTCTTAAGTGTAAGTGGACCCATCGAAAAAGGTACATTTGCCTGAGAATAATATCTTCCTTATTATTTATTATTTCTGCAGAACATAATAAAATATGAGAAAAATATAGTGATGTTTTATCCCTCGTATAAATTTCCTATCAACTTCTATGATCCAAACAGAAGAATAGGTAGGAAAATTTCATGGGTTTTGTAAATCAAATAATTTTGCAACTTATTTTTCAAACTAGAAGAGGCTAATATATCTCAATATTTTTCATGTGTTATCTAATTTGCAGTAGAGTTCTGTGACTTTTTCACAAGGCCTGTGGCATGGCAAAAAATAGTCTCTTTCATGTATCCCTCAAATATCAGCCAATATTTATTAGTTTGGGTGGTAAATGTACACTTTAGTTAGACACTATATTTTTGGGAGGTAAATGTACACATTAGTTAGACACTATATTTTGAACACGTACATCATTTCAGAATTTCTTGTTATATTTCTGAAATGTTCAAAGAAGATTAAGCTGTAATTTTTGACTATAATTTATGACACTTCATGAAACCATATCCAATGAAACTAATGTTGTTTTCAACTTGTTTGTAATTTGCCACGCATATTTAAGTCACGAAATGTCATTGTTTAGCTGATTTTACATTCCTCGTCTACAACATTCCTACTCTAAATAAAATAGTTTTGCAGGATATTTTACAAAACTATACTTTGCAAAAACTACATTAGAGGTCTGGATTCCAATATAATCATTAGAGTTGAAGTATTTGACCACAGAAAAGGAAGTTTCACAAGTGAGAATCTTGCTCATATTTAGGATAGGTGTGGAAAGCTGAGGATTTCTAATTTTGGACATATTTAGGCACCAAGATTTCTCCTATTTTATAATTTCATTCATTGTGAAGAATTCGACATAAATATCTGAAAAAATGATTTCAACATCGATTTATAAATGATGGCTTGGAACCTGGAGACTGAGGAAAACCTGTGTCTTTCTTCAGATGTAGGAATGTAAAGAAAAGAGAACTATATCCACAGTTCAGTATAGGTACTACAAACCCAAAAACATACTATCGTTGTGAAAAACATAATTTCAGAGAGTGTATTTATGAATATTCTTCTTATTAATAGAATCTTATTATCAATGTGATGCATAGAGGGATTAGTTACATATGAAAGGCCGTGAGTACATTTCTGGTCATATGTTCTTACCCACTACTCATTTCCTCATAGTTTTTTCTTCTGCCTCAAATCTCCATCCCTTTCCACAAGGTATAACGTTTATTACTAGAGGTTGTTTTGTGAGGATTGCAGTTGCATTGGTTGAATCTTAGTGCTTTGTCTGAGATATTGTTTTTCCCTTTCCTTCCCTAACTTAGATTAATGTACATGTAATATACCAGATAAGAAAAGCAAATACAGTGACAACCCTAGATACGCCATGGGAAAATAAAGGAAAAACACAAGGAAGAGCTTCACATAGTATACTTTGAAAAGAATCAACAAGGAGATACCCATTGTTTCTATATCTCTGAATTCTTTTTGCTTATCCTAATCCTCCATATATATATATATATATATATGTGTATATATATATATATATATATATATATATACACACACACACATATATATATATATATATGCACACACACACACACACACACACACACACACACACACACACACACATAACGGTATTGTGATCCTTTGCAATGTCTAAATAGAACAAATACCAAGTTTTACAAATAAGGGAAACCATGGAGCCTATGTTTGTTTGGGTCTGAGCTACTTTATTTCACATGATTTTTTCCAAGTCTTTTCATTTCCTTACCAATTAAATGATGTCATTTCCCCCTATGGAAACTTATAATTCCATTGTGCATTCATCCCACATTTTTTTCATCCATTAATCTACTGTCAAGTATCTGGGGGTGTTTCCATATTTTCCCGTGGTATATAATGCTGCAATGAACATTACTTTGCATTCTAATAGGATGTGGTGGAATTTCAATGTTGACTTTATATGCATTGATTTTATTGTCAGAGATGTTGATTATTTCTTCATAGGTCCTTTGGCCCTTCTCAGTTCAACATCAGTGAAGTCTCTCTTTAAATATTTAGCCTTCTTATAGGGTGGTATAATGTTTGGAATTGGGGATGGGATTTAACTTTTTAAATTTTTATTGTATTTCTGCTCTATGACCCTTTTCTGTTTCATGGTTAGTGAAAATAGTTTTTCCAGTCTTTTGGATTTCTATTTATCTGCTTAGCTATGTCTTTCATCATGCAGAAGCTATGCAGATTCACAAAACCCCATTTATTTGACTTGCATTCATGCGTCTATAATAACAAAGTATCATCCTGTTTCAAGGAACCATAATATTCCTCCTATTATTTCCACTAATAATCTCAGCCTATCTTCCTTGACCCCCACGACCTTGATTTATTTGGTATTGATTATGGTATATGGTGATATATAATTACCTATCTTATTTTTAATTGGTGTTTCTCCAATTTTGTCAGTATTGTTAATTGAATATTGCTTCTTCACATTTCTGCCCTTTTTCTGTTTATTTTCAGCTGATCTAGGGATGTCGTATAAATTTTCCTCTAGAAGTGTCATTTCAAATGTAGGTACCATGGTTTTCCGTATTGTAATAATTGGTATATATCCAGTTTCACCTTGGAAGAGGACTGCAATAGCTTAACGTTGCAATAGTTTAATAGCTATGGATATATGTGCATAGATGACTAGGCTTAGCAAAACGATCTCCAAAATATAGAAAGAAAAGTATTATCAATGTTGGATGTATTCCTTACAATACTATGAAAAGCTGTTTGTTGTTTTCTTGACTTTTTCCTTTATTTTCCTATGGTCTCTCCCTTTATGTCAAAGTATTTGATTTCGTTAGCCTGTGGATTGTACACACGTTAATCAAATTTTGGCAGGGAACAGGAACAAAATATCTTGAGACAGAGGACATTGAGTGAACCAATGATACAACTTTCCTCACAAGACAATATATAGGAAATGAAATTGACGTCTGAGCAGGGATTTGAGGCAGAAAAATGAGGAATATTATAACTTGTGACAAAAAAAATTCAACTCACTGCGTTATATACATAATAATAATCATTTGGTACATCAACTTAAAATAAGATTAAACTAAAAAGGAGAGTATTGATATTTACCCTTATCCTATGTTTTATAAGTTCACACATGGATATGTAGGTAGATTGATTTTTACAACTTACATCCCTACATGATTAGAAAAGAGGATTTCCATGAGTCTACTTGTTCCCAAACATCCTTTACAAGTTAATATTAATTTAAATCCTGCAGGAAATCCAAAACTATTTGAAATTACCAACTACGATGAACATGCTGCACTAATATGTCCATAATCAGAAACTCTCCTATTTTAACGCTATTAATAAGTATGAGTAATATTCTCATATCCTTAACTTCCTCACCTGTACCCAAATAATTCAAAACATTTGATTGCTTAGGAATTCTACCAATAATTTTGGATATGTTGAATTTATGTAAAATATGCTTTAAAAATCTATTCCAATTTTCATTAGGATTATTGTGGACCACAGTGCCAAATCAACTATTAATATGTGGGGGAATTTATATGTGAGGCAAATTTCACACAACATTAAACAAAGATAGAATCATCTAATATAGTTTCCTGAAAGTGTCTTTTGTTACATTTGACAGTTACAGTACCCTCTTCTTTCAACATTACAGATTACATACTGAGAAGTTATTAAACGATGCATATCTTCTTACTCTACAAATATCAGATTCTCAGCAGAAAACTATGCTGTCTTCAGAAAGTGCATGTTTTCCAAAAATACTTTTTGATAATATTTTGTTTCTACATACAAAACCTGTTATTTCCCTGCCAGCAGTGTAGCAAAGAAATCAGTGTCTTTCGACAGATGAGGTTACACATGAAAATTATTGAGATGGGTGAGAAACTTGCTTAGTATGAAATATATTTCAGAATCCTTGGTTGAAACAAACCATCAAAATTTGCATGGCCATACTTTATGGAACAAATAAGTTGATGAAAAATTTGTTACGAATCCAATATCATTACACTATTGTGACACATTTATTATACTCTACCAGTATAAGAAGAAATGAAATGGAATATGATATTCACAGGAAGACTAGTACAATGATTTATGTAGTGTGATTTGTTTTCTATAGGGAAACATATGCATATTTCCATTTGATTATTGAGGTTTCTATACTTCAAACTTACTACATGTATATGGAAAAGGACATAGTGAATTCCAATAAAGATATAAAACGTGAGTCTATTTCTGCATTCAAAGAAAACCATGTATAACATAATAAAATCAGATAGGGTCAATTGGCAGTAGAAATAAAAATAAATTCATTTGGTTTAGCCAGTGTCACAATGTATTTATTAATTTAAGATATAATTGAAATGATGACAAATACTTTGAACTCATGTTGTGTCGCCTGAATGGTTCCTATAAAGAAATAAGAGGAAACAGAAAACTTTAATTTGGTCTTTATATTTTCTCATGTTCTCTCAACACATATTTTTTTTTCTGGCTTGAGAAAATCTGTGGCAATATAGGGGTCCATGTTACTTGCTGATTTGTCTCAAAGATTTATTCAACAATAATCTATCATTATATATATGTGAACAGATTTGTATGTGTAATCAGGTATTTTTGTTGCATTGTGACCTTCCAAGTTGTACACACACACATACAAATAATTGATTTGCTTCTTTGTGATGAACTGTTTAATGTGTCATAGCAAAAGAGCACATGATTAAAGGGCATGAATGTGCATCCAGAGTATCTTACAAGTCATCAGGTTCACTCGTACTAACAAACCCAAGCATTTCAGGGTGCACATACACTCTACTTAGAGCCCTCAATACTGATGCTGCAAGTGAAGTAGCCAGATAAAGAGCATTGGCAGAACAAAGGATCCCAGGATAAGCAAGCACAATGCCAGAAGCCCACAGTATAGAGGACGCTTATGCCTGAGCAGGCCTACCCAAGCTAAGAACCTAAGGACTGAAGAGTTAAAATGCCAGATCTACACATCAAGTTGCAGGCCCTGAGATCAAGGCCCAGACTATGATTTCAACCCTTAGTCCCTTATTACAAGATCCTCTGCCCCAGTTAAACTACCAGCCCATGAGTTCATGCCCCATGCTGAGTTCAAGGCCTAGGCTGTGACTTAAGGCCCAGAGTTTCAGGCCGAGCTATTATTTCAATTTCCAGGAAAACAGTTCAAGGACTAAAGAGCAGTTCGAGGCCGAGGTTTTGAGAGCAAATTCCAAGCCCTGAGTTTAAATCACAGGCCCTGAATTCTAGGTCCAGGGCCCATGTAAAAATGCCAGGCTGAGAGTTAATGGCTCAGTTTCTGAGTTTAAGTTCGAGGCTTTGAATTCAAGGTCCAAGCACCAAGCTAAAGGTTCAGGACACAAGTTCAATACCCAGACCCTGAATTTAAATCCCAAACATTGAGTTCCAGGCCCAGAAGTTGATACCAGGGCCCATGAGTTTAAGGTCCAGCTAATCAGCTAAAAGCCCCATCCCCAATTTGAAGTCTCAGTGCCCCCTTTCCCACTGATTTCAAGATCCAGGGCCTCAGTTCAAGTACCAGTCCATGAATTTAAGGCCCAGGTTGTGTGTTTTAGGCACAGTCCAGGAGTTGAATTCCCAAGTCCAACATGTTCGGATGAGATTATAAATTCAGGCCAAGGAACACAGCTTAAGGCCTAGGTACTGAGTTTAAGGCTTAAGTCATGAATTCAAGTCACAGGCAATAAGTTCGAATCCCAGCAATTCAAATCCCAGGTCCAGATTTCAAGTAGCAGATCATGAGTAAATTCTAGGTTAAGAATTCACGTCACAGGTCCTGATTTCAAGGGCCAGTCCTTGAGTTGAACGTCCATGGCCCACTGTTTGAATTCAAGGTTATGAGTTAAGGGCCCAGGTCCTGAGTTTAATGCCAAAGACAAGAGTTCCATTCCTAAGCCCGGAATTAAAGTCTCAGGGTGATAATTCAATGCCCAGACCAACAGTTAAACTCCTAGGCACTGAGTTCAAGGCCCAAGCCCTGAATTGAAGCCCTATGCTGAGAGGTCAAGTTTGAGGCCCCAAATTCAAGTCTCAGTCAGACAGTTCAAAGCCCAGGCCAGGACATCAAAATAGAAGCTGCAAATTCAAGTCCCAGGCCCTGAGTTCAAGACCTATGACCCAATTCCAGTGTGAAGATGGAAGTTCAAGGCCCAGGCCCCAAGTTCAAGGCTCAGGGTGCAATGAAATTCCCAGGCATGGCTTGAAAACCCGTGTGCAAGTTTAAGGTCCATGCTGTGAGTTTAAGTCTTAGTCCCCATGTTGGAGTCCCAGGAACCCCCTACCTCCTGTAGTTCAACATTTTGGGATGAAGTTCCAAGCTGTGAGTTCAAGGAGCATTCTGTGAGTTCAAGACCCAGGCCCAGTGCTTCAGGCCCAGACTATGAGTTCGAGTTCCAGGTGCCAATTCAAGGCTGAAACACACAGTTTATCACCCCTGTTACAAATTGAAGGGCATTATATTGAATTCAACGCCCAGGCCCAGATATCAAATCCCAGGCTTTCAGTTCAAGGCTCAGACCATGAGATTTAGGCCCAGACTATGAGTTCAAAGTCTAGACCCCAAAATGAAATCTCAGTACCCACTTCTTGTCGAGTTCAAAGTCCACGGACACAGACCAAGAACCAGGAAATAAGGGTAAGGCCAGGAAGTGTGTTGAAGATCCAGGCCAGTCATTTAAGTCACAGGCTGTGAGTTCAAGGACCAAGGTTTGAATTCAAGGCCCAGTTTGTGAGTTCAAGACCCGTGCCCAAAGTTTTAGACCCTTATATGAGTTCTTTTCCCATGCTCCAACTTCATGTTCTAGGCACTCAGTTCAGGACCTGGTTGTGAATTCAAAGCCCAGGCTGTGAATTCAAACAATATGTTCAGATTTCAAAGTCCAGGGCAACATTTCACATATCACTCCATGAGTTCAAGCCTTAGGCTGTGAGTTCCAGTTACAGGCTCTGCATTTAAGCCTGAATCCTGGGGTTAATTCCCAGATCCTGAGTTCAAACCCCAGGCCAAGTTCATGTCCCCAGCCTTTTAATATCCCTGGCTCCATGTTCAACTTACACACTGTAAGTTCAAGGCCTAGACACTAAGGTCAAGGTCCAGGGACTAGTTCAAATCCCAGTTTGTGAGTTCAAGACTCAGCATGCCAATCCCAGCCCCTAGTTTGAGTTCAATTCCCAAATTCGAAGAACAACTTCCAGGCAAACTTCATGTCCCAGGCTGTGTTAACATCCCTGGCCTCATTTCAAAATTGAGCCCTGTGAATTCAAGGCCCAACACTGAGTACAAGGTCTAGGACCCCAGTTCAATCCCAGGTTGTGAATTCAAGGCCCAATTTGTGAGTACCAGACTCAAGCCTTAGTTCAACTCCCAAGCTCAAATTCAAATTTGAGGTCCCAATTTTAAGGCCCTGGCCCCAAATTAAATGTCAGGGTATTGACTTTAAATTCCAGGCTCAAATTCAAGACCCAGGATGATAGTTTAAGGCCAAATATCAAGTTCAATGCTCATGCTGCAATTTAATTCAAAGGTGCTGAGTTCATATCTTGGCCCATGAGTTCAAGGACCAGGTCAAAAGTTCAAGAATCTGGTCCTGAGTTAAAGGTAAGGCTGACCATTCAAGTCCCAGGCTGAGTACAAGGTTCAGACCCTGAGTTCAAGTCCCATGCTGAAACTTCAAGTCGTAATACTAAATTCAAAGCCAGGCAGAAAATTGAAGTCCTAGGTGCCAAGTTCAAAGCTCAGGAAAGGAATTCATTTCCAAGACCTGAATTCAAGGCCTAGGCCCAGAGTCTATGGATAACCCTAAGGATTTTCTATTCTTATTAGATGGTGTAGAGGCTGTGGAAGGATCAAGGAATCAACAAAGGAGAAGACTATCACATGTCATATTAAAATGGAAAAATGTGAGAACATAAAGAGATTGAGTAATTCTGCTCTTACAGACATAGGCCAACACAAACCAAGAAGTAAATCATTTTCTATAAATTTCTATGCATTCCCATAAGTGGGCAGGTCACAAAAATGAGTTTGTTTTTGCTGAGCAGAACAATTATTTCTGTTTACATTTTCTGATTCTGTGTTAGGCTCTTGTCCAGGCATGAATCACATAGACAACATTTTTCGGGGTCGTGTGTGTGTGTGTGTGTGTGTGTGTTTGTGTGTGTGTGTGTGAGCTTATGTGTGTGTGTGTGTGTAGGTGTAACTTGCCAATAGTTTTAATATGCTGTGGAATATTTCTTAAAATTTATGAATTTTACCATATCAACACATTGTATAATTTTACATATTGGTGGGTTCAATGAGGTGACAAATCACATTCTTAAAATATTCAGCATGTGTTCTTTCTCTTTGTAGGTCCTTCTTCAATAGGAGTAACTACTGCAAACTTAAGAGTTCATACTACTTTAATAATTTTACTCAGTGATTACCTATGATAGAATCATTCTCTCAAAACTCTGGCAATATTCGATTCTTGTCTAAAAGTTTTCTTGAAAGTTCTTGTTCCATTGTCATGGTACATTCCTGTGTTTGGAGCATATATATACTTTTAAAATTTCTGGAGAATATTAGATTTTGTTATTTATTTGGTACTAAAAAACTATACATGAATAGGAGAATACTATTCACTGGTAACAACGCTTCATTTATATATTTTCTGTGCAAAAGACTAACATACATTCTGTAATCTGGATTGCTCAGCCCCACATAAGCAGAAAAATATAGAAGTGGTACTGTGAGTGAAGTAGGAGAGGACTAGACTTGACTTGAAAAGGTGAGGGACAATGCTGAGACCACAACTGACAAAAAAAAAGTCTTCCAAATCACAGTGCGATGAGGAGATTATATTCTATGATGAGTAGATTACAATTAATTGATTGAAGACATATATCAACTTACAAAAGATTGTCAAGTGATATGATAAAAAAAATCTTGAATATAACTGAAAACGGCATGTCATGAATAATGGTGCCCCTGTGTTTAAACAGAGAATTAGTTTGTTCCCTTAAGAAGTGTGCACTGTTTGTAAAACAATCATAGTCACAGTATGTACGTATAAAGAAAGATATAGAATGATGTAGAATTAATTATATTTTAAAAATATGTAAATCCTATATCTTAAAATGTGACATGGAACTAGATGCTGGTGGCTCATGCTTGTAATCCTAGCTACTAAGGAGGCTGAGATCTGAGAATCAAGGTCCAAAGCCAGTCCTGACAGGACATTCTGTGAGACACATATCTCCAACAAACCAGTAAAAATCCACAAGTGGCATTGTGGCTTAAGTGATAAAGCACTTGCTTTGAGCTGAAGAGTGCAAGGACAGCATCCAAGCCCAGAGTTCAATACCCCCTATCCAACAAAACAAAGGAAGAAAGAAAAAAGAATGTGACATGGAGTTATATGATATAACAGCTTTTGATTTAAGATGTTTTCAAAAAATTAACAAAATAATGTGAAGGGAAAGTGATGCGAAGTTCTGATGTAATGCTAACATCCCATCATCTGGGTTTTCTCTAAATGACTGATGACTAAGAGCAAGACAGAGGGAAGTACTCAATATAGGTGTCAAATAAAGATATATAGTAGCAGTTAGTCCTTATAACTTGGCAGGCCTAGAATGTATTGCTCATATTTTTGGAACTTTTCTTGATAACAAATGAAAGAAGAAAACAATTCACAATTATATTCAAATTGTGTGAAACTATTCGTAAAATGTTTATTGATGTGTACTAGTCATTAGCAATAAAGTCATTTTTTGAAATTTCCTTTTTTTGCAAATGGAACATTCTGATACATAACAGATAGGCTTGTATAGATCATTGCGCTTGACCTCAGGGCCCTTCCACATCTCTAAGGTCTTTTTACTCAAGTCCAACAATCTATTGTTTTGAACCAATGTGATGCTTCCTGTGATCTGGTATTTCATTCGAAATAAGACTCTCCTGCCATAGTGGCTTTAACCCACCATCCACCTGAATAGCTAGGATTGGAGGCGTGACCACCAGGACTCAGCTACAAATTTTTACACAAGGCTTCTTTTTTTGGTATGTCATGGGCTTCAAGTCTGGGCGTGAATGCTGTCCTTCAGTTCTTCAGTTAAGATTATCTCTCTACCACTTGAGACACTGCACCAATTGCCGTTTTTCTGAGTGGTATATTGGAGATAAAAACCTCAGGGACTTTCCTACTCAAGCTCGCTTTGTACCGGGATCCTCAGATCTCAGCCTCCTTATTAGCTAGAGTTACAGGCATGAGACACCGGCGTTCAACACACAAGAATATCTTAAAGCAGATTCTTCAATGAAGGAAAAGTAAAATTTGGGAATATTGACAATCAAGAGTTGTCATTGGAATATTCTTTTAAATGGTTACAAACTTCTTAATATGCAAGTGAAGTGAATGTATTTCACAAGAGAAGACATATGAACATCTTGTTTTCAAAACTATAACATGAATATTAGTAACATGTCCATTTATACGAGTTTGAGAAGGCAATTTTCTAAACTGATAGAAACAGAAGCATTGTGGTGTTGCTGTACATATAGGACAAAACCTGCAATTTTTAGAAACTGCCATCAAAACACACATGGGAAAGTGGAAATAGAAGAATAATATCATTCTTTGTTAAGGTAGATACAACCAAGAACCAAATGACCTTCAGAAATAGTATTTGGAAGGTGCGCAAATGATACATTTTCATTGATATCACCTAAAGTAAAGCAGGATCCTCCCAGAAGAAGGAAGAAAACATCCTCATTGCCTGGTTTACAATCATTTGTAGCCTTTTGACTATGTCCCTTGTGTTTTGTCTTTTTCAATGTGATAGGGAAAAGACTGGCCATTTCCTTTTCATGACCTCAGAAATCTCAGATCAACTTGCACTTCAGTCAACTGAAACATAAAACAATCTGACTAGGTGTACATTATGGTCACTACTCTTTTATTCAATGAATTTCATGGAAACTCTGCTATTTTAAGGAGATGTGTGCCTTGTTTGAATTTTCTGTATTTTCCACGATTCTCCTTGCAGATATTACACCTTTCCTTGGATTATTTATTGCTATGCACCCGTAACACCCCATTATTCTTTTCCACTTTTTGTATAGAAATAAAATCACAGGAGGAAAATTTACATTTATGTTATAGCATTTGTCACAGCAAAAAAATAAAAATAAGCTTGATTAGAATGGTTTAGAATCCTAAAGTTTTTGTGGAGACAGAAAATCGGAATACTGGTCTTTTCATGAAACTTGCCAACCAACTGTGACACAGAACAATTGGGCCTCAAGTTTTAAGTACCCTGGATGATACTTGAAATCCTCAAATTCTCTATTGTGGCTGCAATAGAAGGGAAAAAAGAAAAACCATGTCTTCAATTCTGGCAACATATAAATGGCAATAGCTGGATGAAATTTGGCAAGCATATATTATTATTAACATATTTCACACTGCATATATGTCACTCTTCTTGCCAGTAAAGACTTAATTTACTTCAAGAACTAATATATAAATATATTCTTTTTTTCAACTATGCATCCATCGAGGTATGCTCTCAATACCTACATATCATTTTATTGTTCATTATAATTTTTATCTTGGAGTTATATCCTTGAATGTGTATTGATCAGTACTCGGTTATATTAACCATATTTTTTCATGTGAAATAATGTGAACGTTCTTTAGAGATATTAATGCAGCTCATTGTCTGAAGTGCCTTATTTTGAAGTAATATTAAAATGTAATAATAAAGAAAAATAATATCACATATTGATGTATATAAAAATATGTGGCATTCTTTGTATAGGTTCATGAAACTCTAGAACCACATCTAATACATTGAACCTAAATTTTATGACTAGAATATGTAACTCCTTCATCAAGAAGAGAAAAACTGTTACAGATTGAAAAGTAGCAATAAAATCTGAAACCCTATTGGGAATGTGTATTCCTAGGTAGTAGAAGTTGTCAGTTGGAGGCCACCATTCTGTCTATATCTTTCTTTCTTCCCATGATTGATTGAGAAATTGCAAGAATTATATTTGGGTTAATTACAGAGAATTTTCATCGAAAACATTGAGTGTATTTTGAATTCATAGAAGTTAAAATGTTGATAATGTAACTCTATTTCAATTTGCAGAAACCTTCTAAATTGTAATGCTTCATGGAAATAACTAGACACTTTACAAAGGAGAAATATGTATATCTTGTTTTGTAATATGACAGCATATATCCCAGCTATCTAGTACCAAACAAATTTGAAATTCCTCTATGGTGAATTTAGAAAAATCTGTCAATTAGTTAATGTATCAATTATCAATTGGACAATTGCAGCACCGTTCAGAGAGTGATGGCAAAAGAAATGACTGCATGATTTGGAAGGCCACAGTTCTTCTGTAGAATGTTCGCTTACTATATGTAATAGCAAAACATAATGAAGTTTGCTGACAAGCCATCAAAATAACTCTTAGAATGATCTTTGTTTCTATCTCCTCAACTTCTCTGGTTTGAACTAAATAGTCGTGGAAGAGGAAATAAATACACCATGGGAGTACATGGACCAAAGTGCTTACAATTAAAATGGAATTAAAAATGAAAATCGTAAAAATGATAAAAAGGACTGAACTAGATTGTATCTGTAGACTATTGACTGTACAAATGCAAACTTTGGTTGATGGTTGCCTTAAGATAGTGTTCTAGCACAAAACTGGTGCTATCTTCATCTCAAATGGGCAGAGTAAGCCAGAAAAACACAAGAAAAATGGCAAATTCGGGTATCTCAATTCCCAATCTTGATAATCAGGGGTTAGAACAGATAATGAATAATCCAGAGGAGAGGTCCCAAATAGCTCTACAAACACTGCTGGCAAACATGATAAATGAGAAGTTTGACAATGTACAAAGGACTCTGTATGAGCGTGAAAGGGAGAGAGAGGAGGCATCCCAGAAGTTTATACAGGAATATCATAAGTGTGAGGAAGCTACTCAAAAACTGATACAGGATTTGCGTGAACAACTTGAGAATACTCAAAGAGAAAGTGAGGAATGGCGTGAGCAGGCTGAGAACACTCAAAGAGAACTGCAGGAATCCCATGAACGGGAGGAAGCTAATCAAAGAGTAATACAGGAATTGAGGGACCAGGTAGAGAACACACAAAGATCACTAAAGGCATTCATGGAATCCATTAACAAAGGGCTGAAGGAAGTCAGAAAGACCACATAGGGAATGTTGAATGGAACCCAACAGAAGGAATGGGAGTCCAAAGAAACCATAACCAATCAACTAAGTGATTTGAGGACAAACACTGAACACCAAATTAAGGAAGTAAAGAAATTCATACAAGACCTAAAACAGAGCTTCAACAAAGAACTTGAAGCCATCAAATTTGACCAATTAGAAGGAAAAGAGATAAAAAACAAAGTAGAGAGTCTTGACAGCAGGTTAGACCATGCAGAAGATCGAATCTCAGGGATTGAAGACAGCCTAGATATTATAGAGAAAAAGAACATACAACCATTCAAGACAAGTCCAAGAATTATGATAGATCTATCCAAAACCTGGAAGACACCATTAGAAGGCCTAATCAAAGGATAATGGATGTAGAGGAGCACCTAGAAACAGAAGTTAATGGTCTAGGAAATTTGTTTAACAGGATACTAGCAGAGAACTTACCAAACATGCAAAAAGATAGGCCTATTCAGATACAAGAAGCCTTTAGAACCCCAAATAGACCAGACCAGAATAGGACATCCCACCTTCACATTATAATCACACAGGATCAACTCAGAACAAGGAAAAGTTCCTTAAAGCTGTCAAGGAGAAAAGGGTAATCACGTATAAAGGGAAAACAATTAGAATCACCTCAGATTTCTCAGCAGAGACAATCAAAGCAAGAAGAGCCTCGAATGATGTATGCCATGCCCTAAAAACAAACAACTATCAACCAAGAATACTGTACCCAGCTAAACTCTCCTTCATAACTGAAGGCCAAATAAAAACCTTCCATAGCAAAGAAAAATTGAAACAATACATCTCCACCAAACCAGCCCTACAAAAGATTCCTAAAGATGTCCTACACATAGAAAACCAACAAGACCGCAATAAAGGCCAAGAAACTGCACCCAAACTGAGAATCCAAGAACCATAGGAAGAACCCAGTTTTCGCAGCCCCCAAGAAGGTAGATAACATGGCAGGAACTCCCAAATACCTCTCAGTTCTATCTCTTAACGTTAACGGTCTGAACTCTCAAATTAAGCGACATAGACTGTCTAGTTGGATTAAAAAACAAGACCCTTTTATCTGCTGCCTGCAGGAGTCACATCTTGCCAGTAAAAACAAACACATTTTCTTTTTTTTTTTTTGTCGGTCGTGGGGCTTGAACTCTGGGCCTGGGCGCTGTCCCTCAGCTCTTCAGCTCAAGGCGAGCGCTCTACCACTTGAGCTACAGCACCACTTCCGGTTTTCTGGTGGTTTATTGGAGATAGGAGTCTCACGGTCTCTCCTGCCCAGGCTGGCTTTGAACCGTGATCCTCAGATCTCAGCCTCTTGAGTAGCTAGGATTACAGGCGTGAGCCACCAGCGCCCGGCCAACAAACACATTTTCAATGTTAAAGGCTGGAACAAAATCTACCAAGCAAAAGGCCCCCATAAACAGACGGGAGTTGCAATCCTAATATCAGATAAAATAGACTTTAAATTAAAATTCGTGAGAAGAGATAAAGAAGGTCGCTACATACTAATTAAAGGATCTCTCCTTCAGGAGGATATTACAATTCTAAATATCTATTCGCCAAACAATGGAGCACCCAAATTTATCAAAGAAACACGACTTTCCCTCAAATCCCATATATATCCAAAGACATTAATTGTTGGGGATTTAAACACATCACTCTCCCCACTAGATAGAACAACTCAGCAAAAACTCAAGAGAGAACCTGCAGGTCTAAACCGCTGCATAGATCAACTAGACTTAACAGATATCTACCGAACATTTCACCCAGCAGCATCAGAATACACGTTTTTCTCAGCAGCACATGGAACGTTTTCTAAAGTAGACCACATTTTAGGCCACAAAGCAAACTTGTCTAAATTCAGAAACATTGAAGTTAAACCTTGCATTCTCTCTGACCACAAGGGAATAACATTAGAACTCAACACCAAAAGCCACCAAAGAAAGTCCGGTATCACATGGAGGCTGAACAACACACTGCTGAATCATGAGTGGGTCATGGAAGAGATTAGAAAGGAAATTCAAATGTTCATGCTATTCAACAAAAATGAACACACAAATTACCAGCTCCTCTGGGACACAGCAAAGGCAGTACTCAGACGCAAATTTATAGCTCTGAGGTCCTACATCAAAAAATTGGAGAGATCTGAAACTAACAATTTAATGACACATCCAAACCACCTTGAAAATGAGCAGCAAGATAAACCCCAATCCAGTAGACGGAAACAAATAATCAAAATTCAATCAGAATTGAATTATTTAGAATCCAATAAAACTATAGAAAGAATCAACAGAACAGTCTTGTTTCTTCGAAAAAATTCACAAAATTGACAGACCCTTAGCAAATCTTATCAGAAAAAGAAGAGAACACACACAAATTAATAAACTCAGAGATGAGAATGGAAACATCACCACGGAAACAACCAAGACTCAGAACATTACAAGAGAATACTTCTCAGAACTTTATGCTAATAATTTTGAGAACTTGACAGAAATGGACCTCTTCCTAGCAAATATTGACATGCCAAAACTAAACCAAGATCAGTTAAACTATCTTAACAGGCCCATATCAAGCATTGAAATAGAAACAGCAATAAGAGACCTCCCAGCTAAGAAAAGACCAGGATCAGATGGTTTTACAGCGGAATTTTACAAGGCCTTCAAAGCAGAGCTCACACCAATTCTCCTCCAACTCTTCAATGAAATTGAAAGAGAAAGCTCACTACCGAACACATTCTATGAAGCCATTATAACCCTAATCCCAAAAACAGGCAGGGACTCATCAAAGAAAGAGAACTATAGACCCAATTCTTTGATGAACATTGATGCAAAACTTCTCAACAAAATTTTGGCCAACCGACTTCAACAATTCATCCAAAAAATCATACAAAACGATCAAATAGGATTCATTTCAGGTTCAATATATGCAAATCAATTAATATTATTCATCACATCAACAGGAGTAAGAATAAGAACCATATGGTTATCTCAATAGACGCAGAAAAAGCATTCGACAAGATCCAACACCCCTTCCTGATGAAGGTTTTAAAAAAATTAGGAATCCATGGAACATTCCTCAATACAATAAAGGCTGTATATGACAAACCTACAGCCAGCATTATACTCAATGGTGAAAAACTAAAGCCATTTGCTCTTAACTCAGGAACAAGATAAGGATGCCCACTCTCTCCAATTTTCTTCAATCTAGTATTAGAATGCCTAGCTACAGCAATAAGACAAGATGCAGACATAAAGCGGATCCAAATAGGGAAAGAAGAAATAAAACTCCCTCTTTGCAGATGACATGATCTTGTATTTAAAGAATCCCATAGACTCCACTCCCAAATTACTCAAGCTGATTCAAAACTTTGGCAAAGTAGCAGGTTATAAAATTAACCCCCAAAAATCAATGGCTTTTCTGTATGCCAACAATGAGAAAAGTGTGGCTGAAATTAGGAAAGCAACTCCATTTATAATAGCCCCACAAAAAATAAAATACCTAGCAATTAACTTAACTAAAGAAGTGAAGGACCTCTATGATGAAAACTTTAAAATCTTGAAAAAGGAAATCAACACAGAACTTAAAAAATGGCAAAACCTCCCATGCTCCTGGATTGGAAAGATTAACATCGTGAAAATGGCAATACTTCCCAAGGCTATCTACAAATTCAATGCCATACTTATCAAAATTCCAAACTCATTCTTCAAGGAAATAGAAGAGGCAATCCAAAAATTCATATGGAACAATAAAAGACACCGAATAGCAAAAACGCTCCTCAACAGAAAGAACACTGCTGGAGGAATATCAATACCAAATTTCAAACTCTAGTATAAAGCCATAGTAATCAAAACAGCTTGGTATTGGCATAAGAACAGACCTCAGGAACAATGGAATAGAATTGAAAACCTAGCAATGAACCTACAGACCTATAGCCATCTAATCTTCGATAAGGGAGCTTAAACAATAGAATGGAAGAAAGACGGCCTCTTCAGTAAATGGTGCTGGCAAAATTGATTAACTACATGTAGAAAACTAAAGCTAGATCCTCATATATCACCCTGCAACAGAATCAACTCCAAATGGATCAAAGACCTTGAACTCAAAGCAGACATTCTGAAAACATTACAGGATGGAATAGGAGAAACCCTAGGTCTCCTTGGCTCAGGCCGAAATTTTCTGAATAGAGTCCCGGAAACACAACAAATCAAAGAAAGGTTGGACAAATGGGATTGCATAAGTTTGCAGAGCTACTGCAGGGCAAATGGCATAGCTAGCAAGATCAATAGAAAGCCCATGGATTGGGAGAAGATCTTTACTAGCCATACAACGGACAAGGGTCTCATATCTAAAATATACTTGGAACTCAAAAAATTAAACCACCCAACAACAAATCCTCAAAGAAACAACTGCCCAATAAATAAGTGGGCGAAAGACTTAAAGAGAAGCTTCTCTGAAGAAGAAAGAAGGATGGCCAATAGACACATGAAGAAATATTCAACATCCCTAGCCATAAAAGAAATGCAAATCAAAACAACATTGATATATCACCTCACTCCAGTTAGAACAGCAAAAATCAAGAACTCTAACAACAACAGATGCTGGAGGGGATGTGGACAGAAAGGAACCTTACTTCATTGTTGGTGGGAATGTCAACTTGTTCAACCACTTTGGAAAGCAGTATGGAGGTTCCTCAAAAGACTTCACATAGAACTCCCCTATGACCCAGCAATCCCACTTTTGGGCATTTACCCTAATGTTTACAAAAAAGACCACACTAAAGCTACCAGCACAACAATGTTTATTGCAGCATTATTTACCGTAGCTAAGATATGGAACCAACCCAGATGCCCCTCAGTAGATGAATGGATCAAGAAAATGTGGTATATATACACAACGGAATTCTATGCCTCCATCAGAAAGAATGACATTTCCCCTTTTGTTATGAAATGGAAAGGCTTGGAAAAAATTATATTAAGTGAAGTAAGCCAGGCCCAAAGAAACATAGGTCCCATGGTTTCCCTTATTTGCAATATCTAGTATAGGTATGAGTCAATCGGAAAAGGTCAGATAATGTGATGTTAGGAAAACGAACCCTTAAATATGTATTTTAATGTTTTTGTTTCTTTCATGCATGTGTTTCTAACGCATTTATAAGGTTATTTCTTTGTTCCTTTGTATGTCCCTCCCCCACAGTGTAACCCCCGCTTTCACTATATTTGATTTCAGTATAACATGTGGAGGAGATGGGGACAACAAGTCGTTTAAGAATTCAGGTGGACCTGTTGCAACAATGAGAAATACAAAAAGTCATGTCAAAACCAGCTTTACAATGTCGGTGTGGGTGGTGAGACGGAGTATGATTGGGTGCGGGGGAGGGGGAGGCTGGGAAGGGAGGTGAAGGGTAAACAAAGGAGGAGGCTGCAATGCTTGTTAAGAAATGTATGCATTATCCTGCCCATGTAATTGTAACCCCTCTGTACAGTATGTTCTCAAATAAAATAAAATAAAATTTAAAAAAAAAACAGGTATACATGTATGAATAATTTAAAGTAGAACTTTATATTTCAATTTAAGTTGGAGCCAAGTCTAAATGAAACAAAGGCCTCAAAGTAGGTTTATGTATCATGAAATATGATAGTATGGATTTGGGGATGACATATTGAACTGAGTAATTCAGGTCAAATTTACTACATAACAATCCAGTCACAACGAATCAAAGGAGGGCTGAATATAAGGGATTGTGTTCAACTGGAGAATTTTGCATGGCAATATTCAGAGGTAGCAAGAGAAATATGTGTAATAAACCCACCATTTAGGAGACAATCTATTGAACTCTAACTATAAAACATGCAAGGGTGACAGAGATCACAAAATTAAATTTCCTCAATAACAAATTCACAAATCCTCAGAGAGAAAACTGCCTGATAAATAAATGGGCTAAAGACACAAGAGACATTTCTCGGAAGAGGAAATAACAATGACCAGTACACATATGAAGAAATGTTCAACCTCTATAGCCATAAAAGAAATTCAAACAGCATTGAGATTCCAGGTCATCCCAATTGGAATTGCTATAATCAAGAACTTTAATAACAACAAATGTTGGAAGGGTTGTGACAAAAGGAAATTCTACTATATTGTAAGTGGGAGTATAAACTTGTCTAACCACTTTTGAAAGCAGTATGGAGGATCCTAAAACTACAAGTAGAGTTGCCCTATGACCCAGCACATGATCACAAACAAGACCATACTAATCCTACCAGAACAACTTTGTTTAAAGCAGCATTATTTACCATAGATAAGAAATGAAATCAACACAGATCCCCCTTAGTAGATGAATGGATCAGAAAAATGTGGTACACACACACACACACACACACACACACACACACACTCACAAACACTGGAATTCTATGCCTCCATCAGAAAACATTTGTTAGGAAATGGAAAGGCAAGGAAAAAATTATATTAAGTGAAGTAAGCCAGGCCCAAAGAAACATAGGTCCTATGGTTTCCTTTATTTGCAATATATAGTACATGTCTGGGGCAAGTAAAAAAGTTCAAAATCTATGTATATTTGACAAGATAAATGATGTTAAGTGAAATGAACTCCAAGATAGGGACACAAGTGGTTTTTTTCTTACTTACTGGTGTTTCTAACACATTGATCAGGTAACATGTGATTTTTTTGTTGCTTTTCATGGTCCTGCCCACATTATTATCCATGTTTTCACTGTATTTGATGTCGGTGCCCTGCATCTGCTCCAATTTGGGAAGGGAAAGGAAAAAAAAAGCTGGCCCATTGTATGAATGAGATGTACAAGACTGTTGAAAAATAATTTGTACAGTTTAGGCTGGGGAGGGAGGGGTTTACTTGTGGATTTGGGAGGAAGGAATGGTAGGGGGAAAACACAGCAGGAGGGAACAATGCTTGATAGGAAATGTATTCATTAACTTCCTCATGTAACTGAAACCACTCTGTACAGTATTTTTAAAATAAAAAAAAAACTTAAAAAAATTCATTAAGAAACAACCACCTCATTTATAAGTTGTCTAAATTATCCAAGAGATTATTATGGGTATGAAATAAAAATGACAAATAGATGCATGTGGAAAAATTTAATATCTCGGCCAAAATCGAAATACAAATAATTACAGTGTACATCAAAAATGCTGTGCTTATCATTAGCATGAATTCTGTAAAAATACTATACAAAGGAGAGACATTTACATGAGTAAGGTAATTACTACATTTTTATTGAGCACTATTGCCTCCTCCTTTGTTTTTCTCCTACCATTGCTTCCTTCCCCAACTCCCCAACTATTCCCCAAACGGAAGTGGTGAAGGTCATTTTCAAAATAGGACAAAGGCAGTACTTAGAGGGAAGTTTATAGCTCTGAGTTCCTACATCAACAAATTGGAGATATCTGACCCAACAATTTAATGAGACATCCAAACCTCCTTGAAAAAAAGCAGTAAGATAAACCTCAATCCAGTAGGTGGAAAGAAATAATTAAAATTAAATCAGAATTAAATGAATTAGAATCCAAAAAAACTATAGAAAAAATCAACAAAAACAAGAGTTGATTCTTCGAAAAAATTAAAAATTTGACAGACCCGTAGCAAATCTAGTCAGGAAAAGAAGAGAACCCAGCC